>NC_053039.3:58596289-59230872 GCF_002575655.3 Aegilops tauschii subsp. strangulata | reverse complement strand
TGTGATTCATATTCCGGGTTATATGTATAAGACTATGATTCTCAGTGCGGTAAGCCGCCTAGAGACTTGTGATTTGTTTTTCTATGCAGGATAGTAAAAGACAACTATTTGAGCTTAAGGAACATGAATAATCATTTATGACCCGGAGGAATATAAGGAAACAACTTCAAATGGAACTAAGCATTCAACACGTGCACGATGGCACGACAAAGTTAAAATGGTCCTATTCTATTACAAGACTCATCGAGTCCAAAAGGGTGAAGCATTGTTTGACTAAACCGCCTACAGAGTTAAGATGCTTGCTGGGTTGAGGCTTCCGGCTCATCCCTCTCCGCTCCTCCGGCTCTCCCCAAGACCTGGAAAGTTGATGATTTCCAGTCAATGCCGCTCAGAGCTTCAAATTGAGCTTCCTTGTCAATTAACCCGGCCGGGTCAATTTCCGGGGCAAAGGTGTGCTTACGAGTCGGTGGGACTAAGCTGATGGCTTCATAACACGGAGTAGGGATCCTCTGATTCTCTGCATCGTAACCCGGCTGGTACTTGGTCAGATCCGTGTCATTTCCAATCAGAGTGGCCACCGGGCGTACGATCTTCACGCAGGCTGCAAAGTCCCTTTGGTCGAAGGGGGTGCCGTCTTCCTTCAAGCTGGGATAGCCAAGGGCAATGTCCGCCGGGTCTAATTCTGGAAGGAACGCCTTGGGCCGGCTCAGAGCAGCTATGGCTCCGGCTCTTGCGGAGGCCCGTCGTAGCTCTTGGACACGCTGAGGAAGAACGGCAAGCCGGCGAAGAACTTCCGCCAGGTGAGTCGGCACGTCATTGGATAGGGCCACCACGGCCAAGGCGCGCTGTGACCCGGTGTAGAGTTGCTCCACCAGGGTGTACACGGCCTTCAACTTGGTCACCACACTTTGGTTGAGGTTGGCGCTTCTGGGACCTGTTTAACAGAGTAAGGTAAGCCGCTGGCAATGATGGGTTATGAGACATAAAGATTATAAACTGGACGAGAGCCGGTGGAATGACTTACCGAAGATTGCGGCAACCATCTCGGACACGTGGCGCTTTAAGCCGGAGAGTTCGGCGGTTTTCTCTGTCAGAGCCTTCTCCGCCTGTTCGGCCCGACTCACCAGAGTAGCCTTATCTTCGGCCCAAGCTTTTCGTTCAGCTTCAAAAATCCTTTTTCAGCTTCTCTTTAGCAGCAATACTGGACACAAATTTGGCGTTGGCCTTCCGGGTCTCAGTTTCTTGCGTCCTCAGGTGGGTCTTCAGATCGGAGATGTCAGCTTCAAACTTCTTGCAAGCAGCCTGCATAATTTCCGGGTTATAGGATGAACAGTTATTATGCAATTTTAAAGTCCCAAGCACTTTCCAAGCAAAGACACTTGGCACTTGGGGGCTAATGCATATCGAACGTTTCTATTTACAGATTACCGGTTCATGCGAGTAAGCCGGAAGATAAGTCTACAACATATTCTATCATAAGTAGTAGACTTGGGGGCTAGAGTATGGTAAAGATAACAAGATAACTATGCAGTAAGCAAGAGGAGTGGTACCTCAGACTTCTGCTGAATCTGATTCACCATGTCGATCTCTAAATCCCGGCTCTTGTGCACCTGACTGACATAGCCGGAGACGATCTCTCCGATGCTCAGATTGGCATAGTCGGTGAGGTCCAGATTGGCCCGGCGGCGCTCTAGCAGCTCTTCCTTGGCGGAGCAATTGGCCAGCGCAGTGGGTCTCCCCGGCTCAACAAACTCCGTCCGGGTGATTACCACGTCCGGGTCATCGGCCGGTTGAGCCAGGCTGGAGGTCTCCGGGTTAGCAGAAGTTTCTGCGATTGGCTTGTCGGTTGAAGCGGCGGCTGCAGGAGCAGAGGCAACTGGCGGTTCTTGAGCTGCAACCTCCGGTTCAGGCAAGTCCGGCTCTTCGACCGGCTTGTTCTTTTTCGCCCTCTTCCTGAGCTTTGCCTGGGCACTGAAAGGACAAAAAGGTTAGTACAAAAGTATGAGTAAAGATAAGCACAACAAGAGATGATCATCATTACCTGGGTACGGTCTTGAAGGCCGGCAGGTTTGATTGCATCGAGTCACCAGAGGAGGCTGAGGTTTCCTGATAGTTTGAATCAGAAGAATTGAGCGGTTGACGTATAACACCCGCCAAAGGATGAAAAGGGTACAAGTGGGAGATAACCTCGGTCCAGCGTTTCCTCGACGCGTCAGGTAAACCGGAGGAGAGGTCAGCGTCCTTGTTGGTCCGGGTGTGCCGCCGACTCTCATGAATCTGTTGCTTCAAAAGAAATTGAGGATCTTGATAAGCTAAAGGATGTGAAAATCTTACTTTCCGGGTTACCCTTCGGACTTTCAGCCTTGGCAAGGGCTCCGAGTCGGAGGAAAGTGTCATTACCTCTTCAACCACCGGGTTACTTGCTCCGGTGTCATCCTGTTGATGAACAGTATTGATAAGGTGGACAGAAATAAACAACAAACACAACAAGAGCTTACAGGTTCAGGGGTTACCTCTGACTCAGAGCTGTCGCTTACTTGCAGCAGCTCTGAAGCAGTAGGCCTACTTCCCTTCTTGCGGGGAGCGGCTCTCTTGGCGGCTTTCTTAGCCTTCCTGGCCTTCTTGGCCGCCTCATGGTCATATTTGACCTTCCAGAATTTATCATCAGCCTGAAAAATACAATGGCGATTTCTTAAGGTTCAGATGAAAGCTATCTACAGAAGAAAATAATATGTTCAGATCAGCGGCTTACCGCTGGGGCCGGGTTGGTCTTACAGAAGGGGCTTAAGCCGGTCCTCCCGCAGTCTGCCAAGCTCTCGTTCAAGAGAGCCTTGGTCATGTCCTCAGCAACATCTTCAGGAAGATCGTTGCGGCTGTGTCTCAGGGGGTCATCTTTCCGGCCCGTGTACTCGCACATTAAGCCGGGGCGGCGGCTTAAGGGGATCACCCGCCATGAGATCCAGACTCGGACCAGATCAATGCCATTAAGGCCATTTCCCAGGGGGGCCTTGATCTTGTTGATGGTAGGGATCAGAGGTTGGCGTTCCACCTGAGATAACTTGTCTGACAGAGGGTGAGTTGCTTCCAGACGCGAAGGACGAAAGCCGGGCAGCGGGCTCTCATCAGCCGGCGACGTGTCTTGGCAGTAGAACCACGTTTGGTTCCAGTCCTTTGGGTGGCTTGGCGGCTCGGCGTAAGGAAAAAGGCAGTCTCTCCGTCGCTGAATGGAGATTCCACCAAGTTCTAAGCTCGGCCCGTTGGCGCACTCGTTCTGGCGGTTCAGATAAAAGAGTTCTCTGAAGAGCAGCAGGCTGGGCTCTTCTCCAAGGTAGACCTCGCAGAATACTTGGAACTTGCATATATTTGACACCGAGTTGGGTCCTATGTCTTGTGGCCGCAGGTCAAAGAAATTCAGCACATCTCTAAAGAACTTTGAGCCGGGCGGTGCGAAGCCCCGGCTCATATGATCCGCAAAAATTACCACCTCCCCGTCCCTTGGCTGTGGTCTCTCCTCTGATGGGTCGGGGGCGCGGTAGGACATGACGTCCTTCTTGGGCAAGTAACCCGACTTCACGAAATCTGCTAAAGTCTCGTCGGTGATGTTGGACCTCATCCAATTGCATGTGATGGGTGCTTTGGGAGCTTTGGGAGGCATGGTGAAAGTCGGAAGCCTATGATAAAAGGAAATGTCCGGTTTAATTACAAGCCGGAGGAAATTTACAGTTCAATGTTTAAAGTGGCGGTTTATGGAGGGGCCTAATGACATATATCTAAGTGCATCGGGTTATCTAAGCCGCTGGAGGTATTGAGAGTAAATCAATCGTCTACAGCCTTGTTGTAAATGAGCCGGAAAATTTTACGGCGCGTGGCTTCTATTGAGCCGGAAGGTTTTACAGTGCATGGCTTCTTTAAAGCCAGAAATGTAAACCGCCATGACTCAGCAGGTGCAAATTTTCACTAAGTGTGGTGAAAACAGGTTTCACACATTGCAGTAACTAATTTGGATCAAAACGGTCGGCTAAAAAGGAAAGTTTCTAGACCTAAAACAGACGCAGAAGAAGTTCGCGGGTTCGAACAGTGCTTCTATGCAGTAAAAAGGAATCTATGTGCATTGGGAATGGAAGTGAAACAGCTACCGCAGCGGTTCTATACAAGTCTAAGATCAAGAAGGGTGGTAAAAATCAAATCTACTGAGTACCCACGAAGAACGGAGAAGAACACGGGAAGAACAGGAAGAAACCCTACTGCAGATCTGTTCTACGGGGCAGCAAGGACTTACAGGTGCTGGTAAGTCGCGGAGGTCGCCGCCGTTTTCTCTGGACGCAACAGGTTGATGCAGCGGCCGGAGTCGGCGAGGACGAGAAGACCCGCGGTGGTGACGACAACGGAGCTCGAGCGGAAGAACAGTGGCGCGAGGAGGAAGACAGGTGGTTGAAGGCTCATCGGGCCGGACTACTTATAAGGGCAAGCTCATAAGTGGGCGCGAGAAACGAGGAGGCCACGGCGCGGTTATCTCACCGTAAAAACGCCTCGATTTTTGGGATGGCAGTAAAGATAAGATCCGTTGCGGATATGGTGGAGTAGAAAATGGACTTAATGGAAGATGACGTCACGGCGGATTACCCGGAATCCGGAGGATGGCGTCATGCCGGGTTATGGCCTTCACACAATTGTAAGCCGGAGATTTTCTGTCGAAAGGATTGAAGATTGACATGAGCCGGCTCAAATCAATCTGGGGCCTAATGTTGAGGATATAAACCTTAGAGTCACCCGCCCGATGGGGCCGGGTTACACATAAGGGACGTCACCTGAAGCCCGGCGCCAAGCTTGAAGACGGTGGGCCAAAGATGGGCTTAAGACCCGGAGATGGCTTAAGGCCCATAGTTACAACCGTCATTATGGTAGAACTTGTAGTATAAGGCAAGAATAGTCGAGAGTCCGAGCCGGACACTCTTATGAGCCGGCCGGGACTCTCAGAAGCTGCTGGGCGTCAACCTCTCTATATAAAGGGACGACCCGGCAGCGGTTTAGGGACAAGAAAGATCTCGTCGAGAGCCAGGCATAGCAGTTAAGCTCCCTGGTCATCGAAACCCTAATCAATACCACCTCAACTGGACGTAGGCTTTTACCTTCACCGTAAGGGGCCAAACCAGTATAAACTCTCGTCTTCCTTGCCCCGTTTAACCCCTTCAAGCTTGCTAGCAGCGATGGCTCCCGACTAAGTCCTAGCTTGAGGACATCTGCCGTGACAATTCCACGACACCTAGCCTCAAACAGCATGTAGGGGCCCGAAGCTGTCTAAATCCCTGTCTTGTGTTGTGTCTCTCGATTCTGCCCAACCCCTCTCAAGCTACCGCATAGATGCGTTGGTCTCGCGACTAAGTCCTGACACTAAGGACATCTACCGTGACAATTCCACGACAGTTAGCGCCCACCGTGGGGCTTGCGCACGGTGGTGTTGAGGTCTTGGAGGGATCTCTTCAGGGATCGAGGAGCTCGTGATTAGACAGATTGAAGTTTTGAGTTCAAGAAAATTAAGATGGCGTCGGATGCGTCGCCGCCGCTGCAAGTTGAAGACCGATCTGTGCAAGGATCACGTCGCACGGACCGATAGGAGATTTCTTGTAGCGTGTTAAATTACAAGTTGCCGAGAACGTCGATTTCCTGTTACTGCCTGTTTCTCAGGTGCGTCAAGTACGGATGAGACACAGAATTGCTGCTATTACTTTTGCCAAAAAAGCGTTTCTGGGCATTGTGATCTCTGCCACAAGGAAAGAAAAAATAAATCAAGTATGACCATGACCCGAAGAAGGACACGGGTTCTGCGGTAACCCTTGCTCTGAGTCGTCGCCTGTGATTGTGCTGCGCCGTCCTGGTTTACCCTGTCTGGTTTAACCCGCCCGAAGTTGTCAGCTACGAGACTGGCTTGCTCGGCCTCTCCTCGGTCCGCTGAGCCACGGCTGTCGTAACCCGCCGCCGTCGCCCTGTGTGATCTGTAAAACTTAGCAGGTTCTATTGACCCAATCAGTTGTGTTAAGCTAAATCCATGAAGACCAGTGCAATCCACGAATCATCGTACTGTATTACGAGAAGTAGTCTGATACCATACGTGTTATTTCAAGGGCTCAAGACCTGAGGCTGCCTATGAGTTAAACCAGCAATCACGTGAAAGCTCAGATTTTGGGAAGGAGTAATCTATACAGCAAGATCCAGATTCATTTTTTAATCATTCCTTTGATCAAACCAGCCACGAGTACTAGTATGTGAATCTACTAGTAGTACTTATTCAGTTCTTTCAAAGGGAAGAAGACCACAATCCGGATTCTGCTCCGTTGCCGAGTCGCCCGAGGCGTCCAAATCCACCGTCAAGCCACCTCCTCTGCGACGGGTACCTACGCAGTGTCACGCACCTGACCCGGAAGCAAATTATCCTCAGATTCGGGTTATTCCGTTGACCCCCGTTCAGAACCGCCTGGGCCTCAAACTGACGTCTCTGAGCCGCTGTCACCGGACGGGTCTCTGACTGTCGCTCGACCGCAGCCCCGCTGCACTGGTGCTTTTCAAACCTGCCGCCGGATCAGCCACACTTCACTACCTTTCCTTGAGCCGCTACGATAAGCCGCCGCCGCCCATGCCGGTCCTCCGAGCCGGCCACAGACCCGTCTCGCCGAGCCACTACTTTGAAGCCGCCCCTGCACGGATTGATTCTGACCTCAAGACGCTGCTCACTTCTGCCCACGCGTGGCATCTGAGCCGCCGGCCACCATGGCCGTCGTTGCAAGCCGTCGTCACTTCGGTGCTGCCTCCAAGTTGCCGCTTCCAGGGCCGTTTTCTGCCGCAGCCGTCATCACTTCGGATGCCGCGGTCGCTGTCCTAAATCGCCAATCCGTTGAACCGTCCGGACTGCTCGCCCGTTGAGTCGCCGTTTCCACTTTTAGTGTGAGCCGCCCGTACACGGGTCTCGCGGCAAGCTACCGCGTGAGCCGCCCGCTCCAAGACGTCCTTTGAGTTCTCAAAACCGGGCTATAGTGTTGTCAAGGAATCGTGCGGTTTGCCGGATCGGTCAATCAAGTTGACTGACGTGACACTAGCTAACTTTGGAGTGAAGCTGCTATGAAGCAAGTGTATCAAAGTACTACTAATTACAATGCACAGAGTTCAACTACGTGCATCCATATCAGACTGTACCTGGACTAAATCATCTGGAAGTCCACTCAGGTGATATCTTTCCTCTGTATTTTGTCAGCGTATTAAATCGTTTGAGAACAATTAAGTTGGCCTGTGATATTTTTTTCGCAGGACCATTATTCATTACAAAAGTGCCGCATAACGCACGGGCCAACATCACTTTTGGACTAGCGTTTATTGAGCCACTTCTGCTGTGTTGAGCCGCCGGGAGTCATCGGTCTGCCTGAACCGCCGAAATTATATTGAGCCGCCTGTGACGCGACATACAAATCATCTGTCATTCACAAACATCAGGTGATATCTATCTGAACTTATCTTATGAAACACTTATTGTTTTTGTCAAAGAACAATTACTCTGCCCTGTAACATTTTTACACAGGACAATTGTTTATGCCATTATACCGCGGATGCACGTTCGGCTGTGCCACACAGCTTCACGGACATGTGTGTTGCGGTCCGTTTTGCATCAACACGTCGGCCGACTTGTCTGTCCGCGCCGCCTTACAACGCCACGGACGGCTCGCCCGTCCGCTCTCGCGGCCGGTTCACGCATCTGTGCCGGCTTCCAACGAGGAGGACAACTTGCTCGTCCGCACCGGCTTACAACACCGCGGCCGACTCAGCCGTAATTGATTTCAGCTTCACCATGGTGATCGTCAACTCCGCGGTGATAATTACTGACCTGACGCATCAGGTGAAATCCACCCAGTATATTTTATATTATATATTGCTTTCTTTAAAAGAACAATTACTCTGGCTTGCAAGTTCTCCAGTGCAGGACAAGTTATATCACTGAGATGTTGAATGACTCATACCGGTTTATATCACGGTCAAATATGGAGAGTCTCAAGCCAACTCCTTGAGTAGTCTTAAGACTCGGGGGCTACAATGACATGACTCGGGAGCTCCGGGTCATTGGAGGGAATGATAACCCGGTTCCGGAGGACACCGCCATATTGATGAAAATTTAAAGGCCGTCAGAAAATTGTCGGTTCAAAATAAAGATTCCGGTTTAAAATTCGGTTCAAGAGACATCTCTCTCCCGCAAAGCTTTGAAGCTCTCAAATCCGGTTCAAACATCCGGCTCAAGGTAAATTTATCTCTACAAAGCTTTTAAGCTCTCAAATCCGGTTCAAACATCCGGCTCAAGGTAAATTTGTCTCTTACAAAGCTTTTAAGCTATCAAATCTGGTTTAAAGTTCCGGTTCAAAAAGAATTAATCTCCCGCAAGTTCGAGTTCTCAAACAAATTAAGGGTTGCCAAAGAGAACTTGATGCCATGATGCGCGGTTCAAACATGGGCATCCTGCCTTACGGTTCATCTTATTATGGTCACTTGGGGGCTTCCTGTTCAAACATAGGTTGTACGAACCAAAGAGAACATAGCTGTCGGTACCCTTTTGAATGGCACACCGCCGAGCTCACTAGGGGGCTTCTTGATCGTATTCGAATCATAGCTCAACCCCTTTTGGGAACCAACGTGGATCGTATTCGAATCAGCGTCGTTAAACAATTCTCAAGGTCATTTGGGGGCTTCCTCTTCAAACATAGGTCGTATTCGAACCAAAGAGAACATAGCTGTCGGTACCCTCTTGATCGGCAACGCCAAAGCCACTGGGGGCTATATGATCGTATTCGAATCTTAGATTAACCCCTTTGGGACGGTTTTCTGATCGTATTCGAATCAGAAGCCTCAAAAATTTTGAAGTCTCTTTTTGCAAACAATTTTTGGATTTTATTTGAAGCTATATGAGTGTATATGAGTGGTTGCTATTTAACCCGGCTTGATTTTCGATGATAAATCGTCAGCTTATGACAATCATCATCTATGTGGAAGCATTGGCTTCTAAGGATTGGGTTATCACCCTTACTGCACAGGTCATGTAAACCGGCTGTACAAATTCAATATCACAGTGGTTATGTGTGAGATATTATGCCCCGCCCTATGGTAAACCGCCAAGGGATCTTGTAATCTACTTGTGTGCAAGATAAGACTACATTTGGGTGGTTACCCGCCTTGGTTTTTGACGTTAAGTCGCCAGGGCATATGTTGTTTAAACTCTGCAGGATTTACAGAGCTATGACTTACATAAATGATTAAATTCAAGCCCATCATCAAGGATTGAAATTGGTGTCTCAAAAGGGTTATCAATTCTTGATTTTATCAAAGGCTATAAGCCGCTGGCTTGTACAAATTCCGGCTTACAATGGAGGCGTATTAAATCGCCATCAGCCAAGAGCCGCCGGGTATTTAAACTCCGGATTTACTTATCAACAGATGAGGTATTCAAACTCGCTTTGGCGCAATGGCTATTATCTTATCAATGGATATGATTTATTCTAAAATGGAAGGAATAGTCCTGAGTCGCTGCAGGCTTATGACCCGGCACTTGGGGGCTACATTATCCAAAATTATATTACATTGAATATGCAAGTCCCATGTCACTGCCAGCATGTACCATGACACTTGGGGGCTAATGCAAAGTCATTTTTTGCTCAACTTATTGAAGACCCGACTCATCACATTCTAAATGAGCCGGCCCTTGGGTGCTACCAACTGCTCCTGTCGAAAATTCAAGGTACACAAGCCTTAATCCATTATATTGAAAGATCCACTACTCAGTTGGTAGAGTACATAGCTCTTAACCTTGTGGACGTGGGTTCAAGCCCCATGGTGGAGATTACATCATATGATGCTATTATCAGTGAATAATATACAAAGTCCCAGCTCGGTAATATCTTACTGACCCGGCCCTTGGGGGCTACATGTTGCTGGTCAAGTTTACATGATCATATTTACAAAGTCCCTGCTCATTATTGCATAATGACCCAACCCTTGGGGGCTACACTGGTTGAAGTTTTTATGAGCATAAGGAAATTACAAGTCCCAGGTTGCTGCAAGCATGACAACCCGGCACTTGGGGGCTACATATGTGGAATATTCGGTTTATGACTAATGATTGAGATGAATAACCCGGATTTCTTCAAGGTTGCAACACTTATATTGAAGCAAGTCTTAAGTTATCACTATATTTTCCTCTTAAGACTTGGGGGCTACAGGTGATATGCATATAAGGGAGTAAAAATCTTCAAATTCTCAGTTTGGAGTAGACCAGATTAACACGGTGTCTGCAACAATCATGACTCGACATCACTTATTTATAACCCGACAATTTTGGCAATCATAAATCGGCAAGATCTACATCTTTAAGCCGGCTGAATATCAGTTGAATATTTCAAGACCAATATTTTTTGTTAAGTCAGAGCATCGAAGGCCGACTCAAATGGATTATTTCTTATAATATTTCTCTACAAGAGCCAATGCCAGCAAATTGGTTATGAAGTTGGCCTATTGACCCGGATTTTTTAGAAGAAGTGCCTGGATTTTTTTGCATTGGCAAGGATCAGTTTAACATGGATAAATCCAAATTAAAATGGGGGCTAATGCCGGGGATATACCCCGCGGTATGACCCGGCCGGAAGTATGACCCGTCCGGGCTTGGAGTTTTCATTGGTAACCCGCAGTGGTGGCGGCTCACGGATGGCCCTAACGGCGGGTCATATAGAAGACTAGGCCCAAGGCCCAGAAGGCCGGCTCATGTTATGGTGGGCCGGTTTACGAGGAAAGGCATAAGGAGTTTTCCCTTAAGGGAGCAGACTAGGATTCCACTTGTAATAGACTAGTCCTAATCCTAATAGGACTCCACATGTAACCCGCCCCTTCAACTTATATAAGGAGGGGCAGGGCACCCCAAAGAGGGACGAGAGCAAGAAACAATCTTTAGGGCTAGACACAAAGAGCCGGCCGAACCGGCGATTCACTCATGATCATAATGAGACCTAGCCTCAAACAGCATGTAGGGTTATTACCGGATGATATTTCCCGGGGCCCGAAGCTATCTAAATCCCTGTCTTGTGTTGTGTCTCTCGATTCTGCCCAACCCCTCTCAAGCTAGCGCATAGATGCGTTGGTCTCGCGACTAAGTCCTGACACTAAGGACATCTGCCGTGACAATTCCACGACAAATGTGATCATTAGACATTTGCTGCTAAAAATGGTTTAAGTTCATGAATTGACCCTCCTCATAAAGGATTAGCAATGCTTGGCACCCTAGCTCATTTATTTTTATGGCTCCGCCACTGCGCGCAACAGCGCACGTGTTCGCCCCCTCTCTCTAAATATCGATCTCGCACTTGTGCATTCCTTCATAGTCTCCCTCCACTCGGCTCCTCGCACCATCTTCTAGCCCCCCACCGGATTTTGCCACATGTACAATCTAGCAGACTCCATGGTTGAATTTAAGCATAATGCACAAACCTCAAAACAACAGTGGTTCTCTTTTGTTCTAGAATCTTCCATATCATAACTGCCCAAACTTTTTTTCTAGTTGAATTGCCATTATTTGTTTTTAATTTATGCTTTACAACGCACAATTCCATGAATCATAAAATAGATTAAGGGCTTCTTTGATTCAAAGGATTCTCAAAGGAATTTTTGAGGATTCTAATCATTAGGATTTTTTCCTATCTTGGTTGTTCGATTCGTAGGATTGTAAACCATAGGAATTTTTCCATATGATTCATTTGCACTAGATTTCATAGGAAACATCCCATCCACTCAAACCTCTTTGAAAGAATTCTGCGTTTTTTCTATGCACAATCAAACACTCGTACAATCATGTAGGATTCAAGACGACATTCCACTATAATCCCATGTTTTTCCTATTCCCGCGTTCTTAGCTTTTTTATAAAAACCAATTGATTTTGAATGAGATGAAGTATAAGAATTAAACGAAGGGCTACATTAGGCATATATGACTCAGAGCTTACATGCTATAGTGTGGTATTTATTCATAATTTGGTTGCAAAATCTGATGCGTGCAATGCACGTGTACTTTACTAGCACTTCGAGTATGTGCAAAACACGTAAATTAGAATACCAATGGCACGCTACATAGTGTCTCTCTTACAGTTCATGAAGCCACGTGGCACATGTGGAGGCGTTGTCGCGACCTCCTTGCGTGGATTGATCACAGTGACGTGCTACTGGTTCCAGAAGAATGTACTCGTCGTCCCTGAGCCATACTGGCGGTACATGCACGAAGCAAAGATGTGCACTCATGCCACGCACGCACTCATTCCCTCGCACGCACACGCGGGTACACGGGCGGACGCAATTTTGTACCAAGATCCACCCCATGTGATAATTTGACTCGTGTAAAGTCGTTCACTTCATTGATGGTTAATTAATACAGCGCATGCAAATTGAGTGGACGTGAGGGCGGAAGAAAGACATTATTACTCCACTTCGCGCATGCGAGTAGTTAAATCGTGGGTTGCTAGTAGTACTTCCATTGGTCTCCTTCATATTTTGTGCCAATTTTTGACAGTAACATATTACGCATTTGAGTAGTGTAGTACTTGAAATTTATGTTCCGCTAAACTCATCGGGAGCCATTTCGGGCCTCGAAACCAAAACCATCAATTAATCTTTACCTTGTTCCCATCACATTCGAAAGCCTGCTCACACCTACTAGTACGTACCAAACCTGAATGTGTTCCCACTATGCAGGTATTAGTACTAGTGCTAGTACTTAGGTTATAAAAAGGGGAACTACCTAACCGAAAATTACTCTACCTTTCCTCCTCATAAGTGCTTCTTCTTCGTCCGCCGTTGCCATGGCCGGTGAGCAGAGCTCTAGGTCGAGAACTACTCGTAACAAGGGAGCGGCAACCAAGGCTGCGGAAAAAAGAGAGGGCTCGCTGCCACGCAGAGACCTCGAAAGATCTCTCACGGGCAGGCAATGGCTCCCAGGAGCGCCCTAGCCGCGGAGGCGAACATGCCGAGCCGGCGGAGCTGGAGTCGTTATCCCTCGACGGCATGCCCGATCAGCTCAATAAGCAGAAGGAGTTCATCCAAGGCTTGATGGAGTTGCTGAAGGAGAGCCTCGACGACATGCCCGCTGAGCTCAATCAGCAGGGGAGTTGACCGCCGGGTTGGTGATGCTGCTGAAGAAGAGCATTGCCTCGGAGAAGAAGGCGACAGGCGAAATCCTGTGACTTCAGGAGGACAAGGTGAAGCTCTGCCACGAGATTGACCTGTTGAAGGAGAAGAACGCCGGCTGGAAGAAGCTGCATGAGAATAGTAGTTCCTCGATGAAGATGCTGCAGGTCCTCATCATGGAACAGAAGGAGGAGTTGGCGAAGCTCCGCATCGAGCACCTGGCTGCTGTCAAGGTACATAATGCGGCCATGGAACAGATGATGAAGGCTCGCGTCGAGAAATCCCGCGTCATGGACAGAATGAAGAAGATGGCGGAGGAGACGCGCAAGGAGATGGATGTCGTGGAGGCGATGAAGAAGCAGTTACGACTCCGCGGCGAACTAGATCATTTGGGGTGATAATCTTCCTTCTTCTTTTGCTCCTGTGTTTCATCTTTTGCTTCAGGTGTTTCGCTGCACGTGTCACGTTCTCTGCGAGGCATGAATAGAACAATGTTTTTTTTGAGGGAATGAATAGAACAATGCTAACAATGAGATGACTAGCAATTAGACATTTTTATCGCCAAAATAGATGACGTCGAACTCATCGCCAGTGATGGTTCTAACCTTGTACTCACCGCCGATCGTGGAGATCTGGGACACCGTGGATTTGGGAGGAGGGTTAGGATTAGTGGAACTGCCGTAATGTGAATGGACGGGACGACTAGGAGCGAACCGCCGTAGTATTGAAGGACATGCGGGGACGAGTAGGAGCGAATTGCAAGCGTGCGAACGGCAGGGTAGTGGCTTTCCATTCTCCCATGATACGGGCTTCCGAGAGCCCTTGGATCTGAGATCAAACGGTTGCATGGTGTGATTCTAGACCTATGGGTGAATATCCTATCCTGGAGGGTTATTCTGCAAATTTTCAGCAACTTAGCATGCGACCGTTTGATCTCAGATCCAAGGGCTGCTAGCAGCCCGTATCATGGTCACGCCTACCACGACCGTCGTGTCGCTCGCACGGTCGCGCCCTTGGAGATTTAACACGGTGCGTTAGGCTATCTGATGTTGGCATGACATACATAGTCATCACTTAGTCACTCATACTACAACAACATTGGCTATAAGGTTGGCTATAAGTGTAATTTTTTTACTCCTCTCTATCTCTTTCTTCGTACTCCCCCGTCCCATAATATAAGAACGTTTTTGACACTAGTGTAGTGCCAAAAACGTTCTTATATTATGGGACACAGGGAGTACTAGTATTTATTGCATTTGCCAAGGAGTGACCTCTTCCAATGAAATGGTGTTGCTAAGTTTGCTTCATTTAATTAGCTATAGACTCAAAATTGTCTTTTCACCTAGGTACACGCGCTTAGCACCGTTTCTTCCTTGGGTCACCAAACTAGTCTCTCTCTTCTTGATTAACTTGCCACATCAGACTTTATGCCTATGTGGCAAGCTTAAGCACCTGTAGGAGCAAGTAAAAGTAAGTACAATAATGCGCTTTACATGGCATTTTTGCATATGTGGAGGAAAGAGAGGCAAGGAAAAAGTGGAGAAGTGGGCTCTCATGCAAGAGACAACCTCTACTACATGGTGGAGCATTGGGAGAGGCACCTGTATGGAGGTGGTCAGGAATCAGGAGACTCACGCCGGTCATAGCGCCGCAGTTAAAATGATAATGGCAAGTCAAATCACGGGGCCCCACCTGTCCAGCAGTAACTCACTGTCAAATCACACAGCCCTACGTTTGCAGCATCCCACTCCCTCGTCTTCTTGCGTCTCTGTCGAACCGACTAGGCGGAACTGCCCCGCCTACCGCGCAGGAAAAGCCCCGCCCTCGACTTTTAAATAGTATACAATATACTAATTTTGTATCCATGGATTGCACCCGCACCATGGAGCAAAGCGTCTAGAAAATGGTGGTACACATGTACGGAGTATATAGCACGTCCGTCGCGTTCGCGTCGCACCCCAGACGGTCGGTCGGTCTGGCACGCTGCTCTCCGAATGGAACGCGCGTCATATTGCGTTTGCACACACATGTGGGACAGCAATTGAGAACCGACCATAGGCACACTCCCCGGCCCCCGCAAGTCGGGTGACTTAATAGAAGAGGGAGACGAGCGATAGTACTAGAGAAGTGTTGTACTACGTTGGTGCCTGGACGATCCCTCCAAGACACGGAAGATTAGTTCGTCCATCCATGTGACCAGACTCCAGCAGACACGCCTGGATTGGCTATCGTCTACATATCGTGCAGGCTGTGTTGTACATGGCTGTAGTTGTGGTGACAAATCTAAAAAAAGGTTTCTTGTCATCTCGCAAAATTAGGTGTCATGTGCTTCAGATCACTTCAAGGGTTAAACAGCGACAACTGAGTTGGGCTAGTCATTGCGGGCACATGCACGAACAGTGACTACTTGGCTGCCATCTAGGTCAAGCCGGCTATGTTAATTAGGACATCTATCGATGGACCCCTTTTCTACGAGTTTATCTTTAATTTGAGCTTTGTTCCTCGTCTAGTTTGTCCGTCGGGATTCATGTTGTCTCCTTTGGGCAGTGAGGTTATGATTTCTTGTCATGTGGCATTTTTTCGTGTTATATGTTATAATCCGGCACTTCAGATCAAAATGACGACAACTGCGCCTCCGGGCCACGTGCATGAAGACTTCTCGACAGTCATTGACGAGGTGGGAGTATCGATCCCAGATGGAGCATCCACCAGAGATTGAAGGATCGAGCATCTACAGGGTGCCGTTTGTGAGGGTGTCCTGCCAGAGCGAGCCTGTGGAGTCTTCGTCGACCGAACCCAACTGCAAGAGGAGAAAAGCAGTTGCCCCGACGATGCTTCCTCGCCATCGTCTCCCTCGCCGTTCACATCATCTCACGGGGGGGCTGTCTGCCGCCGAGGAATAGGAGGGGGCTGCCCCCCCAGCCCAATAGTCGGGCAGGTTTTGAATTGTCAGGAGGAGCTTAGGGTTGTCAGTATTTGCAGGTTGTGAATTGTGTTTTGTGTTGTGTATTTTAAGAGTACTTTTAGATATGAATGTCTTTTGAATTTCAGATTTGCAGTATTGAGCATATGAAGTATTTTATGAATTCTAGAGATCTATTTTTAGCAGTTACAAAAATGTAGTTTCATAGGAGTATAAAAGTGTAGACAATGTGATTCTCAGAGAAGAAACTGCAAGTTTCAGTTTCAGATAAGAAACTACAAGTTCAGTTTCAGATAAGAAACTGCAACTTTCAGAGGCAGAGCATTTATATTAACACGGCCTTTTCAAATAGGGTTAACATCATGTTGGAAGTTTTATTCATGGTCGTAAATGGAACTACCAGCCAGTTAACATCATGCTGATCAACATTCATGCATAGCACATCTTCATATGATGCACAGTGAAAATGCCCACACAATGTCGAGTGTGCAAAACACAGAGAAAACGAGGGACGAAGTTTTGGCAAGTGTTGGACGTGGTTTTGGGCTGCCCCGTCTAGGTCTGCTCCCTCCTCCCCGCGGCCGGCTCTGCTGCCGCGCAGGCCTCACCGCCCCATCGTACTCCCATCGCTGGCCTAGCCATCCCTCTACTCACCCACACCTGCTGTTATTCTCCGGCGACGGCAGACGAACCCCTAAACCCTCGTACAGTCGTACTCCCCTCCGCGTGGGAAACAACTGCCGAGTCTTCCCTGCCTCCGTGTCGTTCCCTTCCTAGGCCCCGCCATCGTCCACCGCCCTGGTGCTCTCGGCACGGCCTAGTCAACGTGGTCAACGACCGACATGATCTGAAGTGGACTGTACGTGGAGAGGCCGACAGCTGGGTCCACGGCCCCACGCAAGGAAATGCCTCTTATTACGCGCAAAATAATGATTCCTCCACCTGACATCAGGGACCCACCGAAAGGGCCTCTGTATTTCGCGAAAAAAACTTTACCGCCGCTGACAGCTCAGACCCACCAGCTATATCTTCACACGCAAGGAAGTGCCTCCTTATTACGCAAAAAAAAATGAATACTCCCCTGCTAGCTGGGACCCACCATGGTGGGAGGCTGACTTGTGGGCCTACTAAGTTGACTGGGACGGGGGCCTTTGTCAACTTTAGTCAATATGAACGATTCTAGCTCCAGTGACCGTACAATGTCCATCTAATGGCCGTAGTGCTTCTTCAACCTCTGGTCTTCTTGCTCCAGCCGCCCAAAGCAGCGCCGGTCGTGCCGCATGCTCCTGGCCCCCGTGGCCGGCTGTGCTGCCGCAGAGGCCTCACCGCCCCCTACTATTCCCACCGCTGGCCAGGCCCTGCGGCGACGGGAGCCTCACACCACAGTCGAACCAGTGAACCCTCGTACTCCTCTCCGCGCGGGCTTCCACTGCCGCGTCTTCCCTGGCTCCGCGTCGTCCCCTTCCTAGGCCTCGCCGTCGTCCACCGCCGTGGTGCTCTCCGCGTGGCGTGGTCAACGTGGTCAAGGAACGACTTCCATCGGAAGAGTACTGTACGTGGAGAGGCTGACAGCTGGGTCCACGGCCACAGCCCAGTTTTTTGTGATTTGCCAAGTAAGTCGCTTTGTCAGGCCTGTTGAGCTGCAAATCTTTCAAGACGAGGAGAGCTTTCATTCGGCTGGCCGAGAAAATGGCCCATCAGTAATGAGAAATGGGCTGTACATTTTTAAAACACATCGAACCGGCAATTAGTTTCAAATATCTTTTTTTCATTTCGATATTTTAAATTACATTAATTTTTATGCGTGGAGAATTTGTTGGATTTCATATTGATATACATTTATTTTTAAAATCAGTTTGAATGTGAGTCGAAATTTCGGGATTAAAAACAGTTCGGACCGCACCGAAATATGCAAAATTTCGTATAATTTTTTAACCGTGGCCACAATATGGGCTGTAATGCTAACAAAAAGAATATGGGCTCCAAAAAACCTTAATAATTAGCAAATGGGCTGTAAATTATTAGAAATAATGGCAGATGGGCTGTATGCTGTTTTCCACAGATTTGAGGCTTTCCTAAAAAAAGGTTGACGCAAGCAGTCACTGTTGGATGGCCATCCAACGGCCGTCGTGCTTCTTCAATCTCTGCTCTTCCTGCTCTAGCCGGTCAAACAAGCGCCAGCGGGACTACCTGCTCCCTCCTCCCCGCGGCCGGCTCTGCTGCCGCGCTGGCCTCACCGCCCCACCGTACTCCATCGCTGGCCTAGCCATCCCTCTACTCACCCACACCTGCTGTTATTCTCCGGCGATGGCAGATGAACCAGTAAACCCTCGTACAGTCGTACTCCCCTCCGCATGGGAAACAACTGCCGAGTTTTCCCTGCCTCCGTGTCGTTCCCTTCCTAGGCCTCACCGTCGTCCACTGGGCCTGGTCAACGTGGTCAATGACCGACATGCATCTGAAGTGGACTGTACGTGGAGAGGCCGACAGCTGGGTCCACGGCCGCACGCAAGGAAATGCCTCTTATTACGCGCAAAATAATGATTCCTCCACCTGACATCAGGGACCCACCGAAAGGGCCTCTGTATTTCGCAAAAAAAACGTTACCGCCGCTGACAGCTCGGACCCACCAGCTATATCTTCGCACGCAAGGAAGTGCCCCCTTATTACGCACAAAAAAAATGAATACTCCCCCTGCTACCTAGGACCCACCATGGTGGGAGGCTGGCCTGTGGGCCTACTAAGTTGACTGGGACGGGGGCCTTTGTCAACTTCAGTCAATATGAACGATTCTAGCTCAAGTGACCGTACAATGTCCATCCAATGGCCGTAGTGCTTCTTCAACCTCTGGCCTTCTTGCTCCAGGCGCCCAAAGCAGCGCCGGTCGTGCCGCATGCTCCTGCCTCCCGTGGCCGGCTGTGCTGCCGCGGAGGCCTCACCGCCCCCTAATATTCCCACCGCTGGCCAGGCCCTGCGGCGACGGCAGCCTCACACCACAGCCGAACCAGTGAACCCTCGTACTCCTCTCCGCGCGGGCTTCCACTGCCGCGTCTTCCCCGACCCCGCGTCGTCCCCTTCCTAGGCCTCGCCGTCGTCCACCGCCGTGGTGCTCTCGGTGTGGCGTGGTCAACGTGGTCAAGGAACGACTTCCATCGGAAGAGTACTGTACGTGGAGAGGCTGACAGCTGGGTCCACGGCCACAACCCAGTTTTTTGTGATTTGCCAAGTAAGTCGCTTTGTCAGGCCTGTTGGGCTGCAAATCCTTCAAGACGAGGAGAGCTTTCATTCGGCTGGCCGAGAAAATGGCCCATCAGTAATGAGAAATGGGTTGTACATTTTTAAAACACATCGAACCGGCAATTAGTTTCAAATATCTTTTTTTCATTTCGAGATTTTAAATTACATTAATTTTCATGCGTGGAGAATTTGTTGGATTTTATATTGATATACATTTATTTTTAAAATCAGTTTGAATGATTGTCAAAATTTCGGGATTAAAAACAGTTCGGACCGCACCGAAATATGCAAAATTTCATATAATTTTTTAACCGTGGCCACAATATGGGCTGTAATGCTAACAAAATGAATATGGGCTCCAAAAAAACCTTAATAATTAGCAAATGGGCTGTAAATTATTAGAAATAATGGCAGATGGGTTGTATGCTGTTTTCCACAGATTTGCGGCTTTCCTAAAAAAAGGTTGACGCAAGCAGTGACTGTTGGATGGCCATCCAACGGCCGTCGTGCTTCTTCAATCTCTGCTCTTCCTGCTCCAGCTGCTCAAACAAGCGCCGGCGGGACTGCCTGCTCCCTCCTCCCCGCGGCCGGCTCTGCTGCCGCGCAGGCCTCACCGCCCCACCGAACTCCCATCGCTGGCCTAGCCATCCCTATACTCACCCACACCTGCTGTTATTCTCCGGCGACGGCAGACGAACCAGTAATCCCTCGTACAGTCGTACTCCCCTCCGCGTGGGAAACAACTGCCGAGTCTTCCCTGCCTCCGTGTCATTCCCTTCCTAGGCCTCGCCATCGTCCACCGCCCTGGTGCTCTCGGCACGGCCTGGTCAACGACCGACATGCATCTGAAGTGGATTGTACGTGGAGAGGCCGACAGCTGGGTCTGCACGCAAGGAAATGCCTCCTTATTACGCGCAAAATAATGATTCCACCACCTGACATCAGGGACCCACCGAAAGGGCCTTTGTATTTCGCAAAAAAAAGTTACCGCCGCTGACAGCTCGGACCCACCACCTATATCTTCGCACGCAAGGAAGTGCCTCCTTATTACGCACAAAAAAATGAATACTCCCCTTGCTAGCTGGGACCCACCATGGTGGGAGGCTGACTTGTGAGCCTACTAAGTTGACTGGGACGGGGGCCTTTATCAACTTTAGTCAATATGAACGATTCTAGCTCCAGTGACCGTACGATGTCCATCCAACGGCCGTAGTGCTTCTTCAACCTCTGGTCTTCTTGCTCCATCCGCCCAAAGCAACGCCGGACGTGCCGCATGCTCCTGCCCCCCGTGGCCGGCTGTGCTGCCGCGGAGGCCTCACCGCCCCCTACTATTCCCACCGCTGGCCAGGCCCTGCGGCGACGGCAGCCTCACACCACAGTCGAACCAGCGAACCCTCGTACTCCTCTCCGCGCGGGCTTCCACTGCCGCGTCTTCCCTGGCTCCGCGTCGTCCCCTTCCTAGGCCTCGCCGTCGTCCACCGCCGTGGTGCTCTCCGCGTGGCGTGGTCAACGTGGTCAAGGAACGACTTCCATCGGAAGAGTACTGTACGTGGAGAGGCTGACAGCTGGGTCCACGGCCACAGCCCAGTTTTTTTGTGATTTGCCAAGTAAGTCGCTTTGTCAGGCCTGTTGAGCTGCAAATCTTTCAAGACGAGGAGAGCTTTCATTCGGCTGGCCGAGAAAATGGCCCATCAGTAATGAGAAATGGGCTGTACATTTTTAAAACACATCGAACCGGCAATTAGTTTCAAATATCTTTTTTTCATTTCGAGATTTTAAATTACATTAATTTTTATGCGTGGAGAATTTGTTGGATTTCATATTGATATACATTTATTTTTAAAATCAGTTTGAATGTGAGTCGAAATTTCGGGATTAAAAACAGTTCGGACCGCACCGAAATATGCAAAATTTCGCATAATTTTTTAACCGTGGCCACAATATGGGCTGTAATGCTAACAAAAAGAATATGGGCTCCAAAAAACCTTAATAATTAGAAAATGGGCTGTAAATTATTAGAAATAATGGCAGATGGGCTGTATGCTGTTTTCCACAGATTTGAGGCTTTCCTAAAAAAAGGTTGACGCAAGCAGTGACTGTTGGATGGCCATCCAACGGCCGTCGTGCTTCTTCAATCTCTGCTCTTCCTGCTCCAGCCGCTCAAACAAGCGCCGGCGGGACTGCCTGCTCCCTCCTCCCCGCGGCCGGCTCTGCTGCCGCGCTGGCCTCACCGCCCCACCGTACTCCCATCGCTGGCCTAGCCATTCCTCTACTCACCCACACCTGCTGTTATTCTCCGGCGATGGCAGATGAACCAGTAAACCCTCGTACAGTCATACTCCCCCCCCGCATGGGAAACAACTGCCGAGTTTTCCCTGCCTCCGTGTCGTTCCCTTCCTAGGCCTCACCGTCGTCCACCGCCCTGGTGCTCTCGGCGCGGCCTAGTCAACGTGGTCAATGACCGACATGCATCTGAAGTGGACTGTACGTGGAGAGGCCGACAGCTGGGTCCACGGCCGCACGCAAGGAAATGCCTCTTATTACGCGCAAAATAATGATTCCTCCACCTGACATCAGGGACCCACCGAAAGGGCCTCTGTATTTCGCAAAAAAAAGTTACCGCCGCTGACAGCTCGGACCCACCAGCTATATCTTCGCATGCAAGGAAGTGCCCCCTTATTACGCACAAAAAAATGAATACTCCCCCTGCTACCTAGGACCCACCATGGTGGGAGGCTAACCTGTGGGCCTACTAAGTTGAATGGGACGGGGGCCTTTGTCAACTTTAGTCAATATGAACGATTCTAGCTCAAGTGACCGTACAATGTCCATCCAATGGCCGTAGTGCTTCTTCAACCTCTTGCCTTCTTGCTCCAGCCGCCCAAAGCAGCACCGGTCGTGCCGCATGCTCCTGCCTCCCGTGGCCGGCTGTGCTGCCGCGGAGGCCTCACCGCCCCCTATTATTCCCACCGCTGGCCAGGCCCTGCGGCGACGGCAGCCTCACACCACAGCCGAACCAGTGAACCCTCGTACTCCTCTCCGCGCGGGC
This sequence comes from Aegilops tauschii subsp. strangulata, assembly GCF_002575655.3. Taxonomy (NCBI): domain Eukaryota; kingdom Viridiplantae; phylum Streptophyta; class Magnoliopsida; order Poales; family Poaceae; genus Aegilops; species Aegilops tauschii. The sequence goes on along the minus strand of NC_053039.3, from coordinate 59,208,472 downwards.
TTCCACTGCCGCGTCTTCCCCGACCCCGCGTCGTCCCCTTCCTAGGCCTCGCCGTCGTCCACCGCCGTGGTGCTCTCCGTGCGGCGTGGTCAACGTGGTCAAGGAACGACTTCCATCGGAAGAGTACTGTACGTGGAGAGGCTGACAGCTGGGTCCACGGCCACAACCCAGTTTTTTGTGATTTGCCAAGTAAGTCGCTTTGTCAGGCCTGTTGGGCTGCAAATCTTTCAAGACGAGGAGAGCTTTCATTCGGCTGGCCGAGAAAATGGCCCATCAGTAATGAGAAATGGGTTGTACATTTTTAAAACACATCGAACCGGCAATTAGTTTCAAATATCTTTTTTTCATTTCGAGATTTTAAATTACATTAATTTTCATGCGTGGAGAATTTGTTGGATTTTATATTGATATACATTTATTTTTAAAATCAGTTTGAATGATTGTCAAAATTTCGGGATTAAAAACAGTTCGGACCGCACCGAAATATGCAAAATTTCATATAATTTTTTAACCGTGGCCACAATATGGGCTGTAATGCTAACAAAAAGAATATGGGCTCCAAAAAAACCTTAATAATTAGCAAATGGGCTGTAAATTATTAGAAATAATGGCAGATGGGCTGTATGCTGTTTTCCACAGATTTGAGGCTTTCCTAAAAAAAGGTTGACGCAAGCAGTGACTGTTGGATGGCCATCCAACGGCCGTCGTGCTTCTTCAATCTCTGCTCTTCCTGCTCCAGCTGCTCAAACAAGCGCCGGCGGGACTGCCTGCTCCCTCCTCCCCGCGGCCGGCACTGCTGCTGTGCAGGCCTCACCGCCCCACCGTACTCCCATCGCTGGCCTAGCCATCCCTATACTCACCCACACCTGCTGTTATTCTCCGGCGACGGCATGCGAACCAGTAATCCCTCGTACAGTCGTACTCCCCTCCGCGTGGGAAACAACTGCCAAGTCTTCCCTGCCTCCGTGTCGTTCCCTTCCTAGGCCTCGCCATCGTCCACCGCCCTGGTGCTCTCGGCACGGCCTGGTCAACGACCGACATGCATCTGAAGTGGATTGTACGTGGAGAGGCCGACAGCTGGGTCCACGGCCGCACGCAAGGAAATGCCTCCTTATTACGCGCAAAATAATGATTCCACCACCTGACATCAGGGACCCACCGAAAGGGCCTCTGTATTTCGCAAAAAAAAACGTTACCGCCGCTGACAGCTCGGACCCACCACCTATATCTTCGCACGCAAGGAAGTGCCTCCTTATTACGCACAAAAAAAAATGAATACTCCCCTTGCTAGCTGGGACCCACCATGGCGGGAGGCTGACTTGTGGGCCTACTAAGTTGACTGGGACGGGGGCCTTTATCAACTTTAGTCAATATGAACGATTCTAGCTCCAGTGACCGTACGATGTCCATCCAACGGCCGTAGTGCTTCTTCAACCTCTGGTCTTCTTGCTCCAGCCGCCCAAAGCAACGCCGGTCGTGCCGCATGCTCCTGCCTCCCGTGGCCGGCTGTGCTGCCGCGGAGGCCTCACCGCCCCCTACTATTCCCACCACTGGCCAGGCCCTGCGGCGATGGCAGCCTCACACCGCAGCCGAACCAATGAATCCTCGTACTCCTCTCCGCGCGGGCTTCCACTGCCGCGTCTTCTCCAGCTCCCCGTTGTCCCCTTCCTAGGCCTCGCCGTTGTCCACCACCCTGGTGCTCTTGGCGCGGCGTGGTCAACGTGGTCAAGGAATGACTTCCATCGGACGTGGACTGTACGTGGAGAGGCTGACAGCTGGGTCCACGGCCACAGCAAGGAAGTGCCTCCTTATTACGCGGAAAATAATGATTCCTCCACCTGACAGCTGGGACCCACCGGATGGGCCACTGTATTTTGCGAAAAAAACTTTCCCCCCTGACTGCTGGGACCCACCAGCTACATCTTCGCACGCAAGGAAGTGCGTCCGGGCAAAAAAAACAATTTGCCCCCTGACTGCTGGGACCCACCAGCTACATCTTCGCAGGCAAGGAAGTGCCTAACAGTCAGGACCCACCTGGTCGAAGCGTACGTAGCGTTGTCATTCTGGTCGCGAACGTGTACGTACATATATACTGGTGGATGTAGAGGTGCGCACGTGTCGTAGTAGAGGCATGTACGTGTCGTAGTAGAGGCGCGCACGTAGCATGTACACGTACGTACAGCGGCCAGGGTGCAAGAAAGAAAATACGGCCACGTATGTGTACATACGGGCGGGGTCTCGAACGCCTACTCGCGCATACGTACGGCCAGTGCTCGTGTACATGGCTGGGTCGGAACGGAGAAACAGCGTCGTCGTCATGTTCATGGGGAGGCAACGGAATGCGTCGTGTTCATGGGGAGGCAACGGAATGCGTCGTCTTCATCGGGAGGAAACGGAACGCGTGGGAGCCAACCGGCTGGGTCGGAACGGAATGCGTGGTCGTGTTCATCGGGAGGGCTTGGACGGAACAGGCGATGGAAACGAGGCCTGGTATATCGCACAACGGAGGAAACGAACCTCCTACGTTCGGAACGGGGTCCTGTTGATCGGGAGGGGTGTGGCGTACCGCAAAACGGAGGAAACAGACCTCCTACGGTAGAAACGGGGGTCCTGTTGATCGGGAGGGGTGTGGCGTACCGCAAAACGGACGAAACGGACCTCCTACGGTCGTAACGGGGTTGTCGTGGAATTGTCACGGTAGATGTCCTCGTGCAAGGACTTAGTCGTGGAGCCATCGCAGCTAGGAAGCTTAAAGGGGTTAAGCGGGACAAATGACATGAGGATTATACTGGTTCGACCCCTTACAGTGAAGGTAAAAGCCTACGTCCAGTTGAGGTTGTGTTGATTAGGGTTTCGACGACCAGGAGCTAAACCGCCCTGCCTGGTTATCGATTTGATCTTACTTGTCCCAAACCGCCGCCGGGTCGTCCCTTTATATAGAGAGGTTGACGCCCAGCGGCTCTCAGAGTCCCGACCGGCTTATAACAGTGTCCGGCTCGGACTCCTAACTATTCTTGCCTTACACTACAAGTTTTTCCATAACGGCGGTTTATCACTACGGGCCTTAAGCCATATCCGGGTCTTAAGCCCATTACTGACCCGCCGTCCTAAAGCTTGGTACTGGGCTTCACATGATGATCATTATGACGTAACCCGGCCCCTCCTGGGCGGGTGACTCTAATGGTTATATCCTCAACATTAGGCCCCAGATTGATTTGAACCGGTTCATGTCAATCTTCAATCCCTTTAAGAGAAAATCTTCCGGCTTCTGCTTGTGCGAAGGTTATAACCTGCCGTGACGTCATCTTCTGGATTCCTCGTAACCCGCCATGACGTCATCTTCCATTAAATTCATTATTTTATTCTGTCATATCCCAACGGATGTTATCTTAATAACCATCCTGAGAATCGAGGCATTTCTGCGGCAAGATAATCATGTCTCCAGCCTCCTCATTTCTCGCGCCCATTTATGAGCCGTCCCTTATAAATAGGCCCGGCCCATAGGCCTTCGTCACTCTTCTCGATCCCTCGTCTTCCTCCTCTGACGCCCCAGAGCTCGAGCTCCGCCGCCGCCGCCACGCCCCTTGTCTTCCTCAACCTCGGCCGCTGCATCACCCTGAACTGGTCCAGAGAAACGGCGGCAACCTCCGCAGCTCATCAGCGCTAGTAAGTTCTTGCCACTCCATACACTAGATTCGCATTAGGGTTCTGTCGTTCTCCCCTGTTCTTCGTAGTTCATCTCGAGTTCTTCACAGTTCTTCCACCACGACCTCTTTTGATCCGGTAGTGGTTTCACACCCATTTCCAATACTAGCAGATCCCTCTTGCTTGCAAAAAGACCTCATTAGAACTTATGAACTTTTCTGTGCCAGTTTTTAGGTCTAGGAAATTTTCCTTTCTAGATGACCGTTTGATCCAAAATAATTACTGCGATCTGTGAAACTTGTTTGTGCAATACTTAGGCAAAAATTGCATCTGTTAGCTATGGCGGCTCATATATCCGGCTTAAAAGAGGCCATGCTTTGTGAAATCTCCGGCTCATTCATAATAGAGTTTCTTCTCCCTGAATTACTTACGATATCCACAGCGGCTTAGATAACCCAACACAATTAGCCATATATCATTAGGCCCCTTCATAAGCCGCCATCTTGAATACTGAACTGAAATCTTCCTCCGGCTTAAATTTGAACCGGAAACTTTCTTTTATCATAGGCTTCCGTCTTTCACAATGCCGCCCAAGGCTCCCAAGGCACCCATTACGTGCAACTGGGTGAGATCCAACGTCACTGATAATACCTTAAATGACTTTGTGAAGACGGGTTACCTGCCTAAGAAGGAGGTCATGTCCTATCGTGCCCCTGACCCGTCCGAAGAAAGGCCTCAACCAAAAGATGGAGAGGTTGTTATATTTGCTGATCACATGAGCCGGGGTTTTGCACCTCCCGGCTCAAAGTTCTTCAGAGATGTTCTGCACTTTTTTGATCTGCGACCTCAAGACATAGGACCCGTGTCGAACATTTGTAACTTCCAAGTGTTCTGTGAAGTGTACCTTGGAGAAGAGCCCAGCCTACTACTCTTCAGGGAGCTATTTTATCTGAATCGCCAGAACGAGTGTGCCAACGGGCCTAGCCTGGAACTTGGCGGGATTTCAGTCCAACGACGGAGGGATTGCCTCTTTCCTTATGCTGAGCCGCCAAGCCACCCAAAGGATTGGAACCAGACATGGTTCTACTGCCAGGATACTTCTCTGGCTGATGAGAACCCTCTGCCCGGCTTTCGCGCCCTGCGTCTGGAGTCAAATCACCCCCTGCCAGACAAATTATCTCAAGATGAGCGTCAACCACTTATCCCCACCATCAACAAGATTAAAGCTCTTCTGGGAAACAGCCTTAACGGCGTTGATCTGGTCCGGGTCTGGATTGCTTGGCGGGTGATTCCTCTAAGCCGCCGCCCTGGCTTAGTGTGTGATTACACGAGCCGGAAGGATGATCCTCTTCGGCACAGCCCCAACGACCTTCCTGAGGACGTCGTTGATGACATGACCAAGTCCCTTCTAAACGAGAGCTTAGCAGATTGCGGGAGGACAGGCTTAAGTCCCTTCTGCAAAGCTAACCCGGCTCCGGCGGTAAGCTACTGATCTGAGCACCGTACTTTCCATTTTGACAATTTTCATCTTTAACATCAAGAAACCTTTGTTGTATTTTTCAGGCTAATGACAAGTTCTGGAAGGTCAGGTATGACCATGAGGCTGCTAAAAAACCCAGGAAGGTTAAAAAAGCCGCCAGGAGAGCCGCTCCCCGCAAGAAGGGGAGTAAGCCTAGCGCCTCATACCTGCTTCATTTGGATGACACCTCCGAGTCAGAGGTAGCCCTTAATTCTTTAGGCTCTTCTTTTGTTTTTTTGTCTGTTTTTAACCACCTTATTGACACTGATTATCAGCAGGATGATACCGGAGCGAGTAACCCGGTGATTGAAGAGGTAACTATACTTTCCTCCGACTCAGAGCCCTTACCAAGGCTGAAAGTCCGAAGAGTAACCCGGAAAGTAAGATTTTCACATCCTTTAGCTTATCAAGATCCTCAATTTCTTTTGAAGCGACAGATTCATGAGAGCCGGAGGCAAACCCGGACCAACAAGGAAGCAGACCTCTCCTACGGTCTACCTGAAGCATCAAGGAAGCGCCGGACCGAGGTTTTTTTTCAACTTATATCCTTTTCATCCTTTGGCGGGCATCACTCGTCAACCACTCAATTCTTCTGATTCAAACTATCAGGAAACTTCACCTTCCTCTGGGGACTCCATGCAATCTAACTTGCCGGCTTTCAAGACCGCTCCTGGGTAATGATGATTAGCTTACTTTGTGCTTATCTTACTCATGTTTTTGCACTAATTTTTTGAAGACTGTCAGTGCACAAGCAAAGCTTAGCAAGAGGGCAAAGAAAAGTAACCCGGTCGAAGATCCGGTCTTGACTGAACCCAACGCCTCCACCTCTGAGCCGCCATCTGCACCAGCTCCAGAAACCACCGCTCCAACTGAAGAACAAGCCATGGGGCGTTCTGACAACCTGGAGATTCCCAGCCCAGCTCAACCGGCCGATGACCCGGATGTGGTGATTACCCGGACCGAATATGTTGAGCCGGGAAGACCCACTGTGCTTGCTAGATGCTATGCTAAAGAAGAACTGCTGGAGCGCCGCAGGGCCAGACTGGATATCACTGACTATGCTAACTTGAGCATTGGAGATATTGTTGCTGGTTATATTGGTCAAGTGCACAATAGCCGGGACCTGGAAATTGACATGGTGAAGCAGATACAACAAAAATCTGAGGTATAATTCCCTTGTTTACTCCATAGTCATCCTTACCATACTAGCCCCCAAGTCTATTACTTATGACAGAATATGTTGTAGACTTAATACCGGCTTACCTGGTAACACTCAAGGGCCGGGTTAAACAGCCTAGGTGAACCGGTCTTTTACCTTATGTTTTAAGCAAGTAATTGAGCAACTTTGCCCATTAGCCCCCAAGTGCCAAGCACCTTTGCCTACAGAGTGCTTGGGACTTATTTTCATGAACCGACACTGTAAATAAAGCTTCTCAGCCTACATTAGCCCCCAAGTGCCAAGTGTCTTTGCTTGCAAAGTGCTTGGGACTTAAATATTGCATGATAATCACTCAAACTGTAACCCGGAACTTGTACAGGCTGCCTGCAAGAAACTTGAGTCGGAAATCTCTGAACTGAAGACCCGCCTGGAGACTCAGGAAAATGAGACCCAGAAAGCCAATGCCAAGTTTGAGTTCAGTGTCTCTGCACAAGAAAAACTGAAGAAAAAATTTGAAACAGAGAGAAAAGCCTGGGCCGATGAGAAGACTGCCTTGCTCAGCCGGGCCGAATAAGCGGAGGCTGCTCTTACTGAAACAACCGCCGAACTCTCCGGCTTAAAACGCCATGTATCGCAGATGGTCGCCGCAATCTTCGGTAAGTTACTTTGTAAGCTTCTAACAAATTTACATCATTTACGTCTGATAAGTCCCACCATTGCCATCAGCTCACTTGACTTTGTAATGCAGGTCCCATGAGTTCCAACCTCAACCAGAACGTGCTGACCAAACTAAAGGCGGTTTACACTTTGGTGGAGCAACTTTACACCGGGTCACAACGTGCTTTAGCCGTTGTGGCTCTGTCCAATGAAGTTCCCACCCACCTGGCAGATGTACTCAGGCGGCTTGCCGTACTTCCTCACCGCTTCCAAGAACTGAGACGGGCTTCTGCAAGAGCCGGAGCTATAGCTGCTCTGAGCCGGGCCAAGGCGTTTCTACCGGAGCTGGACCCGGCCGACATCGCTCTTGGATACCCCAGCCTGAAGGAAGACGGCACCCCCTTTGACCAGAAAGACTTCGCCGCCTGTGTGAAGAGTGTGCGCCCGCTGGCCACCTTGATTGGGAATGACACAGACCTTACCAAGTATCAGCCGGGCTACGACGCGGAGAATCAGAGGATCCCAACTCCATGCTATGAAGCAATCAACCTGATCCCTCCGACTCGTAAGCATACCTTCGCCCCAGAAGTTGACCCGGCCGGGTTAATTGATGATGAGGCTCAATTTGAAGCTTTGAGCGGCATTGACTGGAAATCATCAACCTTCCAGGTCATGGAAACAGCCGGAGGAGCGGAGAGGGATGAGCTGGGAGCTTCAAACCAACAAGCACCTTGATTTCTTAGGCGGCTCATGGCTACGCCTTAAAAACGATGCCTCACCTTTTGGACTCGGGGAGTCCTGTAATAGAGTAGGACAAACACTTAATTTTGTCGTGCCATCGTGCACGTGTGGAGTGCTTAACTCCATTGAAGCTGCTCTTTTATATTCCTCCGGGTTATGTTTGATCATTTACTTTCCTTAAGTTTAAAGAACTGTCTTTCATTGTCCTGCATAGAAAACGAATCACAAGTCTCTAGGCGTCCTTCCGCACTGAGAGTCATATATTTTACATATAACCCGGAATATGAACCAAAGCCGTAAAAGACCGGCTCTCAATTATATCCTCGAGGTAACCATAACAGCATACCTGCAAACCTTCAAGTACACTTCCGGTTTATGTAACTCAAATAATGAGGTTGAGAACTCAACTCCGGCTCACCAGCATCGATAATGCTTATTGTGTGCTATCAACATTGTTAATCAAAGTTAAGCCGGCGGAGTAAGAACCGCCCTTGCACACTGTTGATATGATCAGAAGAACTTGTTGCAAACCAAAAGATCAAAACTTAGGGGCTTCTGGTTCGAATACGACCAGAGAACCGTCCCAAAGGGGTTAAGCTAAGATTCGAATGCGATCATATAGCCCGCAGTGGCTTTGGCGTTGCCTATCAAGAGGGTACCGACAGCTATGTTCTCTTAGGTTCGAATACGACCCATGTTTGAACAGGAAGCCCCCAAATGACCTTAATAGTTGTTTAACGACGCTGATTCGAATACGATCCACGTCGGTTCCCAAAGGGGGTTGAGCTGTGATTCAAATATGATCAAGAAAAACTCCCCAATGAGCTCGGCAATTTGCCAATCAAATGGGCGACAGCTATGTTCTCTTTGGTTCGAATACGACCCATGTTTGAACAGGAAGCCCCCAAGTGATCATATTGTTAACGGCTAGATTCGAATACGATCATAAGCCGGATCCACCTCCAAGTGACCATGTAATGTTGTAATGGAAATAACACATTTACCTTTAGAGGAGAAAAGGACAGAGGTCCTTCTTTATTATTTATCATAATATATACATGGCTATAGAAATACGTATATTATGAGAGCCGATGGCTCAAGTGTAATAAGGCTGAAGCTGAGCTATGTTCCACGGCCGATGGGTCTCTTCCTCTGACTTACGTGAATCTTTGTGCTCCCGAACATCGATAAGGTAGTATGACCCGTTGTGCAAGTTCTTGCTGACCACAAAGGGCCCTTCCGAAGGTGGGGATAACTTGTGTGCATCTGTTTGATCTTGGATGAGCCGGAGCACCAGATCACCTTCCTGGAAGACTCTGGACTTAACCCGGCGGCTGTGATAGCGGCACGGGTCTTGTTGGTAAATCGCCGAGCGAGCTGCTGCCACATCATGCTGTTCGTCCAACAAGTCAAGAGCATCTTGGCGCACCCGCTCATTATCCGCCTCAACATAAGCCGCCACTCGAGGCGAGTCATGACGGATGTCGCTAGGGAGGACCGCCTCCGCTCCATAAACCATGAAGAAAGGCGTGTAACCCGTAGACCTGTTAGGAGTAGTATTGATGCTCCATAACACGGAGGGTAACTCCTCCACCCAACAACCCGGCGTCCGTTGCAAAGGGACCAACAGCCGGGGCTTGATGCCCTTCAAGATTTCCTGATTGGCTCTCTCAGCTTGACCATTGGACTGAGGGTGAGCCACTGATGAAACATCAAGCCGAATATGCTCTCGTTGACAAAACTCCTCCATGGCGCCTTTAGACAGATTGGTACCATTGTCAGTTATAATGCTGTGTGGAAAACCAAAACGAAATATCACCCTTTTCATAAACTAAACCGCTGTGGCTGCGTCACACTTACTAACTGGCTCTGCTTCAGCCCACTTTGTGAACTTGTTGACCGCCACCAGGAGGTGGGTCTTCTTATCCGTAGATCTTTTAAAAGGTCCAACCATATCAAGCCCCCAGACCGCAAACGGCCAAGTAATTGGAATCATCCTCAATTCTTGAGCCGGCACATGAGCCCGTCGCGAGAACCTCTGGCATCCGTCACATTTACTGACCAAATCCTCTGCATCAGCATGAGCCGTCAGCCAATTAAAAACCATGACGAAAAGCCTTGGCCACAAGGGATTTTGAGCCGGCATGATGGCCACAATCCCCCTCGTGAATTTCACGTAAAATTTCTTGACCTTCCTCAGGGGAAACACAACGCTGGAAAGTTCCAGTGACACTGCAACAATGCAGCTCGCCATTGATAATTATCATTGACTTAGACCGCCGGGTTATTTGTCTGGCCAAAGTTCCATCCTCAGGCAATTCTCCCCGGGTCATGTAAGCCAAGTATGGTACTGTCCAGTCTGGGGTAATGTGGAGAGCCGCCACCAGCTGTGCCTCCGGGTCAGGAACAGCCAAGCCTTCCTCTGTAGGCAACTTAACCGAAGGGTTATGCAAGATGTCCAAGAAAGTATTAGGCGGCACCGGCTTTCGCTGAGAGCCCAGCCGACTTAATGCATCAGCCGCCTCGTTCTTTCTGCGATCGATGTGCTCTACTTGGTAACCCTGAAAATGTCCAGCAATGGCATCAACTTCGCGGCGATAAGCCGCCATGAGAGGGTCTTTGGAATCCCACTTGCCTGACACTTGTTGGGCCACTAAATCTGAATCGCCAAAGCACCTTACCCGGCTCAAGCTCATCTCCTTAGCCACCCGAAGACCATGGAGCAAGGCCTCGTACTCAGCCGCATTGTTAGTACAGGGAAACATCAACCGTAGCACATAGCAACACTTGTCACCTCGAGGGGAAGTTAATACAACTCCAGCCCCCGAGCCCTCCAATTGCCTAGACCCGTCGAAGTGAATAGTCCAGTATGTATTATCCGGTTTCTCTTCAGGCACCTGCAGCTCTGTCCAATCGTTGATGAAATCCACCAATGCTTGAGATTTGATAGCAGTGCGTGGCATGTATTTCAGACCATGAGGCCCAAGTTCTATAGCCCACTTAGCCACACTTCCTGTGGCTTCTCTGTTTTGGATGATATCTCCCAGGGGAGCAGAACTAACCACAGTGATAGGGTGACCCTGGAAATAATGCTTAAGCTTCCGGCTTGCCATGAATACCCCATAAACAAGCTTCTGCCAATGTGGATACCGTTGTTTGGACTCAATGAGTACTAACCTGACGTAGTAAACCGGCCGTAGAACCGGATACTCCTTACCCGCTTCCTTACGCTCCACCACCACAGCCACACTAACGGCTCGTGTGTTAGCGGCTACATACAGCAATAAGGGCTCCTTGTCAATGGGAGCAGCAAGGACTGGGGGCTCAGCCAGCTGTCTCTTCAAATCCTCAAAAGTAGCATTAGCAGCATCATTCTAGATGAAGTCATCTGTTTTCTTCATCAACTGGTACAGTGGCATGGCCTTTTCACCCAAACGGCTTATAAACCGGCTCAAGGCAGCGATGCGGCCCGCCAGACGCTGGACGTCGTTTATGCACGCCGGCTTAACCAGAGAGGTGATTGCTTTGATCTTTTCCAGGTTAGCTTCAATGCCTCTGTGAGAAACCAGAAAACCCAAGAGCTTGCCTGCGGGAACACCAAAAACACACTTGGCCGGGTTAAGCATCATCTTGTAAACCCGGAGATTGTCAAAGGTTTCTTTAAGATCATCTACCAAGGTCTCCTTCTCCCTGGACTTAACCACGATATCATCCACATACGCATGAACGTTGCGCCCAATCTGGTTATGAAGACAATTCTGCACACAACGCTGGTAAGTCGCCTCTGCACTCTTGAGCCCAAAAGGCATAGACACATAACAGAAGGCTCCAAAGGGAGTGATGAACACCGTCTTCTCCTGGTCCTTAACTGCCATTTTAATCTGATGGTATCCAGAATAAGCATCCAAAAAACTTAAGCGTTCACAACCCGCCGTAGCATCAATAATTTGATCAATACGGGGGAGAGCAAAAGGATCAGCCGGACAGGCCTTGATTAAATCCGTGTATTCCACACACATCCGCCAGGTGCCGTTCTTCTTGAGCACGAGCACCGGGTTAGCTAACCACTCTGGATGAAAGACTTCCACGATAAACCCGGCCGCCAAGAGCCGGGCCACCTCCTCACCAATGGCTTTCCGCCTCTCCTCATTAAACCGCCGGAGGAACTGCCTGACTGGCTTAAATTTCGGATCAATATTGAGAGTGTGCTCAGCGAGTTCTCTAGGCACACCCGGCATGTCAGAAGGTTTCCATGCAAAGATGTCCCTGTTCTCACGGATGAACTCGATGAGCGTGCCTTCCTATTTCGGATCCAGATTGGCACTGATGCTGAACTGCTGAGATGAGTCACCTGGAACAAAGTCAACAAGTTTAGTCTCACCAGCTGACTTAAATTTCATTACCGGCTCATGCTCCATGGTTGGCTTTTTCAAAGACGTCATATCTGCCGGGTCAACATTGTCCTTGTAAAACATCAACTCCTCTGTTGCACAAACAGATTCCGCGTAAGCCGCGTCACCTTCCTCACACTCCAAGGCTATCTTTCGGCTGCCATGAATTGTAATGGTCCCATTGTGACCCGGCATCTTGAGCTGCAGGTACACGTAACACGGCCGTGCCATGAACCTGGCGTAAGCCGGCCGCCCAAACAAGGCGTGGTACGGGCTTCTTATCTTGACCACCTCAAAGGTTAGTTTTTCCGCCCTGTGGTTGTACTCATCTCCAAAGGCCACTTCCAGCTCGATCTTACCGACCGGATATGCTGACTTGCCGGGCACCACGCCATGGAAAACAGTATTGGACTGGCTGAGGTTTTTACCAGTTAAACCCATACGACGGAAGGTCTCATAATAGAGGATGTTGATGCTGCTACCTCCGTCCATGAGCACTTTAGTGAATTTATACCCCCCAACCTGAGGAGCCACCGCCAAGGACAGGTGACCCGGATTATCAACCCGGGGAGGATGATCTTCCCTACTCCACACAATAGGTTGCTCAGACCATCTTAAATAACGTGGAACCGCCGGCTCAATAGCATTCACAGCCCTTTTTTGGAGCTTCTGCTCTCGCTTGCACAGACTCGTAGTAAATACGTGATACTGCCCGCCATTGAGCTGCTTTGGATTAGTCTGGTATCCCCCCTGCTGCTGCTGATGACCCTGGCCGGACTGCTGATTAAAGCCCCTTGAACATTCTGAGAATTGGAATTTGAACCGCCGCCCGGGCCATGAAAGCCGCCAGCGCCTGAGCCGCCGCCCGGGCCACTGTTGCCATTGAAAACATTGGAATTTTTAAAGGCCTTCATGATTGCGCAGTCCTTCCATAGATGCGTGGCCGGCTTTTCCCTAGAGCCATGCCTTGGGCAAGGCTCATTCAACAATTGTTCAAGCGTCGGGCCTTACCCCCCGGCTCGGGGAGGTGGTCTCCCCTTGCGCCGGTGGTTGCTACCCTGTGAATTGGCGTTAGCCACAAATTCCATACTGCCATCAGCCTTACACTTGTTACCTCCTTGGTTCGCCGGGTTATGCTGGGGGCCCTTGCCATTGCCGTTCCGTTTTCCCTTCCCTGTCCTTTCATCATCCGACGCGGGATCCTTGGTACTATCAGAGTCGGCGTACTTGACTAGAGCCGCCATCAGCGTACCCATATCATTGCAATCACGCTTGAGCCGCCCGAGTTTCATCTTCAGGGGCGCAAAACGACAATTCTGCTCTAACATTAAGACTGCAGAGCCGGCATCCATCTTATCAGATGAATGTATTATCTCTTTGCCCCGGCGAACCCAATGGGTTGTAGACTCACCCTCCTGCTGCTCACAGTTAGTCAAATCCACAATTGACATAGATTGCCTACATGTATCTTTGAAGTTTTGGATGAACCGCGCTTTTAGCTCAGTCCAAGACCCGATAGAGTTCGGTGGCAGTCCTTTCAACCAAGTGCGGGCAGTCCCATCTAACATCATGGTGAAGTACTTGGCCATTGCCGCTTCATTGACCTCTAGCAACTCCATAGCCATCTCGTAACTCTCGATCCATGCTCCGGGTTGTAAATCAGCCGTGTAATTAGGTACCTTCCTAGGCCCTTTGAAATCCTTGGGCAGACGTTCATTACGGAGAGCCGGCACCAGACAAGGAACACCTCCAGTCCTCGTAGGTATACCCGCGTCGATGGAAGCCGTCGGATAAGCCGGGAGTGGCTGGTAAGCTGTCAACTGAGCCGCCTGCTCTGCCTCTTGTTGTGCTCTGTCTTGGTCTACCGCGTTAAAAGCTCCATTATGAACCGGGCCATGGCCTGGAGGCAAGTCACGGCGTCGGACATTGCTAGAGCCGGTCGCTGAGACCATGTGTCTGCTATAACTCGGGCTCCGGCCTGGGCGAGGGGTTGAATGAATCCTGTCCCGGCTATATGAATATGCCTCCTGTTGCGCTAGAGCCGTCTGGAGGAGTTCTCTGACCCGGCGGGTTTCAACCGCCGTCAGAGAGTCGCCATCGATTGGGAGAGCCGCCAGTCGCGCTGCCGCGGCGACCATGTTTTCCAACGGGTTGGCGTAATGACCCGGTGGTATTGGCACGTACTGAGGCGGGGCAGCGTTCACCCGGGGAGGCCCCATCACTTGGGGCTGAATTGACGTTCCAGCCCCGGGCGCCGTGATCTCTGGCGGGTTACTGGGCCCTGCACCAGGCGTGTTGAAGAGGTTTCGAGGATCGTAAACCGGAGGGAGTCGAGATTGGGCCTTTTGATGCCTCCTTCTCATGACCTCATTGGACGCGTTCTGATCCATCGTGAGCCGGAAAGACTGCGCCTGAATCAGCTGAGTCTGGGCATCGAGAGCCGCCCTCTCTGCAGCCATCCTGATCCCTTCTGCCGCCAGATCCCCCTTGGCTTTTGCTAGATCCAACTTTAACTATGCCACCTCCGCGTCATGATGAGCTTGATCCGCTGGGGCGACCGTAGCGGTTAATAGGGCCGTCATCTTGTCTGTGAGATCCATCAGCACCTGAGCCGGCGAGGGCACAGGGCTTCTTGCCCCGGCGGTGGGGTTTTGAACAGGTTGTGTGCCAGCCATGAAGATTCCAACCTGGCTCGGCGGCTCAAAGGGGTCCGGAATGCTGTCGGCATCGGAACAACCCCTGAGCCCGCCATCTTGAAGTTGGTATAATGAGTCAGCCTCCTCTGTGGATGACTCGCCGTCAGAGCGAGCGGCCGTCTCCTCGCCAGATCCAGATCTTTCAGAGAGTCCTCCATGGACACATCCCACGAAGGCATGCTTCAAGGCAGGCAGAGTCCGGGCGGGTCGTGCACGCTGAGCCGTCTCGATGAGATCGGCGCAGAGGTCCGGCTCACCAATCTTGCCAATAAAGACATGGATTCCGCTGAAGGGGACCCGGTACCCGTACTCGATTGAGCCGGCGTCGAGGCCCCAGTTTGCGTCGTCGATGTAGAGCTTCCCGCGACGACTCTATGTCATCCGGCCCACAGCATATCCCTTGAGCCCTTCGAAGCTGCCCTGCAAGAACTCAAATCCACCATGTGCTGGCCCCACGGTGGGCGCCAACTGTCGTGGAATTGTCACGGCAGATGTCCTTGTGCAAGGACTTAGTCGTGGAGCCATCGCAGCTAGGAAGCTTAAAGGGGTTAAGCGGGACACGAGGATTATACTGGTTCGACCCCTTACAGTGAAGGTAAAAGCCTACGTCCAGTTGAGGTTGTGTTGATTAGGGTTTCGACAACCAGGAGCTAAACCGCCCTGCCTGGTTATCGATTTGATCTTACTTGTCCCAAACCGCTGCCGGGTCGTCCCTTTATATAGAGAGGTTGACGCCTAGCGGCTCTCAAAGTCCCGACCGGCTTATAACGATGTCCGGCTTGGATTCCTAACTATTCTTGCCTTACACTACAAGTTTTGCCATAACGGCGGTTTATCACTACGGGCCTTAAGCCATCTCCGGGTCTTAAGCCCATTACTGACCCGCCGTCCTCAAGCTTGGTACTGGGCTTCACATGATGATCATTATGACGTAACCCGGCCCCTCCTGGGCGGGTGACTCTAATGGTTATATCCTCAATAGGGTTCCTGTTGATCTGGAGGGGTGTGGCGTACCGCAAAACGGACGAAACGGACCTCCTACGGTTGAAACGGGGGTCTTGTTCATTGGGAGGGGTGTGGTGTACCGCAAGACGGGACTCCACGGGATACTGTTTGTAACACCCCGGATGTAACTTTCCATATTTGTAACTCCAACTCTTGCCATTTTCGGCTATGTGTTATGATATTCCTTTCGTGGTCGGGTTTTGTTTTTCGTTTTGCATTTTGTTCATGTCATGCATCTCATATCATGTCATCATGTGCATTGCATTTGCATACGTGTTCGTCTCATGCATCCGAGCATTTTCCCCGTTGTCCGTTTTACAATCCGGCACTCCCACCTCCTCCGGCGCACCCCTCTTGTTTTCTTTTCGTGAGCGGGTGTTGAACGTTCTAGGAATGGACTGAGTCTTGTCAAGTGGCCTTGGTATACCACCGGGAGACCACCGGTCAAGTTTCGTTCCATTTGGAGGTCGTTTGATGCTCCAACGGTTAACCGGGCATCCGCAAAGTCCTTTTGTGTGTTGCAGCAAAACCCCCGTTAAAACAGCCCACAAACCCAGCAAACTCACCTCCATGCTCTCGGTCGTTCGATCACGATCATGTGGGCGAAAACCGTGCTCCATTTGGAGTCTCCTAGCTCCCTCTAGCTATAAATATGTGAGACTCCCCGAAATTTCCGGATCCCCGAAACCCTAGCCTCTCCCTCCGCGCGCCGGACGTGTCCGCCCGGCGCCGGACGAATCGCGCCGCCGCCCGCAGCCAACCGCAGGCTGCCACATGTCACCGCCACCCTCACCGCGCCGCCGGCCCGGAGAGCCCGTGCGGGGCCCTCTCGGCCCGCTCCTCCCGCGCCGCCGAGCCCGCGCCTCGCCCGCGCCCGGCGACTTCCGCGTCGCCGCCGTCTGCCTCCTCCACGCCCAACGCCGGTCGCCGCCCGGCCTCCGCCGCCATCGTCGCCGGCGCCGCCGCGCCCCACCACCCGAGGCCGCCGCCGCGCCTCCTCCGCCTCCGGTCGCCGACCCCGCCGCTGTCGTCCTCCGCTGCCGCCTCCTTCCTCTCCTCCGCCGCGCCAGCCTCTGCTCCGGCGATCTCCGGCCTCCGCGCCCTTCTAGCTCGGGCCAGATCTCGATCCAAGCACGAGGTTGACTTTCCTCTCCTTCCCCCGAAATTTCTCCAAGTCCTGAGATTTTTACATTACATGCTCATGTTCATCGCATCATAACTCTCCGCATATAGCTCCGTTTCATGCGTGTAATATATCAAAATGTTCGTCTCAAGATACTCTTCATTTTGTTCCATTGCACCATGTTCATTTGAGTCCATCTTGATGCCCAAATCTCAGGTGCAAGAGTGCTAGTTGCTGTTATCTGCTGTTACTTATCAGAACTTGAGGATTTGTTATTTTTGTTGCATTTAATCTGTGCATCTTATAGGCTTGAGCACTACATGTGTTTTGATGTATGCCATGCCATATTTACAGAGGTGTATGCCATGTATTTTTGTGATCTCTGTGGTGACTAGCACTAGCACAAGCATGCAAAGTTTTTCCAAGTCTGTGACTGCTGTTATTTTGTTGCTATGCATCCATGTGGCTACAGAGAGATCCATGCTTATTTTGGAGATGTTCAGTAAGGATGTTTTGTAGATATTGTTGTAGTTGATCCATTAATGACCTTGTTTGCAATTATGGAGTGCCATATCATGACTCAATCTTACTCTACTCTTGCTATAAAATATTTCTGCACATTCTTAACATGATATTCAATTTTGCCAAGCTATGTATTTACTCTTGCGATGGATAGCTTCATAAACATGCCATCTTGCTGTAGGTATGCTTGTTTTGTCATGCATTGCTTTGTGATGAGTGCATCAAGCTCACAAAGATGCCCTCATAATGTCTGTTTCTGCCATGCTCTGTTTTCTGCCAAGTCTGAAACCTGTTAACGAAACTTGCTATGTTTACATGGTTGCCATCATATCTTCTGGTCCTTCTTGGCTTATGGTCAGTAAGGGACTTTTATCATATGCATTTAGTAGAATACTTCCGTGCCTTGTTTTTCTATGTTAAGTTCCTGTAGCATGTTTATTTCGTGCTCTGAACATTGCTACCTGATACTGTTTCAGTCATGTCCAGTAATTTCACCAAGTCTGTGAACTTGATATGTTTTGCACTTTTTCCATGCTTGTTTGAACCTGCTGTGCTGTGATCTAGCCGTAGCTCAGTGTTCATCTTTTGTCAAGCATCTCCTGTAGATTACTTCCCTATGCTTTGTTGCTAGGTTGGGGTGCTGTAGCATTGTTACTTGTTGCATTCTATGTGCTATCATGCTGTTAATTG
Organism: Aegilops tauschii subsp. strangulata; assembly: GCF_002575655.3. Lineage (NCBI taxonomy): Eukaryota > Viridiplantae > Streptophyta > Magnoliopsida > Poales > Poaceae > Aegilops > Aegilops tauschii. The sequence goes on along the minus strand of NC_053039.3, from coordinate 59,190,324 downwards.
CAGATTCGTGTCATTCTTGTTTTGCTTGCCATTTGCAAACCGTGCATCCGTTTCCGGTGATCTTTATATCGATTTCAACTGAAATCATCTCATCTTTCCAGTGGCATGCTTGGTTTGCCAAGTTACTGCCTTGTTCATCATTTTTCTTCCGGAGCACGCGTATGCATCGCATATCATATCTTGCATATCATTCATGTATCCAAGCTATTGTTGTAGTTGATCCATTCATGCCCTTGTTTGCAATTATGGAGTGCCATAGCATGACTTAATCTTGCTCTACTTTTGCTATAAAATATTTCTGGCAGATTCTTAACATGATATTTAGTTTTGCCAAGCTTGTTGTCATTGATCCATACATGCTATGTATTTACTCTTGCCATGGATAGCTTCATAAACATGCCATGTTGCTGTAGGTATGCTTGTTTTGTCATGCATTGCTTTGTGATGAGTGCATCAAGCTCACAAAGATGCCCTCATAATGTCTGTTTCTGCCATGCTCTGTTTTCTGCCAAGTCTGAAACCTGTTAACGAAACTTGCTATGTTTACATGGTTGCCATCATATCTTCTGTTCCTTTTTGGCTTATGATTGCCATCATAGTTTCTCGCAAATCAGCCCAAGTCTTTCAGCTACTATGCCGAGGCCACGGATGCCGATGATTGGCTCGTGGACATCAACAAGCATTTTGAATGTAGCAATGTCAGGCCTGAGGACTTTGTCAAGTTCGCTTCTTTTCAACTCAAGGATCAAGCTGCCGAGTGGTATCAACAATACAAAGATTCCAGAGGAGGTCGTGTGATTACCTGGGATGATTTCTGTCGAGACTTCAAAGCTCACCACATTCCACAAAGTGTTGTTGAGAGCAAGCGTGAGGAGTTCCGCAATCTTAAGCAAGGTAGCATGTCCGTGTATCAATACAATACTCAGTTTCAGAAACTCGCTCGCTTCGCTAAGCAAGACGTTCCTGATGAAAAGAGCATGATCTATCAATTCAGAGGTGGCCTCAGAGAAGATCTGCAATTACCTCTCGTGCTTTTTGAGCCGACCAAGTATGATGATTTCTACAATCAATATGGCACTAAAGAAAGAGGCTGCTCAGCTCAAGTGTGAGGCTTCTAAGAAGAGAGTCAGGGACGCAGTTCAGTCTTCTTCTTCCTCACTAGTGGCTGCTAAGCAACATAAGTTCTGGTTGCCTCCTCCTCCTCCGTTTCGCCAGCCTTACCAGCAGAATAACAAAGGTGGCCATGGATCTTCCCACTCTTCAAACCCTGGCTATCAGAACAAGTCTCAGAATCAAGCTCCAAAGTCAATGCTCCTTATCATCGTCCACTCTCAGAGGTGACTTGCAACAAGTGTCAGCAGAAAGGTCACTATGCTAACAAGTGCTTCAACCAAAGGCGCCTTCCGCCTCCTCCTCGTGTGAGATCTTCCAGCAATGCAGTGGTCAAGCATAATCCCAAGTCTGCAAAGGTGAACATGATGAATGCAGCTCAGGCGGAGGAATCTACTGATGTGATAATGGGTAATCTCTCAGTTAATGATATTCCTGCAAAAGTCTTATTTGATACTGGTGCATCACATTCTTTCATTTCAAGACCTTTTGTGGCTATGCATGATCTGGTTACTGAAGTATTGCCGAGTCCTTTGTCTATTGTTTCCCCGGCTCGACAAATGACTTCTCGAGCATTCGTTCGGGATTCTGTTATCAAGATGGGAGACTATAAATTTCTGGCCAAACCAATTGTTCTTGGTGACTCGGATATTGATCTTATTCTCGGGATGGACTGGCTTTCTAAGCACAAGGCTCAACTTGATTGTGCTGCCAGGAAAATTCAATTGACACACTCTTCTGAGGATGTGATTATTTATGCCGCTCGTGATGAAACCATTCGGTTATTTTCTCTCAATGAGAAGGGCGAATTGAATGCCATCTCTCAGATTCCAGTCGTTTGTGAGTATCAAGATGTCTTTCCAGAGGAGCTTCCGGGTATGCCTCCTCACTGGCCAGTTCAGTTTGTTATCGATCTTGATCCGGGCACTGAACCCGTTTGCAAGCGTCCATACAAGCTTGGACCCAAGGAGCTGAAGGAATTGAAGAAACAGCTCAATGAACAAGAGCGTCTGGGTTTGATCAGACCGAGTTCTTCTCCATGGGGTTGTGGTGTTCTTTTTGTCCAGAAGAAGGATGGCACAGAACGACTTTGTGTCGACTACCGTCCATTGAACAAGAAGACAATCAAGAACAAGTATCCACTTCCCAACATCAATGAGTTATTCGAGCAACTCAAAGGTGCTAAAGTATTCTCCAAGCTTGTCCTTCGTATGGGTTATCATCAGATTCGCATTCGTGAAGAAGATATTCCCAAGACAGCATTCAGAACAAGCTTTGGTTCTTATGAATATACTGTCATGTCTTTCGGCCTTGTCAATGCTCCTCCAACATTCTCTCGGATGATGAATTTCATTTTCAACCCCTATACCAATGAATTCGTCCTGGTGTATCTCGATGATATCTTGGTCTTCTCCAAGAATAAGAAGGATCATGCCAAACATTTGCGATTGGTGCTCGACAAGCTCAGAGAGTATCAATTTTATGCGAAGTTTTCAAAATGTGAGTTTTGGCTTGATGAAGTTCTTTACCTTGGTCACATCATCTCTGCCAAGGGCATCGCTGTTAATCCCGAGAAGGTGTCTGCAATTGTGAATTGGGAACCTCCTCAGAATGTCAAGCAGCTTCGCAGTTTTCTTGGTCTTGCAAGCTATTGCCGAAGATTCGTTGAGAATTTCTCTAAGATTGCAAAGCCTCTTTCCAACCTCCTCCAGAAGCATGTGAAGTATGTCTGGTCTCCTGAGTGTGATGTTGCTTTCAACACTCTCAAAGAGAAACTCGTCACAGCTCCTGTCTTAACTCCTCCTGACGAATCCAAGTCATTCGAAGTTTTCTGTGATGCTTCTCTCCAAGGTCTCAGTGCTGTGTCAATGCAAGAGAAGAAAGTTGTGGCCTATACCTCTCGTCAGTTGAAGCCCAATGAAAAGAACTACCCCACTCACGATCTTGAGTTGGCGGCAGTTTTCCATGCATTAATCACATGGAGACATCTCTTGTTGGGAAGAAAAGTGGACATATTCACCGATCACAAGAGTCTCAAGTACATCTTCACTCAACCCAACCTCAACCTCAGGCAGACTCTATGGGTCGAAATGATTCAAGAGTACAATCCAAGTATTGAATATACTCCAGGCAAAGCCAATGTCATTGCAGATGCTTTAAGCAGGAAGGCTTATTGCAATAGCCTAATTCTCAAGCCATTCCAACCGGATCTTTTTGAAGCTTTTTGCAAGCTGCATCTCCAAGTTGTTCCTCAAGGCTTTCTTGCCAACCTCATAGTCTCTCCTACTTTGGAAGATCAAATTCGTGAGGCACAACTTCTTGATGCCATGGTGAAGAAGGTGAAACGTGGTATCGACAAGGGTCTTTCCAAATACAAGTGCTATCGCATTGATGACAGAGACACTTTATTCTTCGAGGACCGGATTGTGGTTCCTAAAGGTGATCTAAGGAAAGTCATTATGAATGAGGCGCACAATTCTCTTCTTTCCATTCATCCTGGAAGTACGAAGATGTACCATGACCTCAAGCAGTCGTATTGGTGGACTCGAATGAAGCGAGAAATCGCTCAATTCGTGAATGAATGTGATGTCTGTCGAAGGGTGAAAGCAGAACACCAACGACCAGCTGGTCTCCTCCAACCTCTTGCTATCCCATAATGGAAGTTTGATCATATTGAAATGGACTTCGTGACTGGTTTTCCAAAGTCCAAACGTGGAAATGATGCTATCTTCGTGACAAGCTTACTAAAGTGGCTCATTTTCTTCCTATCAAAGAATCTATCACAACAGCTCAGTTGGCAGAGCTATACACCTCCAGGATTGTCTCCTTGCACGGCATTCCACAATTGATTTCTTCAGATCATGGAAGCATCTTCACTTCTAAGTTCTGGGACTCCTTCCAGAAGGCCATGGGCACAAATATTCGCTTCAGCACAGCTTTCCATCCTCAAACTAGTGGCCAAGTCAAGCGAGTCAATCAAATTCTTGAAGATATGCTCAGGGCTTGTGTCATTTCCTTTGGCGTGAAATGGGAAGATTGTCTTCCATATGCCGAGTTCTCCTACAACAACAGCTTCCAAGCGAGTTCGGGCAAGGCCCCATTCAAAATTCTCTATGGCAGAAAGTGCTGTACTCCTCTCAATTGGTCAGAGACTGGTGAACGCCAACTTCTTGGCAATGACTTAATCACAGAGGCTGAAGAAATGTGTAAAGTCATCTGTGAAAATCTCAAAGCCGCGCAATCGCGCCAGAAGAGTTACTATGATAGTAAGCACCGGGATGTGGCTTTCGAGATCGGAGACCATGTCTACCTCCGCGTCTCTCCAATGAAAGGCACTCGTCACTTCGGTATCAAAGGGAAGCTTGCCCCTAGATACGTGGGTTCTTTCAACATCATTGCCAAAAGAGGCGACCTCGCCTATCAACTTGAGCTTCCTTCCAACTTCGCGAACGTGCACGATGTGTTCCACGTGTCACAGCTTCGCAAGTGCTTCAAGACGCCTGAGCACACCATCAACTTCGAAGAGATTGACCTCCAAGAAGATCTGTCTTATCATGAGCACCCCGTTGCTATTCTTGAAGAAACTGAGCGCAAGACTCGCAACAAGTCAATCAAATTCCTAAAAGTGAAGTGGTCGCACCATTCCGACATGGGAAGCCACCTGGGAACACGAGGACCACCTCCGTTCCGAATATCCGGAGTTCTTTCAGTCCTAGATCTCGGGACGAGATCCTCTCGTAGTGGTGGAGTGTTGTAACACCCCGGATGTAACTTTCCATATTTGTAACTCCAACTCTTGCCATTTTCGGGTATGTGTTATGATATTCCCTTTGTGGTCGGGTTTTTTTTTCGTTTTGTATTTTGTTCATGTCATGCATCTCATATCATGTCATCATGTGCATTACATTTGCATACGTGTTCGTCTCATGCATCCGAGCATTTTCCCCGTTGTCCGTTTTGCAATCCGGCACTCCCACCTCCTCCGGCGCACCCCTCTTGTTTTCTTTTCGTGAGCGGGTGTTGAAAGTTCTCGGAATAGACCGAGTCTTGTCAAGTGGCCTTGTTATACCACCGGGAGACCACCGGTAATGTTTCGTTCCATTTGGAGGTCGTTTGATGCTCCAACGGTTAACCGGCATCCGCAAAGTCCTTTTGTGTGTTGCAGCAAAACCCTCCTTAAAACAGCCCACAAACCCAGCAAACTCACCTCCATGCTCTCGGTAATTTGATCACGATCGTGTGGGCAAAAACCGTGCTCCATTTGGAGTCTCCTAGCTCCCTCTAGCTATAAATATGTGAGACTCCCCGAAAATTCCGGATCCCCGAAACCCTAGCCTCTCCCTCCGCGCGCCGGACGTGTCCGCCCGGCGCCGAACGAATCGCGCCGCCGCCTGCAGCCAACCGCAGGCTGCCACGTGTCACCGCCGCCCTCACCGCGCCGCCGGCCCGGAGAGCCCGTGCGGGGCCCTCTCGGCCCGCTCCTCCCGCGCCGCCGAGCCCGCACCTCGCCCGCGCCCGGCGACTCCCGCGTCGCCGCCGTCTGCCTCCTCCACGCCCAACGCCGGTCGCCGCCCGGCCTCCGCCGCCATCGTCGTCGGCGCCGCCGCGCCCCGCCACCCGAGGCCGCCGCCGCGCCTCCTCTGCCCGCGGTCGCCGACCCCGCCGCCGTCGTCCTCTGCTGCCGCCTCCTTCCTCTCCTCCGCCGCGCGAGCCTCTGCTCCGGCGATCTCCGGCCGCCGCGCCCTTCCAGCTCGGGCCAGATCTCGATTCAAGCACGAGGTTGACTTTCCTCTCCTTCCCCCGAAATTTCTCAGTCCTGAGTTTTACATTACATGCTCATGTTCATCGCATCATAACTCTGTGCATATAGCTCCGTTTCGTGCGTGTAATATATCAAAATGGTCGTCTCAAGATGATTTTCGTTTTGTTCCATTTCACCATGTTCATTTGAGTCCATCTTGATGCCCAAATCTCTGGTGCAAGAGTGCTAGTTGCTGTTATCTGCTGTTACTTATCAGAACTTGAGGATTTGTTATTTTTGGTGCATTTAATCTGTGCATCTTATGGGCTTGAGCGCTACATGTGTTTTGATGTATGCCATTCCATCTTTACAGAGGGGTATGCCATGTATTTTTTGTGATCTCTGTGGTGACTACCACAAGCATGCAAACTAGGCTTCGTGATGTTTCTGATTTCAGGGACTAGTTTTTCCAAGTCTGAGACTGCTGTTATTTTGTTGCTATGCATCCATGTGGCTACAGAGAGATCCATACTTATTTTGGAGATGTTTAGTAAGGATTTTTTGTAAATATTGTTGTAGTTGATCCATTCATGCCCTTTTTTGCAATTATGGAGTTCCATAGCATGACTTAATCTTCCTCTACTTTTGCTATAAAATATTCCAGGCAGATTCTTAACATGATATTCAATTTTGCCATGCTTGTTGTCGTTGATCCATACATGTTATGTATTTACTCTTGCCATGGATAGCTTCATAAACATGCCATCTTACTGTAGGTATGCTTGTTTTGTCATGCATTGCTTTGTGATGAGTGCATCAAGCTCACAAATTTGCCCTCATAATGTCTGTTTCTGCTATGCTCTGTTTTCTGCCAAGTCTGAAACCTGTTAACGAAACTTGCTATGTTTACATGGTTGCCATCATATCTTCTGGTCCTTCTTGGCTTATGGTTAGTAAGGACTTTTGTCATATGCATTTAGTAGAATACTTCCGTGCCTTGTTTTTCTATGTTAAGTTCCTGTAGCATGTTTATTTCGTGCTCTGAACATTGCTACCTGATGCTGTTTCAGTCATGTCGAGTAATTTCACCAAGTCTGTGAACCTGATATCTTTTGCAGTTTTTCCACACTTGTTTGAACCTGATGTGCTGTGATCTAGCCATAGCTCAGTGTTCATCTTTTGTCAAGCATCTCCTGTAGATTACTTCCATGTGCTTTGTTGCTATGTTGGGGTGCTGTAGCATTGTTACTTGTTGCATTCTATGTGCTATCATGCTGTTAATCGCAGATTCGTCTCATTCTTGTTTTGCTTGCCATTTGCAAACCGTGCATCCGTTTCCGGTGATCTTTATATCAATTTCAACTGAAATCATCTCATCTTTCCAGTGGCATGCTTGGTTTGCCAAGTTACTGCCTTGTTCATCATTTTTCTTCCGGAGCACGCGTATGCATCGAATATCATATCTTGCATATCATTCATGTATTGCATCATGTTGCTTGTGCATTTCCCATGATTTATTGTGGTTGCGTTTGCTTGTGTTATTGTTTTGGGTAGAGCCGGGAGACGAGTTCGTGAATGAGGAACCTGTTGAGTACCCTTACGAGGATCAAGCTTTCGACAACTCTGAGAACCTTGCATGCAAGATGACCATACCCTCGAAATCACTTCTATCTTTGCTTTGCTAGTTGTCCGTTCTTTGCCATGCTGCGCTATCTACCACTTGCTATATCATGCCTCCCATATTGCCATGTCAAGCCTCTAACCATCTTTTCCTAGCAAACCGTTGTTTGGCTAAGCTACTGCTTTTGCTCAGCCCTTCTTATAGCGTTGCTAGTTGCAGGTGAAGTTGAAGTTTGTTCCATGTTGGAACATGGATATTTTGGGATATCACAATACCTCTTATTTAATTAATGCATCCTTATATATTTGGTAAAGGGTCGAAGGCTCGGCCTTATGCCTGGTGTTTTGTTCCACTCTTGCGGCCCTAGTTTCTGTTATACCGGGATTATGTTCCTTGAGTTTGCGTTCCTTACGCGGTTGGGTGATTTATGGGACCCCCTTGACAGTTCGCCTTGAATAAAACTCTTCCAGCAAGGCCCAACCTTGGTTTTACCATTTGCCACCTAAGCCTTTTTCCCCCGGGTTTTCGCGAGCCCGAGGGTCATCTTTATTTAAACCCCCGGGCCAGTGTTCCTCTGAGTGCTGGTCCAAACTAGAGCCCTTTGCAGCGCCACCTTGGGGAAACTCGAGGATTGGTTTTAGTTGTATGGACTGCTCATCCGGTGTGCCCTGAGAACGAGATATGTGCAGCTCGTATCGGGATTTGTCGGCACATTCGGGCGGCTTTGCTGGTCTTGTTTTACCATTGTCGAAATGTCTTGTAAACCGGGATTCCGAGACTGATCGGGTCTTTCCGGGAGAAGGTTTATCCTTCGTTGACCGTGAGAGCTTATGATGGGCTAAGTTGGGACACCCCTGCAGGGTATTATCTTTCGAAAGCCGTGCCCGTGGTTCTGAGGCAGATGGGAATTTGTTAATGTCCGGTTGTAGAGAACTTGTCACTTGACCCTTCTTGCGACAAAACCACAATGCGGTTATGCCTCTAAGTCATGCCTCGACACGTGGGAGATATAGCCGCATCGTGGGCGTTACACTGTTCATCTCCACCGTCGACCTCCTCCAGCCTCCACGGGCTACCGTCGACCTCCTCCAGCCTCCATGGGCTCCTGTTCATCCAGCCTCCACCGCGCGCTACTCCACCGGCTACTGTTCAACCACCCCTCCACGGGCACCCCTCCACCGTCTATTGTTCATCCAGCCCTCCACACCACGGGGTCCTGTTCAACCACCCCTCCATGGGCACCCCTCCACCGTCTACTGTTCATCCAACCCTCCACCACACCACGGGGTCCTGTTCATCCAGAGCCAACGCCACCACTCACTGTTCATCAAAACCCCCCGCAACGCTCACTGTTCATCCCAGAGGCAGCATCGATCGGCTTCAGTTAGCAGCAGTAGCGAACGAATCGCTCGATCGGGTTCAGTTAACAGCCATCGATCGATCGCTCGGGTTCAGTAACGCGTAGCATGCAGTGCAATCGCTCGGGTTCAGTTAGAGCCAATGCCTCGCACACACGCGCGTATGTGTACGGGAGAAACGCGCATCGCTCGGCCCCCGACCTCCCACCGTAACCGGGAACTCCCCAAAATTTTCCTCGCCCTCGCTTCTACCACGGTTTTTTCCATCATGGACGGCCCAAAGAATGTCATGCAGCTGCGTCTCCGGCCCGCCCAGGACGAAAAGCGCATTTTCTGTCATGATTTTTTGTGATAGAAGTAGGAGCCCACCACATCTATGATGATACCGGGTTTTGTCACAATTATCGTCATAGAAGTGTCATATGTATGACAGAAAAAAAATTCGTTCGGCCCAAAATGTCACGGATGTGTCTTTTTTTTGTAGTGGAGGCCCCTGGCTTGTAATATAAAGCTTGTATTATTTTAATTTTTGTCTAGAGTTGTGTTGTGATATCTTCCCGTGAGTCCTTGATCTTGATCGTACACATTTGCGTGTATGATTAGTGTACGATTGAATCGAGGGCGTCACACTTGCTTCCCTTGCCACTAAAACAACAAAGAGCTTTAGAAAAGGTTCAATACATGCTAAATAAGAGCGATGATATGTTGGATGAAGAAATGGATCAGTCAAAAGCTTTGGCTGAAAGTCTTCAGAGACTTCAGTCTAGGTTTGACAACCTTCAAGGACATCATAACACTCTCTTATCTGATCATGAGAAGCTTTCTTATGAATTTCTTCAAAGAAAGCAAGATCTTGAAAAGCTAAGAGTGAGTTATGAAGATCTTCAGAAGGAGCGCGATTCATTACTTGCTCAACAAATCAGCGCTGCTCAGGAAGAATTTATTCCTTCATGTTTGAAGTGCATTGAACGTGAATCTGCTAATTCTTCACCTGAATTTTCAAATGCTTCTAATGCTACAAATTCTTCACCTGTCTCTGCTATCACTAATTCCTCATCTGAGGACATTGCTAGTATCACTGACGATGCAGGGCTGAAGAAATTGTACATGACAGGCATGTACAAAAGCCTCAAAGGGCATCAGACTCTTTGTGATGTGCTTAAAAAGCAGATCCTCAACAGGAACCCTAGGAAAGAGGGTATTGCCTTTGAGAGGAAAATCAATGCTGATGGAACATATTAGAAGCCTGAGCAGTACCCCAAAACCTCATGGGTTGCTGCAAAGGGACCTCTAGTAGATCCATCTAATCTATCTGGCTTTACATGTGATTCTCCTCATTCTACTGATGAGTCATTTGACTCCAACTATAAACTGTTCAAAAATCAGAATGGTGAAGTATTTGCTAGATATGTTGGCACTAACTGCAGGAACGGTTCCCCTATGAAGAAAATCTGGGTTCCCAAAAGGTGCCTTGAAAATCTTCAGGTGAATGTCATCATGACACCACCTGTGAAGAATAGCAACCTCAGATCAAATTCTTCATATCGACCAAATTCTTCATATGGATCCAAGTCCTCATACGGACCAAATTCCTCACGTGGATCAAATTCTTCAAGAGGATCAAAGTCCTCATATGAACATCATCGTGCTAACTCCTCTGTTTCGCAGGGAAGATTTAAGGACTATGAATATGAGCATTATTCTTCTAATCATTATGTTCATAACTCCTCGAAGAATTTCTCTGCTTATTCATATGCTTACCCTAACTCTTCTTATAAGAAACAAAGTGGACTGGCTTCTATGCCACCTTTCTCGTATGGAGCTCGCAGAGTGATGAATTATTTGCCACCCCTTCGGATGTGGGTGGTGAAAAAAAATTCTTCTGCAGGGTCAGGTCTCCAGACATACTTAAACATCTGAAGAATTTGCTGGAGACCTGAAAATGCCTGAAAGGACGCAGTCTAATCATGAAGAAATGAATGCTCATTTCTAACGTCCTAATACTGCTTTATTTGTTTTACTGCCTGATGAAATTGATCTGATGAAATTGATGTCATATTCTTCAATGATGAAGTATATGAGTTCGTAAGCTGCACTAATTCATCTGCAGGATGATCAACCCAAAGCCAATGAGTGGGTCCTCGATAGTTGATGTACAAATCACATGACTGGTGACAAGAATCTATTGATGGATGTTCCCTTATCTCCGTCGCATCTGAAGCATATCATCTTCGCTGACAAAGGCAAAAGTGAGGTATTGGGTCTAGGTAAGGTTGCGATCTCAAAGGATCGACACATGAACAAAGTCATGCTTGTCGAGTCCTTAGGATACAACCTCATGTCTGTCTCAATGCTTTGTGATCTTGATATGGTTATTCTCTTTGGCAAGTATCGTTGTGTTGTGATCATGGAAGCTGACAATTCCAAAGTCTTCGAAGGCTTTAGGAGAGGAGACTTGTATATTGTTGATTTCTCTACAGGACCTCAACCAGTTGTATGTCTACTTGCAAAAGCTTCAGAAGGCTGGCTATGGCATCGACGACTTGGTCATGCTGGCATGAGGAATCTGCACACGCTCGCGAAGAAGAAGCATGTCATGGGCATTGAGAATTTCAAATTCCTCAAGGATCACTTGTGTGGAGCCTGCGAAGCTGGAAAGATGACCAAGGCCAAACATCCAGCAAAGACAATCATGACTACCACTCGACCATTTGAATTGCTTCACATGGATCTCTTTGGTCCTAATCATTATTCTGCAGTTACAAATGATATCTCTATATGGCTTTGTTATTGTTGATGATTACTATCATTACACATAGGTGCATATTGTCACTTACAAACATGAGGTGCAGGAAGTCTTCAAACGATTTTCCTCAAGGGCTTCAACCAACTTTGGTGTGAAGATCAAGCACATCAGAAGTGACAATGGAACTGAGTTCAATAATTCTGGTCTTGATGACTATTTTGATGAACTTGGTATTACTCATGAGTTATCTGCTCCTTATACTCCTCAGCAGAATGACGTTGTGGAGCGCAAGAATAGGACTCTTGTTGAGATGGCTCGCACTATGCTTGATGAATACAAGACGCCTCGTCGCTTCTGGATTGAGGCAATTGATACTGCATGCCACATCATTAACAGGGTATATTTTCACAAATTCTTCAAGAAGACTGCTTATGAACTCCTCACTGACAAGAAACCCAATGTGAGTTATTTCAAAGTCTTAAGTGCTAAATGTTGGATTAGAGATCCCCTTCACAACTCAAAATTTGCACCGAAAGCACATGAAGGTTTTATGCTTGGTTACCGAAAGGACTCGCACACCTACAGAGTCTTCAACAACGTTCTCCACAAAGTTGTTGAAACTGTAGATGTGCGGTTCGATGAAACTAATGGCTCGCAAAGAGAGCACCCACCTTCTGTGTTAGATGAACAGTCTCCTGAGGAAACTATCAAGTTCAAGGCTACTGAGGATGTCATTCCTACCAAAGAATCTGTTGAAGAAATCATTCCAGAACGTGAAGAACGTCATGCTGATGCACCTGAAGAAAATGGTGCTGAAGAAAATGCTGATCAAATTCCTCAACGACAACCCGCTCATCCTCGCATTGCAAACGAAGTGCAGATTGAGAAAATCATCAGCGACATCAACATTCCAGGTCCTCTCACACGCTCAAAAGCTTCACATTTGTCTAACTTTTGTGGGCACTTTGCTTTCGTCTCTATCACAGAGCCCACTAAGGTAGATGAAGCATTTCTGGAGCCTGAGTGGATTCAAGCTATGCAAGAAGAATTACATCAGTTCAAGCTCAACAACGTCTGGGAACTGGTCAGACGTCCAGGTCCTCGCAAGCACAATATCATTGGCACAAAGTGGATCTACCACAACAAGCAAGATGAAAATGGCCTTGTGGTGAGGAATAAGGCACGGCTTGTAGCTCAAGGCTACACACAGGTTGAAGGAATTGATTTCGATGAAACTTTTGCAGCTGTTGCTAGACTTGAGGCTATTCGCATATTACTTGCTTATGCTAACCATCATGATATCACTTTATCTCAAATGGATGTGAAAAGTGCATTCCTCAATGGTAAGCTTGATGAAGAAGTATATGTTGCTCAACCCCCAGGTTTTGAAGTACAAAGCATCCTCACAAAGTCTTCAGACTCAATAAGGCCCTCTATGGCCTCAAGCAGGCCCCTCGGGCATGGTATGATACTTCGAAGGAATTCCTCATGAAGAAAGGCTTCAAACCCGGTTCACTTGCCCTACTCTTTTCACTAAATCTTATGATGGCGAATTGTTTGTGTGCCAAATATATGTTGATGATATTATCTTTGGCTGTACTGACCAACGTTACACTGACGAATTTGGTTATATGATGAGGGAGGAATATGAGATGTCTATGATGGGAGAATTGAAATTCTTCTTAGGTCTTCAAATTCGTCAACAGCGCAATGGCATAGTCATATCTCAGGAGAAATACCTCAAGGACACATTGAGGAAATTCGGCATGCAAGATTGCAAAGGGGTTAAAATTCCTATGCCCACAAATGGCCATCTATGCACTGATCAAAATGGTATTGACTTCGATCAAAAGGTATACTGCTCCATGATTGGTTCTTTATTGTACTTATGTGCATCTAGGCCAGATATTATGCTTAGTGTTTGCATGTGTGCCCGACTTCAAGCTACACCGAAGGAATCACACCATAAGGCTGTGAAGCATATTCTTCGATATCTAGCTCACACACCAACACTTGGATTATGGTACCCCAAGGGCTCGGCTTTTGATCTCATTGGATATTCAGACTCTGACTATGCTGGTGATCGTGTGGACCGCAAGTCAACATCTGGCACATGCCATTTCGTCAGACGATCTTTGGTCTGTTGGTCCTCGAAGAAACAGAACTCCGTGTCACTGTCTAGTCCTGAAGCTGAGTACATTGCTGCTGGTTCTTGCTGTGCTCAACTGTTATGGATGAAGCAAACTCTCAAGGACTACGGCGTCAACATGAAGAACGTGCCTCTCTACTGTGACAATGAGAGTGCAATCAAGATTGCTCATAACCCAGTTCAGCACTCGAAGACAAAGCACATTCAGATTCGTCATCATTTTCTTCGTGATCATGTGTGGAAGGGCGACATTTCTATAGAGCATGTAAGGACTGAAGAACAGCTAGCCGATATCTTCACTAAGCCCTTGGATGAAAAGAGATTTAGCAAGTTGAGGTGTGAGCTAAATATCCTAGAATCTTCGAATGTTCTTTGAAAAGGACACTCATCCTAACACTTATGCAAAATTGATGACTTAGATGTGCACCACATGAAGAAACGTTTCTCTTCAATCAATGAAGACTAACACTCTAAGCGTGAAGAAATTAACGAAGAATTTGATTCTCAGAACCCTACGACAATTGTACGCGGTGTCTGAAATCATCATTCTTATACGGTGGGTCACGCCACCACCAAAAGTTGAAATCTTCAATTTGAGTTTTTCCTCAGTTTTGAAATTCCTCAATTGTTCATTTTCTTCAACTTTGCAATGTCTTCACTATTTCCATCATTTTTCTTCATTGGCTATATATATATTTGAGTTTTTGTCCTCTACAACATTCACTTATTGCTAATTCTTCATGTTGCCTTTTCTACTAAGTGAATGTGATCGGACCCTTCCCCCTCTATGCTAAACTCAACCCAGTTTATTCACAAATTCTTCATGTGCGTTCTATTTGAAACTCGTTCAAAATCTTCACTGTGTCCTTGTCAGCTGAAGAATTTGCGAACGTAACGTTAAAACTTATCCTATCTATATTTTCGGCTTTTGCCGCTCAAACCGTTCCACATTCCACGACAATACTTATCTATTCACCCACGATCTCACACGATCGCCACCTCTTAGTACATGGGTGACACATGTCAAGCGAATGAGAAGGGTCAGGGGCACGTTCATCCAATTTCTTCGGGCGAACAATTTTTCACTTCGGCTATAAATACCCCTCCCCTTCCTCACTTAGTTTTTACTCCGCTCGATCTCTCTCTAGCTCAAGCTTCTCAAACCCTAGCGCAGCCGCTACTTCCATCATCGCCGGTGAGGAAGAGCTTCACTGCCTCGACCTCGTCGCCGTCGTACTCGCGCCGGCTGTGGATTTCTTCACTCCGCCGCTGCCGTAGCTGTCTTCCTCAGCCAAGTTAGGGCGTGGAAGATCTGAACTGATGAGCTTCACATCTACACATCCCAGTTTGTCGTGTTCTTCATCAAGGGTAATTAAAAGTTACTTTTACTTCCCTCTTTGATTCAAATGTTTTCTACAAAATCTTCAAAGGTGTTTATTCTTCAAATCTTCACACACTGAACACCTCTCATAACATCTGTTCTTGATATGTTTCCCTAAGCAACATTTTTCTTCAAGATTCCTCAATTGTGTGTATTTTCAATCTGCACAACTCTAGAACCTAAGACAAAGAACGCTTAGTGAAATTCTTCAAGACTCATCTGGTCATTTCCTCAAACTTCTTCGTTGTGAAAAACCTTCTGAGAACGCATATGACCTCTCCAAATTCCTCGCAACTATACTCTGTTCACAGGTACTCATGTCCGCTGCTGAGAATCACTAGGTTCTCATCAACTTAACTCATTTACAGCGTTCCTCGAAGAAAAGTTGCACACCTCTTCAGAAAATTCTGTTGTTCATATTCGTCAGCTGAAGAAAATGGCTGACGGTAAAAAGCCACAGAAGGGAGGAAAGAGGCCTGAGATCAATACTGCTTTTGAGATCCCTGATGACATATACAAGGATTATTGCACTCCTGATGAGGCCAAGTTTGGAAAGGAGGACAAAAATCAGCGCAAGGTGCGCATACAAAGGATAGAGAGGAGATGGGCACGGGAATGGAGGGAGTGCAGATATGTTACTCCCAAGTATATGAAGAAATTCGCTCTAAATCCTCCATGCCCAAGACCTCCATTGGAAACTGGCCAAGAAGCTGATCCCACCAGCCTCAAGCATGGTGAGGATTATCCTAATGCATGGGCCAAGCGTCACGCCAAGCTAGCCAAAATAGCTAAGGAAGTAGTGAGGAAATTTAATGAAGACTCTGCTACTGCTGCTACCACTGATATGGCCTCTGCAAGAAAGCCAAAGAAGGCCATGGCAAAGAAGCCTGCTCATAAGCCAAGTGCTTCACCCCAAATGCCCTCATGGCCAAGTTCCTCAGCAATGCCCTCACGGCCAGATTCTTCAAAGCTCTCACGGCCAACTCCTCAAGCTGCTCCAGCTCCTCCAAAGTCCTCAACTCCTCTGCCAAAGTCCTCAGCTCCTCCGACAAAATCCTCAGCACCTGTGCATCTCGCCACGTGCCAAAGGACAACAGATATCTCCATTGCCTCAAGAGCTTCTGCTAGTTCTTTAGCTCCACCAAATTCTTCAACCGGCCCCTCTCTGCTGAAGAAAAAGGCCACGGCTGGACGAGGCTATCGACCAAGTCCTCACAAGAAGGAGGTCGCCTTTCAAGTGCCATTTTATGAAGACAAAGCTGATGATGAAGAACTTGCGAAAATCATCAGAGACAGGCAGCTCAAGGCCGCTAGAGCCAAAGGCACAAATGTGCCTCTACTTTTGGATCCAAAATTGATCCTTGATTACATTGACCTCTGGCACAAGAACCCCAACACTCCTATGCCTGATTTCAAGCTGACTCCTGGCCAAAGTCATATGCTGACTGCCTTTATTCAGGAAGAAAAATGGAAATTTGAAAAGGCCAGGCAGTTGAAGAAAGCGCAGTATAGGAAGGAGCGCTTCCTAAAGAAAAACGTTGTCTCTATGACAATTGAAGAACTTATCACTATTCAATCTAAGATTAAGAAACTCAGTGATGAATTTGACGTATACCGCGCTGACTGGCTTGGAGCCAAAGTCAGGTTTGTGAATTTAACTGAGAAGTTCACTTCAAACGTTGCAGCTCCATCGCAACAAGAAATTCCTCAGGCTGAGGCATCTGCTCAGCCGACTGAAGAACATCCCAACACCGCTGATGACAATTAGGCTGCTGAAGAAACTGCTAGTGTCAGGGCTGATGACTACATTCCAGCCGCTAAAGAAATTGCCAGGGCAACCACTAGTGTTGTGCCTGAAGAAACTGTCAGGCTAGCTGAAGCTTCTGTCACTGAGCCTGAAGTAAATGAACCAAATTCCTCTGCTCCTCCTGCACCTACCCCAACTCCAATTCTTCCTTCTGCATCAGATGTTAAGAAGACCAAGGCTGCAGAGCGTGCCGCTATGAAGAAAAGGAAAGCATCAACTTCATCAGATTCTTCAGCTCCGAAGAAGATGAAGCCATTGACTAGCTCTTTTGACAACCCAATTGATGTTGTTCCTGTCTCATCCATGCCATCAAAGGACCTTGTTCCTTTTGATGAACAATATGTGATCCCAAGTGGATCAGATGAAGATATTCCTTCTGCTGCTTCTTCAGAGCAGTTGGATGAAGAAATTGAAGTGGATGCAATCCCTTCAACCCCAATAGTCTCATCGCCCATGCTTCAGTTCACCGCTGAAGAGGCCGACATTGAGGAAAAGAGTGAAGAAGAAGATGTGGACACTGGATGTACAACACCAGTGCTAAATGATGACTTTTGGGAAAGTCAGCATCCCAACTCTCCTCTGTTCACACCTCTGCAACAAATTCCCCAGTCCCCAGTGACTACAGTTCAAATGGGATCTGAAGAACCTCATGCCACATCATCTGTTCATGAAGAGATTCCAGCCACTAGTGCTGAATAAAATGTTAATGAAGAATCAAAGACCCAGGCTGCCACTGAAGAAGAACCTGAAATTCCTCAGCCTGTGGATCCTGAGATTGCGATTCCTGAGGTGGTGATGCAATTGACCGATACTCCTCAGCCCAAGCCAAAGGATCCCTTCTCGAAGAAGCAAAAATTCAAGGCTGATGACTTCTTTGGCGAGCATGTTTTCTTCACTAACTACAACCCATATGACTCTGCTCGTCTTAGAAGGAAGCGCTTCTGGACTGCCAGCCAAGCAAATTTTTATTCTTCACTGCTCTTCAACAAGGACAAAGTCTTTGACCACGAGCATAGTCCTCATGTGGACATGGAATCACTGCCTTGCTTTACCCCGGTCCTCAGTGTGCTTCATGATGCAGGACTGCTGAACTTTTGCACTGACATTGTTGATTGGAATGAAGAGCTTATTCTTCAGTTCTATGCAACGCTACACGTCACAGGTGATGCTGACGACATCAACACTTGGGTGTTGGACCGGATGACCAAAAATACTCATTACAAAGCACCGGCCTCTGAATTACTTCATGCCCTGCCAATCAGTCCTCCCCTTGAAGGTGCTTGTTGTCTGTACCAAGAGCCTGAACTCACTGCTCATTACATGCAAGTACTAATGAAGCTTCTGAAGCCCGTTCAAGCCCCAAGGACCAAATTCCTTGTGAAGGAATTGCTCTATGTGCCAAGAACGGTCTATCGCATTCTGACGAAGACTTTGAGTCCAATCATAGGGCACGACTCATCTGATGAGGAAATCGTTGGCATCATGAAGAACCTGCTATTCAACATCATACATGGCATTCCTGTCAATTATCATGATTTCTTCATGAGGACTCTGGCAAATGTTGCACTCTCTCTGTTTGAGTTGAAGCCTTACGCACCTTGGATTATGAGATTCCTCAGAATAAGGTCTTCACTCAACTACAAAGCTGATTTTCAGAATCACCTCAGCTAATTGCCCCCAATTGTAGTCCTCAAGCGAACAGATTCCTCAGCTGATGACAAGGGCAAGGCTCCAGCTATGATTGATGAAGGCATTCGTCCATTGGATGATCAGTTTCGCAAAGCTGCATCTTATTCCACCAATGATGACTCTGCCACTCATGACTCTGCTGCCAATGCATCCAAGCCAAATCCTCAAGCCACAGCTCCCAGGGTAATGACTGACCGTGAGCTTCTTCTTAGTCTTCACCAGAAGGTGGATCGAAACCACAAATGGGTTAAGCGTCAGGTTGGTTCTATTCTTCACAACATGACTTCTACACATAATGCACTGAAGAAAAACCATTACTACCTCCATGAATTCTTCAGTCGCACCTGGGCTATTCTGTCACATCTATATGGTGAAGAAGATCTGAAGCAAATGGGTCTCAAGGAGGACTTTGACTGGTCTTCACTTCCACCGAAGAAATTCAAGAAGGTCAAGGTTCCTTCCTTGGTGGCCAGCTCATATTCTTTATCACGCGAGTCCGACGAGTATGAAGACTTGGACGACACTGCGGTAGGCCCTACAACAACAAACGACCCCAACAACGCTGGCGCTCCTTCATCAACATGATATTCTTCAGGGGCATTAGTCCTCATTTTTCGATCCTTTTGGTCATTCGATGGCAAAGGGGGAGAAATTTGAGTTAGTCTTCAAGAAGGTCTATCTATATGGGCGTTTTTTGCTAAGTTACAACTCTCATTCTTCTGAGACTTTATTCGATTGAGTTGTAAACTTAAACTCTATGGTGGTCTGATACTTTTGCTGAGTTTTTCTGCATGCTTATTCCTCGTTAATGTTAATGCACGCATGTTGAATTACATCAGTCATCATATTTCATCATGCATTTCAAATTCTTCATATTATATGTCAAATGCGTGTATGATTTACAAGATATAGGGGGAGATCTCCATGATTCTACTCTTCAAGTGTGCGTTGCTTCAAAAGCAAATACCTCACTATGCACATCTTCAGGGGGAGTTCTTCTATATCTTGCAATCAAATTCCTCAATATCAGTACTTACACTTCATATGTTTATCCCCATTGAAAACTCAACCTATATTGTCATCAATCACCAAAAAGGGGGAGATCGTAAGTGCATCTAGTGCTCCTTAGTGATTTTGGTGTATTGAAGACTTATAGGTTAAGGGACTAATGTGTTTATGAGCGTACACAGGTCTATAAGTCTGTGAGGAGTTTGATATTTACAGAAAAAGTCGACCCCTAAAAATGAATATCTTCGACTAAAGATTTTGGATTTCTGAAGACTTTCTGAAGACTTTGAAAGTGAAGAAATTGGTGTGACCTTGAAGACTTGGTATTCATTCGAGGAACATGAAGCATGAAGACTTTTGTTTTCGTTGTTTCATTTTCTCCTTCTTGAGTTATAGGAAACACCGTACTGTTAAAGGGGGTCGAGGAAATACTAAGGAAAACTTTCCATGTGATGCTCAACTCAAATCCTACACCTACCAATCCCTTCGAGTGAAGCTATTGCAAATCTCATACAGTTCAATCAATTTCTTTAGTGACAGAGACGAAGTTCTTCTGGTCTCTGAGGAATTAGTTCTGACTAAGGAGTTAGGAATTCGCCAGTGCGGATTGCCCACACAGTGAGGAACATGATAGCCCTGAGGTATTTGATACTCAAAATTTCCGACCGTTGCTATGCTATGCGCCAGCTGTCCCAAATATCTACCAGCCTAACGGTCATATCATGGAAGGGCATTTGAGAGCATCCCATCCTCCGAGGACTTTGAGCGAAAATCATCAAGTGAGGAAAACCCAAACCCAAACACCTACAAACCCAAAGTGATTGAGCATCACTGAAGAGATTGATCTTGCATAGATCCGACGCGTGTTACCTTTGAAGACTGTGCTTGTTCCAAACGGTTAGGCGTCATGGTCTAGAGAATCCAAGAGGAAATTGTGGATCGCCGAGTGACCGAGTTTGTGAAGGTTTGCAAGTCACCTGAAGACTTACCATGAGTGTTTGGGCGAGGTCTATGTGACCTTAGCTCAAGGAGAATACGGTGAGGACTGTGTGTCCTCAGGTTTAAATACCTAGCCGCTCCAACCGGACGTACAACTGACACAGCAGTTGGAACTGTTCTACCAAATCATTGTCTTCACCAAGCTTACTGGTTCTATTTCCTCAACTCTTTCATTTACTCATTACAGTGTTGTGTGCCTGTTCATATCTGTTCAAAGACTTTGACTGAAGACTTTCTCAATTTCCTCAGTTCAGTTTCTTCAGTTTGTTTGTCTTCATCCCGTGTTATCCTGTGTTTACGCTTTCTGTACTCTGTGCTTGTCTTCATTTCATCATGATGACCATGCTTGTGTTCTGTTATGTTTACATCTGAGTACTTATTCCGCTGCAAGTAGTTCTTCGCTTAGGAATTTCCTCACCCGCAAATTCCTAAGTGAAGAATTCATAAAAATCGTCTATTCACCCCCTCTAGTCGATATAACGCACTTTCACACAGTGAAACTGTGCTTACGTAAAAGTATAACTAAGAGTCCAAAACTGTCATTCTACCTTTAATCTTGGCAGTATGTGTAGATATAGTTTTACAAACTAGAAGCTCCACATGGGGCTACTTTGTATGTGTAATTTCTTCTCAAAATAACACAATGTTAGTTCCCCAGATATTTGTTGATGAATTGACGAACTTGATCATTTTGAGATATTCTCTGCCCCGCCATTTGTCTCTACAAGCCGCTCTAATTTCGTCCCGAATGAACTCTGTTGCTCTACTGAGTTGATCCTGTAATGTACTGTAATACTAAATGCATAAACTTGCAGACTTACCTTTCATTTCTGGCTGCAAGATATTTTTCGGTCTGCATTTGAAAATTACTTATTGAACCAACCATATTGATCTACAGCCCATTTGAACTATACGAGTCAAGTGAGGCAATCTAGTTGAATGTATTCTTCAGTTGTATATTGAGTAATGACCACGCCTTCTTTTGCAGGTTTATTTGCATCCTATGATCCGTGATACACATGGTCAGAAAATGTCCAAATTGCTTGGGAATGTCATTGATCCCCTTGACGTGATAAATGGTATAACACTTGAAGAACTCCTCAAACATTTGGAAGAAGGAAATCTGGATCCAAATGAACTAGAAATTGCAAGAGAAGGGAAGAAGAAGATTTTCCTGATGGAATTCCTGAATGTGGCACTGATGTCCTCCGCTTTGCACTGATTTCTTACACTTCTGAGGTTGTAGTCACACCCATTTGATTTTATGTTATATTGTGCTTCCAGTTCACATCTTTTAACATAATTTTTGTTTTGTTTTACAGCCTGATAAGATAAATTTGGATATCATGAGAGTGGTGGGGTACAGACAATGGTGCAATAAATTGTGGAATGCCATTCGTTTTGCAATGGGCAAGCTTGGTGGACAGTACACTCCGCCGGCAACTGTTGTTGTGTCTCAAATGCCACCAATTTGTAAATGGATACTCTTAGTACTTAACAAGGCTATTGGGAAGACTGCCAGCTCATTAGAAGCATATAAATTCACAGATGCAACATCTGCTATATACTCATGGTGGCAGTACCAACTATGTGATGTATTCATAGAGGCCATAAAACCGTACTTTTTCAATGACTCTCAAGAGTTCGAATCAGCCGGAGCTGCCTGTAGAGATGCATTATAGATTTGCCTGGACACCGACTTGCACCTGCTTCACCCATTTGTGCCCTATGTAACAAAAGAGTTATGGCAGCGGCTTCCTCAGCCCAAAGATTCTTGCAAGAAAGGTTCCATCATGTTATCAGAATACCCATCTGTTGTTAAGGTAAACACTCATGATGATTGTAAGTAAATCCAGAGAACTTCACCTTAGATACCTATATTTACCAGTGGGAAGACACTATTCTTTATCACAAGAATGGGCATATGATAACCTTGAAAACGAAATCGATATGGTCCTGGACAACTGCGAACAAACTAAGATCCCTAAGGCCACCAACGATTACAAATGAAAGGTTGATCAACTTTCTGGACTTCCCTGTTTCTGTATTATGTAGGCTAACTGCTTGATTGCCTCTTGTTAAGTACATCTGGCTTGCCGAAATATAATATCCTATTGCCTCTTCTTTCATGTACAGGCGACCTACTTTTGCACTTTGTCGAAGCCAAGAGATTGCTGCCATTGTTCAATGCTATCAATCTTTAGCCGTCACTCTTTCTTCTATCTCGTCCCTTAAGGTTTTCACTTTACACTTTCATGTGGTTATTCTTTTTATATTAGGGAAGTGCCTATTTTTTCTGCCATGCCATCTGAAATTAGTTTGTACTTTGTTCTTTGTACTTTATGCTGAAACCATAAGTGGAGCTATCCTGTAGTGGACTTTAACCACTGATGTGATATTGAAAATTCTGCAGCTCCTGGCAGAGAGTGATCAAACTCCACCTGATTGCGCAACTACTGTCGTGAACAAAGATCCGAGTGTGTACCTCCAGCTTCAAGGAGCTCTAAATGCGGAAGCTGACTGTGAAAAGCTAAAGAAAAAGAGAGATGGAATTCAAAAGTAAGTCTATATTGTCTCTTCCAACTGGTTTGAACAGTGAAGATATATGCCTAGGTTTCTTTTTGTACTTGATTGTATCAGTAAGTAGCATGGTTTGCTGTGGATGTGTGCAGGCTACAGCATGCCTTGTCACAGAAGATGGATGCTTCGGGCTACAGAGAGAAGGCTCCTCAGGGAGTGCAAGAGGAGGACATGAGAAAACTGTCCGCCTTGTTGGAGCAACTGGAGGTCATCGGTGAAGCTGAAAAGAAGCTAGACGTGAAAACTGTCCATGCTTGATGAGCATCTCTGTTGTGATTTGTGATGTGGCTTTTGTATATACGTTGATGTCACAATTGTCGTTGGTAACGCTCAGATTTGTAGAAAGTCGAGTGGATGGTTAGGCTTGATTGCAGTTCCACCACATTTTGCAGTGTGAAGAATATTACTTAAAACTCATAGATTTGCATGTGTATATGCAACGGATCAATTATGATCATTTTTCTTTTTAAATATGCATTGCCTCTTATAACCACTCGCAGACATGCACTGTTTCCCTTTGCGAATATCTTGTGTGCTTTGTTATTTGTACCGTTCACGAACTTGGATGAATTTAAATTATTTGTGTATGGTATGTATGTTTGTACTCCAACTTATGTGTGGAATAGCAAAGTTAAAGAGGAAGCAAAATTAAGAAATCATTGTGAACATGGGTGCATGTCACAGATGGTGTTTTTTTTTGTGCTCATAGATTATGAAGATCGTGTGCTTATCTATCAGTGTAGTGAGTTTTTGCACAAAAAGTCCCACTACAAAAAAAAGACTTCCGTGATGATATGTGTTTTTCACAGTAGGTCACGTTTTCTGTCATGCATGTACATCCATGACGATTTTATGACAGAATTAAGATAGTCATACCTGTGTTGTCGTAGAAGTGTTCCACGACATTACCAAAATTATCATCACAGAAGTGTTCACTTCCATGACGATAAATGCCGCGTCATGGAAGTACTTTCATCAAGGGTGACCGACATGTGGCATCCACCATAACGGGTCGCCATTAAGCTACCGGGTCTGGTTTTGGATCCGATAACCCGCAAACAGCCACGACCAATGCCGATTTTCCACGTGTAAAATTCTCATTGGCCGACAAAACCACGTGTCAGCTCCGCGTTGGAACAGGTGTCACTCATCCAATGGGCGAGATGCGCCTATGATATGTTGACACGTGGACTGGCCCAAAAGTGGCCCATAAAGATTAAATGGGCTGGCTCAACTAAAGGCCCACAAGATTTTGTAGACCATAATGGGCCGACCCAGCTAAAGGCCCATAAGATTTTGTGGACACTAGTGGGCCGGCCCATTAACAGGCTGCCATGTTTTGGGCCAAATGCCGACCCATATTTGATCCAATCCATTAACAGCCTGCCACGTTCCGGGTCTAATAAAGGCCCATATGAGATCCGGCCCGTGAAAAGCCTACCACGTTCTGGGCCAAATTACGGCCTAGATCAGATCCGGCCCTTTAAGAGGCTTTGGGCAAAATTATTGCCCATATCAGATTCGGCCCGTCAACTGGGCACTATGCTTTTGGGCCCAATTGCTAAAGGCCCATTAAGTAATTCGGCCTGATATTAGTTTCGGCCTATTAAAGGCCCGTTTAACATTTCGGCCCTATATTTATTTCGGCCTGTTAAAAGCCCGTCATATAGTTGGGCCTAACTACGGCCCGGTTTGCATCCGGCCTGCTCACAGCCGTTAATCTGATTGGGCCAAATAAGGACCGAGAAAATTTTGGTCTGTTAACGGCCCATGATGTGATTGGCACAATCATGGGTCGGGGTCTATTTTGGCCTGCTACCGGCCCGTGAGCTATTTGGCACGTTCAGGCCCAACCTACTTTTCAGCCTCCTAAAAGCCCATTGAGTTTTCTTGCGAAAATAGGGCCGACGGTTTACTCGGCCTATTAAAGGCCTGAATCTACTAGTGGGCCAGTTTACATTTAGGCGTGTTAACGGACCAAGATGACTGGGCCTATGATGCGGATCATACATAGTGATTTGCATGACGGCCCGATTATGTACAGTAATTTTACGTTTTGGCCGGTTTACTGCGAAGACATGATATATATACAGTAAAATAACTGCAACATCGTGAATAAGAAAAAACCTAGACTATACAATAAAGAAATTACGGCATATTACATCCACTGGGCATCAAAGTTCGCCACTATGATAATAAAGCACAAGCAGACAGCAGATTACATACAATGTGCATCAAAGATCGCCACCAGTGCAAATAAACATGCCGACAAAATAATATACAAAATCGACAGCATTTCAATAGAGTTCAAGAAATGTTAGCCCTGCTCGGGAGCTGCAGCGCAAGCAGCTGAGCAAGCTGATGAGACTGCGCTTGTTTGACACTTATATCCTCCTCACTCTGAAAGATAAACAAGCAGACAGATGACATGTTTTGCACATATAAGTATCAGTGCTGACAATTCATCACATTTCTTACTGACGAATAAAGTGACACATTTTAAAATAGCATTAACACAATATGGTATTGTTCAGGTTAAGTCATGGCAGGAAATGACATTGTGAAGGAGTTGGCAGCTTCACGACACCACTGGATTACAGATCAAGAACTCATAAGTATCAATGGTTAGTGTGCTGTTAATTTATCCCATTTCACATTGGCAAATAAAGAGACGTTTTAAATAATAGTAGAATGATATGACAACATTCATAGTTAAGACATTGCAGAATATGACATTGTGCTATAGTGGGTAGGTTCACCACACTACTGGATTACGGATCAAGAACAGAAGCATACATGCAGTGCAAAAGAAGATCACTTGCTCTGTATAATTTAATTTACATGATATGAAGAAGGAACTTGGTTGTACAACTGAAAACTTAAACTGAGAAGGACAAACTTTTGTTTATGAACTACATAATAAACTTTAAACATACAATTTGATGCGAACATAAAAAATAAACAATTGTTGCAGTCATGCCTAACCAAATATACACAACAAAGTTTCAAGGCTTGAGAAGGACAAACTTGTCCATGCTGATGGGGTGGGGATTCAAGAAGTTTACCACAGAATCATCTTCATAAGCATTGCCTTTATTCTATATTTTGTTAAGAATAAATATAGATGTGATAATATAAGAAAAAATGGAGAATATTTAAGATAAGATGAAGAGTGACGCTACATAACCAAGTAGCTATAAATGTAAGTACGTCGATACAGGCAAAAGGTACAGCCGAGGGCAATGTAGAGCTAAACTTCTTCAGTACCATCGTTGTTATCCAACCTTATGGTAAGAGCAAATATAGATCCGATGTGTAGAAAATGAAGGGCAAAGGAAAATAAGCTGCAGAGTGATGGTACGTGAACAACTAGCTGTCAATATAAGTACACTGATAAAGGACAGTAGGTACTTACAAGAACAATGCAGAGCTAAAAAATTTCATTGGCATTGGATATATTCTACGCTAATGTAACCATGCATACAGATCAGATAATTTGGAGCGAACTATTGATAAGCAAGCTATCATGCATACTGCTGTCACATAATGAACCAGGTATGAATGGAAGTACAGTGATACAGGACAACAGGTACTAACAAGAGCAAAGCAGCAGGCAACATATTTGCGATATCCTGTCGTCCTTTTCAAACCAGAATTCTTCTTCGAGCAGATTTCCGCCAAAAAAGATCCGCAAGGCACATGCGGAAAAGTAGAAGTTCAAATTGTCATGTGATATCATAGACAGTACCTCATCCTGGGAATGAGACCAATGCATAACAAGGTTTCTCCATTCAATGTCTTCTAAATTTAGCACAGGAGACTTCACTAGAAATTCGTTTATAGACTTGCCATTAAAGTGTTTTCCTCAGGTAACACCGATACTGCTGCAATGCTTCCTTGAAAAGCGCAAGCAAGCTTTGCTCGTCATGACTATCCATATTGACCCTTGCCTACTTACAACAATATGTAATGTAAATCATTGATGTGTTCAATCAGCAAAAAACAAGAAAATAATCACCATGAATAATAGCACTTACACGTAAGTGGGACATGAAGATGTGAAAAAGGTGCTAGTCTTCACTACAATCTTCCCATGAGCACGTAGTCCCTAACAACATTGAAAGCATTGTCTTTTAAACTTGGAATAACTGGAATGGGGTTCCATTCTGCAGGAATTGGTCATCTCTGCAGTTGGGATAGGTCTTCGACGGTGGACTTGCTGTACTTTTTGCTGGAGTGGGATTTTTCTATGGTATGGCTGGTGCTATGGCAACTGAAATCGGCATACCTTTTGCTGGAGTGCAGGTCCTGTGTGGTGGGGCTAGTGGTGTGGCCAGTGATTTATGGGTACAGTCTGCTGGAGTCGGTCCTACGTTTTGTGTCACTGGTTGTAGAGCCAATATAAGTGGGGTGCTGTCTCTCCAGCACCACCACATTTTTCAAGGACTTTGCTAGTGCTCCTTTAGTTTTGGCAATCACCCTCTTCCTTCTGATGTCTGATGCACAAGAACAACATTTGAGTGAAAAAACATGGTATGATGACAGATGGAATATGTATTGATAATGGATGGGCATGGCATCTTGACATATATGATGAGTAAACTAAGCAGATGGAGGTGCAACAAAGTAGAAGAAATGCAAGACAACTTATGCAAGATACGCGCAATCAATAAAACCTTGCCAAATTAGAACAGGCACCTTGATGGGTGAATAGGACAAGCCATCTGCCTTTGACTCCCCGAGGTCAGAATAGTCATTAGGATCATATTCTGAACAAGAATCTATAGGTGGGGGCGTATGAGTTTCATTGCATCCAGAATGGCACTCAATGCCTTGGTGCCAATTTTGTAAGTCGTTGCAGTGTTCCACAATATTCTTCTGATGCACGGATTATGATATTCACTGTGATTACGCCTAATATCTGAGAAGCATGAAAACATAAATAGTAGTGAGATTATCTTTGTAATGCAGAGGATATTCTAATATAGGGGCGCCCCTGTAAACCCTTGTGTGCTATCACTTGATTCTGGTGAGAGAGCTCATGTGTGCTGTAATATGGTGTGTGCATTAATTAATCTGGCACATGTACACAAAAAATAGGCTCCAGAAGTAAGGATGGTTGGCAGATGATAGGTTCATAATATACTGTATAGAGAGTTTATTGCCAAACCATGATAACAAGAGCACACAGCAACTAGGCAGATCGTAGTGTACATAAAAGGGGTACACCATAACCATGATATATAAATCGGGAAAGTGGAACTGGCTGGAAAATACGGTGTTGTATTGCCGCTACTAATTGGAAGCCTATCGATCACGTATAGGCCAGCTCTATCAGCTGTTGACTGCAGATGTCCCTGCTCCCCTTCCTGACAAGGAACATACTGTACGTACTAAATATAGAATACCAAAAGAGGAACATGTTAAAGAATAGAAGAGGAAGCATATTCTTGAGGTTCCACTTCATACAATGTTGGTTGCCCACTCATGATGAATCACAGCACCCAAAGAAATGCAATTCCATGTTGTCTCTCTATATGTGGCCACATGCATTTGGAAAATCAAGTGGGAGCATTACCTGACCAATTAAATGTGTGTCTGTTAACTAATATCAGTATCATATCACAATTCGTATTTGAAGAAGTAAGACTTTGACTTATGATTAGTGTGTTGTTTAGCTTCAAGAGTGGACTGCTGCTAGTGCGACACAAAGCAGGTACACAGGTCATAGTGTAGATATAATGGGAAAACCGTAAGCATCACAAGTAAAATCAGCAAAGTGGAACTTGCTGGAATATATGTGCTAGTATTGCCGGTACAGCTAGAAATGCTTCGGATACCAGCTCTCTTCAACTGAAGGTGCGGTACTGTTAATATCAGTGTAACTCTCAAAGGCGACACAGCTCCCCGCATTTCCTTGCTAATCTTATAGGATTCAAGTGGGAAGGCCACTACAATTCCTATCCCTATGTTTACAAAATCCTACGAATCAAAGAGGCCCGAAGAGTTCAAAGTGTCCATCACAACCGACTGTATAGACCTCTACACTGCAAATTTCCCTGCTCATCTTCACTACAAGGAACATACTGTACTACTGTCATACTCCCTCCATTCCAAAATATAAGTCTTTGTAGAGATTTCCACTATGGATCATACAGATGTATACAGATACATTTTAGAGTGTAGATTCACTCATTTTGCTCCATATGTAGCCCATGGTGGAATCTATACAGAGACTTGTATTTAGGAACAGAGAGAGTATTTATTAAAGAAGAATGGAAGAGGAACATGCTAAAAAAGACCAAACATATTTTGGATAATAAAATGTTCGTTGCGCACTGCCCACACATGATGAACCAGAGAGCATTAAGAATGCAACTCCATGTTGTCTCTCTATATGTGGTGCACGTGCTTTTCGAAAGCAAAGTAGGAACATTAGCTGACAAATTAAATGTTATCTGTTTTAGTAATATTAGCATCATATCAGATTCGTATTTGAGCAACAAGTTTGGAATTATGAGTGGCACGTTGTTTAGCTTGATGGATTCAGGAGCAATGCTAAGCAGCTACGATGATGGTACTGAATATAAAAGGCATGTCTGCATGCAAGTCGCGTGACTTTTTTCATTTGGGTTAGTCGACCATTTCAGGCAGTTGGATGAAGATCCTAAGTCTCCTAACCCTTCTTCTTCCTCGTCTCTGATTCTTCCCGTACAAAACACCGCACGGGCCGCCGGCCGAACCACCGGCCCCGACCCCCCTGCCCTCCCCTGAACCGCCCCCACCACCTCCACTGTCGTGGTTCTAAGACTGACAGTAGAGTGGGGGTAGGTATGAGGAGGCAAGATCCTAGCTATGGTGAAGTTGTACACACAAGGTTTACGAGTTCAGGCTCTTCACGGTGGAAGTAACAACCCTACGTCTCGGTGCTTGGGAGCTCGGTCGATTGAATTATGTGTGTGGAGTTACAGGGGGTGCGAACCCTTGTCCCTGAGGAGGGGGGTGGCTTATATAGAGTTTGCCAGACCCCTCCCACCCTCAGTTACACAGGGTTTAAGGAACATAAAGATGGGGCATTACTAGTAATGCCAGCAATAAAGATGCATGAATGACCATTAAGTCTACAGTGTAAATGTCCGACCGTTGCTATACAGAGTGGCTTCAGGTCTTCTGGCCGTCGAGTGACTATTGCTATGGTCGAGTGACATTGAATCTTCCGAGTGGAATGCTTCTGGTCGAGTGGATGATGTTATCCCTTGAATGCTTCTGTCTAGGTCAGGCCTATGACCCTACCCTAGGTACATGTCATCGTCATTAGCCCCCAAATGGTTCAGGATTCGTGTGGAGAAGGAGTTGAAAATAATTCCGACTCAGTTCTTGCGCTTCGGAAGCGTCTTGCTGGGATCAATGAACAACGTGACGACTTCAACTTCTTTTTCAGTGGCCTTGATCCATTCTTAGTTTGTCGAGTGAACTTCGCTGCTAAGCTTCGAGTGTTGATATGGAAAAAATCTTCAGTCTGACGCACTGTTCTGCTGCTCCCGGATCTTGCGGGATTCGAAATGTTGGGAAGCGCGCGGGACGGAGGAGGCCGCAGTAATCGGGACGGATTAGGTAGGGGCGCCTCGATATCCGCGCCACCTTTTTCGCCACGTACTGAGCGAGCGACAGTTGCGGGATTTGATAGGATTGCCCGGGCCAGCGGTTAGTCACTCGAAAATGACTCCATATAAAGCGTTTGATTGGGGAATTCTGCATAGTGCGCTCAATTCCTCCTTCTTCCTCCACTGCTTCTCCACCGCTACCGCTTCCGCTCCCGATGCTGCCTCCCGCCCGTGCGCCTCTTGCTGCGATGGCGAAGGACAAGACGGCGGCGCTGGAGCGCGCAAAGAAGGGGGCGGCGAAGGGAAAGGGGAAGAAGACCGGCAGGAGTGGGTCGTCGTCGAGATCTGCTTTGCCGCGTGGCTGGGTCCAGGGCGACTGGATCCAGTCCACAATCGAGCTGGATGACTTGCGGGATCTGGCTGAGAGCGGGTTGATTGAGCACGGTTCCTGGAGGCTCCCGGGGGAGGAAACTGAGCCACAGCCTCAGGAGGGTGAGTGCGTCTAACTCGCCACTCACGTCGACCGCGGTTTTTCTTTGCCCACACATCCTTTTTTCCGTGCTTTTCTGAACTTCTTCAGGGCTCAGCTCAACCGTTTCTCTCCCAACACAATCATGTACCTCGCCGCCTTTGTTTCCTTGTGTGAGAATTACTTGGGCTGTCGACCGCACTGGGGCCTGTTTAAGCACATCTTCACATGCCGCTCGCAGACCGTGAAAAAAGCTAGCCCGAGTGATGAGAGAACCCAGGTGATTCAGATGTGTGGGGGCTTAGGTATCCAGATGAGGGGGAAGAGTGCTTTTCCTGCGATGACTCTCCCCGACTCAGTTAGAGGGTGGCAGTCGACTTGGTTTTATTGCAAAGACAAGTCGACCCCTGGTCACTTGACCGGTCTTCCTCCCTTTTCTCTGGGGCGAGTGCAGAAATCTACTTCCTTGATAGTGACTCCAGCAGAGAAGGTGGAGGTTACCATGTTGATGGAGCGAGTGGTTCAGCGGATCCACGAGGGTGTGACTGGCATGGATCTGCTTGAAGTATTTCTTAGTCAACATATCCAGCCTCTCCAGGCTTGTGATCACTCCATGTGGATGTACTCGGGAATTGAAGATTCGACTCGGATCCACACGGAGGACGTTGATGAGAAGACGGTGGCCCAGTGGGTGCAAGGCATCACATGAAACAAGGATAACGCCAGGGGGTCCTGAAGAGTTTTACCATTCGACGCCAACAACCAACCACACAAGGTCTATTCTTTATTTCTGAGTGTTTTTCATTCTGACTTGCAGTTGTTCATTGAGTCGAACATCCTTTGTTCACCTCTTTTGCTTCGCAGATCTATACGGAAACATACTCAATGCCGAACGGGGAGCAAGAGCAGTACCAGTAAGGAGAAGAAAGCGGAGGCGAAAGCATGGACTGGTAGTCTGATGGAGGAGAAGAGGAGGAGGAAAGCGAGGATTCGAGCAGTGGCGAAGAAGTCAAGTCACCACCCCACAACGAAAGGCGTTCCAAGCATCTGCACGACCCAGCAAGTATCCGTGGCAAAGTGGCTAAGTCGTCTGGACAAACTTCCAAATGCACTCGGACCTCTTCCCCTATGCCGACTGAGAAGGCTTCAAAGAATCCCAAAGTCCTAGCCTTGAAGTCTCGGAAGACCCTACCCAAGATCAAGATCGATGTCCCCGTCACTTTTGTGTAAGTGTCTTGTCTTCATTTTTTGGCTCAAGGACCTGTGCTGTCGACTCTCTTCCTCATTTAACCGAGTGAATCTTGAAACTTGCAGCGCTACTACTTCTGGGACTTCTGCTTACAGAGATGGTGACGAGGAAATGGGAGATGCAGTCACTTCCAACCCGAGTACGACTTTTGCAATCCTGTCTTTGCTTTCTCAGCCATTTTGTTGGTCGACTAAATTCTGGCGATCGATTCTTTTGCAGCTCCTCCCAATGTCATTGATCTTCCAGATGACGACGAGGATGTGCCACTGAGGCCCAAGGGAAGGAGAAGCAGGAAGACATCAACTGGCAAGGTGCCTCAGTCGACGCTAGTGACGGAATCGGTGACCCAGGAGACCAGCAATGCCAACCGGGCTTCTGTGACTTTCGCCGTACCCTTGTCGAGTGCCCGGCCTTCAGCGTCGACTGCACAGATTCCAGCCGATCCATCTTCACTCTTCACTGCACATCACGTCCCAGAGGACCAAGTGGGTGCTGGCAAGGAGGCTATACGCCGGGCAGGCATCATGATGGAGCAGATGAAGGTGGTTCGGGAGGCCGTCAAGCTGCTTACGACGCCAGCTTAGCTCTCCAGAGCAACGTCCAGGTTGGTTCATTACCGACTGATGCTTTAGCTTGTCGCTTGTTCTGTTAGGATATGTTACCTGAAAACTTTCCTTGAGCATCTTTTCATCAGTCTGCATTTTGCATTTGTACACCCACAGGGTGTTTTCACTTACAGCTAAATAGTTTTGCTTCTTGGGTCGACTAGGTTGTGTCGATTGAGTCTTTGAACTAGTGGGGGCACGCTGAGTGCACCCACTGGGTGTAGTCCCCGAGACCATAGTTGACTGCAGGCAGTTGGATATGGTCTGAGAATCAGAATTTTCTCACTCGGTCTGAACGGGTCATGTCGAGTAGAACCTGAACTAGTGGGGGCACGCTGAGTGCACCCACAGGGTGTAGTCCCCGAGACCGTAGTCGACTGCGGGCAGTCGACTGTGGTCTGAGAACGACTTTCCTCTTCTTTTGTTTTACACCCATCCTGGACGAACCATGTCAAGTGGAAACTGGACCAGTGGGGGCACGCTAAGTGCACCCACTGGGTGTAGTCCCCGAGACTACTGTTGGATGTTTGATTCAGCAGCAGTCTTATAACTTGTTGAATTTATCACTCTATTGCTCTGAAGTAACCAATCTTTTCATCTGTCGACTGACCGTCCTTTGATTATAGAAATCCTGTGAACTTGGAGCTCGTTTTGCTGACCTGGAGCACAAGCAGATTCAGCTCAACCTCGATCTGGAGCTAGCCAAGATGAACTTGCAGAAGGCCAAGGATGAAGCCGCTGGTACGAAAAACTTGTCGACTGATTTGTTCCTGAACCGGGTGTTATTTGCTTTTTCTGAACCGAGCGTTATTTCTTTCAGAAACAATGAACCAGGCTCTAGCGAAGACGGATCTGGACCTTGCAGCCACGCAGAAAGCAGCCGAAGAGAAAACTGCACTCGCTGACCAGAAGCTAGCTTCAGTCGGCAAACTGGAGGAAGAGAACGCCAAGCTGAAAACTGCCCTTGATGAAGCCAACAAGGAAGCGACTCGTCTAAAGAAGGACAAGAGGGCCCTGACCGACAAAGTGGAAGACATCGCCCGCAAGAGAGATGACTTGGAGAATTAGCTGGGAGGACTTGCCAAGAAGCTGTTCATCATGCTTGAAGGTGCTTTCCTTTGTCGAACTGACTTGTTGTTGTCGACTCGATATATGGCCATTGACTCATCGTTGTATTGCGTGTGCATAATTTTGCCAGAACTTCGAGGAAGAGACTGGGCGAATTGAGACAAGCTTGGACCCCATCCTCTCTCCTGTTAAGGACGAAGCTGCCATGAACGTGCTCCGACTGGAATCCCGTGTCGCTGTTGTTGTTGATTACCTTGCTCGACTAAAAGTTGCAGTGTCGCGAATCGACACAGCACTTTGGCCAGGGGCGACGCTCCAAAATGACCTCGAGTCTCCGATAGCTCGACTCAATGAGGTCCCTGGTCGAGTGCAGGAATGGAAGAAGTCTTCTGCTCGATGCGGTGCTGACATGGCTCTGTCTCTGGTTCGTGTTCACTGCAAGGAAGCGCGAGAAGAGAAGTTGGCAGCGATCAAGGTTGCCAATACCAAAAAGCACGACTTCCAATCCTTCATGGAAACCTTCATTGATGCTGCTACTCGGATTGCTGACGGAATCGACCTGGACGAGTTCGTCGAGCCTGCTAGCCCTCCTCCTGCGGAGTGAACAAACTTTATGCCTTGCCTTAAATTTGCCTCCGAATGCCGAGTGATTTTGTAACCGTTAAATGCCGATTGATTTTGTAACCATTAAACTCTTTCGGGCCTGATGCCAGAGTACTTTAATCTGTGGTCTGGAACCTTAGGACTTATCTGAACTTGGTTTATATCTGAATATGCTGGTGTTTGCCTTCGAGTGGAACTTGTTTCTTCACTCGGAACAGTCTTTGTATTTGTGATGCAGCTCCGAGGGGAAGGTGGCAGTCGACCTGTACCTCATCGTCCTTGCGGATCGGGACGGAGGGCACATTGTATTTATGACATAGCTCAGAGGAGAAGGACGCAGTCAAACTGCACCTCGTCGTCCTTGCAGATCGGCACGGAACGCACATTGTATTTATGGCGCAACTCGGAGGAGAAGGTCGCAGTCGACCTGCACCTCGTCGTCCTTGTGGCTCGGGATGGAGCGCACATTGTACTTATGGCGTAGCTCTGAGGAGAAGATCGCAGTCGACCTGCAGCTCGTCGTCCTTGCAGATCCGGATGGAGCGCACATTGTACTTATGGCGTAGCTCTGAGGAGAAGGTCGCAGTCGACCTGCACTTCGTCTTCCTTGCGGATCGGGATAGAGCGCACATTGTACTTGTGGCGCAGCTCTGAGGAGAAGATCGGTCCTCACTCGGAACGTGTTTCAAACTTAGGTGAGTACTGGACTGCAGCTAAGCCTCCGAGTGAGAGGGTTGCTCTTCACTCGGTGGGATTTTTCAAACTTAGGTGAGTATTGGACTGCAGCTAAGCCCCCGAGTGAGAGGGTTGCTCTTCACTCGGTGGGATTTTTCAAACTTAGGCGAGTACTGGACAGCAGGTAAGCCCCCGAGTGGGAGGGTTGCTCTTCACTCGGTGGAATTTTTCAAACTTAGGCTAGTTCGGGACTGCAGTTAAGCCCCCGAGTGAGAGGGTTGTTCTTCACTCGGTGGGATCTTTCAAACTTAGGTGAGTACTGGACTGCAGCTAAGCCCCCGAGTGAGAGGGTTGCTCTTCACTTGGTGGGATTTTTCAAACATAGGCGAGTACTGGACTGCAGCTAAGCCCCCGAGTGGGAGGGTTGCTCTTCACTCGATGGGATTTTTCAAACTTAGGCGAGTTCGGGACTGCAGCTAAGCCCCCGAGTGAGAGGGTTGTTCTTTACTCGGTTGGATTTTTCAAACTTAGGCGAGTACTGGATTGCAGCTAAGCCCGTGAGTGGGAGGGTTGCTCTTCACTTGGTGGGATTTTTCAAACTTAGGCGAGTTCGATACTGCAGCTAAGCCCCCGAGTGGGAGGGTTGCTCTTCACTCGGTGGGATTTTTCAAACTTAGGCGAGTTCGGGACTGCAGATAAGCCCCCGAGTGAGAGGGTTGCTCACCACTTGGTGGGATTTTTCGAACTTAGGCGAGTTCAGGACTGCAGCTAAGCCCCCGAGTGAGAGGGTTGCTCACCACTCGGTGGGATTTTTCAAACTTAGGCGAGTACGGGACTGCAGCTAAGCCCCCGAGTGAGAGGCTTGCTCACCACTCGGTAGGATTTTTTAAACTTAGGCGAGTACTAGACTGCAGCTAAGCCCCCGAGTGAGAGTCTTGCTCACCACTCGGTAGGATTTTTTCAAACTTAGGCGAAACGGATTCGCAGCTAAGCCCCCGTGAGTGAGAGGCTTGCTCACCACTCGATAGGATTTTTTCAAACTTAGGCGAAGTGGATTCGCAGCTAAGATACCCACTAGGGGATTTAGAACACATAAAAAGGAACAAAAATTATTTAGGAAATTGAAAAACTGTGTCTTTGATAGTCAAACTAGGAGGTATTTCTTATTACATCTCAATAGTCTGAATGCTTAAGTATAAAAGGAGCAGAGCAGCTCTGCATTCCAAGTGTGTGGTTCGTCTTTATTGTGTTCCACATTGTAGAGGCGATATGCTCTGTTGTGGAGCACTTTGGTGATGATGAAGGGGCCTTCCCAAGCAGGAGCGAGCTTGTGTGGTCGCTGCTGATCCACTCGAAGAACCAAGTCCCCCTCTTGAAATGCTCGACCTCTCATGTTTCGGGCGTGGAATCGATGCAGATCTTGCTGATAAATGGTCGACCGGATCAGAGCCATCTCTCTTTCCTCTTCTAGAAGATCAACTGCATCTTGCCGAGCCTGTTCTGCTTCATCTTCTGAGAAAAGTTCGACTCGGGGTGCATTGTGAAGCAAGTCACTCGGAAGCATAGCTTCAGCCCCATAGACTAAGAAGAACGGAGTTCGACCAGTCGACCGATTAGGAGTTGTCCTCAATCCCCAAAGCACTGATGGAAGTTCATCGACCCAAGCGCCTGCCGCATGCTTGAGATCACGCATCAATCGGGGTTTTAGTCCTTTGAGAATCAATCCGTTTGCTCTTTCAGCTTGCCTATTCGACTAGGGATGGGTGACTGAAGCATAGTCGACTCGAGTGCCTTGGGAAGCGCAGAAGGCTCTGAACTCATCAGAATTGAAGTTCGATCCATTATCAGTGATGATGCTGTACGGAACACCATATCTGAATGTTAATTCTCTGATGAAGCTGACATCAGTACTGGCTTCGAGGTTTTTGATAGGCTTGGCTTCAATCCATTTGGTGAACCTATCGACTGCTACGAGCACATGAGTGAAGCCGCTCCTGCCAGTCCTCAGAGGTCCAACCATATCTAATCCCCAGACAGCAAAGGGCCAGAGGAGTGGTATGGTCTTCAGGGCTGATGCAGGCTTGTGGGACATGTTGGAGTAGAACTAGCAACCTTCACATTTGTCGACTATGTCTTTTTCCATTTCATTCGCTCGTGGCCAATAAAACCACGCTCGGTATGCTTTGGCCACAATGGTCCGAGAGGACGCATGGTGACCACAGGTCCCCGAGTGGATGTCGTTGAGGATCACTCGACCTTCTTCCGGTGTTATGCACTGAGCGACTCCGGTAACACTAGTCGCTCAGAAGTGCATAACACCGGAAAAAGGTCGAGTGATCCTCAACGGCACGGGCCTTCTATGGGCCGTAGGATCCATTGGCCTTCTATATGGGCCGTAGGATCCATGGGCCTTCCATGAGGGCCGTAGGATCCATGGGCCTTCTACGGGCCGTATAATCCATGGGCCTTTTACGGGCCGTACGATCCATGGGCCTTCTATGGGGCGTATCATCATTTCACCAATCATGGGCCGTACTATTCGTGGACAATAACGGGCCGTTTATTGGCCGTATTTGATAACTCTGTGAAAACAGCCCAACGGGTTTTTTTTCGACATGAAAACGGCCCAACGTATTAACGGGCCACAAACGGGCCGACTGTAACGACGGGCTGAATTTGGCCCACAAGCAGAAAATGACAGTAATGGGCCGTAAATAACCGAATGCTGGAAATGAGCCCAAGAATAAATGGGCCCTGAGAAGGCCGAAAGATATCATGGGCTGGAAACGGCCCAACGGAATAATGGGCCGTTAATGGGTATAAAGTGATACACTGTTCATTACGGGCCAGTTTTACCACGGGCCGTTAAAGGGCCGAGGGTTACTAAGGGCCTCATATGGGCCGAAAGACGTCATGGGCCATACATGGGCCGGAAGCTAAAACGGGCTGGAATTATATTGGACGGCCCAGATGACGCTACTAGGCCTAATTCGGATAGGCCGTAAACGGGCCCTAGGATAGCGGGCCGTAAATGGGCTATATGCGAACAGGCCGTTAATAGGCTTGTCGTGGGCCGGCTCGCCACCTTTTGACCAAGTCAAACGGGCTGGCCTTTTCACACGAATGGGCCTCTGTTGGGCCGTGCCACGTGTCGGCGTATCATAGGCGCTTTGGGTCCAATGAGTGGATGACATCTGTCCCAACGGTGAGCCGACACGTGTTTCCTCTAGCCAATGATGATTTTACACGTGGAAAATCCCCATTGGTCGGGACTGTTAACGGGTTATTGGATCCAAAACCGGACCCGATAGCTTAACGGCGTTCCGTTACGGTGGATGCCACGTGTCGGTCACCCTTAACGAAAGCACTTCTGTGATGCGCGATTTATCGTCATGGAAGTGGACACTTCTGTGATGATAATTTTGGTAATGTCATGGAACACTTCTACGATAGCACAGGTATGACTATCTTGATTCTTTCATAAATTTGTCATGGATGTACATGCATGACAGAAAACGTGACCTACTGTGACAAACACGTATCATCACGGAAGTGTATTTTTTTGTAGTGCAGGCAGTATATTCAGTTGGGAAGAACTTGCCCGAGTGTTTGTTAGAACTTTTGAGGGTACTTGCAAGCGGCCAGCGGGATTGACAGAATTGCAACACTGCGTGCAAAAACCGAATGAGACTCTGAGGGATTACATTCAGAGGTGGACCACTTTGCATCACACAGTGGAAAATGTATCCCAGTATCAAGCAGTTTGTGCCTTCAAGGAAGGCGTTCGGTATCGAGAGCTTAACCTGAAATTCGGTCGGACGGGAGATATGTCTCTGACTCGGATGATGGAAATAGCCATTCGGTATGCTAATGGAGAAGAAGAGGATTGACTCCGCAGTGGAAAGAGCAAACCAGTCGGTCAGGACACCGGTGGAGGTAATTCCAATCGGAAACAGAAACGCAAAGCTAAGCCTGCAGGACCTGGTGAAACTGCGGCAGTGATTCAAGGAAAGTTTAAAGGGAAACCTAAGGGGCCCTAGACCCCCAAGAAGGTAAAAGATCAAGCAGGAAATGATGTGTTGGATTTGCCATGTCACATTCACACCAAGAAGGATGAAGAGGGTAATCTGGTTTATCCTAAACACACCACTCGATAGTGTCGGCTCCTGATCCAGCAATTCCAAGAGAAGCAGCCCAGTGAAAAGGAAAAGGAGTCAGACAAGGATGATGACCTGGAAGAAGGTGATGATGGTTTTCCCAATGTTGATTCCACTCTGGTGATTTTTGCTGATGTTGAAAGCAAAAGTCGACGGAAAGTGATAAACCGAGAAGTGAATATGGTTGCTCCGGCAACGACAACATACCTAAAGTGGTCATAGATGGCTATCACATTCTACCAGTATGATCATCCTGCTCGCGTTGCCACTCCAGGGAGGCAAGCGTTGGTAGTCGACCCAGTTGTTGGGGGCACCTGACTGACCATAGTGTTGATGGATGGCGGTAGCGGCCTGAATATTCTTTACGCTGAAACCTTGAAGGGGATGGGCATTCCGATGTCCAAGCTTAGCGAGAGCAACATGAGTTTCCATGGTGTTATCCCTGGAAAGAAAGCCGAATCACTCGGCCAGATCTCACTTGACGTGGTTTTCGGTTATTCGAAGAATTACCATAGGAAAAGTTGACATTTGACGTAGTGGATTTCTAGAGTGCTTATCATGCTATTTTGGGGAGGCCTGCATATGCACGTTTTATGGCTCGACCATGTTACGTGTACCTCAAATTGAAAATGCCTGGTCCCAGAGGAGTGATCACGATCACTGGCAATCGACAGAAGGCAGAAGAATGCCTCCAGAAGGGTTGGAAAATTGCCGATGCACAAATGGCAGCAATTGAAATGCAAGAATATCAGAAGAATGCAGATCCGAGTGATTTGTTGCGAGCCAAGAAGCCTGACACGGATCCTGCATTTCAGTCGTCCGGTGAAACAAAGTCGGTTCATATTCATCCAACCGATCCTAATGCTGCTCCTACTCATATCTCAACATCACTCGACAGCAAATAGGAAGAAGCGCTCATCCAGTACCTCCGTTAGAACTGGGACGTCTTTGCATGGAAACCTTCTGACATGCCGGGTGTACCAAGGGGACTGGCTGAGCAGCGTTTGCGAGTCAACCCAAAAGTGAAACCAGTCAAAGAGCATCTTCGACGGTCCGCCGTACAGAAGATAAAGGCAATTGGCGAGGAAGTGGCTCGACTTCTGGCAGTCGAGTTCATCCGAGAGATTTATTACTCCAAGTGGCTCGCCAATGTTGTCATGGTCCCCAAGAAGAACGACTCACTTCGTATGTGTATTGACTTCAAGCATATCAATCGGGCCTCCCCGAAAGATCATTTCCCACTCCCCCGCATTGACCAAATCGTCGAATCAACTGCGGGGTGTGAGCATTTCTCTTTTCTGGACGCATATTCCGGGTATCATCAGATCCGACTGTATGGACCTGATGAAATAAAAACAGCTTTCATCACCCCATTCAGGTGCTTTTGCTATGTCACCATGCCATTCGGTCTCAAGAACGCTGGTGCCACATTTATGAGGATGATTCAGAAGTGCCTGCTCACTCATATCAGTCGGAATGTGGAAGCATATATGGATGACATTGTAGTCAAGTCGCGTAAAGGTTCCGACCTGCTAACTGACCTCGCTGAAACCTTCGCCAACCTGAGAAGGTATGATATCAAGGTTAATACGTCGAAGTGCACATTCGGAGTTCGAGGAGGAAAATTACTCAGTTTCCTCATTTCCGAACGAGGGATCGACGCGAACCCAGAGAAAGTTGGGGCCATACTCCGGATGAAACGCCCTGTGCGTGTGCACGACACTCAGAAGCTCACTGGTTGTTTGGACGCCTTGAGTCGATTCATCTCTCGCCTCAGTGAAAAGGCATTGCCTCTTTACCGACTGATGAAGAAATCAGATAAGCTCGAGTGGATTCCTGAAGCTGATGCAGCGTTTGCAGAGCTCAAAGCCCTGCTTTCCACCCAGCCGGTGCTCGCTGCCCCAATCAGCAAAGAGCCTTTACTGCTTTATATTGTAGCCACTGGTCAAGTTGTCAGTACAGTAGTCACGGTCGAGCGGGAAGAAGAAGGAAAAGCCTATAAATTCAGCGCCCAGTGTACTATATTTCTGAAGTCTTGACTCCGTCCAAGCAGAGATATCCGCATTATCAGAAGCTTGTTTATGGAATTTGCATGACCACGAAGAAGGTTGCACATTATTTCTCAGATCATTCCATTACAGTCGTCAGCGATGCACCATTGTCAGAAATTCTAAACAACAGAGATACAACTGGTCGAGTGGCAAAGTGGGCGATTGAACTCCTTCCATTGGATATCAAGTTTGAGGCAAAGAAAGCTATCAAGTCCCAAGCAATAGCAGATTTCCTCGCCGAGTGGGTTGAGTAGTAACAACCGACTCAGATTCACTCGGAGCATTGGACCATGTTCTTTGATGGATCCAAGATGTTGAATGGTTCTGGTGCTAGGGTGGTATTGGTATCCCCCCGAGGAGACAGGCTCAACTATGTTCTTCATATTCATTTTGATTCCTCCAACAATGAAGCTGAATATGAAGCACTTCTGTACGGGTTGCGTATGGCCATTTCACTCAGCGTCCGTTGCCTAATGGTCTACGGCGACTCAGATTTGGTGGTTAATCAAGTAATAAAGGAGTGGGACGTTAGGAGCCCGGCTATGACTGCCTATTGTAATGCAGTGAGAAAGATAGAAAAGAAGTTTGAGGGGTTAGAGCTTCATCATATACCCCGACTGAAAAATCAAGCAGCTGATGATTTGGCAAAGATAGGTTCCAAGCGTGAGCCTATTCCCAGTAATGTGTTCTTGGAACATCTTCACACGCCGTCTATCCAAGAGGATCCCTTCACGGAAGAGCCTCCACAACCTAAAAGTCCTACTGATCTGACTGAAGTTGAAATCCCAGCCGTGGTCGACTTGATCATGGAAATTTTGGTCGTCGTACCCGATTGGACAGTGCCGTACACTGCATATATTCTCAGGAAAGAGCTCCCAGAGGATGAAGAAGAGGCCTGTCAGATTGTCCGTCGATCTAAAGCTTTCATAGTAATGGGTGGACAGCTTTACAGAGAAGTGCATTTCAGTCGTCCGGTGTTACAACAGTCCGTGTGTTGCCATGATTATTTTGGCCTAGTTTCCAATAATAGGTTATTGTGGCCACTAGAAAAACACAGAAAAAGAACTGCAGTGACTACAAGCAAACAACTAAACAAGACAATAAGGAAATAAATAAGCAAGCAATTAACGCTAGCCTATTACCGCTATTCACATATTACATCCACTGGGCATCAAAGTTCGCTACCAGTGCAAATATAGGGAACAAAGCAGCATATTACATACACTGGCCATCAAAATTGGCCACCAGTGCAAATAAACGCGGCAGCAAAACAAGAGCATAACTGAAACAACTTCATAAGGGCTCAAGAAACGTGGTATCCACCATGCTGGCAATAAGCTTAGAAAGCTTATTAGCTTTGTCCTGTTTGGCGCTAAAATCCTCCAACGCTTGCTGTTGCACCAGAAAGTATGCATCTGAATGCTCCAGGGACTTCCGCAGTCCTTCCGCTTCTTGTCACAGCACAACTGATCGATGTCTTTCAGCTTGTAGTTGAGACTCAAGAAACCAAACTGATTCAGACAGTGAGTTTGAATAGATTGTGCAAGCGGTAGTGGCCAGAAACTCCAACACTAAACCAAGACAGGACTTTGGGGTTGTCTCACTGTCTTCGAGATAGTCTTCCTTAGCTGTTTTATTAGCTTTGTTGCAGACCAACAAGGATGTGTCACTATCCTGAACCTTATCTGCATTACTTCCTTGACCATTGCTTAATAAGGCACTCTTCCCCAATATTCTGTCAGCATTCTAAAAGAAGAAACAAGCAGACACATAACAGTTTAGCATGTACTACTATATGAAACTCATTTCGGTGAACCAGTTCATTAGTAAGGTGGACAGGATTAAACTACCAAGTCTTCTATTGACAAGTACTAGTACATAATAAAAGCATCAAACAAACATATGTCTATGTCCTATGGTCACTGCATTGTCTTGCCAAATCAAAATAGAGACACGGTTCAAATCATATCAGTTCAAGACAAAGCAGCAGTGAAAGAGTACAAAGCGTGGGAAACTACACGGCACAACAAGATTTCAGATGGATACCACGGGTCTACATGTACAACAACACTATTGGCTCTGTTGTGATGCTAGTAATGTGCATGATATGAGAAGTCAACTTTATACACAATTGAAATTGAAATAAACAGAGCTAATGATAAGAGCAAGCCTGTTAAAGAAACATGCGTGAACATACCTGCTGTGCCATTCAAGTTTCGATTGGACCCTTCAATTTAAAAATAAGTTTGTATGAGTAAACACAGTGATACAAGAGCAAAGCAGTATGCATGATAGCAATCATAGTTAAAAAAGGCGCGCCTAAGCGAGCGCTTAAGCGCGCCTAGGCTCTAGGCGTTGGCGAAACGCATTGTGCATAACTACGCTTAATCTGTGCATAACTGCGCATAAGCATGCGCTTTGATCGGTAAAGCGCAAGGCGGTGGCAAAACGCACAATTAACGCCTAGCGCTTTTTTGAACTATGATAGCAATGGAATCTTAAATTAGAACATTTGTTCTTCAGGTTTAGGCACT
The DNA here is from genome assembly GCF_002575655.3 of Aegilops tauschii subsp. strangulata. NCBI lineage: Eukaryota > Viridiplantae > Streptophyta > Magnoliopsida > Poales > Poaceae > Aegilops > Aegilops tauschii. Next base: position 59,146,120 of record NC_053039.3, on the reverse strand, counting down.
TGTTTTACATGAACAGAGTACAGTAAGACGCAAGAATATAGTACTTAAAATTGAAAATGAGCTCATAGACCTTACCACATTATTGGTTCGGGACTAGTATAGAACAAGGCGTTCCCAGTCATCGTCCAGTAAATGTGTCTCAGGAGAACGTAAGGGAGTTTGATGAGTTTCTTTGCTGGTGAAGTACGTTTTCTTCAGGTAATGCCGATACTGCCACCAAGCATTCTTGAAGATAGCAGAGGTATTAGCACAGGTTACCTCATTCTGAGTTTCCAAATCGGTCCTTCTCTATAGAGAAAAATGGGAAAATTTGTTGTATTATAACCATCATGGAGGTAGGATGTAGGGGACAAAGCAAAGTAATTGCCATGAATAACATTACTTACACATAACTCCTGGACAAACACCTGCAACTGGCATTTTCCTTCATCTTCAGTATAATATTTCCAAGATGGGAAGATACGCACATACGATTTAACAACGTCAAATGCGATAGATTCTAAACTACGACTAGCTGGTTGTGCTTCCTCCACAGGAATAAGCGTACTAACTGGTGGAGTTGGGGTTCGCCGTGGTAGTACTGGCCCTTTGGGCACTGGAGCTGCCTTACTAACTTCTCTTGTTTGGGAGCTCTGTGGTGGAGATGGTGCTGTGTCAACAGGAACTGGGTTACTATCTGCTGGGGTTGGAGTTAGATTGGGTGAAGCTGGTTCTCTGTCCATCGCAGTAGGGGTACAATCTGCGAGAGTTTGGATTATGTGTGGTAGGGCTGGTTCTCGTGCATGTACAACCGGGGTGCTATCTCCACCAAGAGGTAGCACTGTTTTATTTGAAGACCGTGTTTTTAGTCCGCTAGATGCTGGCATCACCCGCTCCAATTCAAATGGCTGATAAACAGGAAACATAGTTGAATGTACAGACATTGTATGAGAGACAGATGCAATAGATAGTGTGGAAAAAAGAGGGCATGAAATAGTTGACATGTATATTGTTTAACTAAAACGGATAGCATGACATAATTTCACATATATGATGTCTATCTAAACTGGATAGCATAGCATAACATAATTCAAAGATATGATGAATAACTAAACAGGATTGCATGACATAATTCACCTACATGTTATCTCAGTAATCAGGATTGCATCATTTCATTCACATATGTGATTTATATGCTAAACAGAGGGCATTATATATGATGTCTAAACTAAGAACATGGTGTTGAATATTGTGTATATGATGTCCAATCTATGCAATGCAAGACACCATATGCATGATATGAGCAGTATATCCGTGCCAAGTTAGAGCATACACCTCGGTGGGGGAATAGGACTGGTCATCTATTTCTGAATCCATCTTTGAGGAGCTATCGGGACCCAGCAAGGCCTTGTTTTCACTCCAGATTTTTCAATCTCCCACCCAAATGGCTGATTCACAGGAAGAGTAGTTTAATGTACACACATTGTCGACAAATGGAAATGTAATGAAAAAAGGATGGGCAAGATATCATTCAAATATATGATGCCTGGTTAAACAGGATGGCATTGCACATTTCACGTATATTATGGCTGGCTAAAAGACATGAGACTGCACAATTCCCATATATGATATAGAAACTAAACAGGTGGCATTATAGAACATGTCTAAACTAAGCAGATGACATATATGATGTCAAAAGTAGGCACTGCAAGGCAATATATGCATGATATGACTAACATCATCATGCCAAGGTAGAGCAAACACCTTGGGGGGTAAATAGGAGTGGTCAGCGGCGTCTGAATCCGCCTCAGAACAGATATCTTCCTCTGGATTACAATCTGGAGAGGGGTGGGGAGGGTTTGCCATTGAATCCACCATGGAGAGATGTCTGCATGACATTGTATTGCCGCGCAAAACTCTTCTCTTTTTCTCTACATGTTCAACATGACTGTGTACAATATCTGACATGCATACGAAAAAAATATGGTGAGATTATGTAAGGAGAGCATGCAGAAATTTAGAGTGATGGTAACAACCAGTGGATGGATCCAAAAATAATGATAGCAGGCTGATGATTGCTTTAATTTAATAAAAAGACAGATGATGATTGCTTTACTATTTGTTTCCCACCCAAGATGAACAACATAGGCAAACCCTAGGTGAACCAGATATTAGACAGAGATACTATTCATTGCTTCCTTGATATATGCCCCACAACTAATTTAGAACTCAACTTTGAACATTAATTTGGACCTGACTTGAAGTCCAAGAGGTGAATAGGACGATAAAGTAGCAGGTAATTTTAAGCAATGCATAACATAAGCAGAAACAAAAGAGTGCGACCTCTCTTGTGGACCCGTGTACTCCTCAGGTTCATCTACTGAGTCGATGATGGTGATGCCATTGCGGTGGGTGCCGGCGGCAGGGAAGGAGATCTGAGGCGGCGAAAGACGGTCAGGAGTCGTGATGTCTGGTTTGGTGGATGTTTCTGTCGATGGAGCAGCTTAGTTGAGGTGGACGACGTCGCGGCAGAAGCAGGACAAACCACACAAAGTTCCCTTCGACACCTACCTGTAACTGAAGTAATTCTGTAAGGGCTCATTTGGCTTGCATGATTCTAAAAACGCAGGGATAGGAAAAACACCGGAATAGGATAGGAATGCACATGGTAAACAGAGCATTTGCAAACACAGGATTTCTGTCAACTTGAGTGTTTGGTTTACAGGAATTGGAAGAGCAGAGGAATGCAAAGAAACATGGCCAAAATAAAGTGAAACCATCTGAAAGCGTGTACAGTTAGAATGTTATTCTGCCACTAATGCACTTGGTCTTGTTTTCATGCATAGGATCTTGAAAAGTAGGTCCAGGTGGATGTTTTGCTTCATTCCTTTCAACAAAATGCATGAATAATTGAATAGTAGAGTGCCATTGGAAAATTCCCTATTGCTATGTTTTTCCGTTAACCAAAATAGCCCTAATGGATCGACATGAATGTATAGTAATAAGTGATGCAACAAGTGTACAACCTCTTTGCCGTAGCCGTGTCGACCTCAGAATCATTGGGTTGGTCGCTGAAGCAGTTGAGGCAGAGGTGGTTGTCGGAGGTGTGGAGGAAGATCCGAGGAATCTGTAGACGGCGTCCAGGGCTCTGCTCTGTTGTGATGGATCGTTCGGTCGTTGGAGCAGCCCCGGTGAGCCGTAAGACGTCAAGGCAGAAGCAGCACAAGACAGACATCGTCAATCTCAAGTGGGATTCTAATAGCATCTCCAATAGATGATGTAAAATAGATGTAAAATTTACATCACCAAAAACCACATGACTACAACAGATGAGGTAAAAACTGTTGACTCTGAACTTAACTGTTGAAACTGAAATTTACTGTGGAATCTGAATGTTACTGTCAAAACTGAATGCAATGGTAGCAGAGGGGCACTTGACATGTAGTTTCGGGAGGGCCTGCAGTTCATCTTCAACCTGCACCCCCCTGAGCCGCCAGCCACCACCGGCCGAACCGCCGGCCCCAGCGCCGCCTCGCCGCCCCGAAACAACTCCCCACCGCCAGTCCGCCACCGCCCCGGCCAGCCCTATAGGCCCCCCGCCCCCACCTTGAACCCTAAGATAGATAGTGGGGTACCTCTCTGGCGAGCCCCTGTCCCCGCTGCGGGTGGTTCTTCCTTAACTCCGGCGAGCCCCCCCACCCCCTGAAAATTGACTGACCCAAAAGTCGATTCAGTCGACTGAAGTGTAGCTAAATCAGAGCAGAGCAGCAGCATGAGCGAGGGGGAGAGTAGCAGCAGCAGCGCGAGCGAGCGAGCGAGAGCCGGAGCAGCAGTAGCTGGGCGAGCGAGCGATTGAGCGAGAGCCGGAGCAGCAGCAGTAGTGTGAGCAAGCGAGCGAGAGCCGGAGCAGCAGCAGCTGGGCGAGCGAGCGATCGAGCGAGAGCCGGAGCAGCAACAGCGTGAGCGAGCGAGCGAGAGCCAGAGCAGCAGCAACAGATCCGGCTGGTATGGCCGCCGACGCCGAAGGGGCCTCGCATTGGGGGAGAGCCGCCATGGAGATGTCGCCCGCGGCGCTGGCTTCAAGGTAGCCGCTCCATGTGGGTTCGGGATGGTGCACCGTCGACGCCGGGAGGTCGAGCTAAGGAGAAGGTGCGATGCGATGAGTGTACAACCTGTTTGGTGGCGCCGAGTAGGCCTCGGCTTTGTCCGAGGAGTCGGTGAGGATGCTGTGGTTCCGGTGGAGCAGGTTATGGCGGCGTTGTGGGGATGGAGCAGCCGCGATAGACGAGGCGATCGTCGGAGCAGCTCCTTGGAGGTGGAGGACGGGGCGGCTGAACCGGCGGGATGACAAGATGGATGACGAATCCTCATCCGGGGAGGTGAACGAGGGACGTCGAGCTGTTGCGGTGGACGACGTCGTCGGGGAAGAGGCTCCGGCTGGGCAGCGGTGAGGTGGCGGACGGAGGAGGGTGGGGTTTCGCGGCTGGAGCGGAGAGGTTATGGCGGCCTGGGATTTTGAATGGCAAAAAGGAGGCGATGGGAGGGGGTGAACCATGACTTAGGGACGCGCTTGTCCAAAATGTTACATTGTTTGATTGACCCCACCCTCCCCTCCCCCCCCCCCAAAAAAATCACGAACCCACACACTATATCTCTCTACGTTTGTATCTCTCTCACACAACCCCACGTAGGTGGTGTACGTATACAAGAAGAGAATAGGTGCACCGTGCACGTACTCACGCTTCGTGCCCAGCCACACCCGCGCGGGTACAGGGTGGAGCTCGTTTCTGTATGAAATGGCAGCCCACGTGCTAATTTGAACGCGTGAACCGGTTGTTTACCTACGGAGGTCGTGTACCACGCGTGCACGAAACAAAGTTCGACTTGATGCGTTGGCGCATTATTTTTAAATAAAGTTATTCGCTCAATGGCACGTGCGCAGAATATAAAATGATTTTTATGGAGAAAAAGGTAGTCCGCTCCACTATATACAATGGAGCCCGCCTGCCTAGTTTGTCTCTCTTCAGAGTATCTCACACAAGGCTGCGGTGGCCTCTCTCTCTCTCACCGTTGGTCAATGATCCGGCCGCATCCCGTCCGCCGGCGGAATGGGAGGACGTGCATCAATTCTCCGTTCGACGGCGCCGAGGAAGCACGTCCTGATCTGTGGCACACGCTGTTCTCTCTGACCAAGCTCCGACGTGGTAGGGCCTATGCGACCGTCTCGCTGCCGCAGTATGGGCAGATTCCGCCCACCGCCGCTCACCTAGTTACATCCCGACGACCTCCAGGTATCCCCTCTGGCCATGCTCCACTGCCCGTCTTCCCACGTCGCTGCATGTGGATCTTTCATAGTTCTTTGCCCAGAACGTAGCTCGTCCGGCGTACTTTCCATATTGCAATCTCGTCCTCACACCGTTTTAGACAAACACAACCGTGTTGTTATCTTCCCTTAGGACAAGGAATATGCTTCTTTTTTGTCGTTGCATGTGTCATCAACTGTTATTGGCTAGTAATTGTTTCCTTTCTACCTATTTTTTGCAAACAGGGCTATCCATTTCACCTCATTGCTATTGCGACCTTTTGGTGAACTGCACAAATCACTTTTTTCTTATGAGTGTTTTGTGCAGTTCTGCCAAAATATCACACGGGCAACGTCTCTACATTTCATTGCGACTGCACAAAGGGAGATTGGTTTTGCTCTATCCTCCTCATCCAACTCCGAGCCTAATCTTCTCCAACTAGTTTGTCTTAAGAGAGACTGCAAAGGTGACCGGCTTCTATTTGTGTGTTTATTGGTTCATCAGCAGTCCTCTATTATCGTAATCACACTTAATATCTTTGGAACAGGGACGCTCAGCTCTATTTTAGTGGAACTGCACAAAATGATCGGAATGTTGCATGCTCCAGACAGCTACTTTTTTCCCAACATGCCTTGTTGATTTAGAGAGAGCCGGGGGGACGTTGCTGCCAATGAAAGCATGGATCTATTTTAATATAACACCTTCTCACAACTTTGTCTTCAGTTGTGATGTAAATATTAGCTCTGATTAGCAAGGAAGTTAGTTTTTTATTGTTTCCGAAAGAGCATCGATGGCAAGACACACGAAACAAAAGCTGAAAGCTCACACCATTGTACAATTTCATGTCGCTGTAAAATTATTTGCATAGTACGTCAATTATGTAAACAAATGCTGGAAGCTTGATAGCATTGCCAGAAGCCTCTTCGGAATCCAGGTCCATGTGCCATGCACAAAATTATACTCCTTCGTTCCTAAATATTTGCCTTTTTACAAATTTCAAATGGGCATATTTTAGAGTGTAGATTCACTCATTTTGCTTCATATGTGTACTCCCTCCGTTCCTAAATATTTATCTTTCTAGAGATTTCAACAAGTGACTACATACGGAGCAAAATGAGTGAATCTACACTCTAAAATATGTCTATATACATCCGTATGTAGTAGTCCATTTGAATCTCTAAAAAGACAAATATTTGAGTAGTCACTCGTTGAAATCTCTAGAAATACAAATACTCCAGAGTATATTTAAGAACCGAGGGGGTAGTGCACAGCCGCATGGGAGACTCCAGACCGGTCGTTGCGCCGCATTAATAGTGAGTAATGAGCAGTCAAATCATAAGCCCCACCTTTCCCACTGTAAGTTGCTCGGAAGAAGTAACCATCAATATGCTCTTCTTTGCATCCGCTCATGCTACTCCATCCGTCACTGTTTATAGAGCGCGCTTCACAAAAAGAGAAAATCTCTGGGACCAAGGCGACTAGCGGTCGGCCTGAAAAATAGCATTGGTAGTTATTGCACGGCGTCTATTACTAGAGGAAATAATGCGTACACACATGCATGCAGTGCTTCCAACCCGGGCAGACACATGCATGCACGTACTCCACTCCGTAGTACTACATCGAGAGAAAATTGCGGTTACCATGCCCTAATTAACAGAGCATTAAACCAAACGCGTCTAAAGTCTCTCTGGTGGTGGAAATGCATTGAGAGAAATGCATCATAATGAAGCGCGCCCTGTAAACTATGACGAAGGGAGGAGTAGTATGAAGGTGCAAAACCAAGTACGCGTATGGCCAGTCGGTCAACGCACCTCGTCTTGGCATATCACTGACATGTGGGACCGGAGTGTGAGCAAACCAATCTCAATTGACGCCAAACTGGCCAACCCGCCGTTCCTTGAGAGAGACGAGGAGCGAGAACACACAGACGGGCTCGCACGGAGGCCAAGATATATTCGAGCATGGTTGATCGATATCATCATTACATGTTGGGCTGCCGTTTTCCGCCCTTCTCCGGAATAAATGTGTACTTTATCAAAGATTAAGAAAAATAAGAGTACATAGGCTCCACCATGCGGTTCTAGTACTAGTACTACTCGTACTACTAAACCTTGCGCTTGGCTCTTCGCCTCTTCGTGAAGTTGAACAATGATGGTACTCCGCATGTTCGGTACTACAGTGTATGCCTCTGGCAATCTGACACCGAATGAACTGATGCATGTCCACCACCTGGGCGAGGTACGTTGCATTAGTCAAAAGGCGTAAGCGAGCTTCACCTTGTCCTGCAAGCTTCTCCTCGTTCTGCGAGTTGACGGGACACACCAACAAGTAGTGCTAGTCCATACTCCCTCCTTTCCGGTTAATATGGCTTAATCTTTTTGCGGGTAAATGAGAGAGCTTTATTCATATATAAGCATTCTCAGGACGATCAGCCAAGACACTGGTCACTAGGAAGCGAGGTACCTGTAACATCCCAATTTTTCAATTTGGAATGTTATACATAGGTCATTCATGGATATCATATTTTGTTGCATTTCATTTGGCGATCCTCGAAATTCTAAGCAACTCAAGGATCCTCGAAGAGAGTTGGGGATTTCATGTTTTTCATATTTGACTTTTATCAAATATCGAAACAAGGATCACTTTGGTTTATTTATATTTCTCTCCAAAATATTTCATATAAAGAAATATAAGAGAGGAGATAATATGACTTCTCCAAAACAAATGAAATATTGGAGGAAAAATATTAAAATCAGATTAATATTTTTATTGGGTTTTTATTGGTATTTTATTTGAATTAGAAAAAAGGTGCATTTTTCAAAATTGCATTTTAGGCCAAGAAAATGTTCACCCTGTTCTAAATATTTTATTTAGACGGTGAAAATTTGTTTTGGTATTTGAGATATTTATTTCTTTTTCTAGGATTTTATTTTGGCGGAATATGTTTAAAAAAAATCCCCCTCGAACAACACTGGGTCGAGGCCCAGCCGCGCGCCTCCCCGCACCGGCTCGGGAGAGGACTCCCGAGCAGTGCCGCTGCCGCCGCCAGGACGTGTCCGTCCCGGACACGCCGCCACCGCCCCCTCCCGCAAGCCGCGCCGCCCTCCCCTCCTTTTATAAGCCGCCGCCCCGCGCCCCAAATCGCCAGCCCACCCCGCCACCGCAGCCCGCTGCAGCAGCCGCCGCCGTCGAGCCGCCTAGCGTCGCTGCCCGCCTCGCCGCCGCACCACCCGCGCCACCCCGTCGTCGCCCTCGCCGCCGCCCCGCTCGCCGAAAGCCGGCAGAGCCACGCCGGAGTTCGCAAATCTCGTCGTTCGATTTTTTCGGTTTAGGTAAAAACCGTCGGTTTTTTAAAAAAACCCTAGTTACGTTTTTTTATCGGTTCGTTTGTTTTCTCGGTTTAGTTTATTTAGCGGACGTTCATCCATACGTTCGTTTTAATGAACACGTTTTGCCCGTTAGTCACAGACAACGAACGTTCGTCCGTTAGCCTGTTCGTCAGTTTTTCTTTTCTAGGGTTTTTCGCGATTATTATCGATCGCGATTTCTGATCCGATTTTCGTTTTAGTTTATCTTTTTGCTCGTTTATCGGAATCAGGCGATTCAACCGCCTAGATCTTTGTCTCGAAACCCTCTTTCTGGTTAACCAACTTGAACAAGATTTTGGTACCGTAAAATTTGACTCTAGTTCAGATTAGTAATCGGATCTTGTTTCTTTCGCAGTTTGAGTTTCGTTGCTCCGTTTGATTTAATTCTTTTTGCAAACCGGAGTTCTTAAGTTGAACTTTCTGGTTAGTTCTTCTTATTTGAGTTTTACCCGTGCATCTATGATTGATTGCTTATGTATGCTATTGTTTGTTTGCGATAGAATTCCCGGAGTGCGAAGCGTGCTACTACGAGTCCCTAGGTTCTGCGGATCGTCAGCAAGGCAAGTAACACATTGATCATACTCTTTTCATACCCAGTTTTTATGCATTAGTTCCAATCCTCAAACACTGGATGATTAGGATGTGATTGAATTGTGGGTTTGGGAAGTAGTTGATGAGGTAGAACCTGTTGCCTTGTTTGTTATCAAACCTTGGGAGTTACTTCTACGTTATGCTTATAATGCTACGCTATGCTCTTAGACGTGGATTGGGTTCGAGTGTATCAATGACAGATGTGAGATTGTTAATTAAGGGTTCAACTTAAGGTGGCAACTTTAATACACATCTGGGTGGATTGCTTGTTTGGGCACCTGGAGAATCCAGTGTTGTGCTAGGATATCCCGGAGTACTCGTGTGATTTTCCTACGGTTCGCCACCCAGGCTCAAAGGGATCTTAAGATTATTCATGCTAGAAACTTCCGTGTGCAGCCACATGCCATTATGGGCTCTGGCATAGTTTGAGTAAGTTGTGTGACTTCTTTCAGTGGTGGGCTAGCAGATGTAGAGGGAAAGTAGGTGTAACTGTCCACCCAGAGTAAAGAGTTAATGCTTTTGAAAGACTGTGTCTCGGTCATCCGTTTCTCAAACACAAGGTAGTGCAAGAAATCCAACGGAGGTGATCGAGTCTTGTGGGGAAAAGTGTGCAAACCTCTGTAGAGTGTAAAACCTAATCATGGTTAGCCGTGTCCCCGGTTATGGACATCTTGAGTATCTAGTACTTGGATTATCCTATTGTATCTCATCACTGTAACTTAATTTGTTGGATTAATGAATTACTTTAATTGGGATTGAGTTGGAGGAGCCTTCTCAATGATGTTTCAACTACCATGATAGTTAAAATAAAACTTATTCCTTTGTTGTTGGAAAAAATTGGCTTTTCGCAAAAACCTTATAACCATAGAGCCTCCACCAGCCATATATGCGTATAGTGATAGCATTATTCTGTTCATTGCTCTACTGTGTTACATTGCCAGCATACTCCATGCGCTGACCCGTTCTCGGGCTGCAACGTAACATGTTGCATACTTTTCAGACGAGGAGTTAGGTTCGCTAGGTCATTGCCGTGCAGCTCAGCTATGCCGTTGGAGTTGATGGACTCACTTTATCTTTCAAGCCTTCCGCTGTTATCGTATTAGATGGCCTTAAGCCATATTTATTGTAATAAGTTCTCTTTTGAGACATTCGATGTAATAAGTGTGTGATTGCTACTCTGTTATAAATCCTTCGAGTATTGTGTGTGTCAGCATTACTGATCCAGGGATGACACTGAAGCCTAGAGACTTGACCGTTTGAGGTCGTGTCGCTACAAGATGGTATCAGAGCACACGCTGAGTGTAGGACACGGCCACTAAGAAAGCCATAAGTCACTCTTCTCTACTCATTTCTGACTCCTCTCCATTTTCTACTCTTTAGGATGGCGGACTCAAGGAACAAGTTTGCACAACCGGATGAAGATACACCTTTTGGACGACACTTGAAGGAAGTCACTAGATACCTGAACATCGGAATACCAAGCTTCACCGGGACCTACAACGCCACATTACCAGAAGAGGAGCGCTGGATGATTCGAGTTCAAGTTCCAGGAAGGACGTTCACGCCAGTCACAGAGCCCATAGAGTTTTCCTTTGATGCACCAACCTGGAGTCTAGGCAAGAGCATGGCAGCCCACATCGCCATGGGACGCATTGGCGAAGTTTACCACAAGGATCTCAAGGATACTATCTACCAGATTTGTGGACGCTGAGATGACCAATGGGAGATAGTCAGCACCAGGAAGGACAGGTCCATTGCAGCTTTCATCCAGGAGTTAAACCAACACATTCGACGCCAGGAGAACCAGATGTGCGCAGACATGATAGTTTTGAAGAAGGCGATGACAAGGATCACCGAGCTTGAAGAGGAAGCCAAGTCTACATGTGATGGATACGAGGAGGAAATCGCTACACTATTGGGGAAGAACGACGACCTGATAAAGAAGATCGGAGTATTCATGGGAGACCCCGTGCCAGGAGAAGAAGACAACGATTCCACTTGTTCGGAGAACTTACATCATCATCGACGACACCGACCCCGACCCCGATGACAGTGATGATGACTTTGAAGACGAAGCTGGAGCAGACATCATGGAGTCTTCCACCGATCAAAATTTCTAGATGACCCCCATATGATTAGTAGTATCCCCCCCATGTATATAGTAGTAGTCCGAGCAGTTTAACGATAGTTCTAGACTGTTTTGTATGCCCTTGCTTGATTGATTGAGTGATGTGATTGTGTTGTCTCATGTGCATATGGGTAGTGTTTTCTCACTAGACCTCTTTTTCTATTCTAATCTCTCCCCTCTAAACCCATCAGATGCCTCCGAGACGTGACACCGGATTTGTCTTTGCACCGGAGATCACCCAGTTGATCCAGCAGCAGAATGCCTTGATGCAGATATTAGTCCAGAACCAAGGCAACAACAAAAACAACAACAACAACCCTCCGCCACCACCACCAGTTGACAACTTAGCTCGTTTTCTGAGGTTACAGCCGCCGGTGTTTTCCAGTAGCACCGAGCCAATAGTTGCGGATGACTGGCTACGCCGGATTGGAAGGGATTTGACCACCGCTGGTTGCACTGATGCAGAGAAGGTGCGTTTTGCCACACATCAGTTGGATGGACCAGCAGCCTCATGGTGGGAGAATTACACAGCCACATTTCCCATAGCCAATGTTACTTGGGATCAGTTTCGGCAAGCATTCCGCACAGCCCACGTCTCAACTGGAGCTATGAGCATGAAGAAGCGTGAGTTTTGCAACTTACGCCAAGGGAATCGTACTGTGGGGCAGTACATGGATGAATTTAGCAAGCTATCTCATTATGCCCCTGATGATGTGGCCACGGATGCCGCGAAGCAAGAGAAGTTAAAGGAAGGGCTGAATGATGAGATGAGCATGCAGTTGATGGTGGCAACATTCAACAACTACCAGGAGTTGGTAGACAAGGCTCTTATGATTGAAGGGAAGCAGCAGCAGATTGAGAGCCGCAAAAGGAAGTATGGACAAGGAAGGTACAACTCAGGAGCTCAGCAGAAGCCTCGTTTAACCCCGAACTCAGGAGGACTTGTCCATAACCATGGAGGTCACACCCACAATGGAGGGAGTTCTCACAACCACAGTGGCCCCAAGAATGGAAACGGGAATGGAGCAGGTAGTAATCAGAACCGCTCTAACCCAGCCACACCCGCCAAGAAGGACCTAAGTCACATTACTTGTTTCAAGTGCGGGAAGACTGGACACTACGCCACTGAGTGCCCTGAAGCGAAGAATGGGAATAGCAATGGAAGTGCTGGGAAGAAGCCCAACCCTATCAACATGGGACAAGTGAACCACGTGAACGTGGAGGAGGTTGAGGAGGAGCCTGATGCCGTTATCGGTAAGTTTTTGGTTAAGTCATTTACTGCAATCGTTCTTTTTGATACTTGTGCATCGCATTCATACATATCAAGGGGATTCGTAGATAAGTATAAACTGCCCACTAAAGTACTCAGGACACCCATGTTAGTAAGTTCACCAGGAGCGGAGTATATGGCAAGCCAAGGATGCTTTCAGATGCCATTGACCATTGGAAGCCATGTTTTCCCCTCAGACCTGATAATTTTGGAGTCACAAGGATTGGATGTGATACTGGGAATGGATTGGCTATCGATGTATGGGGGAAACATCGATTGCGCGAGTAAGTCGATTTTGCTCACCACCCCGGAGGGAAAAAGGATCAAGTATGTATCTAGGCATGCGCCTAGGAGGAGCCAAGTAAATTCCCTCACGGGAGTTGTTCAGGAGGAAGTGCCTGTAGTGAAGGATTACCCAGATGTTTTTCCGGAGGAGTTGCCAGGCATGCCGCCGGATCGAGACATCGAGTTTTTGATAGAGCTATTGCCAGGCACCGGGCCAATATCAAAGAGACCCTACCGGATGCCCGCAAATGATCTAGAAGAGATCAAGAAGCAGATTAAGGAGTTGTTGGAGAAAGGTTACATCCGACGAAGTTCATCACCATGGGGAGCACCAGTACTCTTGGTTGAGAAGAAGGATGGATCGTTAAGAATGGTGGTTGATTATCGTGTGTTGAATGAAGTGACGATCAAGAACAAGTACCCATTGCCGATGATCAATGATTTATTTGACCAGTTGACAGGAGCTACAGTGGTTTCAAAGATCGATCTGTGATCAGGATATCACCAGCTGAAGATTTGAGAGAAGGATATACCTAAGACAGCTTTCACCACAAGGTATGGGCTGTATGAGTATACGATCATGTCTTTTGGACTGACTAACGCCCCTGCCTATTTCATGAGTATGATGAACAAGGTGTTCATGGAGTTCTTGGATGAGTTCGTTGTGGTGTTCATTGATGATATCTTGGTATACTCGAAGAATGAAGAGGAGCACAAGGAGCATCTACGTATGGTTCTGGAGAAGCTCAGTGAACATCAGTTGTATGCCAAGTTCAGCAATGTGAGTTTTGGTTGAAGGAAGTTGGATTTCTTGGACATGTTATATCAGGAGAAGGTATAGCAGTGGATCCCACCAAGGTTCAGTTAGTCACTGAGTGGTTGGCACCCACCTCAGTTGGAGAGATCTGTAGTTTTCTTGGACTCGCGGGATATTATCGGAGATTTATTGAGAATTTCTCTAAAAATTGCAAAGCCTAAGACGACATTGTTGAAGAAGGACACTAAGTTCCATTGGACTGATGAATGTGAAGCAAGTTTCCAGGTATAGAAGAAACGTTTGACTACAGCCCAGTGCTGATTCTGCCGGATATATGCAAGGACTTCCAAGTGTATTGCGATGCTCCACGCTTAGGACTTGGAGGAGTACTGATGCAAGACGGAAGAGTTGTTTCATATGCCTCACGACAACTGAAACCGCATGAGTTAAATTATGCCACGCATGATTTGGAGTTAGCAGTCATAGTGCATGCGCTCAAGACTTGGAGACATTTTCTCATTGGAAACCGTTGCAATGTATACACGGATCACAAGAGTTTGAAGTATATCTTCACACAGAAGGAGCTTAACCTCAGGCAGAGGAGATGGTTGGAGCTCATAAAGGATTATGATATGAAGCTGCATTATCATCCAGGAAAGGCCAATGTCGTAGCAGACGCCTTGAGCCGTAAGAGTTATGTTAACACCCTCGTAAGCGGAGGGATGCCAAAGGAGTTAGCCAAGGATCTCAGGGAACTTCGATTGGAGATAGTTCCTAAAGGTTTTGTGGGAACATTGGAGGTTCAGTCAACACTATTGGAAAAGATTCGAGAAGCTCAGAAGGACGACAAGGAGATTGCTGAGATAAAGGAGAAGATGAGTGAAGGGAAAGCCAAAGGATTTCGTGAGGATGAGCACGACACCTTATGGTTTGAGGACCGTATATATGTGCCCAATAATGCAGAGATCAGGAAATTGATACTACAGGAAGCTCATGACTCGCCATACTCGATACACACCGGAGACACCAAGATGTATTTGGATTTGAAGGAGCATTTCTGGTGGACTGGTATGAAGAAGGATATTGCCGAGTATGTAGCCGTATGTGATGTATGTCAGAGAGTGAAGGCAGAACATCAGAAGCCAGCAGGATTGCTACAGCCTAAGCCGATACCCGAATGGAAGTGGGATAAGATTGGCATGGATTTTATCACTGGATTGCCCAGGACCAAATCAGGATATGATTCTATATGGGTAGTAGTTGATCACTTGACCAAAGTGGCTCACTTTATCCCAGTGAAAACCACGTATACAAGTGCGAAGTTGGCCAAGATATATATGACCAGGATCGTATGTCTGCATGGAGTTCCGAGGACCATCGTATCAGATAGAGGAACGCAGTTTACTTCAAAATTTTGGCATCAGTTGCACCAGACCTTGGGTACCAGACTGGAGTTCAGTATAGCTTTTCCTCCGCAGACAGATGGACAGACTGAGAGAGTCAATCAGATTCTGGAGGACATGTTGAGAGCTTGTGCACTAGACTATGGATCTAGTTGGGATGACAACTTGCCCTACGCGGAGTTCTCATACAACAACAACTACCAGGCCAGTTTGAAGATGGCACCATTCGAAGCCTTGTATGGGAGAAGATGCTGAACACCGTTGATGTGGGATGAAGTTAGAGACCGCCAGTTGTTTGGACCGGATTTGATTAAGGAATCTGAAGAGAAGGTTAAACTGATTCGAGACAGATTGAAGGTAGCTCAGTCAAGGCAGAAGAGTTATGCAGATTCAATGTAGTCTATGAAATCGGAGATAGAGCGTATCTGCGTGTTTCACCCTTGCGAGGTGTTAAACGTTTTGGAGATAAGGGAAAGTTAGCCCCGAGATTTGTGGGACCATACCGTGTTTTGGAACACATGGGAGAGGTTGCCTACAATTTGAGTTACCCGAAGGACTGTCAGGAGTTCATGATGTGTTTCATGTTTCCCAGTTGAAGAAGTGTCATGCTGAGATGGCCGATATACCGCTGAGAGATACAGTACCCCTGGAGGCAATTCAGTTGGACAGTGATTTGACCTATGAAGAGAAACCAGTCAAAATTCTTGAGTTTGCCAGCCGAGTCACTCGCAGCAAGGTTATCAAGTTTTGCAAAGTTCAGTGGAGCCACCATACTGAGGATGAAGCCACCTGGGAACGAGAGGATGATCTTCGCAAAGACCACCCACACCTATATTCTAGCCAACCCGAATCTCGAGGGCGAGATTCATCTTAAGGGGGGTAGGTTTGTAACATCCCAAATTTTCAATTTGAAATGTTATACATATAGGTCATTCATGCATATCATATTTTGTTGCATTTCGTTGCGCGATCCTCGAAATTCTAAGCAACTCAAGGACCCTCGGAGAGAGTTGGGGATTTCATGTTTTTCATATTTGACTTTTATCAAATATCGAAACAAGGATAACTTTGGTTTATTTATTTTTCTCTCCAAAATATTTCATATAAAGAAATATAAGAGAGCAGATAATATGACTTCTCCAAAACAAATGAAATATTGCAGGAAAATATTAAAATCAGATTAATATTTTTATTCGGTTTTTATTGGTATTTTATTTGAATTAGAAAAAAGGTGCATTTTTCAAAATTGCATATTAGGCCAAGAAAATGTTCACCCTGTTCTAAATATTTTATTTAGACAGTGAAAATTTGTTTTGGTATTTTAGATTTTTATTTATTTTTCTAGGATTTTATTTCGGTGGAATATGTTAAAAAAAAACTCTCACCGGACTGCATTGGGCCGAGGCCCAGCCGGCCCAGCCGCGCGCCTCCCTGCACTGGCTCGGGAGAGGACTCCCGAGCAGCGCCGCCGCCACCGCCAGGACGTGTCCGTCCCGGACACGCCGCCACCGCCCCCTCCCGCAAGCCGCGCCGCCCTCCGCTCCTTTTATAAGTCGCCGCCCCGCGCCCCAATTCGCCACCCCACCCCGCCACCGCAGCCCGCAGCAGCAGCCGCCGCCGCCGAGCCGCCAAGCGCCGCCGCCCCGCTACGAGCAATCTCATCCCCCACTTGCACTACGCGACCTATATTGTCAATCCCTGCTTTCCTATTATATTGTTCAATACGTTCCCGGAGAATTTTATGAATTTCGTCGACTCGAAGGGTTGCCATTAGTGTTTCTTGACTCTTTTTTCGGAAGCAAGGGGAAAAATAATGCCGAAATTCTAAACGAAAGTAGAAGTTCAAGGCCTAATTAATTTAATTATCTCTTCCATTCCAGGGACCCGAGAATGCCAATATTAGCACGAATTGTACGGAAAGGTAACTCGGCATTCAAATAACTATTCAGAGTTCCTAGAGTTCCTTGTACGGCCTGTTGGAAAACCCGCTGTAGGACCTGATTCATTGCCCTTTGTTTTTCAAAATAAAGGGTTTCGTTTTTACACTTTTCCAATTGTTCCAAACTAATAGAAGTAGCATTAATCAAATTTGCTTTTTCTCGTTCTATCTCAGAGTATCCATTCATTCGATACTCATCCGCTTCTAGTTCGACTTTCTGTAATCGAATCCGAGCTTTTTCGAGTTGCTCAATGGTCCCTCTACGCAATTCTTCTGAATTTCGAATAGTACTCAAGATCCTCTGTTTTCGATTATCTAATAAATCTTTTAATGAAAGTGTTATTTTGTAAGTTTACAACCGGAAGCCGCCGGAGCCGCGCCGGAGTTCGCAAATCTCGCCGTTCGATTTTTTCGGTTTAGGTAAAAACAGTCGGTTTTTCTTTAAAAACCCTAGTTACTTTTTTTGATCGGTTCGTTGGTTTTCTCGGTTCAGTTTATTTAGCGGACGTTCATCCGTACGTTCGTTTTAGTGAACACTTTTTGCCCGTTAGTCACAGACAACGAACGTTCGTCCGTTAGCCTGTTCGTCAGTTTTTCTTTTCTCGGGTTTTTCGCGATTATTATCGATCGTGATTTCTGATCCGATTTTCATTTTAGTTTATCTTTTCGCTCGTTTATCGGAATCAGGCGATTCAAGCGCCTAGATCTTTGTCTCGAAACCCTCCTTTTGTTTAACCAACTTGAACAAGATTATGGTACTGTAAAATTTGACTTTAGTTCAGATTAGTAATCGGATCTTGTTTCTTTCGCAGTTTGAGTTTCGTTGCTCCATTTGATTTGATTCTTTTTGCAAACCGGAGTTCTAAAGTTGAACTTTCTGGTTAGTTCTTCTTATTTGAGTTTTACCCATGCATCTGTGATTGATTGCTTATGTATGCTATTGTTTGTTTGCGATAGAATTCCCGGAGTGCGAAGCATGCTACTACGAGTCCCTAGGTTTTGCGGATCATCAGCAAGGAAAGTAATACATTGATCATACACTTTTCATACCCAGTTTTTATGCATTAGTTCTAATCCTCAAACACTGCATGATAAGGATGTGATTAAATTGTGGGTTCGGGAAGTAGTTGATGAGGTAGAACCTATTGCCTTGTTTGTTATCAAACCTTGGGAGTTACTTCTACGTTATGCTTATAATGCTATGTTATGCTCGTAGACGTGGATTGGGTTCGAGTGTATCCATGATAGATGTGAGATTGTTAATTAAGGGTTCAACTTAAGGTGGCAACTTTAATACACATCTGGGTGGATTGCTTGTTTGGGCACCTGGAGAATCCAGTGTTGTCCTAGGATATCCCGGAGTACCCGTGTGATTTTCCTACGGTCCGCCACCCATGCTCAAAGGGATCTTAAGATTATTCATGATAGAAACTTCCGTGTGCAGCCACAAGCCATTATGGGCTCTGGCATAGTTTGAGTAAGTTGTGTGACCTCTTTCAGTGGTGGGCTAGCAGATGTAGAGGAAAAGTAGGTGTAACTGTCCACCCAGAGTAAAGAGTTAATGCTTCTGAAAGACTGTGTCTCGGTCATCCATTTCTCAAACACCAGGTAGTGCGAGAAATCTAATGGAGGAGATCGAGTCTTGTGGGAAAAGTGTGCAAACCTCTGCAGAGTGTACAATCTAATCATGGTTAGCTGTGTCCCCGGTTATGGACATCTTGAGTATCTAGTACTTGGATTATCCTATTGTATCTCATCACTCTAATTTAATTTGTTGGGTTAATGAATTACTTTAATTGGGATTGAGTTGGAGGAACCTTCTCAATGATGTTTCAACTACCATGATAGTTAAAATAAAACTTATTCCTTTGTTGTAGGAAAAAATTGGCTTTTCGCAAAAACCTTATAACCATAGAGCCTCCACCAGCCATATATGCATATATTGATAGCATTATTCTGTTCATTGCTCTACTGTGTTACATTGCCAGCATATTCCATGTGCTGACCCGTTCTCGGGCTGCAACGTATCATGCTGCAGACTCTCCGGACGAGGAGTAAGGTTCGCTAGGTCTTTGCCGTGCAGCTGAGCTATGCCATTGGAGTTGATGGACTCACTTTATCTTCCAAGCCTTCCGCTGTTATCGTATTAGATGGCCTTAAGCCATATTTATTGTAATAAGTTCTCTTTTGAGACATTCGATGTAATAAGTGTGTGATTGCTACACTGTTATAAATCCTTCGAGTACTCTGTGTGTCAGCATTACCGATCCAGGGATGACACTGAAGCCCAGAGACTTGACCGTTTGAGGTCGGGTCGCTACAGTACCCCGCAAAAAAAGAAGTAGGAAGCAAGGTGTTTCATCAAGCCAACTCTCGGCCACATTCAAAGTGCAGCAAGCACGGTTCGCACAAAGATGCGCCGCAAGGTTTTCTGACCTGTTTACATGCTGAATAACAAAAAAGAGAGGAAATATTACCGAGCGCTCCTATTTGTAACAGGATATGAGCCAGAATTAAGCGAGAATTGTGGCGAGTGTTCCATGCAATCAACTTCCATTATCACATGCGAGAACCCTCGAAGAGAACCAAATGTGTTGAAGATTGCTTTATCACATTTTAAAAATATAATAAGAGTGCAGACGCTCCTCCATCCGGTTCCTAGTACTAGTAAACTTTGCACTTGGCTATTCGCCTCTTCGGGAAGTGCAACAATAATAGTAGTAGTATAGTGTATGCTTCTGGCAATCTGACACCGAATTAACTGTTGCACGTCCACCACCTGGACAGCTTGCATTAGTCAAAAGTTTCTCCTTGTCCTGCGAGCCACCGCGCGCATGCTTCTCCTGTCCTGCAAGCTTCTCCTCGTTCGGCAAGTTGACGGGACACAACAAAGTAATGCTAGTCCATACTGCCTCCTCTCCGGTTAATATGGCCTAATTTCAAACGAGATAAATACACTGTCTGTCACTGTATATTTGTAAAAATATGGTCAATGGACTTCATAATACGCTCATTGCGCTCAATATATACATTTTCCGGTGTTTATACGGTCACTAGCTCACCCTGGCTGAGTATGTGTGTGCATGCACGTGTAGGTTGAGCACTTGAGCATGACCGTGTGTGTTCCGTCGTGTGCTCGGACATGCATGCATTAGGGCGTCGTGCATGTTTTTGCGTCCATGTGTACGTGTGACTGTTGCATACACGTAGGGGGAGTACGTGTAGGGGACACTAAAGGAGCAGTCAAATCACACAGTAAGTTAGTCGGAAGAAGCAACCATCATTTAACTCTTGAATGACACGTACGCAATATAAAATTGTTGATATGGAGAGAAAAAGAAAACCACTATATATACACTAGCAGGAGCCTAAGCTGCAAGCCTGCTTGCTTCGGTTGCTCTCTTCACAAGCATAGAACGACGGTAGCCACACCGCTGGTCACATATCCGGCCTGATCCCGCAGCTGGGGGAAGGGAACAATGTTCTGCGTAGACGCGGTCGACATCGGCGAGGGGGAAAATCCACAGTCGGTGCGTCCCAATCGGGGGTCACCGCGGTATGGGCCGATGCCGCGTCCCAACCGCCCTTCTAGCTACAGCCCGATGACCCAGGTAGTCCATCTTCCTTTTGGAGCCGGCTAGCTCCACTGCCGCAGCTCCCCACATAGCTCCATCTCCACGTCGATCTTTCTCTACTTCTACCGGCTTCTACTTGTGATGAGTTTATGTCTCATGAACTAGTGCGAGTACTATTATTCTAATCACACTTCTTCAATATCTTTGGCATCAGGGATGCTCAGCTCGATTTGAGTGGAACTGCACAAAAGCATCGTATGATCCGAGGGTGCCAGCCGTCTTTCCTTCGACAGGTTCTACCTGGCCAGGAAATTAAATCCTGTTTAGGGTTTAGGGTTTGAGTCGTAGTGACCCCATCATTAGTTTTTCTTTCGTACACGCTCTCACAACTTTTGTCTTTAGTTGTGAAGTAAATATTGGCTATGATCTGTGAATCATTGAGATGCATCAGCATGCGTGTTAGTTTTCCTTTGTATTTGATGGAATGTTGTAACGGGGCAACCTTGGAGTAGGAATGAAAATGGAGTGGAAAGTTTCCATTTTTCCGGAGAAAAAATGGAAACGGAGAGAAACCAACGTTTCGTTTCGTTGGATCGCGCCATCGAGGAAAACCAACGTTTAAATCACGTCTGTCGCATTCATGTCTCACCCTCCTCCATGGCTCGACACCACACGGTCGCTCGGCATGCCACTCACCGCAAACCGAGTATACGATAACTTCCCCGCCTGCTTGTCTATGGATCACGCCATGGAGTACTAGTACTACTGGAAGAGATTGACGACTTAGGGAGGACAGCTAGTTGTAGCACGGACTCCCAAGAACTTTTTAAATGCATGTTGTGGCCGGATATTGTGACCTTTGAACGCGGAGCAGTCGCGTGCACCAGGAAGCGGCGCAGGCGATGCTCTCTCGGCCGGCGCGCCGCTTCAATGCCGGTGCCAGTGAGAGGTCGCGTCCGCTCTGGCCGGGCATGAATGCGGCACTGACCGTTTTGGGCGGGAAGCACGCGCGGGTGATGAAGAGGGTTCGGGTTGGTTAGGAGCGGTCGTGGCAGCGGTCAGGACGCCGCAAACAAGAGATGTTGTACGTTAATATTGTCGCATATATAATTAACAACGTAAATAATGTGCCAGTTGGACAAATATGATTGGAGATGGAGATGGAAATGAAATTTTACGTAACCACGGATATGCATGTCTATGTCTATGTGTGTGTGCGTGACGACTCTCGCGACCTGGAAGCGGGGGCGTGTTTTTGATCGAGTTTTCTTTCTTGGTACGTTAAAAAATTGTCCGCCAGTTTTCGTTTCTTTTTTCCGGGAACGCGCAAATTCTATTTAAAACCACTGCTATGGAGAGATTGTTTTACTCCATTATAGCCTCTTGTTTGATAGAGTTTCTCGCGTCTCGCTCTCTCAGCGTCTCCATATCAAAACAAGATGACAGTGTCCACAATATCTCTCTCCTCACCGGTGGTCACAGATCCGGCCGAATCCCGTCCGCTGTGGGAGGTGAGGAGGTGCAGCGTTGACGTTGTCACCATCGGCGATTGAGGAAGCTGATGCGCACCGTCCTCTCGGAGTCGGCGCTGGCACGGACGAAGGTCCTCCGCGCCCTTGTTCGCTCCCGTCGTGTGGGCAGATCCCGCCCGCCCGCCTAAGAGACATCTCGCGCACCTGAGGTATAACTTCTTGTACTGGTCCAGCTCCCTAGGTTGCAGCATGCGGGTTTTCTTCTATGTGACTACTCCCCAGCTCCCCATGTATAGTAGCTAGGGTTCGTCGGCTGGTCCAACATCACCTACTATTATAGAGGAAATGCCACTCGAAAATTGTCCTGATTTATGCCTCGGTGGAGGTATACATTTTGTTTCGACAAAAAGTACATGGTGGTTGTGCAGTCATTCTCCATATGCTCCTATTGCTTCTGCTAATCTAATACTATCACTGGTTAAATGAAGAAATGCTTTTTTTCTCGGGTATCCTGGTTTAGTTCCCATCAAGATAATCATGATGCTTATGTTTGTTGGTGTACTTTTCATAATTCTTATTGACAATTGAGATGTCGTTGTTAATCTTGTAAAACAAAGTAACAACACTATATCCCTTTTTTATATTTTTGGAAACAGCGATGCGTATCTCCATACCCGAGCATGTCTTCCTCAATTTTAGTGGAACTACACAAAATTGGATGGCCATTGTTGTTCCGCCTCACTGTCCTCTGCCATGTGGTTCTTCCTTCCTCGAGCTTGACTACTGAGAAAAAACAGACCACAGTGAGGATTTGTCAAACTTCATAGGTGCCTCACCCAAACTTGATGCCAAATGGATGACGCATCACCATGATGACCTATCGATGCTCATGGTTGCGCCTCATGGTTGCGTCGGCTGGTGAAGCTGATCGATTTTCAATGAAAAACAAGCTGTCTTCCATCAGTGCTCTTTGCTTGTTACCCACAAAGATGATATCCTTCGTCAGTTCACCTTGGTTGCGTTGGAGACGCAGTCGTCTTTCACGTTGTTGCAATTTTATCACACAATTGGCTATGAACCAAATGTTTCCTCGAAGAAGGATTGACGTTGGTACTAAGAGCATAAGTTTTGTATTGATTTCTAAGCCTTCTCACAACTTTGTCTCTAGCTCCCCTGTAATTTTCTTTGTCCAGCTATTAACTTTGATTAAAAAATGGTGTGGACTAAAAACCCCGATGGACGTAGTAGCCCTCCATTTTTATTTACTCCGCATATTAGATTTGACTGAAGTCAAACTTTGTAAAGTTTGACCAAGTTTAGGCCGAACACAACAAACCATAATTATTAGAGAGGGCAAACTGTACATACTCTCAAACCTTTCTGATAATTGAAATTAAAATTCTTTATTTATACACACTCTCACACGTTTCCGATAATTTGGCGCATGTGTGGTTGTTCACTTAAGGGAGGGTACTGTACCGCACGTGAAGGACAGGAAGTGCGACAAGGACGTGTGGATCGTTAGTTCATCGGAAGTACTCCCTCCATTCCTAAATATTTGTCTTTCAAGTGGTTTGCAATGGACTACCACATACGGATGTATATAGACATTTTCCACAGTGTAGATTCACTCATTTTGCTCCGTATGTAGTCATTTGTTGAAATCTCTAGAAAGACAAATATTTAGGAACAGCGGGAGTAGTAGTTTTCTTCACTGGTACGTTAAATAAAGAGTTTCGTTTCATACTTACACAATTTAAAACGATTGTTATGGAGAGAATAAGAAAACCACTCCACTATATATTAGTCGTATACACGAGTACTATATGGACGCACCTTCATTGACTTTAGTGCACCTGCCTTTGGGTTTATGACAGGTGGGCCCAAAATGTGGCTGGCCCACCTATCATACAGCCAAAAGCAGGTGCAGTTAAGGCACCGGAGCTCAGTCCGTACTATAGTATATATATAAGCTGGAGCCTCAGCGCTTGTTCGCTAGGGTTTGCACTCTCCACACTTTCGCCGCACTACATATATATATACACGCTGGAGGCTCAGCGTTCCTTTGCTAGGGTTTGCTATATTGACTGTCTCTCACCCTCTTCACCAGATCTAAACAAGACTGCATTGTGGCCTCTGTCTCTCTCACCCCCTCATAGACAGCTGGCGAAGGAGGCGTCCGAATCCCGTCGCACCGGGAAGGGGAGGAGGTGCAGCGTTCACTCTATCGCCTTCGGAGAGGGAGGCAATCCACTGCCGGCTGCGCTTTTCTCTTTCACCCAGCGCCTGTGCGGGAGGGCCACCGACCCCTTCTTCCTCGCTGTCATACGTAGTGTGAGCAGATCCGACCTCCCGCCGCACGCCTTTCCACATACCGACGACCCTAAGGTATAAGTTTCTTTGAAACCGTCATTGGTCTAGCTGCATGCTAATCTTTTTCGATTCTGTAGTCGAATCTAGGTCTTGGTTCAAAGAGGAAAGAAGGGTGCAGTGGGGTGGAGCATGAATCTAGGACGTGGTTCAATGAGGAAAGGAGGGAGGGAAAGTAGTATAGACTAGCTATCCAGCCGCTTTGTTGGTCGAAAAGGGAAAAAGGGGGTAACCCAGTACACACATCTGTAAGGAACCCAAATCTTTGTTGAAAAGGGAAAGAAATTGGGGGGTCTGGTAGTTTGTGCAGGACTAGATTTGCTGCCCTCACATCGGAAAAAGTTTCAAAGAGAACAAATATGGGACCAACGCAGATATGTTGCTTGGCTACATACTCTGCATCACCCATTTATACGTGTGGACGCACATGGTGCTGGCATGTCCCATGTCCCATCCACATGATCGTGCAGTGTGTTTTGAGATGTTGTGCTACTTGTATTGGTACTGTTTTAAATAAATGTTGAATTGAAGCTATTGTATTTTAAGCAATGCCACTCTTAGAATTAACTACTGAACTATTTTAAGAGAATTTCTCTGTTAATATTAATCAATGCAACCGTTTTAGAAATGCTACTGTCCTATACTTTGTTTTCCATCAAGATAAGGTAGATGCTTCTTTTTGTGGCCGCATGTTTCATCCTCCTTTATTGGCAGTAATTGTTTGCTTTTTTGCCTCTATTAAATCAGGGATATCTATTCAACTTGTTGCTATAGCAAACTTAAATGTCTCACTGGCGACTTTACTTGATTTCAGAGTAACTGCACAAAACGAGATTGGATTTCCTATTCGTGTTGGCAGATTCGTACGTGATCTTGTGTGCGTCATGACAGGTTGGTACTTGCCTTCATCCACATGATCGTGCAGTGTGTTTTGAGATGCTGTGCTACTTGTATTGGTACTGTTTTAAATAAATGTTGAATTGAAACTATTGTATTGCTGTCTTTTCCCATTAAGTAGTGAACAAAAATGGGACCAACCCAGACATTATGCTTGTTGCTTTGTTACAACAAACTCTGCATGACCCCCTTTATAAGTAGATGGAAGAACATATTGCTGTTGCGCCCACTCTCCCCTGGAACAGTTTATGCGTTTTGTTAATCTAATGCCGCTGGTAAAATTAAGCAATGCCACTCTCAGAATTAACTACTGAATCTTATTTCAAAACTGCAACACTTGTTAGGGATTGACGGGATTACCATTTTTGTGGCCGCATGTTTCATCCTCCTTTATTGGCCAGTAATTGATTCCTTTTTTGCCTCTATTAAAACAGGGATATCTATTCAACTTGTTGCTATTGCGACATTTTGCTTCGCTTAATTTTGGTGGAACTGCACAAAATGAGACCGGATTTCCATATATGTGTTGAGATCTCTTTTAGATCCACCTCAGGCGTTGTTTCAAATCTTGGTCTTGAAAGGTCAGTACCTACTTTCCTCAGACTTAACTACTGAATCTTAGTTCAAAACTGCAACACTTGTTAGGGATCGGCGGGAGTACCATTTCTGTTAGGGATCGGCCGGAGTACATGTTTAAGAAATGTATTGTTCAGATAATGTCTCTGTTATTATATATTAGTTACAGTGTTTTACAAATGGTACTATCCTGCTTTGTAGTTCTTTCTACATGTTTAACCAAGGTATTGTTAAGATAATGTCTCTGTTAAAATGAATCAGTCGCATTGTTTTAGGAATGATACTTTTCTGCTTTGTCATTCTTTATACATGTTGAAACAAGGCATTGTTAAGATAATGTCTCAGTTACTATGAATGAATCACACTGATTGAAAATTGCTACTGTCCTGCTTTGTTTCCCATTAAGATAAGGTAGATCAGTAGATGTTTTTCTTCTGGAGTACAAGTCATCAGCCATTATTTCTCAGTAATTGTTTCCCTTATACCTTTTGTTGCTTACAGGGATATCAAAATTAAAGCTCGGTTTTATTCGGACTTTGATTTTAGTTGAACTGCACAAAAGGAGCCAATGTGTCTCAGGCAAACTGCTGCATTAGTGGGTCCAGTTGGTCTTACCGCTTTGCAGAAAGAAGCAGTCACTGTTTGCGCTACATTACACAAGGAATGATCGAGAAGCTTTACAGAGTATTAGTAGACGCTGGTGACGTGACTAGTCTGCAGAGATGGCTGCTTTACTTGTGGTTCGGAGGAACACTGGGCAAACAAGTGCCCAAACAAGTACCAAGAAGCCAGGATAGGACTCCAAGTCTGTCAATGTCACTCTAAGGAACAATGATGGGGCATCTGGGTATGGTAATCTGTTTATCGTACTTTCAGTTTGTTAGCCCACCGATTGGTGGGTTGACACTGGGGCCAATATTCATGTGTGTGCCGATGTGTCTTTGTTTTCTGGCAGCATATAAATACGAAATCCACAGGGATGCTCAGCTTGATTTTAGTGTAACTGCACAAAATATTCAGATGGTTCGTCTCCTCCATAATAATACTTCATCATGCACAATACATCGAATGGTTCTCTAATCATTCGTCGTCACCTTGAGCTACCGGACTATCAGATGACAAACTGATGACAAACCCTGCCCGTTCCACAATCATAGGCATTACATATTTTGCATGGGAAAAGCTTGTCAAAGTTGACATTAGTTTAATATATTGGAATTGGAAAACCTTGTTAATTTTTGCTGATTGATGTTAGCCAGAAGACATGCATTTGATATTTTTGAGTGGGACGCCCTTTGCTGTGAGCAACGTCGACCATTTTTTCCTATTCATGTCTTCAGTTCAGAAGTAAATATTTACTCTGCTGAGATGCATAGTCACATGAATGTTGACTTATGTAAGATATTTTAAGAGTTTGTTCTGAATATTGTCTATGTAATGCCAGGCCTTGTGTTTGATTGCAAAGTTGAGCTTGGAATGTTGTGGCATGCGGCATCACGAGCTATTCACCGTGCCTCCTGAGAATAATGCTTCGTATTGTTTTGCATGTCGATCTAATGCCAATGATTTGCTTGTTAGGAAGATCATCCTCTTCTGTTGTTTTCGTGCTTAAGAAGTTCATCGTCTTATCTTTCATTCATAGCCTATACGACAAGTCGGGAAGGTTAGACATGAAACCATATGATCTTCCGACCAACTCATCATCTTAGGCCGTGATTGGATCGTCGTTTTCAAACCAAAACTGCTTGTAAAACTGACGCTTGTAAATAAATGCAGATGGTCTCAGGCGAAGCGCTTGGTTGGTCGATTTCGACTAGTAAAATGTACACCGGTCTCTCAAATTACACGTGTGACCCGCCAGTTTTACTTACAGACCTTGGGCCCTCGGTTTCATTACGCCTGTATTTTACGCGTTGTTTCCGATGACGAGTAAATTACACTTGTATCTTAATACATTTGTGAGATAAACCAGAGCTCCCAAGCGCGGCTTTACCGTTTCATGTCGTCTCCGTCTCTCGAAGGTGCTCATAGGTGTCCGATGATCCTGGCTTCCGGAATGAGCAGTGGGCACTGTATCAGACCATCGGTAGGGCCCGCGAGGCCCTCTTTGTCGTCCTTCGAGTTGTTGCACTCGCCGTGGCAGCGAGCATTGTTAACATGGTCAATGAACATGAGGATTCAGGAGATGACTTTATTTTGAATGGTTGACAGTAGGGACCCACTAGGGCCATAGCCGTACATAAGCAAGTGCCTCCTTATTATGTACAACTATATATTTTTTGCTTCCTCCTGGTTTCCTGACATCACGGTCCCACACCATTTTCAACCTATGTAGTCAATAAACGAGAGAATTGCACAAGGTGCGGCCGACACCTGGGACCAAGCAGCTTGAGAAGTATTTGTGTTTTTGAGGCGTGAGCACTGCAGAGTTTTTCTTGGCGATGTTTTTGTTGTTGTTCAGAGGAGAGCAGTGTATTAAATGGGCGGGCTGTGGCCCGTCTAGCCCAGGACAGATATCCAGCCCAGATATTAATTTTTTTAAGATGAAAATCGCTAGCCTAGCTATACGTTTTTTGAGGAATACCCAGGCAAGGTCAACTTGTTATTCTCCGCCTGCTGGGCTGCAAATCTTTCCTAGGAGGGATGCATTAGGCTTAACAGGGAAATGGGCTTTAAAAAATAATAAATGGGATGTAATTATAAAAACTGGGCAGTAACTATAAAAAATGCACCAAGCACGAAATTAGTTTATGAAATATTATTTATGGATTTTGAAAATCTTAATTTTTAATTGTTGCGCGTGCAATGTTTCGTTAGATTTTTACGTAATACAAACTTATATTTAATCTGACTAGAAATTTCGGGATAAAAATATTTCGGATCCCATCAAAATGTGGGAAATTTTTATTGAATTCTGTGTTGAACGGTTGGTTGAAATTATTAATCGTTGTCCTAGCTAGAAAATGGGTTGTACATTTAACAAACTATAAATGGGCTGTAGTAAATTCCATTAGAATTCAAAAATGGGTTGTACATTCTTACAAATCACAAATGGGCTATAAGTTCTCTCCCACACACTTGTGGGCCTACTAAGTTGACGAGTCCCCTAAAAAAAGGAAGTTGACGCGTATGTAAGGCTTTGTGAACTTATTATAGTCAACACACGGTTCTAGCAGTAGTGGCCGTTGGATGTCCATCCAACGGATGTCGTGCTTCTTCTTCAATCTCGGATATTCTAGCTTCACCCGCCCAAAAAATGATTCCTCCCCCTGACACCTGGGGCGCACCGTTTCAGAAGCTGGCCTGTGGCCCTACTAAGTTGACCCGTACCAAGGGCTTTGCCAACTTAGTCAATATGAATGATTCTAGCTGCAGTGAGCGTGCGATGTCCATCCAACGGCTGTAGTGCTTCTTCAACCTCTGGTCTTCTTGCTCCAGCCGCCCAAAGGAGCGCCGGTCGTGCCGCGTGCTCCTGCCTCACATGGCCGGCTGTGATGCCGCGGAGGCCTCACCGCCCCCTACTACTCCCACCGCTGGCCAGGCCATCCCTCTACTCACCCACACCCCCCTGTTATTCCGCGGCGGCGGCAGCCTCACACCGCAGCCGAACCAGTGAACCCTCGTACTCCTCTCCGTGCGGGCTTCCACTGCCGCGTCTTCCCCGGCTCCGTGTCGTCCCCTTCCTATGCCTCGCCGTCGTCCACCGCCCTGGTGCTCTCGGCGCGGCGTGGTCAACGTGGTCAAGGAACGGCTTCCATCGGACGTGGACTATACGTGGAGAGGCTGACAGCTGGGTCCATGAAGACAGCAAGGAAGTGCATCCTTATTACGCAGAAAATAATGATTCCTCCACCTCATAGCAGGGACCCACCGGACGGGCCACCGTATTTCGCGAAAAAACGTATGCCCCCTGACTGCTGGGACCCACCGGACGGGCCACCGTATTGCGCGAAAAAATGTTCCCCCCGCTGCCAGCTCGGACCCACCGGAAGTGCCTCCTTATTATGCACAAAAAAGTGAATAGCCCCCTGCTAGTTGGGACCCACCTTGGTGGGAGGCTGACTTGTGGGCCTACTAAGTTGACGGGGACGGAGTGGTTTGTCAACTTAGTCAATATGAACGATTCTAGCTCCATTGACCGTACGATGTCCATCCAACGGCCATAGTGCTTCTTCAACCTCTGGTCTTGTTGCTCCAGCCGCCCAAAGCAGCGCCGGTCGTGCCGCATGCTCCTGCCTCCCGTGGCCGGCTGTGCTGCCGCGGAGGCCTCACTGCCCCCTACTATTCCCACTGCTGGCCAGGCCCTGCGGCGACGGCAGCCTCACACCGCAGTCGAACCAGTGAACCCTCGTACTCCTCTCCGTGCGGGCTTCCACTGCCGCATCTTCCCCGGCTCCGCGTCTTCCCCGGCTCTGCGTCGTCCCCTTCCTAGGGCTCGCCGTCGTCCACCGCCCTAGTGCTCTCGGCGTGGCGTGGTCAACGTGGTCAAGGAACGACTTCCATCGGAAGAGTACTGTCGTGGAGAGGCTGATAGCTGGGTCCACGACCGCAGCAAGGGAGTGCCTCCTTATTACGTGCAAAATAATTATTCCTCCACTTGACAGCGGGGACCCACCGGACGGGCCACCGTATTTTGCAGAAAAAACATTTCCCCCTGACTGCTGGGACCCACCAGCTACATCTTCACACGCAAGGAAGTGCGTCCGGGCAAAAAAAAATGATTCACCCCCTGTCTGCTGGGACCCACCAGCTACATCTTCGCTGGCAAGGAAGTGCCTGACAGTCGGGACCCACCTAGTCGAAGCATACATAGCGTTGTCATTCTGGTCGCGAACATGTACGTACATACTAGTCGATTTAGAGGCGCGCACGTGTCGTAGTTGAGGCGCGCACGTAGCATGTACACGTACGTACAACGGCCAGGGTGCAAGAAAGTAAATACGGCCACATACGTACATATGGGCGGGGTTTCGAACGCCTACTCGCACGTACGTATGGCTAGGGCTCGTGTACATGGCTGGGTCAGAACGGAGAAACAGCGTCGTCGTCGTGTTCATCGGGAGGCAACGGAATGCGTCGTGTTCATCGGAGGAAACGGAACGCGTGGGAGCCAACCGGCTTGGACGGCACAGCCGATGGAAACGAGGCCTGGCGTACCGCAGAATAGAGGAAACGGCCTTGTGTTCGACCGGCCACATTCGAAACGGGATCCTGTTCATTGGGAGGGGTCTGGCGTATCACAAAACGGAGGAAACGGACCTCCTACGGTCGAAACGGGGGTCATGTTGATCGGGAGGGGTGTGGCGTACCGCAAAACGGAGGAAACGGACTTGTGTTGGAGCGCTACGGTCAAAACGGGGGTCCTGTTCATCGGGAGGGGTGTGGCGTACCGCAAAACGGGACTCCACGGGATACAGTTCATCTCCACCGTCGACCCCCTCCAGTTCGCTGGCAAGGAAGTGCCTGACAGTCGGGACCCACCTAGTCGAAGCATACATAGCGTTGTCATTCTGGTCGCGAACATGTACGTACATACTAGTCGATTTAGAGGCGCGCACGTGTCGTAGTTGAGGCGCGCACGTAGCATGTACACGTACGTACAACGGCCAGGGTGCAAGAAAGTAAATACGGCCACATACGTACATATGGGCGGGGTTTCGAACGCCTACTCGCACGTACGTATGGCTAGGGCTCGTGTACATGGCTGGGTCAGAACGGAGAAACAGCGTCGTCGTCGTGTTCATCGGGAGGCAACGGAATGCGTCATGTTCATCGGAGGAAACGGAACGCGTGGGAGCCAACCGGCTTGGACGGCACAGCCGATGGAAACGAGGCCTGGCGTACCGCAGAATAGAGGAAACAGCCTTGTGTTCGACCGGCCACATTCGAAACGGGATCCTGTTCATTGGGAGGGGTCTGGCGTATCACAAAACGGAGGAAACGGACCTCCTACGGTCGAAACGGGGGTCATGTTGATCGGGAGGGGTGTGGCGTACCGCAAAACGGAGGAAACGGACTTGTGTTGGAGCGCTACGGTCAAAACGGGGGTCCTGTTCATCGGGAGGGGTGTGGCGTACCGCAAAACGGGACTCCACGGGATACAGTTCATCTCCACCGTCGACCCCCTCCAGTTCGCTGGCAAGGAAGTGCCTGACAGTCGGGACCCACCTAGTCGAAGCATACATAGCGTTGTCATTCTGGTCGCGAACATGTACGTACATACTAGTCGATTTAGAGGCGCGCACGTGTCGTAGTTGAGGCGCGCACGTAGCATGTACACGTACGTACAACGGCCAGGGTGCAAGAAAGTAAATACGGCCACATACGTACATATGGGCGGGGTTTCGAACGCCTACTCGCACGTACGTATGGCTAGGGCTCGTGTACATGGCTGGGTCAGAACGGAGAAACAGCGTCGTCGTCGTGTTCATCGGGAGGCAACGGAATGCGTCGTGTTCATCGGAGGAAACGGAACGCGTGGGAGCCAACCGGCTTGGACGGCACAGCCGATGGAAACGAGGCCTGGCGTACCGCAGAATAGAGGAAACGGCCTTGTGTTCGACCGGCCACATTCGAAACGGGATCCTGTTCATTGGGAGGGGTCTGGCGTATCACAAAACGGAGGAAACGGACCTCCTACGGTCGAAACGGGGGTCATGTTGATCGGGAGGGGTGTGGCGTACCGCAAAACGGAGGAAACGGACTTGTGTTGGAGCGCTACGGTCAAAACGGGGGTCCTGTTCATCGGGAGGGGTGTGGCGTACCGCAAAACGGGACTCCACGGGATACAGTTCATCTCCACCGTCGACCCCCTCCAGCCTCCACGGGCTACTGTTCATCCACCGTCCACCTCCTCCAGCCTCCACCTGCGACTGTTCAACCACGGGCTCCTGTTCATCCAGCCTCCACCGCGCGCTACTCCACCGGCTACTATTCAACCAACCCTCTCCACGGGCTACTTTTCATCCAGCCCTCCACGGGGTGGTCCTGTTCATCCTGCCCTCCACGGGGTCCTATTCATCCAGCCCCAACCGGCTCGAACGATCAGCGTCCTGTTCATCCAGAGGCAACACCACGGGGTCCTGTTCATCCACCCCCACTGGGAACTATTCATCCACCCCCCCTCCCGCAATGCTCACTATTCATCCAGAGGCAGCATCGATCGGCTTCAGTTAGGAGCAATAGCGAAGGAATCGCTCGATCGGGTTCAGTTAACAGCCATCGATCGATCGCCGAGGTTCAGTAACGCGTAGCCTGCAGTGCAATCGCTCGGGTTCAGTTAGAGCCCAACGCCTCGCACACACACGCGTATGTACGAGAGAAACGCGCATCGCTCGGCCCCCGACCACCCACCGTAACCTGGGACTCCTCGATATTTTCCGCGCCCTCGCTTCTACCACGGTTTTTTCCGGCCCGCCCAGGACGAAAAGCCCATTTTCTGTCATGATTTTTTGTCATAGAAGTAGGACCCCACCACATCTATGATGATACCGGGTTTTGTCACAATTATCGTCATAGAAGTGTCATAAGTATGACAGAAAAGATTTTCGTTCGGCCCAAAATGTCACGAATGTGTCTTTTTTTGTAGTGCTGGGGTCAATTGATTCAGCCATGCTCTGGCCGAACCTTCCAGCATCAGAGGAAGATGCTTCATGGCCACCTCATCATTGCCGCCACCAATCTGCACAGCCACTCGGTAATCCTCAAGCCAAGTGTCGGGCTTGGACTCACCAATGAACTTACTGACTCCAGTTGCCAACCTGAAGTTGGGAGGAATCTCTGCAGCCTTGATGGCTCTGCTGAAACACTCTGGACCTGAAACACAAACTCTGCTACCAGTCGGGCAATGTCTGTCAAGGCCCTCTGTGTGTGCTCTGTTCCTGTTGACTAAACCTTGAATGAGAATAGATCTCGCATCAAAGTCTGGCTCTCTTGGGTCGACTGGTATTCTTCGCTCACCACTTTGCGGGCGTCTGTCATCATATTGCCGGGGCACATATGATCCACTCCTCGGAGGAGGTGTGGGCACTCGACGACGGTCATCACGGCCGACTCGGTGATCATACTGCTCGTGGTTCCGTCCCCCATACTGATCCTGCCGGTGCCGACGTCCCTCACGCCGCGGGGGCGATCTTGGGCTGTGGGCCGACTAAACTGTATCTGCCATCACAGATTTGCTATGAATCCTATTCCGCGACTAAGACACTGCTGTGTTCTGCTCTCCTGCTGCCCGAAGTAAGACCCAGATCTGCATCAAACCCCTACCAGCCTCCGACTGGGAAGGCTGAATTGACTCCGCTATACGGGCCGCAGCTGTGAGATTTTGAATCGGAGTGTGGTATACCTGAGGCTGAGGTGGGAAAAGTTGACGCTGTGGTCGACTGGACTCAGGGATCCTCTGCCGAGCACGCTCGTCGAGTGCATGCTGAAGGTTCTCTAGTCGAGTGCGCTCGGCCAAATTGGCTAGGCGCGCCTCCTCCAAGGCCCGAACCGCAGAGGTTTCCCCAACGATGGGCGTGTGGAGCGCCTCCATGTTGCGGCGGTGAAGCTCCTCCCTCTACTGCGAAGAAAGGGTTTCAGGGTGGTACTCTTCATGAACGTGCGACGGATCACCACCACCATCACCGACACCATCACGGCGGAATCCAGGCGGACTGCATGGTCCGTCGACCATCAGGACTTCAGCCGCAGGATCACTGCTATCGCACTCGGATGCGGTCTGGACGGAGCCAGTCGAATAGGCCATAGAGAGTTTCGTCGGGCTCGATTGCTGCGACTTGTGGGGTGGCCAACTAACGAGCCACCGCGTGTTTCACCCACCGCTGAAGCCGCGACCGACCGGATCGCTTGCGTCGGCGAACAGCTGGGAGCGGGGATACCACGGGAGCCGACCGATACTGGGTCGACGGCTGCCGGAGAAGGACGCTGTGAACGCACGCACGAAAGTGCGTCGCCCCACAGACGGGGACCGCCTCGACGTCGAGGGGAGCTTCCTGAAGCAAGGCAGAGTCGTCAGCGACGAAGACGAGCGCGCCGAGACGGATCTCGTGGCCCTTAGCCAATCCACCACCGGAAACCATGATGATGGGAATCGAAAAAATCACAACCTCACCAAAAAGTCGCTAGGACACCTGCCCCACGGTGGGCGCCAACTGTCATGGTTCTAAGACTGGCGGTAGAATGGTGGTAGGTATGAGGAGACAAGATCCTAGCTATGGTGAAGTTGTACACACAAGGGTTACGAGTTCAGGCCCTTCACGGTGGAAGTAACAGCCCTACGTCTGGGTGCTCGGGAGCTCGGTCGATTGAATTATGTGTGTGGAGTTAGAGGGGGTCCGAACCCTTGTCCCTGAGGAGGGGGTGGCTTATATGGAGTTCGCCAGACCCCTCCCGCCCTCAGTTACACAGGGTTTAAGGTACATAAAGATGGGGCGTTACTGGTAACGCCAGCAATAAAGATGCATGAATGACCATTAAGTCTACAGAGTAAATGTCCGACCGTTGCTGTACAGAGTGGCTTCAGGTCTTCTGGTCGTCGAGTGACTATTGCTATGATCGAGTGACATTGAATCTTCCGAGTGGAATTCTTCTAGTCGAGTGGATGATGTTATCCCTTGAATGCTTCTGACTTTAGGGTAATCACTACAAAAAAAGACACATCCATGACATTTTGGGCCGAACGAATTTTTTTCTATCATACTTATGACACTTCTATGACGATAACTGTGACAAAACCCGGTATCATCATAGATGTGGTGGGCTCCTATTTCTATGACAAAAAATCATGACAGAAACTGGGCTTTTCGTCCTGGGCGGGCCGGAGACGCGGCTGCATGACATTCTTTGGGCCATCCATGACGGAAAAAACCGTGGTAGAAGCGAGGGCGAGGAAAATATCAGGGTGTTCCCGGTTACGGTGGGTGGTCGGAGCCGAGCTTTGCGCGTTTCTATCATACACGCACGCGCGTGGGTGCGAGGCGTTGGGCTCTAACTGAACCCGAGCGAGGTGTTCGCCAACTGAACCCGAGCGATCGCACTGCAGGCTACGCGTTACTGAGCGATCGATCGATGGCTATTAACTGAACCCGATCGAGCGATTCATTCGCTACTGCTGCTAACTGAAGCCGATCGATGCTGCCTCTGGATGAATAGTGAGCGTTGCTGGGGGGTTTGGATGAACAGTTCCCGGTGGGGGTGGATGAACATGACCCCACTAGTGCAGAACAGGCCTTTATCACCGGTTCGTAAGGGCCTTTAGTGCCGGTTCTGCAACCGGCACTATGGAGTGGAGACTAAAGCCCCCCCCCTTTAGTACTGGTTCGGCACGAACCAGCGCTAAAGTGTCACCACGTGGCACGAGCCAGGCCCGGGTGCTGGTAGACCATTAGTACCGGTTGGTAGCACCGACCGGTACTAAATGTTTGGGGGGGGTTTGGTTTTAATTTTTATTTTTCCATTAATTTTGTGTTTTCCATTTAATTCTTTTTTGTTTGCTGGTATTTTACGATACTACATATTGTACACGTTATGCATATATATAAATAGATTTTCTCGTAGAACTAATCATATATATAATCGAATGTCTCACAACCACCATTAATTATTCACACATACACATGTATATATATACAATTTCTCCTACATGTTGCCTTGGTGCCTTCGGAGCACGATGACAAGTGGTTCATGGGGGCGGTAGCAGGTAATAGTATTCTCCTTTGGGATCTATGACCTGGTCGAGCAAAAATCCCGCTATTTCCTCTTGAAGTGCTCGTATGCGCTCCTCTGATAGGAGCTTGTC
The DNA here is from genome assembly GCF_002575655.3 of Aegilops tauschii subsp. strangulata. Taxonomy (NCBI): domain Eukaryota; kingdom Viridiplantae; phylum Streptophyta; class Magnoliopsida; order Poales; family Poaceae; genus Aegilops; species Aegilops tauschii. The sequence continues at coordinate 59,109,409 of NC_053039.3, read as the reverse complement.
CCGCACCTCTTTGAACTGTTAAGAAGGAGATCAATATGCATGTGTATTAGTTGTGTGACTAGATATCGACAATCATATAAGATTTGTGAATAGTGTTCTAGCAAACGTACCCAGTCCTGTCTATCAGATCTGCTCCTTTCGGACGCCATCATGCGAATGTTCTCGCAAACGTAGTATGCACACACTTCAGTCCTCGACGCCTGCTTCAGGGCCTTTACGACAATAGAATTTAATCAGATAATAATTAATCAAGCATGTTAATTAATTAATGGTACTGAAACAAGAATTAAAGAGATGGTAGCTAGCTAGCTAGTACTACTTAATTACTTACCTTGGGTCGATACCAACATAGCTTTTGTTGCCATTTTCCTGGAGTCACCTGGATGTACTTTGCCCAAGCCCTGCCCGCCGGCAAAGAAAATTAATAAAGGGGTTATTAAAAATAGTTCATATCAGGAAATGACGAACTAAATAGGCCGAGATGTAGTTAATAATGATTGAAATAACCTGTCGACTATCCCCATCACGATGCCGTAGTCACTATTTTTTTTAAGTTGTGAGTCCAGTACTTCAACTTTTTCGTCGTCAACTTTAATGTCTAACAAGATCAAGTGGAAGCTGCATGCGCATACGTTTGCATGTATAAATTAAGCGGGCATGTGCATAACACTAATCAACTATAACCCTAAACCCTATACACTTATTAACATCTAGCTAGTAAGCAAAAATAGAATTTGTATTACAAGACAGTGTGACTCACTCGAAGTTGTAAGGAAGTAGTATATCTTCATTGCTATAGAGGCGCTTCAAGAACTCTAGCATGCATTTCTCTACATCTTGTCTACACCATTCCAATTTCCATGTGTATTCATTAATGATATTTGGGTCAATGAACCCAATGCCATAGCGTCCAGCTTTTTTCATTTCATACATCTTCATCCTGCATAATACCACAGAAAAGAATATATAGTGAGGATATATAATTACAGGTAATTAATGATCAATCAATGAGCACTAGAGCTAGCTTGAGACTTAAATTACAGAAAGAAATCACTTACAGACAATAGCAACTGACGATAGATTTTTCGAGTGCATCTTGATTGAATAACTGAAATAGTTCTGAATACTCAATGGCTAGAGCTTTCCTATGGAAGTAATGATCTTCCTCGACTTGCACCATGAGGGACTCTCGATTCGAAATCTTGGTAATTTTCATGTACCAATCATGCAATTCATACATTCTCGTTGGGAGGTTCTTGACCTCCTCGAGCTCGACCAAAGGTTGGCCCTGGACATATTTCTGTTTTATTTCCTCCTCTCTAAGCGGAGGCATGGGCTCGATCTCGAGGGGCTGTCCAACAATGATCTTGAGCATTTCAGCCTGCATTATATGCTCCTCGGTTATTACCACATTGCCCAGCTCGGGAACGTAAACGGTTTTCCCACAATAATATTGGGCGCGCGTACTCTCATGTGTTGTTGGCACAACAAGCGGGGGGGGGGGGGGGGGTCGATTGCGCCGCCTGTTCTCCCAGCTGGGGAACGGTTTCCCCGCATTTTTTGACAGTTGCTTGTTGGCTCGAGCTCGCTTCTTTCTGTAGTCGTGCTCGATGTGCCTTCTTGATTTGGCGCTCATAGTCTGAGTCAACAGGCTTGGGAGCTGGTGGTCTAGCCATACGAATGAAGTGGTCAATCTTTTCCTCAGACACTTTCTCCCTCGGCGGCGTTGCCGGTTTCGGTCGAAAATGAGCGTCCACTTCGGCCCGCACTATTGCATCATTTTGCTCCTCGGTCATGTCGTAAGGCCTCTGAGGAAGAGGAGCGAGGCTGCTTGGACCATATTTATATCGCTTGTCTCTGACTGTACTTTATGTACTACCTCGACTCGTACCGCTACGCACCATAGCTGCGGTGTGTCTCTTCTGCGATTGCTTAGGCGGCGGAGACGGCTGACGTGGCTTAGTTGGAGCAGGAGGAGTGGCCTGACGCTGTGCCAGACTTGAAGCAGGAGGTGTGGCCTGACACGGTGTCGGACTTGAAGCAGGAGGTGTGGCCTGATGCTGTGCCAGACTTGAAGCAGGAGGTGTGGCCTGACACAGTGGCGGACTTGGAGGAGCGGGAGTCTGCTGACACGGTGGCAGACTTCGAGGAGTCGGCAGACGCGGTGTCGGTGGTCTTCGAAAGATGATGCAATCCTTTTTCCATAGGATGAAACGATGTATGGCCTCTCCCAGTGTTTGCTCGTCGTCACCTCCAGGAATGTCAAGCTCTAGCCCCGAATATGGGCTCACCACCTCATCAACCAAGACACGAGCATAGCCCTCTAGAATCGGGGCGCAATGGAAGGTTGCTTCGGGGGTAATTGTAAAAGCAACGGCGTTCGCCACCTTCATGGATATGTTCTTCATTTTGTAGTGTAGCTCACAGTTAGTGTTCTCTATGATGTCATCCACAGGGTATGTATCCAGCAGTGCGTCGCCCGGGGCGGAACCAACGCTGCTTCTCGGCATGGATGGGACAGTGCTATCCAATGCTGGATGATCATCCGCTTGCTGCTGCCGCTGCTGAGACCCCCTTTCCTGGCTAAGTGAGTCGATCTGCTGCTGCTGGAATTTGAGTGCCAAGTCCGCGTGCCTTGCTTCTAGGCCTTGAAGGCGTTCCGCGTCCTACTTCCTCTGCTCCTCCTCCAGCTTCCTCTTCTTCTCCTCCTCCATCTTCTTTCTTGCACGGGTCCTGTAGTCATCATTCCATTCCGAAAAGCCCTCATACCAGGGAATAACGCCCTTGCCTCGTGTTCTTCCCGGTGTTCAGGATTTCCCAGGGCGCGCGTAAGCTCGTCGTTCTCTCTGTTGGGCGTGAACACCCCCTTTCGAGCATCTTCTATTGCGTCAAGTAACTTTTGTTCTGCTCCGTTTAGACTTGCCTTCTTTGAAACCAGGCCTGTCTTCGGGTCCAGCGCCCCCCATGCGCATAGAACCAAGTTCTGCACCTGGGGGGCCAGCTCCTAGTAACCGGAGTGACCCCTGCATCCTCCATCTCTTGCTCAGACTTATCCCACTTAGGCATTGCCACCGCGTAGCCACCTGGACCCAGCCTATGGAACTGCGTCTTTTTTGCGGCATTGGCCTTGTTTTTTCTTGACCGTTCCTTAGATAATTCTGATTCCTTGAATTTCACGAAAGCGGGCCAGTGTTCTCTTTGCTTCTCCAGTGTTCCCTTGAATTCTGGAGTCTTCCTTTCTGTAGCAAGGTAGTTGGCCCATATAGTTTTCTTGTGGATGTTGAATGCAATTGCCATCTTCTTAAGAGCAGCGTCCTTGACTTTCTGCACATCTGCATCAGTGAACTAATCTGGTAGGGTGAAATGTTCCATCAGAGATTCCGAAAGCTTTTGTTTTGCTCTGTCGTCGACCCAAGTAACATCTGGGCATTTAGTTTTTGGCTCTTTCCATTCTTGAATGGAGATCGGGAGTTGGTCCTTCACAAGAACTCCACACTGACGAACGAACTTGCTCGCAATGTTCTTAGGCGTGAGTGGTTCGCCACTAGCTTTGATGGAATCGATGTTGTACTTTACACCCTCCTTCATCTTCTTGCTCGGGCCGCGCTTTGTCCTGCTATCTGTAGAAGTAGATTTGCTCGATCCGGAGGGCTGAAAGAAGAAAGATCAATTCGTTAATATATCTTCAAATAAAAAAACATGTGATGATCACTAGATGCCTGCTTATATAAATATACCTCGCCGGTAGTCTTTGTTATTTCAAGATCAACATTGTAGTCATCATCATAATCATTGTCTGCGTCATCATAATGATAATCATAGTTCATGACTTGAACAGCTCGGTCGTCGAGATCGAATATCTTATCATCACCCTCCCCGGTATTGTTCAGATATTGGGAGCCGTCATTTGCTTCATTCAGATCATCTGGCCTGCTAGGGCTGCTTATGATCTCGAACAGGGCCTCTTCTCCCTCTCTGCCGGTATTGTCCGCCATAGCTTTTATTTAACTAATACAGAAGAAATATAAAATAATTTAGTATTCAAATTACAATGCATGGATGCAATCAATAAGGAAAAACTGAATCATATAGTACATAATATGCATCGTCTCGAATAATATATAATCTCGAATACATCGTCTCGAATAATATATAATCTCGAATAATATATAATCTCGAATACATCGTCTCAAATAATATATAATCTCGGATACATCATTGGCTAGGTAGTTAATAAAGATCGAATAGTATAGAAGAATCTAGGCCACTCGGGGTTCCTGGGGCGCGGGCGGTGGACACCCAAAGACAAGGAACCATCACAGGATCATATCTCCGGTCATCTGCCCAAAGAACCTGCCAGGTATTGGAGAACCTGACGTCCATAGCAGCCATGTAGGGATGGACGTGCTCGTCCTCCTCCCTGACACGACGATGCACCACCTCCGGCGGGGCCGGCTCCCTCTGCAGCGACTGTGGCCCACGCGAACGCCACCAAAGGAGATAAGGGTCGACGATGGGACCCGAGGCCGGGTTCCTCACCAAGCGTTGCGCCCCTCCAGGTAGCACCTCCCAGTGCCAGCCCGGCGAAGCCCAATCCCGGACATGGGTCCTCTGAAGTAGGACGTTGTCGCGAACGGGTCAACGACGAGGATGCGGGCCGGGCATCGTCGACAACAAATACTATATGCCGCAAAAGTAAAGTAACATTTTTAAATGATTGGATTGTGATTTCTTATATGCAAATTCTAAATTTTATAACTAAAAATATAATAAACTAAAAAAACATCGACCATATCTAAAACTAACATTTCTAACATTTCTATAACTAAAATTGTATAACTAATTTTCTTTAACATTTCTATATAACAAACATTTCTATAACATTAAAAAAGAAAAAACTAACATTTCTATATATAACTAACATTTCTATATAACTAACATTTCTATAACATTAATACAAAAAAAACTGAAAAAACTAAAAACTAATAACTAATAACAGAAATACTAAAAACTAAAAATAGAAAAACTAAAAACTAAAAACAGAATAGAAATTGTGTATGTGTGTGTGTATGGTGTGTGTGTGTATGTGTGTGTATGTGTTGTGTGTGCAGGCGACGGCGCCGGCGGCGCGCGCGGCAGCTTCGATTGGAGGGAGAGGAGAGGGGGGACAGAGGCTCACAGCGCGGGCGAGGTCGAGGCGACGGCGACGGCGACGTGGGCCGGTGCGGGGAGGGGGCGCGGGCCGGTGCGGGGATGGGGATGGGCCGGCGACGCGGACGGCGCGACGAGGACGGGGGTGGCGCGACGGCGGCGGCGACGGCGCGGGACGGGGCGGCGGGGATGAAGCAGAGAGAAGTGGGAGGAAACTGACGAAATTTTCGTAAGTGTTTCTTATATAGGATGGTCCTTTAGTACCGGTTGGGTCCGCCAACCGGTACTAAAGGTCGATTTTGGCCAGGCCAAGCAGCGGGAAGCGCCCACCTTTAGTACCGGGTGGTTGCACCAACCGGTACTAAAGGCCCACCCTTTAGTACCGGTTGGTGCGACCACCCGGTACTAAAGGGTGTGCGCTGCCAGGCGAGGGGCGCAGAAGTTTAGTCCCACCTCGCTAGTTGAGGAGCGCCAGGACCAGTTTATAAGCCCCGACGCGGGCACTGCATTGAGCTCCTCTCAATAGCAGGCCTTCTGGGCCTACCTCTCCTACTCTGCATGTGGGCCTACTGGGCTTGCGGGCCTGCATCCTGGCCCAACTACAGGTTGGGTTTCTAGTCGTATGCAGGCCGCTCTGGCCAAGTAGGTGGGCTTTTTTATTTTCTTATTTTTTTGCTTTATTTATTTTTGGTTTATTTATTTTTGAGTTGTTTTTTGCTGTATTTAGAGTTTCTTTGGGAATATTTTTGCTTTAGGTACAAAAAATTACAAACTTTCTGTTAGTGCCGGTAGTTTACAAATTTGAATAGTTTACATTTTGAATTATTTGAAATTTGTGTGAATCACTAGTTTGTGCATAACTTAACTTTGAAAATAGATTTTCAGTGATTCTTTTTTCTTAGGTTTAATATTAGTGTGTTTTATCATTATATTCAATTTGGTAATGCTTAGGTTATTTAAAAAATGAAATCCCTTTGTAACGGATGAGTTTTCGTCCGAAACCCTGATACTTCGAAAGAGATTGTCCATTTTATACACGAAGTGCATACAGTTTTTGCGGTAACCCTCTCTACTTTTTTGCACATGCTATGTGGGTGAAATTATGATACCATGCCAACTTTCAACCTTTTCTGAGTTCATTTGAAATGCTTTTCAATTTCAGGGTCATTTAGCTGAAAAAATCAGTAAATGCATGAAAGAATTTGTTTGCACATAAAATTTCTTCGCGTTTCAAATGCCAAAACACATAACTACCCTAACTATTATAGAGATTCCCTCCTGGGTGTGAAACATAGAAGAAATTGATGATAGTGAAGCCGATCACATCCCAGATCTTTGGGTGTGAAACTTTTTCTTCGCGTATGTCACTTTGCGCCGTAGCCATGGAAAATCTTCATCATTTACCTAGATGCTCGGGTCAATATTCACTGTGAATGGAGCAATTTCATCAAACTTTTCATAATCTTCTGACATGTCTGTCTTGTCATCCACTCCCACGATGTTTCGCTTCCCAGAAAGAACTATGTGGCGCTTTGGCTCATCGTATGATGCATTCGCTTCCTTATCTTTTCTTTTTCTCGGCTTGGTAGACATATCCTTCACATAGAAAACCTATGCCACATCATTAGCTAGGACGAATGGTTCGTCTGCATACGCAAGATTGTTGAGATCCACTGTTGTCATTCCATACTGAGGGTCTTCCGTTACCCCGTATCGTGTCATATTGACCCATTTGCACCGAAACAAAGGGACCTACAAATCACGTCCATAGTCAAGTTCCCATATCTCCTCTATGTAACCATAATATGTTTCCTTTCCCGTCTTGGTTGTTGCATCAAAGCGGACACCACTGTTTTGGTTGGTGCTCTTCTTATCTTGGGCGATCGTGTAAAATGTATTACCATTTATCTCGTACCCTTTGAAAGTCATTATATTCGAAGATGGTAACTGGGACAGCGAGTACAGGTCATCTTCAATAGAGGCGTCATGCATGGTACGTGTCTGCAACCAGCCGGCGAAACTCCTGGTTTGTTCACGTGTAATCCAGTCATCAGACCGCTCCGGGTGTTTGGAGCGTAGAAAATTCTTGTGTTCGTCCATATACGGAGCCACCAAGGCGGAATTTTGTATAACTGTGTAGTGTGCTTCAGTGAGAGAATGTCCATCCATACATATTTTTTGATTCCCTCCAAGCGTGCCTTTTCCATCCAGTCTGCCCTTATGCCGCGATTCAGGAAGACCAATCGGCTTAAGGTCAGGAATAAAGTCAATACAAAAATCAATGACCTCCTCATTTTCATGGCCCTTGGAGATGCTTCCTTCTGGCCTAGCACGGTTATGATAATATTTCTTTAAGACTCCCATGAACCTCTCAAAAGGGAACATATTGTGTAGAAATACAGGACCCAAAATGCTAATCTCTTCGCATAGGTGAACTAGGACGTGCGTCATGATGTTGAAGAAGGATGATGGGAACACCAACTCGAAATTTACAAGACATTGCACCAAATCATTCTCTAACCTTGGTATGATTTCTGGATCGATTACCTTCTGAGAGATTGCATTGAGGAATGCACATAGCTTCACAATGGCTAATCGAACGTTATCCGGTAGAAGCCCCCTCAATGCAACCGGAAGCAGTTGCGTCATAATCACGTGGCAGTCATGAGACTTTAGGTTCTGGAACTTTTTCTCTGCCATGTTTATTATTCCCTTTATATTTAAAGAGAAGCCAGACGATACCTTAATACTGAGCAGGCATTCAAAGAAGATTTCCTTCTCTTCTTTGGTAAGAGCGTAGCTGGCATGACCCTGATGTATGCCGTCTTTTCCATGCATACGTTGCTGGTCCTCCCGTGCCTCAGGTGTATCTTTTGTCTTCCCATACACGCCCAAGAAGCCAAGCAGGGTCACGCAAAGATTCTTCGTCACGTGCATCATGTCGATTGCAGAGCGGACCTCTAGATCTTTCCAATAGGGCAGGTCCCAAAATATAGATTTCTTCTTCCACATGGGTGCGCGTCCGTCAGCGTCATTCGGAACAGGTTGTCCGCCAGGACCCTTTCCAAAGACTACCTTCAAATCCTAGACCATATCATGTACATCAGCACCAGACGGTGGCGAGGCTTCGTCCGGTGATCCGCCTCACCTTTGAAATGCTTGCCTTTCTTTCTTACGGGATGCCTGCTCGGAAGAAATCGACGATGTCCCAAGTACACATTCTTCCTACAATTGTCCAAATATATACTGTCGGTATCATCCAAACAGTGTGTGCATGCGCGGTATCCCTTGTGTGTCTGTCCTGAAAGGTTACTGAGAGCAGGCCAATCATTGATGGTCACGAACAGCAAGGCCTTTAGGTCAAATTCTTCCCCCATGTGCTCATCCCACGCACGTACACCTGTTCCATTCCACAGCTGTAAGAGTTCTTCAACTAATGGCCTTAGGTACACATCAATGTCGTTGCCGAGTTGCTTAGGGCCTTGGATGAGCACTGGCATCATAATGAACTTCCGCTTCATGCACAACCAAGGAGGAAGGTTATACAAACATAGAGTCACAGGCCAGGTGCTATGGTTGCTGCTCTGCTCCCCAAAAGGATTAATGCCATCTGCGCTTAGACCAAACCATACGTTCCTTGCGTCATCTGCAAACTCCTTCCCATACTTTCTCTCAATTTTTCTCCACTGCGACCCATCAGCGGGTACTCTCAACTTTTCGTCTTTCTTACGGTCTTCTCTGTGCCATCGCATCGCCTTGGCATGCTCTTTGTTTTGGAACAAACGTTTCAACCGTGGTATTATAGGAGCATACCACATCACCTTGGCAGGAATCTTCTTCCTGGGGCGCTCGCCCTCAACATCACCAGGGTCATCGCGGCTGATCTGATAGCGTAATGCACCGCATACCGAGCAAGCGTTCAAATCCTCGTACTCACCACGGTAGAGGATGCAGTCATTAGGGCATGCATGTATCTTCTGCACCTCTAACCCTAGAGGGCAGACAGCCTTCTTTGCTTCGTATGTACTCTCGGGCAATTCGTTGTCCTTTGGAAGCATATTCTTTATCATTACCAGCAACTTTCCAAATCCCTTGTCAGATACACCATTCTCTGCCTTCCATTGCAGCAATTCCAGTGTGGTGCCCAACTTTTTCTTGTCAGCTTCGCAATTCGGGTACAACAATTTCTTGTGATACTCTAACATGCGCTGCAACTTCTTCTTCTCCAAATCACTTGCGCAGTTTCTCTTTGCATCGGCAATGGCCCGACCTAGATCATCAGCGGGCTCATCTGATGCCTCTTCTTCAGCTTCTTCCCGCATTGCCGGCTCAGCTTCTTCCCTCATTGTTGTATCATCGTATTCAGGGAACCCATGGCCAGAATAGTTGTCGTCGTCCTCTTCTTCTTCATTGTGTTCCATCATAACCCCTCTTTCTCTGTGCTTGGTCCAAACATTATAGTGGGGCATGAAACCGGACTTAAACAGGTGGACGTGAATGGTTCTTGATGTAGAGTAATTGTGATCATTCTTACAGACTAAACATGGACAAGGCATAAAACCATCCGCCCGCTTGTTTGCCTCAGCCGCAAGCAGAAAAGTTTGCATACCATTAATGAACTCGGGAGAGCATCGGTCATCGTACATCCATTGTCGGCTCATCTTCATTACACAACACCGAATAGACCAAATTAATACAAGTTCATACATAAAGTTCATACAAGACTTAAATGCAACAAACAAATAACTCTCTAACTAAAGAATTTAAATGCAACAACAAATGTGATCAAGATCGCAACTAAGGTAACAATTGATCCAACAGCATAATGATACCAAGCCTCACTATTAATGGCATATTTTCTAATCTTTCTAATCTTCAAGCGCATTTTCTCCATCTTGATCTTGTGATCATCGACGACATCGGCAACATGCAACTCCAATTCCATCTTCTCCCCCTCAATCCTTTTCAATTTTTCTTTCAAATACTCGTTTTCTCTTTCAACTAAATTTAACCTCTCGACAATAGGGTCGGTTGGAATTTCCGGTTCACAAACCTCCTAGAAAAAAATATCTATGTCAACTTGATGGGCATAATTTTTCATAAACACGAAATGCAACAACTAGTTTTAAAAGAGAATATACCACATCTGAATCATAACAAGGACGAGGGCCGACGGGGACGGATATCAAAACCATGGCACTATGTATAACAAAAAACGTACGGGTAAGATAATTATATGAGTAACTACATATCCAAATCACACAAACATCAATTTGGTAATGTAAAACATTCATGAACAAGAGGCTCACCACAAGGTGGTGCCGGCGACGGAACGGTGCGGGCGATCGACTGTGGTTACGACGGAGATTTAGAAGGCACTAAGTAAACCACACCTACATATGCAAACTAAGTGTTAGTTTTGACCACAAATTGCATATAAATCAAATACTAGCACATATATTTCTACCAAATTACTAAACTCATAAATTAATCACTATACAAAGCATTGCAAGAGCTAATCGAGCAATGAGAGATGAAAGGACAAAGTTGCTAACCTTTGTGATCATTTGAATGGATGGGGGCCTTCAAATCTTAACAAATTTTGGGCAAAATGTGTGATGAGCTCGAGAGGAAGAGGGGAAGAACAGAGAGGAGAGGGGAAAGGGGAAGTACAGAGCGAGCTCGGGTGGATGAAGGGTTTATGTAGGACGACCTTTAGCACCGGTTCGTGCCATGAACCGGTACTAAAGGTGCTGGAGGGGCCCCGGACTGACAACATCCTGCCACCACTCACTTCAGTACCGGTCCGTGGCACGAACCGGTGCTAAAGGTCGGCCACGAACCGGTACTAATGAAAGCGGCTGGCTAGCCGTTGGAACCGGCACTAATGCACACATTAGTGCCGGCTCAAAAGCAAACCGGCACTAATGCGCTTGACCCTTTTTCTACTAGTGCCCCGTGGTGTTGCCTATGGACGAACAGGACCCCGATCGATCGAGCCAGTTGGGGCTGGATGAACAGGACCCCGTGGATGGCTGGATGAACAGGACCACCCCGTGGAGGGCTGGATGAACAGTAGACAGTGGAGGGCTGGATGAACAGTAGCCTATGGAGGGGTGGTTGAACAGGAGCCCGTGGAGAGGGCTGGTTGAACAGTAGCCGGTGGAGTAGCGCGCGGTGGAGGCTGGATGAACAAGAGCCCGTGGATGAACAGTCGCAGGTGGAGGCTAGAGGAGGTCGGCGGTGGATGAACAGTAGCCCGTGGAGGATGGAGGGGGTCGACGGTGGAGATGAACAGTATCCCTTGGAGTCCCGTTTTGCAGAACGCCACACCCCTCCCGATGAACAGGACCCCCGTTTCGACCGTAGCGCTCCAACAGAAGTCTGTTTCCTCTGTTTTGCGGTACGCCACACCCCTCCCGATCAACAGGACCCCCGTTTCGACCGTAGGAGGTCCGTTTCGTCCGTTTTGCGGTACGTCAGACCCCTCTCGATGGACATGATCTCGTTTCGAATGTGGCCGGTCGAACACAAGGCCGTTTCCTCCGTTCTGCGGTACGCCAGGCCTCGTTTCCATTGGCTGTTCCATCCAAGCCGGTTGGCCCCCACGCGTTCCGTTGCCTCCCGATGAACACGACGCATTCCGTTGCCTCCCCATGAACATGATGACGACGCTGTTGTTTTTTTGCAGGCGACGACGACGCTGTTTCTCCGTTCCGACCCAGCCATGTACACGAGCCCTGGCCGTACGTATGCGCGAGTAGGCGTTCGAGACCCCGCCCGTACGTACGTAGGTGGCCGTAGTTTCTTTCTTGCACCCTGGCCGTTGTACGTACCTCTACTACGACACGTGCGCGCTTCTACATTGACCTGTATGTCCGTACACGTTCGCGACCAGAATGACAACGCTACGTACGCTTCGACCAGGTGGGTCCCGACTGTCAGGCACTTCTTTGCGTGCGAAGATGTAGCTGGTGGGTCCCAGCAGTCAGGGGGCGAATCTTTTTTTGCCCGAATGCACTTCCTTGCGTGCGAAGATGTCGCTAGTAGGTCCCAGCAGTCATGGGGAAATGTTTTTTTTGCGAAATACGGTTGCCCGTCCGGTGGTTCCCTGCTGTCAGGTAGAGGAATCATTATTTTCCGCGTAATAAGGGGGCACTTCCTTGCTGCGGCCGTGGACCTAGCTGTCGGCCTCTCCAGGTACAGTCCACGTCCGATGGAAGCCGTTCCTTGACCATGTTGACCATGCCGCGCCGAGAGCTCCAGGGCGGTGGACTTGGGTGAGGCCTAGGAAGGGGACGACACGGAGTCGGGGAAGACGCGACAGTGGATGCCCACGCGTAGAGGAGTATGAGGGTTCACTGGTTCGCTGCGGTGTGAGGCTGTCGTCGCCGCTGAATAACAGGGGGTGTGGGTGAGTAGAGGGATGGCCTGGCCAGCGATGGGAGTAGTACGGGGTGGTCGGGCCTCCGCGGCATCGCAGCCGGCCATGGGAGGCAGGAGCATGAGGCATGACCGGTGCTGGTTTGGGCAGCTGGAGCAAGAAGACCAGAGGTTGAAGAAGCACTACGGCCGTTGGATGGACATCGTACGGTCACTGGAGCTAGAATCGTGTATATTGACTAAGTTGACAAAACCTCCATCCCCGTCAACTTAGTAGGCCCACAAGTCAGCCTGCCACTATACTGGGTCCCAGCTAGCAGGGGAAGTATTCATTTTTTTGTGCGTAATAAGGAGGCACTTCCTTGAATGCAAAGATATAGCTGGTGGGTCCGAGCTGTCAGCGGCGGTAACGTTTTTTTCGTGAAATACAGAGGCCCTTCCGATGGGTCCCAGATGGCAGGTGGTGGAATCATTATTTTGCGCGTAATAAGGAGGCATTTCCTTATGTGTGGCCGTGGACCCAGCTGTCAGCCTCTCCACGTACAGTCCACTTCAGATGCATGTCGATCGTTGACCACGTTGACCAGGCCGCGCCGTGAGCACCAGGGCGGTGGACGACGGTGAGGCCTAGGAAGGGAACGGCACGGAGCCAGGAAAGACTTGGTAGTTGTTTCCCACGCAGAGGGGAGTACGACTGTACAAGGGTTTACTAGCTCATCTCCTGTCGCCGGAGAATCACAACAGGTGTGGGTGAGTAGAGGGATGGCTAGGCCAACGATGGGAGTACGGTGGGGCGGTGAGGCCTGCGCGGCAGCACAGCCGGTCGCGGGGAGGAGGGAGCAGGTAGTCCCGCCGGCGGTTGTTTGAGCGGCTGGAGTAGGAAGAGCAGAGATTGAAGAAGCACGACGGCCGTTGGATGGACATCCAACAGTCACTGCTTGTGCGTCAACCTTTTTTTAGGAAAGCCTCAAATCTGTGGAAAACAGCATACAACCCATCTGCCATTATTTCTAATAATTTATAGCCCATTTGCTAATTCTTAAGGTTCTTTTTGGAGCGCATATTCTTTTTGTTAGCATTACAGCCCATATGGTGGCCACGGTTAAAAAATTGTAGGAAATTTTGCATATTTCGGTGCGGTCCGAATTGTTTTTAATCTCGAAATTTCGAGTCACATTCAAACAGATTTTAAAATAAATGTATATCAATATAAAATCCAACAAATTGTCCATGCATAAAAACAATGCAATTTAAAATCTCGAAATGAAAAAAAGAAATTTGTAACTAATTGTCGGTTTGATGTGTTTTAAAAATGTACATCCCATTTCTCATTACTGATAGGCCATTTTCTCGGCCAGCCGAATGAAGCTCTCGTCTTGAAAGATTTGCAGCCCAACTGGCCTGACAAAATGACTTACTTGGCAAATCACAAAAAAAGTGGGCTGTGGCCGTGGACCCAGCTGCGGCCGTGGACCCAGTTGTCAGCCTCTCCACGTACAGTACTCTTCTGATGGAAGTGGGTCGTTGACCACATTGACCGTGCCGCGCCGAGAGCACCAAGGCAGTGGACGACGGAGCGGCCTAGGAAGGGGACGACGCGGAGCCGGGGAAGACGTGGCAGTGGATGCCCATGCGGAGAGGAGTACGACGGTTCACTGGTTCGTCTGCGGTCTGAGGCTGCCGTCGCCACAGAATAACAGGGGGTGTGGGTGAGTAGAGGGATGCCCTGGCCAGCGGTGGGAGTAGTAGGGGGCGGTGAGGCCTCTGCGGCATCGCAGCCGGCCACGGGAGGCAGGACAACGAGGCAAGACCGGTGCTGGTTTGGGCGGTTGGAGCAAGAACACCAGAGGTTCAAGAAGCACTACGGCCGTTGGATGGACATCGTACGGTCACTTGAGCTAGAATCGTGCATATTGACTAAGTTGACAAAGCCCTCTGTCCCCGTCAACTTAGTAGGGCCACAAGTCAGCCTCCCACTATACTGGGTCCCAGCTAGCAGGGGGAGTATTCATTTTTTTTGTGTCTAATAAGGAGGCACTTCCTTGCGTGCGAAGATATAGATGGTGGGTCCGAGCTGCCAGCGGCGGTAACTTTTTTCGTGAAATACAGAGGCCCTGTCGGTGGGTCCTAGATGTCAGGTGGAGGAATCATTATTTTGTGCGTAATAAGGAGGCATTTCCTTGCGTGCGGCCGTGGACCCAGCTGTCAGCCTCTCCACGTACTGTCCACTTCAGATGCATGTCGGTCGTTGACCATGTTGACCAGGCCGCGCCGAGTGCACCAGGGCGGTGGACGACGGCGAGGCCTAGGAAGGGAACGACACGGAGCCAGGGAAGACTCGGCAGTTGTTTCCCACGTGGAGGGGAGTACGACTGTACGAGGGTTTACTGGTTCGTCTGCTGTCGCCAGAGAATAACAGCAGGTGTGGGTGAGTAGAGGGATGGCTAGGCGAACAATAGGAGTATGGTGGGGCGGTGAGGCCTACACGGCAGCACAGCCGGCCGCGGGGAGGAGGGAGCAGGCACTCCCACCGGTGCTTGTTTGAGCGGCTGGAGCAGGAAGAGCAGAGATTGAAGAAGCACGACGACCGTTCGATGGACATCCAACAGTAACTACTTGTGCGTCAACCTTTTTTTAGGAAAGCCTCAAATCTGTGGAAAACAGCATACATCCCATCTACCATTATTTCTAATAATTTACAGCCCATTTGCTAATTCCTAAGGTTTTTTTGGAGCCAATATTCATTTTGTTAGTATTACAGCCCATATTGTGGCCACGGTTAAAAAATTATACGAAATTTTGCATATTTCGGTGCGGTCCGAGCTGTTTTTAATCCCGAAATTTTGAGTCGCATTCAAACTGATTTTAAAAATAAATGTATATCAATATAAAATCCAACA
The DNA here is from genome assembly GCF_002575655.3 of Aegilops tauschii subsp. strangulata. Classification (NCBI taxonomy): domain Eukaryota; kingdom Viridiplantae; phylum Streptophyta; class Magnoliopsida; order Poales; family Poaceae; genus Aegilops; species Aegilops tauschii. The sequence goes on along the minus strand of NC_053039.3, from coordinate 59,093,975 downwards.
AATTTTCCATGCATAAAAATTAATGCAATTTAAAATCTCGAAATGAAAAAAAGTAATTTGAAACTAATTGCCGGTTTGATGCGTTTAAAAATGTACAACCCATTTCTCATTAGTGATAGGCCATTTTCTCGGCCAACCGAATGAAGCTCTCCTCGTCTTGAAAGATTTGTAGCCCAACAGGCCTGACAAAGCGACTTACTTGGCAAATCACAAAAAAACTGGGCTAGCCATTTTCAGAAAGAAAAAAAACTACTGGGATGGTCTGTGGTAAACATAAAAGAGAAGGTTGTCTAGACTGGCCAGATTGCCCCGCACAGCCCAGTTGACACCCTGCTTCCATCTCAAAAACAAATTATATAAATGCCACTCCAATTATGGCGATTCATAAAAATGCCACTGCAATTTCCAAACTTTGAAAAAATGCCACTACAATTTCTGCAAACTTTGGAAAACGCCACTGCAATTTGCAAACTTTGAAAAACGCCACTCCAGACTTCGAAAGATGCCACTTGAAATGGCCTGAAATGGCATTTTTAAAGTTTGGAAATTGCAGTGGCATTTCTCAGAAACACCAGATTTGGAGTGGCATTTATCAAATTAACCCAAAACAAAAATAACTGGGCGAGCTGCTGGGTCCCTGGTGTCAGCCGCTCGTTGTGCAATTCTCTCGTTTATTGACTACGTTGACAATGGCATGGGACCCAGATGTCAGAAATCCATTAGGAGGAGCCATTTTTTATTGGCTTCAAATAAGGAGGCACTTGCTTGCGTACTGCCATGACCTTGGCGGGTCCCTGCTGTCATCCTCTCCACGTACAATCATCTCCTGATTGTGTACGCGTCAACTTGGTAGGCCCACAAGTCAGCCTCTATACCCGTGGAGGACAAATACAACCCATTTAAAAAAATTACAGCCCATTCCATACGTTCAAACGGAAAGTTCAACCACTACAAGAAATATGTCAACTAGTGACCTTGTGTCAGTGACCCTGGAAGAATTGGTCATAGATCTATGACCATTTCAGACCAATTGGTCAAAAGCTGTTCGGGGGGCTCTAAACCCTAAACTATAACGACCATTTTGGTCAGAAAGGTCGTAATTTCCTTACACAAAATCTTCATAAAGCAGATAGCACTGGTTCGCTGCCTTATTTCTAGCTGATCATGACCAATATAGATGGTCATAACCTTCTAAATTGTGGTGGGTTTCTATGACTAGGCGCCACCTCATCAGTTTTGCCTATGTGTCATGTCCATGTGGCAGTTTTTGCCCTAGGTTGTGAAGCAACCTATATTTCTGTCATTCCCAAAATTCCCAAAAAATCGAATAAATTCTTTGGGTCATATCTTCGTCAAATATATAAAAAACCTTCCTTGCCTAGTTCAAAAATAATTCAAAAATATTCATTTTCCTATTTTGTTCAGAAAAACACTTTGTGAAAGAAGTACCACTTTGGCATGTCCAAATGGTATCCATTTTCTACAGTGCTTTCCTATGCCCAAATAACCATCCTCCACCAAATGCCAGCTCAATCCATTCATTATTTTGAGCCCAGCTTCAACATTTGTATTTATGTCCAGCGTGGTACTTTGCAAAGCAAGTACCACCTATGCTCCTCCTTTTGAGCTGAAAATTTGTGAAGACGGTCTTCTTAGTAACTGATCATCCTTAGCCAAAACTCACGCCCATTAGCCATGTGCATTTCCCGTACCACTAATCAAACACTTGGCTGCTTATTCATGTTTGAGCATCGATCGGTCTCCTCGTGAGAATATTATGTTGTGATTTTCTTCCTAGCACCTACCTGGGGAGTGCCCAACCCACTAGACATGCCTAGGCCGCCCAGAACATATGGCAATGCCACGGTCACGCGGTGACCACGCGGCGGGCATGCGAGTTTACGTGCTCTAGAGTTGGGGCCCTTGGCCACCGTCCAATCCTCGATGTATCGCCACCAAACCATGAAATAGGTACTTATGTAACTAGAAATGATTTTTGGAAAAAATAAATAGCAAACTATGAGGCAGCTGCAGTTCAAATTTGACCCGCTTCCTACTGAATCGGCGGGAATTTGCCTTTTTCACTAGAGGTGGATCAAAACTTTTGACACCCAACCATTTTTTCAATTGTGCATTAAATATGGCCTAGTATTTTAGAAAATTGATTTGGTCCAATTTTGCAACAAATATATGGTAGATCCTTCACAAAAAAAACTCATTTCAGGCACTCACAAAATGGAAAATGAATTTTCCTTGTAAAGAAAATGAAAACTCCCTTAGGCAACATTGTTTGGAATTTCAAGATGCACCCTTGTGCACAATATGAGATCATTTGAACAAACTATGCCATGAATGTGGCCATAAGATTGATCATTTGGCTTGAAAGCCATGAATCTTCACGCATGATAGCTCATTTTTTAGAACACTTTTTTAAAATAATTTCTGTATTACAAGTTTATTATTTTTCCTGGAAACTTGGTCACATATGATGACACAATCCGAAGGCTTTCCAATTTTTTTATTTTTTTTGAATTTTTTATGCCCGTTTCAAAATGCGGTCAAAACGGCGGGAATGACCGTTCCTAGCTAGTGGTTGAATCTTGGAATTTTTTGCTGTTTCTCTGATTAAATAGATATTTCTGTACCTAGAACCGATTTTTGGAAACAATAATGAGCAAACGACGTGGCAGCTGCAGTTGAAATTTTACACGCTTCATACTGAATCGGCGGAAATTTGTCTTTTTCACGAGAGGTGGATCAAAACTTTTCACACCCAACCACTTGGTCAATTGTGCATTAAATATTTCCTAGTATTTTAGAAAATTGACTAGGTCTAATTTTGCAACAAATATATGGTAGGTCCTTCACAAAAAACCCTCTTTTCGGGCACTCGAAAAATGGAAAATGAATTTTCCATGCAAAGAAAATGATAACTCCCTTAGGCAACATTGTTTGGAATTCCAAGATGCACCCTTGTGCACAGTATGAGGTCATTTGAACAAACTATGCCATGAATGTGGCCATAAGATTGATCATTTGGCTTGAAAGCCATGAATCTTCACATATGATAGCTCATTTTCGAGAACACTTTTTAAAAATAATTTCCGTATTACAAGTTTATTATTTTTCCTGGATACTTGTTCACATATGATGACACAATCCGAAGGTTTTCCAATTTTTTAATTTTTTTGAATTTTTTATGCCCGTTTCAAAATGCGGTCAAAACGGCGGGAATGACCGTTCCTAGCTAGTGGTTGAATCTTGGAATTTTTTTGGTGTTTCTCTAATTTAATAGATACTTATGTACCTAGAAATGATTTTTGAAAAAAGTAATGAGCAAACTACGAGGCAGCTGCGGTTGAAATTTTACCCGCTTCCTACTAAATCGGCGGAAATTTGTCTTTTTCACGAGAGGTGGATGAAAACTTTTTACACCCAACCACTTGATCAATTGTGCATTAAATATGTCCTAGTATTTTATAAAATTGATTAGGTCCAATTTTGCAACAAATATTTGGCAGGTCCTTCACAAAAAAACCTCTTTTCGGGCACTCGAAAAAAGGAAAATGAATTTTCCGTGCAAAGAAAATGATAACTTCCTTAGGCAACATTGTTTGTCATTCCAAGATGCACCCTTGTGCACAATATGAGATCATTTGAACAAACTATGCCATGAATGTGGCCATAAGATTGAGCATTTGGCTTGAAAGCCATGAATCTTCACAAATGATAGCTCATTTCTGAGAACACTTTTTTAAAAGAATTCCGTATTACAAGTTTATTATATTTCCTGATAACTTAGTCACATATAATGACAGAATAGGAAGGTTTTCCAATTTTTTTTATTTTTTTTGAATTTTTTATGCCTGTTACAAAATGTGGTCAAAACGGCGGGAATGACCGTTCCTAGCTAGTGGTTGAATCTTGGAATTTTTTCAGTGTTTCTATGATTAAATAGATACTTATGTACCTAGAAATGATTTTTGGAAAAAATAAAGAGCAAGCTATGAGGCAGCTGCAGTTCAAATTTGACCCGCTTCCAACTGAATCGGCAGAAATTTGTCTTTTTCACGAGAGGTGGATCAAAAGTTTTGACACGCAACCATTTGGTTATTTGTACATTAAATATGGTCTAGTATTTTAGAAAAATGATTTGATACAATTTTGCAACAAATATTTGGTATGTCCTTCACAAAAAAAACTCATTTTGAGCACTCGAAAAATGAAAAATAATTTTTCATGCAAACAAAATGAAAAGTTCCTTATTACTATTTTGTTAATTTTTTTCTTCTAAAAACTAGGTCATATTTGATGACATGATGAGAAGGTTTTTCATTTGTTTCATTTTTTTCCAGTTTCTCAGGTCAAGTAAATAGCTGAGTTGATCTAACATCTTATTTTTAAATTTATCACGACCAATTTAATTGGTCATAATATTGTATTGTGTTTTGATTGGTTCGTGGACAAGGCACATGGTTCATGCACAAAACACCGTTGGATCCTCCCAGATCCAACGCTAGCCGTCGCTCCTCGCCTCCCCCACCAACCCCACCTGAGGCGAAACCCTAGCTGGCATCTTCCATCCACCCCCCGCCTCCTTTCTTTCTTTCTTTCTCTCCCTCCCCCCTCAGATCCTCTCCCCTCTCCCTCGATGCAAATCCCTCTCGTCCCCCTCGTCGCCGCCACCCATCCCTCCGAACCTCGCCGCCACCCACCTCCGCCGCTGCCCTCACTCTCCCCTCGTCTCCCTTGTCCTCGACCAACCTCGCCGCCCGCGGGGCTCTCGCATCGCCGCCACTCGACGCCCGCGCATGACAGAAGAGAATCCCGAGGTCCTCCTTCGATGCTCTTCTGCCTCACTCGCCCACGGGGCTCTCTGCTCCACCTCGACTGGCCGGCGCAGACAGAAGGGAAGCCCTCGTCGTTCACAGGTCCTTGACTCCGCCGTCCCTGCGCCGAACCTTCGTCTTCCGGATCCAGCCGCCGTCGCAGCCATGCCGTTCACCCAGCACCCTCGCCCTCGTAAGCGACGCACGCTCCCCTCTCCTTCGATTCACGATTCGTCCGTGGTCTCACAGATCAGATCTGACTGACCGACCTCCGATTCACGTTGCAGGTAGCCACATCCTCCCCGACGCCTGGTCCTGGCCCTGTGCACGGCGGACGCGGCTTGGTTGCTTCCTCCGGGAACCCTATCCCCTCGATCTTGGTGCGGCGGCGGGCGCATCCACCAGATCCGCCGGCGGGCTTCACCATGGAAGGGGCGAGCTGGCGCAGATGACGGCGGCCATGCTCCTCGACCTTGAGTTCCGCTCCCGTCCGCCCACGCTCCTCAACCTTGAGCTCTGCCCCCGCCCGCCCCGGGCCACCGGTACTTCCCCTGCCCCCCTCTCGCCGTGCTGCTTGATGCGATCTGTGCCGTACCGCTGTATGAACCAGTTGTTGCTTATCCCATCGCCGTTGCGTTGCTGTCAAGTTAGCGTCTCATGCCACTGCTACAGCAGTTTGCTGCCTCACGAGTTTGCATGACGAGTTGAATTAGAAGCTGCAGTATGTGGCAATGGTGTGGTGGTGCATTAATCAACAGTAAATACATAGACGTATGCAAGGGTTTTTCCTTTGCTATCATCCCAACTTAACACATGAAGATTGCAAAGAACATTCCTCTTGGATGCCCTGTGAACACATCCACTGCTAGTCAAGTCAAGCTGTGTATGCATATCTAATTTCTGCAATGTGAACATATCCCCCTGCCTTTGTTTCTGTTGGTGTGTGTATGTGCAAAATGATAGGTGCCTGCCATGTGGTTTATAAACACACAGTTATAACAGTAAGATGATATTCAGGCCCTGTTTGGAGTCACTCCAGCTCCTATAAATACAAGGAGCTGGGGAGCATATGTTTCCCAGCTCCGTGCTTTTTAACCCCAGCTCCGGGAGCGGAGTGGTGGAGTGCCGGGTCTTCGAACAGGGCCTCAAATTGCTTAAGATGTGCTTTCAGTCCTAACTTGACAATCTCCTGCTTTACTTATGAGCTAAGCGTCTGTTTCAAGAGGAAGGCACCACACTAGACAAGAGCAGCCCACTTTCCTGCAGTGAGTGAAACAAAGCCATGTACCTTACCAAAGCTAGGAAGTTATGTTTGTGTCTAGCTTTCTAAGTATATATACTTGCTAGTATTTTTGTGTCTAGCTTTCTCAGTCCGATTGCCGGCATGCAAAAGATGGATGCACATGTACCTACATACCAGAGTAGACCATCTATATAGTCTCTAGCCATGTTGATAATATATTTTTTAAGAAAGAAATCAAGTCAGATTATATATGTACAATTATTATGCACATACGTATGGTGACTGCTGATTGATTATTTTTGTTTTCCTGTGAATCCCATCTTTATTGACTAGCAGCACTCACACTAAGTATTACAAATCCATCGTGCATACAATCCAATCATATCAACATGTAGTTGCTTTGTATATCATGTCAATAATTTCTTTGCACGCCCATTCTGCCATGTCAATGATGATGATTTTATTATGATTTCTACCAATGGATGGATTCACATGATGCGACGGACCTGCTGCCTGCTATCTTCCCCGACCACTTATGTGAGCTGCTCCTGCCGCTGACCCTCCTCAACTTCGCCCGTTGCCCGCTGTTGCTGCTAGTGAGACAATTTCGTTGATCTGTCGCTTCTTCCTCCTATCAACTACATATGTGATGATTCCTCCTGTCAACTACAAACTTACAACTAATTTAGGGGATAGTTGTCTACTGTCGAAGATGTTATTGTACAACATTCTAATTAGTACATTACTCACAAACATTGTTTGTTGAGCAGAGTGATCCTGTGTTATTGTTTTTCCAAACTGTTGTAATAATGCAAGCACTTGAATTGCGAGTCTCTCCATTAATTTTGAGGAGGTGTTTGTTTTGATATTTTGACATTCAGTGTTTGAAAAAGGAAAATATCTCGCTCAGTTATCCAGTAAACCATTTGCTATTTGATTGGCTTATGGTCTTCATGTCTAGGAGGAACATTATAGCAATCAGGATACCAGCTTCTTGTTTATGTAGCCACTAAAATCTATACTCCACCATGTAAGGCTAGTTCAGACTTGAGGCTGAACCCTTCTCTGTGTAGTATGATTCCGAGGAAACATATCTCAATAATGCTGAAACTTTTCACGTTGGCGTTACTATGTTTGATGTGGTGGTGCCAAACAAAACTCATATGCTTATGCTGCGCTTACTTTTAATCTTGTGAACATGCTAATTTAGAGGATGTACTGTAGTTCCACTCATTTATTCTGTGTGATGAGCTTACTTTTGTACTGTAGCCACCTTCTTGTTTACTTTGCTGAATCCTGTCTTGTGTACTAATCATAAGTTACTAGCATTTGGCTTCTCTATGCTAATTAAACCTGATAAGTATGTATGCTTCTTTGAGATACAAATTCCACATTGCATGTTTATGAGGTTCAATTTCTACAGGTGTTGCCAAATGAATGTGTCAACATGTCTCTCCTTAGGGGTTGATTTAAACCGCATATGATCTACTGTATCAATTTTTTGCTGTTCAAACATTGAAATCCTGGTTCATTTTTCAAACATTGAAATGTTGCTGACCCTGTCTTTCTATGCTTAAATGATAAAAATTTCGCAGTTTGCTTGTTCTAACCATTTTGCTTGATAACTTGCAGATGTTGGCCTTCATTCATGTTTTGTCGTGAGGTCCAGGATGAATAAGTTGGGAGAAGCATTGGAGCTAGTTATAGTGTGATAGCTGCGTTACCTGATGTGAACATTTTTTATTGTAAAACTAATGTGAACCATGTTTGATTGTAATAATGTGCCAAGTTTGGCTCTTTTTTATTGTAAAACTAATGTGAACCATGTTTGATTGTAATAATGTGCCATGTTTGATTGTAATAATATGAACATTTTAACCATATTTTTCCGGATTAGTCGTGCTCTGTTTGAAGCATTTTGTTTTCTCTCTGTTCTGATTTAAATATTGTTATTTATTTACTGGAAAATTGAGATCTGAAGAATATAACAGTGACAACTTGGACCCACTTATTAGAACCTGACAACCGGGTCCCATCTCACTAGTGGGCCTACCTTTTGAAAAAAAGAAAATAAAAAACTTTGGAGCCAGAAAGGCCATGCCCTAGAAAATAAAAAGGCCAAATTGTTGGACCAGGCCCATGTATATAGAGAAAATTAATAGAAAAAATACATTAAAAAGGCCGAATTATTGGGCTAGGCCCATGTAGAAAATCGAATTGGCCTGGGGAGGCTCCTAGTGACCAAAACAAAACAGTAGGCATATTTTGGTCGTAAACGTCTACGACCTTCTCACAGAGAAGGTCGTTAATTTCAGTTTACGACTGCCAGCTTTTGACCTTCTATTTTTGGTCACAAAAAGGTCGCAAATGAAAAACAATGACCTTTCAGTGACCAATAGTCAAGGTCACAAGTTGACATATTTCTTGTAGTGAACATTCAGAGCAAAGTAACAGGTCTGATCCACATATAGAGTACTGAACTTCCACGTTGACAACCATCATAGCCAAGTTAACTATTTACTCCCACTAATACTCTAGTAGCGTACAAGTACTAACTTACTCTTAACTAACTAGACGATGCCGGCCGCCATCTGCGGTACATGCTAAACGCCGGCACCGGCGTCCTCCTCCTCGTCTCGGACTTCCAGAGGTGCGATAGGGCGTTTTGCTGGCGCGCGTTGGCCCTTTCCATGCCGGCGTGGTCCACCGAAGCTTCGGCTTCTAAGTGGGAAACCCACTTGATGAGCTGGTTGTAAAAATCGGAGTCGCAAACACGTGCGTGCCCGACAGCCTCCAGGGCTATTTGCCGGGCGCCGGCCTCCACGTAGTCGGCCTAGTTGCGGGCGCTCTGCTCGCGACTCAGAGCATCGGTGCGCTGCTGCTCCATGTCCCGCTGGCGGCGCAAATCGGTGATACGCTGCTCCTCCGCCAAGCGGTCACGCTCCAACAACTCCTGCTCCCCCGCCAGGCGGTCACGCTCCAACAAGTCCTCGATCTCCGCATTGCCATCTAAAGACCGATAGAATGCCTCCTCCCTCCGTCTGCCTTCCGGTGAAAAACCAAACACTTGTTCCAGCGGTGACCGCCTTCGGCCTCGCCTATCGCGGACCGACGGGGTCACGGCGGACGTGGCGAGAGCGAGGATAAGTGGTGAGCGACGTCAGGCTGGTGGGGGGCTTATGAGGATAGGGCGAGTTGGGTCACGGTGCCACCGGAGAAGGCCGGGAAACAGTACTTATAGGCGGAAGGTAGCGCGACGGTCATTGGAATTCAATGCATAATTAGGCAGGCATGGCTTAGCGGGCCAGCTTGCCGTGGAAAACTAGAGAAACTGAAATTATGACTGTGCCGTCCCGTCCCGTCCGTGCTGGGGCGCACGCCGGCATGACAGTTGATGTCTACTATACAACCTTCTTCTTGTAGACGTTGTTGGGCATCCAAGTGCAGAGGTTTGTAGGACAGTAGCAAATTTCCCTCAAGTGGATGACCTAAGGTTTATCAATCCGTGGGAGGCATAGGATGAAGATGGTCTCTCTCAAGCAACCCTGCGACCAAATAACAACGAGTCTCTTGTGTCCCCAACACACCCAGTACAATGGTAAATTGTATAGGTGCACTAGTTCGGCGAAGAGATGGTGATACAAGTGCAATATGGACAGTAGATATAGGTTTTTGTAATCTGAAAATATAAAAACAGCAATGTAGCAAGTGGTAAAAGTGACCACAAACGGTATTGCAATGTGTAGAAACAAGGCCTAGGGTTCATACTTTCACTAGTGCAAGTTCTCTCAACAATAATAACATAATTGGATCATAAAACTATCCCTCAACATGCAACAAAGAGTCACTCCAAAGTCACTAATAGCGGAGAACAAATGAAGAGATTATGGTAGGGTACGAAACCACCTCAAAGTTATCCTTTCTGATCGATCTATTCAAGAGTCCGTAGTAAAATAACATGAAGCTATTCTTTCCGTTCGATCTATCATAGAGTTCGTACTAGAATAACACCTTAAGACACAAATCAACCAAAACCCTAATGTCACCTAGATACTCCAATGTCACCTCAAGTATCCGTGGGTATGATTATACGATATGCATCACACAATCTCAGATTCATCTATTCAACCAACATAAAGTACTTCAAAGAGTGCCCCAAAGTTTCTACCGGAGTGTCAAGACGAAAACGTGTGCCAACCCCTATGCATAAGTTCACGAGGTCACGGAACCCGCAAGTTGATCACCAAAACATACATCAAGTGAATCACGTGATATCCCATTGTCACCACAGATACGCACATGCAAGAAATACATCAAGTGTTCTCAAATCCTTAAAGACTCAATCCAATAAGATAACTTCAATTGGAAAACTCAATCCATTACAAGAGAGTGGAGGGGGAGGAGCATCATAAGATCCAACTATAATAGCAAAGCTCGCGATACATCAAGATCGTACCACCTCAAGAACAAGAGAGAGAGAGAGATATCAAACACATAGCTACTGGTACATACCCTAAGCCCCGAGGGTGAACTACTCCCTCCTCGTCATGGAGTGCGCCGGGATGATGAAGATGGCCACCGGTGAGGGATCCCCCCTCCGGCAGGGTGCCGGAACAGGGTCCCGATTGGTTTTTGGTGGCTACAGAGGCTTGCGGCGGCGGAACTCCTAATCTATTCTCTTCCCCAATGTTTTTAGGGTATAAGAATATATATATAGGCGAAAGAAGTCGGTCAGGGGAGCCACGAGGGGCCCACGAGGGTGGGGGGCGCGCCTCCCTGCCTCGTGGCCACCTCGAAGCTTCCCTGACGTGTACTCCAAGTCCCCTGGATTGCTTCCGTTCCAAAAATAACTCTCCCGAAGGTTTCATTCCGTTCGGACTCCATTTGATATTCCTTTTGTGCGAAACACTGAAATAGGCAGAAAACAGAAACTGGCACTGGGCTCTAGGTTAATAGGTTAGTCCCAAAAATCATATAAAAGTGCTTAGTAAAGCCCATTAAACATCCAAAAGACATAATATAATAGCATGGAACAATCAAAAATTATAGATACGTTGGAGACGTATCAGTATCCCCAAGCTTAATTACTCCTCGTCTTCAAGTAGGTAAATGATAAAAACAGAATTTTTGACGTGGAATGCTACCTAACATATTTATCAATGTAATCTTCTTTATTGTGGCAAGAATATTCAGATCCATAAGATTCAAAACAAAAGTTTAATATTGACATGAAAACAATAATACGTCAAGCATACTAACAAAGCAATCATGTTTTCGCAAAATAGCATGGCCAAAGCACGCTATCCCTACAAAATCATATAGTCTGGCTTTGCTCTATCTTCATCACACAAAATATTTAAATCATGCACAACCCCGATGACAAGCCAAGCAATTGTTTCATACTTTTGATGTTCTCAAACTTTTTCAATCTTCACGCAATACATGAGCGTGAGCCATGGACATAGCACTATAAGTGGAATAGAATGGTGGTTGTGGAGAAGACAAAAAGGAGAAGATAGTCTCACATCAACTAGGCGTATCAACGGGCTATGGAGATGCCCATCAATAGATATCAATGTGAGTGAGTAGGGATTGCCATTCAACGGATGCACTAGAGTTATAAGTGTATGAAAGCTCAACAAAAGAAACTAAGTGGGTGTGCATCCAACTCGCTTGCTCACGAAGACCTAGGGCAATTTGAGGAAGCCCATCAATGGAATATACAAGCCAAGTTCTATAATGTAAAATTCGCAGTAGTATATGAAAGTGACAACATAGGAGATTCTCTATCATGAAGATCATGGTGCTACTTTGAAGCACAAGTGTGGTAAAAGGATAGTAGCATTGCCCCTTCTCTCTTTTTCTCTTTTTTTTTTGTTTTTTTGTTTTCCTCTTTTTTTTATTTGGGTCTTTTCTCTTTTTTTATGGCCTCTTTTTTTTAGTCTGGAGTCTCATTCCGACTTGTGGGGGAATCATAGTCTCCATCATCCTTTCCTCACTGGGACAATGCTCTAATAATGATGATCATCACACTTTTATTTACTTACAACTCAAGTATTACAACTCAATACTTAGAACAAAATATGACTCTATATGAATGCCTCCGGCGGTGTACCGGGATGTGCAATGAATCAAGAGTGACATGTATGAAAGAATTATGAATGGTGGCTTTGCCACAAATACGATGTCAACTACATGATCATGCAAAGCAATATGACAATGATGAAGCGTGTCATAATAAACATAATGGTGGTAAGTTGCATGGCAATATATCTCGGAATGGCTATGGAAATGCCACAATAGGTAGGTATGGTGGCTGTTTTGAGGAAGGTATATGGTGGGTGTATGATACCGGCGAAAGGTGCGCAGTATTAGAGAGGCTGGCAATGGTGGAAGGGTGAGAGTGCGTATAATCCATGGACTCAACATTAGTCATAAAGAACTCACATACATATTGCAAAAATCTATTAGTTATCGAAACAAAGTACTATGTGCATGCTCCTAGGGGGATAGATTGGTAGGAAAAGACCATCGCTCATCCCTGGCCGCCACTCATAAGGAAGACAATCAAAAAATAAATCATGCTCCGACTTCATCACATAACGGTTCACCATACGTGCATGCTACGGGAATCACAAACTTTACCACAAGTGTCTCTCAAATTCACAACTACTCACTAGCATGACTCTAGTATTACCATCCTGATATCTCAAAACAATCATAAGGAATCGAACTTCACATAGTATTCAATGCACTCTATATGAAAGTTTTTATTATACCCATCTTGGATGCCCATCATATTAGGACTAAATTCATAACCAAAGCAAATTACCATGCTGTTTAGGACTCTCAAAATAATATAAGTGAAGCATGATAGTTCATCTATTTCTTCAAAATAAATCCACCGCCGTGCTCTAAAAGATATAAGTGAAGCACTAGAGCAAACGACAAACTACTCCGAAAGATATAAGTGAAGATCAATGAGTAGTCGAATAATTATGCAACTATGTGAAGACCCTCTAACATTTAAGAATTTCAGATCTTGGTATTTTATTAAAATAGCAAGCAACACAAAAGAAAATAAAATGACGCTCCAAGCAAAACACATATCATGTGGTGAATAAAAATATAGCTCCAAGTAAAGTTACCGATGAACGAAGACGAAATAGGGGATGCCTTCCGGGGCATCCCCATGCTTAGGCTGTTGGTTATCCTTGAATATTACCTTGTGGTGCATTGGGCATCCCTAATCTTAGGCTCTTGCCACTCCTTATTCCATAGTCCATCGAATCTTTACCCAAAACTTGAAAAATTCACAACACAAAACTCAACAGAAAACTCGTAAGCTCCGTTAGTATAAGAACATAAATCACCACTTAGGTACTGTTGTGAACTCATTATAAATTCATATTGGTGTAATATCTACTGTATTCCAACTTCTATATGGTTCACACCCTCCGATACTACTCATATATTCATCAAAATAAGCAAACAACACATAGAAAACAGAATCTGTCAAAAACAGAACAGTCTGTAGAAATCTGTATCAAACGTATAATTCTGGAACTCTAAAAATTCTGCCAAAATAGGATGACCTACATAATTTGTTTATTGATCTGCTGCAATTGGAATCAATATTATATCACGTTCTGGTAATTTTTAAAAATTGTTTTCGTGAACAGAAAGTTTCTGGAATTATCAGCAAGATCAAATAACTATTATCCAAGAAGATCCTATAGGTTTAACTTGGCACAAACACTAATTAAAACATAAAAACACATCTAACCAGAGGCTAGATAGATTATTTATTCCTAAACAGAACCAAAAAGCAAGAAACTAAAATAAAATTGGGTTGCCTCCCAACAAGCGCTAACGTTCAACGCCCCTAGCTAGGCATGATGATTTCAATGATGCTCACATAAAAGATAAGAATTGAAACATAAAGGGAGCATCATGAAGAATATGACTAGAACATTTAAGCCTAACCCACTTGCTATGCATAGGGATTTTGTGATCAAACAACTTAGGGGAACAATAATCAACTAGCATAGGAAGGCAAAACAAGCATAACTTCAAAACTTTTAACACATAGAGAGGAAACTTGATATTATTGCAATATGTAGAAGCATATGATCCTCTCTCATAATAATTTTCAGTAGCATCATGAATGAATTCAACCATATAACCAGCACATAAAGCATTCTTTTCATGATCTACTTGCATAGAGATTTTACTACTCTCCACATAAGTAAATTTATTCTCATCAATAGTAGTAGGAGCAAACTTAACAAAATAACTATCACGTGAAGCATAATCCAATTGAAAATTAAAATCATGATGACAAGTTTCATGGTTATCTTTATTCTTTAGAGCATACATGTCATCACAATAATCATCATAAATAGGAGGCATGCTTTCAGCATAATAAATTTGCTCATCAAAACTTGGGGGACTAAACATATCATCTTCATCAAACATAGCATCCCCAAGCTTGTGGCTTTGCATATCATTAGCATCATGGGTATTCAAAGAATTAATACTAAAAACATTGCAATCATGCTCATCATTCACATATTACATGCCAAGCATTCTATGTAATTCTTCTTCTAGCACTTGTGCACAATTTTCCTTCCCATCATTTTCACGAAACACATTAAAAAGATGAAGCATATGAGGCACCCTTAATTCCATTTTTTTGTAGTTTTATTTTATAAACTAAAACTAGTGATAAAACAAGAAACTAAAAGATTCGATTGCAAGATCTAAAGATATACCTTCAAGCACTCACCTCCCCGGCAACGGCGCCAGAAAAGAGCTTGATGTCTACTACACAACCTTCTTCTTGTAGACGTTGTTGGGCATCCAAGTGCAGAGGTTTGTAGGACAGTAGCAAATTTCCCTCAAGTGGATGACCTAAGGCTTATCAATCCGTGGGAGGCGTAGGATGAAGATGGTCTCTCTCAAGCAACCCTGCAACCTAATAACAAAGAGTCTCTTGTGTCCCCAACACACCCAATACAATGGTAAATTGTATAGGTGCACTAGTTCGGCAAAGAGATGGTGATACAAGTGCAATATGGATAGTAGATATAGGTTTTTGTAATCTGAAAATATAAAAACAGCAAGGTAGCAAGTGGTAAAAGTGAGCACAAACGGTATTGTAATGTGTAGAAACAAGGCCTAGGGTTCATACTTTCCCTAGTGCAAGCTCTCTCAACAATAATAACATAATTGGACCATAAAACAATCCCTCAACGTGCAACAAAGAGTCACTCCAAAGTCACTAATAGCGGAGAACAAACGAAGAGATTATGGTAGGGTATGAAACCACCTCAAAGTTATCCTTTCTGATTGATCTATTCAAGAGTCCGTAGTAAAATAACATGAAGCTATTATTTCCGTTCGATCTATCATAGAGTTCGTACTAGAATAACACCTTAAGACACAAATCAACCAAAACCCTAATGTCACCTAGATACTTCAATGTCACCTCAAGTATTCGTGGGTATGATTATATGATATGCATCACACAAGCTCAGATTCATCTATTCATCCAACATAAAGTACTTCAAAGAGTGCCCCAAAGTTTCTACCGGAGAGTCAAGACAAAAACGTGTGCCAACCCCTATGCATAAGTTCACGAGGTGACGGAACCCGCAAGTTGATCACCAAAACATACATCAAGTGAATCACGTGATATCCCATTGTCACCACAGATACGCACATGCAAGACATACATGAAGTGTTCTCAAATCCTTGAAGACTCAATCCGATAAGATAACTTCAAAGGGAAAACTCAATCCATTACAAGAGAGTAGAGGGGGAGAAACATCATAAGTTCCAGCTATAATAGCAAAGCTCGCGATACATCAAGATCGTATCACCTCAAGAACAAGAGAGAGAGAGAGAGATCAAACACATAGCTACTGGTACATACCCTCAGCCCCGAGGGTGAACTACTCCCTCCTCATCATGGAGAGCGCCGAGATGATGAAGATGGCCACCGGTGACGGATCCCCCCTCCGGCAGGGTGCCGGAACAGGGTCCCGATTGGTTTTTGGTGGCTACAGAGGCTTGCGGCGGCGGTACTCCCGATCTATTCTGTTCCCCGATGTTTTTAGGGTATATGGATATATATAGGCGAAAGAAGTCGATCAGGGGACCCACGTGGGGCCCACGAGGGTGGGGGCGTGCCCAGGGGGCAGGCGCGCCTCCCTGCCTCGTGGCCACCTCGTTGCTTCCCTGACGTACACTCCAAGTCTCTTGGATTGCTTCCGTTCCAAAAATAACTCTCCCGAAGGTTTCATTCCGTTTGGACTCCGTTTGATATTCGTTTTCTTCGAAACATCTGAAATAGGCAAGAAAACAACAATTTGGGCTGGGCCTCCGGTTAGTAGGTTAGTCCCAAAAATGATATATAAGTGTAAAGTAAAGCCCATAAACATCCAAAACAGAATATATAATAGCATGGAACAATCAAAATTTATAGATACGTTGGAGACGTATCAACGGTCAAACGAGTGCACTCGAATCATCTCCCTCCTTGTCAATAATGATTCCACGGATTTAAAAGGCCCGCAACAATTAAAGCACGTCTTTTTTGCATCAGTTTGTTGCCTTAATTACGGCCGGCTGCATGCAGGCACTCAAAATCGCTCGCAGCCAGTATGCGGAGCAGCATGCAACGAGTCGCAGCTGAGGGCATTAGTTGATGAACTTTAGCTGGGAGATAAGGCATTTGCGAACGTTTTTGCTGGCAGTTTCTTCAGATTCGCATGGCATTTTCTTCAGAGTAGCTTGTCAGTTTCTTCAGAGGTAGGCATTTTTATTCAAAAAACTGCCACTTCGGATCTTGCGTCGCAACTAAAACTGCCAGGAGCGCATTAGTAGGCTAGCTAGTGGTCGATCAGTAACTTGTAAACACTAAGCAAACAGAAATAAGGAACTGTTAATGCATCTCAATGATTCACAGATCATATACAAATATGTAGCTCCAAAAGCAAAGATCAGCCACTTCGGATCTTGCGTCACAATGAAAACCAACTAGTACGATTCCAATACATAAGATCAACATATTAATGCATCTCAATGATTCATAGATCATATACAAATACGTAGCTCCAAAAGCAAAGATCTAGAAAAAACATCTGTTATGCCTACTAACATGGATGCTTCTCTTGGCCAACATTCAGTACAGACTGAAAGACAAATTTGTTTGTGAAGTCTACAATTCCTCTTGCAAATGCAAGTTGTTTCACCAACAGCTGGAACCATGAGAATGAACCACACATGATGGAGGAACATCCACTGCAATATGATTTGGTCTTCTCTCGATCACACGGCGAGACTATTTTTGGAATACAAACTTTAACTTAGGCTAAATGATGCCCATTGTATAATTAGACCAAAGCAATGAAGCACCTAGTGTTGGCCAATAAATAGTACGGTACTACTTTTCTATAGTCCATGAAGTGACTATCCAATCTTTCTGTGTCTATTTTCAAATGGCACTGCATGCAGTGACTATACTATTCTCTTGTGCAGTTCAACCAAAATTGCGGTCACTTTGTGTGTTTGCAAAATAGCAACGGGCACACATCTCTGTCTGCACAAATATCAAGCAGCTAGTAAACATATACCCCACCTTGTATTTTCGGTTTAAACATGTCTCTTCCGCTTAGCATCTGTCATGTTTTGCACCGGACAATTTGATACAGTCATGTTTTTTTATGGAAAGACAGTAGGAGAGGCTCCTACTGTTTGTATATATTTCTTCTTTTTTGTAAAGAGTTACATGGTTGCATTCCACTAGCTTGCTTTCCGTCTTGCCTTTGCCGGAGGCATAGGTTGAGCTTTAGCAATAGCAGACAGTTAGGGAACCCATGAGTTACATAATTGTTACATGACGGTGCCCTACCATCACCCCCACCCCGGGGGGGAGGGGGGGTTATGGAGGAGCACTATACAAGTAGTCACTACTCAAGGATCAAGGAGGGAGTTAGGCTAGTGAGTTACAAAAAGTAGTTACAATAGACTTTTGTGCCTCTTTCACCCTATATTGGAGGAGGCCAAAATCTCCCATGAAACGTGTCAACAAGGAAGTAGTACTACGATTGACCCCTCTGAAGTGTTTGTTATTGCGTTCCTTCCACAAACTCCAAGCTGCGGTGAGGAAAATTTCCATGAAGAGAGGTCTACGCTCAGTCTCATTGATTTGCGCGATCAGATCAAGTCTGGAATCAAACTCTGGCCAGGCAATATCAATCTTCTCCTAGCAAGCTTTACTGAACGGGCAGGTGAAGATCATGTGGTCCACCGTTTCTTCAATATTTTGCCCACAAAGAAGGCAGTCAAATATCTCACTAATGTTGTAATGACGATGCTTCAGCATGTTCCTTGTGTTCAGTTGATCAAGCAGAAGCAACCATCCGAAGACTTTGATTTTCATGGTGTTTTAGATCGCCGCAGTAGCCTGAAGGTTGGGTGCTTTGGGGCAAGTCTGAAACAGAATTTGTAGTAATCTGCAGCTTTGAACTCTGTTTTCCCCCAGGTATAGTGCCATACGTCAGTGGAGGTCGTGGAGGGGCACATGTGAGTGGTCAGCGTCTCCATACAACGAACTTCCAAAAGGGCTTGAGGAGAGAGGGGCAGATGAAAAAGTTCATGCAGTGACGTGCTCTCCAAGAAATCCTTGACGGATGCGTCTTCTTGCAAGGCAAAAGAAAAGGCCCGGGGGTGCGACATCTCTAAAGTGTTGTTTAGCCAAAGATCTTTCCATACGAGAGCAGTTGTCCCATCAACTACCTGGACACATGAGATTCCGCGGTATTGAGGTGTAAGTTTAAGCACGTCGCGCCACCAAAACGAGCCCACCGCGTCCAAGGCATGGGGAATTTTTCCTGTGTAGTAGGTGTCCCAAAGAAGGTGCACCCATGGGACATCTTTCTTGTTATAGAACTTGTGCAAGAACTTCATGAGCAGGGCTTCGTTCTGAAGTTTCAGATTAATCACTCCCAAGCCTCCATTTTTCTTTGGTTTGCAGACCATGTTCCAAGCAGCTAGTGAGTTGCATTTCTCTCCGTGTTCAGTCTTATTATTCCAAAGGCAGCGGCGATGGATCTTGTCTAACATCTCCACGACTTGGGGGTGTAACTTCAGTGTGCACATGGCATAAATAAGCAAGGATGTGACGGTTGCATTAAGCCATGAAAGCTTTCCCCCATACGACATCATGGAGATCGTGGCAGTGAGGCGTCGTTCGGAACTGCATACAAGTGGCATGAGGTCTTGTACAGTAGGTTTCGAGGTACCCATGGGAAGGCCAAGATACGTAAACGGCATGGTGCCAACCGAACAGCCAAAGATGCTAGTGAGCTCAGCAGTTGAATCATCGTCAAGATTTATAGGGATAAGAGTGGACTTGTTGAAGTTGATCTTGAGACCAATGGACAGTGCATAGTCCGAGAGGATCTGCTTGATAATTTCAGCTTAACGTGGGCAGGCAGGGAGGGCCAGGATGGTATCGTCGGCGTACTAGATGACCGGATATTCAGATTGACCAAGGCAAGGAAAAGGCAGCTCGATCCTCCCCTGCCTGAACGCATTGTTGATGGCAGCCTGAAGGAGATGAGCTGCGAGGACAAAGAGCAGGGGGGAAAGAGGATCACCCTGGCATACCCCACTCTTACAATGAAATTGGCGGCCCGGTACACCATTGAGCAGAACGGAAGATCGTCTAGTAGAAAAAATACAATGAATCCAGTTGAGCCATTTGTAAGTGAATCCCATATGACACATGATGTTGATCATAGGATCATGGCCAATAGTGTCAAATGCTTTTGCAAAGTCCAATTTGAGCAATATGATTTTTCTTTTTGATGCATGAAATTGATGGATATATTGGAAGGCCCAAGCCAGGCAATCTTGAATGGTCCGGCCTTTTAGAAAACCGTATTGGTTGCGGTGGACTAGATTCAAGATGATCTTTTGTAGTCGATTAGCTAAGTGTTTGGTGATCATCTTGAGGCAACAGTTTAGTAACGTTATCGGTCTGTAGTCATTGACTGACTCCGGTGAGCGAACCTTCGAGATCAGAGTGATAAGACCATCATTGATGCTTGTTAGGTCAAGGTCACCAGCGTGGAATTGGGAGCATAGGGTATGAAAATCATACTTGATCAAAGGCCAGCAAGCCTTGAGGAATGCTCCACTAAACCCGTCTGGGCCAGGTGCTCAGTCAGAAGGCATCTCTTTAACCACAGCGTCGATCTCTTCATGTGTGAATGGTTCTGTTAGGTGATCTAGATCGTTGGAGCGTGGTATTAGCGTAGGTAAGTCAAATTTCATCTCAGCAGGTGAAGTAGAACCCAAGCGTTTTTTGTAAGTCTGAAAGAGTAGAGCCTCTTCGCTAGCTTGATCCTCCACTTGGTTACCCTCATTATCCAGAAAGTAGGCAATGTTATTATTACGGTAGCATTATGTGGCCACAGCCTGAAAGAACTTCGTGTTTTCATCACCGAATTTAATCCAACGGATTGTGCAACGCTTCTTCCAGTAAAGTTTCTGATATTGTAAAAGCCTCAGAATATGTTTTTTGAGGATGTTGCGGAAGTTGTTTTCAGGGATGGTAAGGAATCTTTTGTCTTCCAGTTCATCAATATGGGCCAAGGTTTGCTTACAGTTGCCAATGGCGATCGTCAAACGAGAAATGCTTTTGCTCCAAATCTTGAGGGCATGTCTGAGCCTTTTGAATTTAGCACAAAGGACAGTGGTTGCACTAGACGAATTCACCGGTTTGTTCCAAGAGGCACACACAACATCCATGAATCCAGGGTGTAAAAGCCAATACGACTCGAACCTGAACACCTTACTGCGTGGTATGCTAGTTTCAATTGAGACAACGCATGGTATGTGGTCCGAGACAGGCTTACCGAGCGGCTTAACCAGTGTTTTGGGGTAGACATTGGTCCAATGCAGGGACGTGAAAAACCAATCTAACTGCTCGAGTAAAGGATAAAGTTGCATATTACTCCACGTATAAGCTCGGCCTTTGACTGGAAGCTCAAGAAGGTTTTGCGCACGGATAATATCATTGAAGGTGAACATGTCAAGAGTACTACCGCCAGGTTTATTATGATTATCAGGTGCGCGAATATAGTTGAAATGACCCAACAAAAGCCAATCCTGTGAGGTTGGTATGTCTAACTCATATAACCAATTTGTGTATGCCACACGATCGTCCCCAGTACATGGCCCATAAATATTAGCTAGCGTCCAAGTTTGCTGAGACTGCGTACTGGTAAAACTGACAACTAGCGCAAAATGATCGGAGAATAAAACTGAGCCCATAAACATTGAGCTCTTCTAGATCGTAATAATACCACCAGAGGTGCCACGAGAAGGCACAAAAGCAAAACGATCAAATTGTCGGGGACAACAGGATTTGATAAAAGCAAGATCAAATGAGGTTTTTTTGGTTTCTTGTAAACAAACGATCGCACAACCACTGGTAAGGATAGCATTATGAAGCGCTAACTGCTTAGGTTCAGAGTTAAGACCACGAATATTCCATGAGAGGACATTCCAAGAGTGCAAAAGAGACATAGTAATGCAGGTAAATTAAGCAGAGGTGGGAGTAGCACTGTCTCTAGCAGCTTCAACGTCAGGAGCAGGTGCATCATCCTCAGGCAGCACACTAGTCGACACCGCCAAGAGAGCTTCTTCAGTTAATTCTGCAGTTGGAATGGCGCACCTATTGACGCCGACATCTTGCAGTGTAGCAATCGGAGTTGGGGGAGGGATGTCATCAGAAACCTGCACTGTGTTGATGGAGGAAGAGGAATCCACCTCAGGTACAATCCTTGGTTTAACCTTGGAAGTGGCAGTGCGGGTATCGGTGGGCATGTTGACCTTGAAACCATTGTATTTCTTGGACCTGGTGCTGGGACGAACTTCAACAGTGGAAATTGGTGCCACAGCAGTTTTGGAGTGATGGCCACGGATCACCAAAGGTCCAGATGGTATCACAATGTTGACAATGGCTAGGCCCAGACCATCATGTGGGAGTTCTGTTAGGTGTGAAGCTGAAGAACCAGGATCTAGAGGGCATGTCCCAAGAGCTATGTTTGTCATCAGTTGTGTGACATGCAGATGTTCAGAAACTTCAGAATGTGGATCCGCAGATGGGCGTGCCGCATCTTCAGAGGCACACGGCTAAAACTAAGCAGACGGCTGAGCAGACAGTGCATTGGGTGGAGTAACTTCAGGTTGCAGTTCCTGAATGACCACAATCGATCGAGGCAGTTGCTCAAAGCGAATTCCAGTGTGATCAGAAGAAACCAAAACAGAAACTTCAGCACTTGCATTTCTCATACCAAAAGCATTACGCCAGGGCCCAATAGTGGCAATCATTGGCAGGAGAGCATCAAATATGAACGTGTTGAGCCGCTGCCTGGGAATTGGGTCTTCAATCAACAGATAGAAGATCAGAACCTTGGGCCGAAAGGCCAAACTGAATGCCTTGTTCATGCAGAACCACAGAAACTGAGAACGAGTCAGTTGGTATTGGAGGATCCAGAAGCTGCAGAGGGTGATGTGGCATAATAATCATAGCAGAGTTGTCAGAACTGCTGCCCTCATCAGAAATGGAGAAGGAATCATTCCAGGCTTGTGTTGGGCTGTCAGTAAGGTTGTTATCAGGGACGAGGACATCTTGAAATGTAAGACCTTGAGCAGCCAGCCATGCTTGGTAGTTGACCAAATGCGGTGGGAGCGGGGGCAGAGGAGGGGCAGGTGGCTGTGGCCAGGCACCCCGGGCAGCATTGACACCAACATTGTTGTCGTTGTTGACAACATCATCAGGGCCAGCAGGAGCAGCATTCTGCACTAGCCAATTATGAACCTGCTATTGATACAGTTGCTCTGTAGTGAGTTCAGGGCCAAATTGGGGATGCGGGTTTCCATCAGGTGGCGGGGGTTCTTCACCTGCAGGTGGCACTTCAGGAAGCAAGCCGTTCCGGTCATTGCTATGAAGGATGGTGACTTGCACTGTCCAACAAACTCTAGCACCCCAAGCTGCCAAACAACAAAGCTCTTCGGGATCAGGCGCAGGCGAAGAACACGAGCTTTGATCAGCATGTAGCGCCGGTCCTGCCTGGGATTGTACCAGGACACAAGAGATCCATAGCCACCAAGAGCTTTGGTAATGTAATAGTCGGTCTGATAGTCATATGGAAAACCAAAGAACATTAACCAAACTTCTGGACCAGAGGAAGTGGTGCGGCGATTCAGAGCTTCATTATGCGGAACAAAGGTGATAAGAAGATCCTCATCCTCAAGTTCAATGGGAGTGTTCACAGCAGTGTCACGCAAGAAAGAATCCGCAAATCCAAAAATCCCAATGCCAAGCGGATGATCACTAACTTCAGTAGGAAAGAGCTGAGAGGCAATAAGCTGACCTACGATTGCATTGCGAACAGAAGCACGGCGATGCAGAGGGACATACTCACTGGCCTCAGCAATGGCCAAGAAATCATGGTTGAGCGGCAGTATAGGTCTGACTATCATCCCGCTGCGCACCACACGGTCCGCCGGTCCTGGCTCGATGGCGAACCCCGGAGGAAGGAACGACACTGGATTCAGCGGATAGTTCGCCATTGCCAAGGTCTGCGGGGGCGGTGGGGTTTGGCCAGTGAGCGATAATGGTGATGGGACTGGGCAGGGGCGCGTCGGTTGGCAACTCGAGGAGGGAGACGGAGCGTGAGGGGTAGGATTGGAAAGCAGAGCTGAGTTGGGAATCCATTTCCATCTTTGGGCACGGATGCGTTTGCGACAGGATCGGGCCACGTGTCCATAGAACCCACAAGTAGTGCATCGGACGGTGTTTCTGCTATGTTTGCATATGCCGGCTATAGGATTGGAAGGAGCAGAGGATACAGTCTTGTTGCCCAAATTTTTAGTCACCAAATTAAGCTCATCAATTAGAGGAGACTATTACCAATGCTGGGGCAGTGAATTGCCTTGTGGTCAGGTGCGGAGCAGTGAATGCAAATCAGTCTGTCCTGGCATGAAATCTTGCAGTGGCCCCATTGTAGGCAGCGAGAACAAAGTGAGGCCCAATTAGTGGATAAATCAATAATTTCCCGTAGCGTATAATGGGCTTGGGCCAAATCTGCTTTGTGTTTGGCATGAAGTGTGGGCGGCCACGATGTGTGTTCAGGCGCATAGCTGAGAGCAGATTTCAGAAAATAGCGCGGTAAGGGCGGATACGGAGCATTTAGGGGGCAATTAAAGGCCCCTAGTGTAATGCAATTGGGTGATTGCTTATCCTCCAATTCCGCCTCAGACATGAAAAACTCCATTAATGCGATGCGATCAATGTTGTTCGAGGAAACAACGCGGAATTTCAAAGAAACCTTTTCATTGATAATGGGGGAAAAAGACCCAAATTGAATATGAATATCCTTCTGCTCCAGTCGATGATTTGAAATGATCAATGAAGAGGATGAAGCCTCATCAGCATTCTTGTTGGAGAAATCCATTTGGATGAGTGGAACCAAAGTAGATGAGGTGGTCTCCTTGAGAACATCAGAATGAACAGGATTGCTAGAACGTAGGAAATCGAATCTAGGTTTGATAGCCACACGTCGGCGCGCCGAAAGATCAGAAAATTCCACGTCCGCATGCCAACATGCATTGGAGAAGTGAGCTCTGGTGTATTTTCCTTTAAACAAATGAAAGTGGCAAATGAAATCCGGCCAAATACGATCCTTGAGCTTCTAAATGAAATGCCCCACTTTGTTGTTTGCCACAGAAAAACGAAAGGATCGAGGGTTGAGCTGAACCACATTGTAACCAGAGCTAAGACCACCAATGCAACATTGGAGGGCAATACCAACAGATTCCACCACAAGAGGGAAGGAGGCCGAAGAGAATGAAACCACCAAGAAAAACTCCTTGGTATCGCGGGAGGGGGAGAAGTGCACGGTCGAACCAAATTTTCTTCTCACCTGTTCAGCCAGGGCCAGGCCTGGGGCAAAATCCCAGTGGATCAGGCCTTCCATGGAAGGATTAGAGGGCTAGAGGATGCCATTGTTGGTGGAAAGCAGGTGGTGGAGGGAGGAGGGAGGAGGAGAGTTAGGAGACGCCATCCTAAGGCTGTGATACAGTCATGTTTTGCCCTGGACAATTTCATACTAAATTGATTTGCTGGTTCACAGCAGAAATATAACGCCTATTCTTCATCAGACCAAGGATATCCATGTTCGCAGTGATGGAAGAGGTGAAATCAATACAACCGAAATTGAGCATCCAATCATTGAATCATGTCCTGCACCTCCAATGTAGGTCCACCCTACCAATAAATTCACATGCAAACCACTAGTATTACTATCTAATGACAGTACAAAAAGAGTAGCAAGATAGTAGCAAACCATGTACCTTTGTAATGAACAGCTCATAGTGCCACCAATTGGATATAAAGGTTTGGAAGAAAACATGCTCCTAATGTTGAACCAGTTAGACTTTTTGTGCAGTTCCACTAAAATCGAGCATCCTTGTTTGCATAGATATTGAAAGTGTGATTACTATAAAAGTGGCACTACATGAAGCATAGACTCACAAATATAAGCATTCGAATTTCTTAATGGGAAAAGGTAGCAAGATTATTTCTAACCACCTGTTTGAAAGAATAAATAAGGCAACATCGGCTGATGTCAGAAAGGCATATATAGTTCTTTCTAAAAGAATGATCGATTCCTGACCTTTCCTATTCTTTTAAGCATATTGTGTGCAGTTCAACTAAAATAAAATGCCATCACCGCCTTGACAATTCAGTGACACTGTACAAAGGGAAATGACTTAACATTACATCATGACATCAGGTATGTAGTCGACAGGCATTAGAGACAAACTTACAGACCTCCTACGATAACATAATGAACATTAATTTTAACAAACGTGTGACTAGCTTTACCGGGATAATTTGAGTGAACTCTACACCCTCTGTTCCTTAATATAAGACGTTTTCGCGGTTCAACTTAAAATATCCAAATGTCTAGTATTTAGAAAAACAGGTAGTACTTTTCTTGAGCACATATCTGGGAAAGCTTTCCACACTTTATTTATGTCCATACGCTAATGCAACACCATTCAAAATTTTGAATACTACAAATATATAATAATCCAGTGGCTAGTGCAACAGTAGAGTAGTTATTTTATTACAGGGTACATTACAATGGTTTTACTGAACATATTTGAATAAACTCTAGCACTGGAAGATTTCTACAAGAATTAACAATACAAAATGTAAAGGTAACACGTTCCGGCATTGGTATACTAGCTGGCATGAGCATTAAACCAAATACAAAAGTCTGAAGGTAACTAGCATTATTAACCAATGACAGTATAAAAAATGCAAACCATGTACCTCCAAGGTAAATATCATTTCGAACTCGGGGGGACCTTAAAAATTCCTATCCCAATCTTGATAATCGATCAAACATAAAAACTTGATTGAACGAATCAAGAGAACAGCCGAAGGAGGAGGTGCCCACGCTTGACCTTTCCTCTTGTCTTCATAATTTTTTGTGCAGTTTAACCAAAATAAAATGACATCAGCACCTTGGCATTTTGGTGACACTGTACAAAAAAATTAACTTATCTCATGAAAGTGAGGTATGTAATCTATAAGCATTAAAAGTGCAAAAATCTGAAGGTAGTACAAGTTTCATCATTGGTATACTGGCTATGCAACAGCCTTAGAATGCCTTAGCTGAAAAACTTTAATACATCCACAATCAACAGCTAACCCTGAAATAATCCAGTGACATTAAATGGCATTGCTTAAATTTATCGATGGCATTAGACTGAGTGCGGCATTAGTTAAATGTGGCATCACTTTAGTAGTAGTATTGCTTGACTTGACTGTTGGCGTTATACTAGCAGCAAAAAAGTGATAATAAGAGCATGGGAGGCCCATTCGGATAGTGGGTGCACCATTACGATGTACCTTCAT
The DNA here is from genome assembly GCF_002575655.3 of Aegilops tauschii subsp. strangulata. Taxonomy (NCBI): domain Eukaryota; kingdom Viridiplantae; phylum Streptophyta; class Magnoliopsida; order Poales; family Poaceae; genus Aegilops; species Aegilops tauschii. Next base: position 59,066,890 of record NC_053039.3, on the reverse strand, counting down.
GGACGCATAGAGTGGTGAGGGAGGTATGGTTGCCCAGAGCTACAAATATCCAGGCAACATATGTGGATTACGTCCCATTTTTGTTTTGTTTAGCCACCTTTTTCCTATGAGGGGACAACAAACTGATCGACCTGGTCATTCTCTATTGCGTTGTCATGCCTTTCTACCCTTCTTCAACCAAGAGACACGAGACTCGTTCCTTAGCTACCGATTTTCCCCTATTCAACCTAGATGCGGGTTCGATGCCTAGTCTCTTGGACAGTATAGTCTCCCTTCCTTTCCTTATTCAACCCAGACATGGATTAGTCTGCATGAAGTAGGGTTTCCTTTAATAGTGAAAATTATGGTTTTCGTCTGCGTGACCAGCAGAGCAGAGGATAGCAAATTGGGAAGATGGTGGAGTGGAAAAAGATCCACATGCAGCGACGTGGCAGATGGGGCAATAGAACAAGGGTATGGTTCAAAAAGAGGTAGCATACCTGAGGGTCAGCGGGAAGTGGCTTCGCTCGTGGTCGTCGTCCTCCGCATGCACTATGGCAGCGAGCTTGGGGACGGAGGCCATCCCGCGCGGGCGCTAGGTCTGAGAGGACGGCCTTGTCGTCAGTGCGTGACCTCGCTCGCCGTCCTTTTCTTCCCCGGCGGATCTGTGACCACTGGTGAGGAGGGAGAGAGAGGCCGTCTTTTTTAGATCTGGAGAGAGGGTGATAGTCTGAGAAGCAAGTGGGCAACCCTTAGTAAGAAAGCTCTGAAGCTCCAGCCTATATATCTTTTTATACTACTAGTACTAGAGGTGGAATAGTGGTAGAGTAGTTTATATTTTTCTCTGCAAACAGTACCAGTTAGTCGTGCTTCAAAACTGAACGACACGCCATTAAAAAAATAAAGGTCGATAACTAATGCGGCACCTCGGGCCAATGCGGCCAGATCGTATTTTGCACGAGAAATTACAAACCATGTTTCGTTGACATGTGGTCCCGTTCCAACATGTCAGTGAGACGACGGCGATTCCTTTTGTACAATTTCCGAAAGGACGTGTAGGCCGGGGCGCCTCTTCGTGTACCGTGGCAAACTGGCAACCGTCCACCGACTCTTCGCCTTTCCCTCTCGATTTGGAACTGTTGTCGCACGCTCTTCCTCCCTCCTCCATTTTCCTTCGCCCTTCCTTCTGCCATTGTTCGATTGTCTTCTCCATGGAGGGAACAAGCCAGAAACGACCCCGTTATTCTTGCCTCGATCTGAAAGATGACGTGGTGGGGGAACTCATTGCTCGGTGCGACGTCATCACCTCGGCTAGCATGGCAGGTTCGTTTAAGACCATTCTCGAGTCAACTAATAACATCGTTACAAGGAACCCAAGGGTCCAGGAGCGGTTTGATCTCCCTTATCTTCTTCGCTATAAGCCTGTTCGCATGGGCGCGGACGACGGAGGCCTTGCCTTGTGCAAGTTGATGCCGCTTGATAACGATACATGTGATGTCAAGATGCCATCGCTTCAGGGTAAGGCCTGGGCTGGCGCAAATGGAGATTGGGTTATTTATATTGGGTACAATTGTGAGTGGGAACTTGTGAATGTGTACACTCGTCAGCGGATTCCACTTCCAAAAATCTCCGAGTGCCCTGAGGTTGAGCACACAGATGATCTACGTACGTTCAGATACGATCATGGTGACTGTCGTCTACGGAAGATAGCAATTTCTCGAGTTCCCAACCGCTCTTGTAATTACAAAGAACTATCAAGTTGTTGCTATCTTCGACAATCTTGTTGCCGTCCTTCGTGGTTTGACTGGATGGATATTGCTCAAAAATCAGTTTCTGTACATGGATGAGTACTGTGATGCAATTGAATACGAGGGTCTTGTGTTTGCTGCCACCACTCGTGGCATTGTTTTTGCATGGGATCCTCGTAGTTTCGATACGTTTGTCTTCCACCGTAATTATAATTGTTTCATCCACATGCATGCGGGTTAGCAAGTTTCCCTTTATTAATTAACCTTCTTCTTGTGTGTTCCATGGTCCTGTGAACATTCCACCACCTATACTTGAAAAATTGTATAACCAAGGGGGAGATGACGATGGTGATGATCACGAGCATGAGGACGAGCAGAACTTATATACTCACTGGCGCCTGGCAACTAATTCCGATGGATCACCTCTTCTTGTCTGTATACTGTGCACTGTAATTGTTGCTATTGAGGTAGCAGGTATTGTCTCCCATGGTCGCCCTCTCCGGACCTATTCCAGCACTCGTTGCAGGGTATTCGGGATGGATACTAGTGTGCTAGCGCCAACACCTTCTCCCTGGTACAGTATTGATATTCTTGGAGCAAACTGGCTCTTCCTTGGACCAAACTATCCAATGATGGTTAAAGGCGATCCAGTTGCTGTTGACACAACGTTGCTACCATTTATGAGAAGAAACTGTATCTATACCTCGGACATTACGGTGGTTGCCTACCCTGCTGTTGATATATGCTGCTTCAGCCTGGATGTTCAGTCCTGCGTTGCTCTCGATATTGACAATAGCTGGCCCTTCCCAGAGCACCTATGGTTCAAAGCAAGCGTTTACAACGCCAAGGACTGCTTGAGTTGAATTTCATTTCATTGCTTGTTATTTGTTGGGCGATGAAAACTTCAGTATTTACTAGAATGTTTTGTTGGAAATAATCTATAATCCAACATGTATCATCGTTGTGGTTGTGTGTTGATGACTTGTTGTATGTAATAAATGGTACATTTGCAAATGCGTGTCATAGACTCATTTTATGAATGGTTTTCGAGTCACTTCTTGGAGTGTGAGTACCGTAGTAGTATAGCCAGCATCCGGTTAGTATATGAAGTTGCCACATCACATAGAGCCAACCTAATATTGGAGTACCAGATCTGAGATGCCACGTGTACCAGATGAATGACTCCAAGTTCGACCACCATGATGCTAGGTGCGAGCCGAGGAACACTGTTGGAGAGACCCCCCTCATAATTTTCCTACATTGGTCGTTTGATTCATAGGATAGAATGCTATAGGATTTTTTCCCTATGTAATCATGTTTTAATTGGCAATCTAGCATCCACTCCAACTTTTGTTTCACTTCCTTTGATCCTACAAAGAGAGTACTTGCTCTAAATGATGTGCCGCTGCAAGAGCCGCCTATATTAATTAACCATGCTCTAAAAAGGTGGACCAGCTTTGGCTATAGTAGTATTGTACTAGGTTAGTAGGTGACCTTGTGCTTGGCTCTTCTCCTCTTCCGGAAGTCGAACAATAATGATGGTACTACTTCTGGCAATCTGACACCAAATGAACTGCTGCACTTCCACTGCTTGTAAGCAAAAGTTTCTCCTCGTGATGCGAGCCACCGCGCACGCATTGGCGAGGGAGAATGCGTAGTAAGCAAGCTTCTCGTCGTTCTACAAGTTGATGGGACACATCGAAGTTACGTATTTATTAGTACTCTCTTCAAAAAGGGCCGACCATGTCCATGGCTACCATCCCATGCTCTGTCATTGAGTACGTGCACTATTCACGTGCCATCGAGGAGAAAAAATATTGCGTAGTACTAGGTGCCATCGAAGTGCATGACTCACTTACGCACTGCATATATCCATTTTCTTGCATGACACGCCACCTTGATGCTAGATGCCCCGCATGTCATGGAGGCATATAATATGATTTTGTAAAATGGAGGCATATAGATGTCCCGCGTGTCGGCAACAGGATGAACAAACCTCATGTCTTAAATGAAAGAGTGGAAGAACATAGATTCCCGATGACCGAGAAGGAGCTACAAACCTCGGGGTGGAGCATCTGCACTCATAATATTTTATATTATTCAGCGATATAAAATCAACCAAATCTCTCCACGTTCCTATACCATTCTATAGTATGAGAATAACTTTGAACGTAAGCCATTGATTCACTCTATCCAATGGTAATAGATGGAAAATCCAAACAAAACCAAGCATTGGATCAACTCCTTTTTCGAGATCGACTCTTTTAGCACTTAGATTGTTGCCGCCTGCCCACCTAGCCCACCTATATATCGGCTCACGTGTGATGACCACAGGAGCTATCCACTCAGATTGTATGTTAAAAAATAAAGGTCGATAATTAATGCGGCACCTCGGGCCAACGCGGCTAGATCACATTTTGCACGAGAAATCACACACCATGTTTCGTTGACATGTGGTCCTGTTCCAACATGTCAATGAGACGACGACGAGTCCTTTTGTACAATTTTCTAAAGGACGTGTAGGCCAGGGCGTCTCTTCGTGTATCGTGGCAAACTGGCAACCGTCCACCGACTCTTCGCCTTTCCCTCTCGATTTGGAATTGTTGTCACACGCTCTTCCTCCCTCCTCCATTTGCCTTCACCCTTCCTTCTACCATTGTTCGATCGTCTTCTCCATGGAGGGAACCAGCCGGAAACGACCCTGTTATTCTTGCCCCGATCTGAAAGATGACGTGGTGGGGGGAACTCATTGATCGGTGCGACGTCATCACCTCGGCTAGCATGGCAGGTTCGTTCAAGACCATTCTTGACTCAACTAATAACATCATTACAAGGAACCCAAGGGTCCAGGAGCAGTTTCATCTACCTTATCTTCTTTGCTATAAGCCTGTTCGCATGGGCGCGGACGATGGAGGCCTCGCCTTGTGCAAGTTGATGCTGCTTGATAACGATACGTGTGATGTCAAGATGCCATCGCTTCAGGGTGCGGCCTGGGCTGGCGCAAATGGAGATTGGGTTGTTTATATTGGGTACAATTGCGAGTGGGATCTTGTGAATGTGTACACTCGTCAGCGGATTCCACTTCCAAAAATCTCTGAGTGCCCTGAGGTTGAGCACACAGATGATCTATGACGTTCAAATACGATCATGGTGACTATCGTCTACGGAAGATAGCAATTTGTCGAGTTCCCAACCGCTCTTGGAATTACAAGAACTATGAAGTTGTTGCTATCTTCGACAAGCTTCTTGCCGTCCTTCGTGGTTCGACTGGATGGATATTGCTCAAAAATCAGTTTCTATACACGGATGTGTACTGTGATGCAATTCAATACGAGGGTCTTGTGTTTGCTGCCACCACTCATGGCACTGTTTTTGCATGGGATCCTCGTAGTTTCGGTACGTTTTTCTTCCACCGTAATTATAATTGTTTCATCCACATGCATGCGAGTTAGCAAGTTTCCCTTCTCTACTAATTAACCTTCTTCTTGTGTTTCCAAGGTCCTATGGACATTCCACCACCTATACTTGAAAAAATTTATAACCAAGGGGGAGATGACGATGGTGATGATCACGTGCATGAGGACGAGCAGGGCCCATATGCTCACTGGCGGCTGGCAACTAATTCTGATGGATCACCCCTTCTTGTCTGTATACAGCCCACTGCTGACATTACTACTGAGGGAGCAGGTGTTGTCTCCCATGGTCGAACTCTCCGGACCTATTCCAACACCCGTTGCATGGTATTCGGGATGGATACTAGTGTGCTAGCGCCAACACCTTCTCCCTGGTACAATATTGATAGTCTTGGAGCAAACTCACTCTTCCTTGGACAAAACTATCCAATGATGGTGAAAGGCGATCCAACTGTTGTTGACACAATGTTACTACCATTTATGAGAAGCAACTGTATCTATACGTCAGACATTGCGGTGGTTCCCAACCCTGGTCGTGATATAGTAGGTCGCTTCAGCCTGGATGATCAGTCCTGCATTGGTCTCAAGATTGACAGTAGCTGGCTCTTCCCAGAGAATCGCTTGTGTTTCAAAGCAAGCATTTCCAACGCGTTGTCTGATCAAAACTTTAGTATTTATAATGTATCCTCGTTGTCGTTGTGGGTTGATGACCTGTTGTATGTAATAAAATGATATGCCTGTGATAAACTTACTAAATTTATGAATGGCTTTCGAGTCGCTTCTCTGAGTGGGTGCTGCGACGAGGCAAAAAAATATGTTCTGAATACATAATTGTACGTGCATTGCAACATGTTATCGGATGAGGCCAATCAACAATAGTACACTATTTGTACTAGCTTCACATGCTGCACTATCTCTACGTCTACGTACGTAATACAACAAGTTTTAAACTTGAGACCAGCCACCCATCCTCACAAAGAACACTTTTTAACCTAGCACAGACTCCAGGAAATTTGGCCACAATGTGAGGTGGGCCATATGTTAATGTGTTCGCTGTACGTAACCAGCACCTCGAATCCTCGATACTACTACTATAAGTAGTAGGAGTAGTAGGGTGGCATGGGCCAGAACAAGCGTTCATGTCCAGGAGTACGACACACGCCACCAGCACGACTTCCATCTAACACCATATTTCTTGGAGTCTGTGCTACAACAATCTCTTCAACCTCGTCCTTTCTCTAACTCAACCATCGCGCAGCGGGCGAGGTGGGGGTTTGCCGATAGTCGGTTTCCTCAACTGCGGTCCCACTTGTAAGGCCAACTCCAACGCACGACCCCAAACGGACCTCCGTTTTGCCCGGATTCTATCCGTTTGGGTAGGGCAATGAGGTCATGTCCAGGCCATTTCTCGGATGCGGTGGCCATGCGCCGAACGGGCGGACGCATCCCGGCCGCGCACATTTTTCTTTGCAAACACATATGTTTTTTTCATCATTGACTTTTTGGTACATGGAAATACATCACCAAAATTTGGACTATAAAAGCAAGACCAAAGTAAACAAGAACCACAAGAATACATTTTAGAAGATATCCAACTTCCATAACTGCTCCTATAAGTTGGATTAGTGCCTTCTCGATGCATTCATTGTTGATCTGCGGAGGCTCGATCTTGCGTGCTTCTTTCTTCTTCGAGTGTAAAGAAGTAGACGTGTCTAGCCTCTATTCTATCAACAAGTGCACTAGTCTCATCTCTAGCCTCTATGCTAGCTAAAAGTGCTAGAACATCTACTAAATTGCGCTCTATGAATATATTATTGTACTCTTCTTCTCAATACCAAAACTTGCATCCATACTACACAATAAAATTTTAAGTTAGCACAACTAGTCTAATCCGAGAGCACAACCGAAGATTTGGTCGAGTTCTTCCTCCTTTTGCCAAGACGTGGGACATCCAGCATCCAGGTCGTGTCATGCAAGAAAATAGAGTGGTAGTTGAAGCCACGTGATGTGCATCTTGGGTTAAACTGTAAATAGAATCTTACTACTCTTGAGTAACTCCAAAAGCGGCCACCGAAGATCTTTATTGGATTTGTTTTTCATCACCAGCACATCGAGGTGAAAGATGTGCAGGTTCAGTGGGTCCTCTTGCAATTTCACAGACATGTGGGACCGCATATGAGCAAACAGACGATGGGCTCCGCGCGTCTGCTGGCTAGCTGAGAAGAGAGATAGAGGAGGGCTGAGCATGGACTCCAGGAAATTTGTTCTACGTAACCAGCACCTCGATATAGTGGGGTGGCATGGGCCATAACTAGCATTCATGTCTAGCAGTACGGCACACGCCACCCACACGAGTCCCATCTGACACCAATTTTCTTGGAGTCCGTGCTACAGCCATCTCTTCTCCCTCCTGTTTTCTCAGCCATCGCATGGTGGGCGGGGTGGGGGTTTGCCAATAGTCGGTTTGCCAGCTGCGGTCCCACTTGTAAGTGAAAATGCAACACAACACGCATTTCCCCTTGAGCGGCGTGCCGGACCAACCGTGTGGGGGTGCGCCGCGAACACGGCAGGCTTTTCCTTTTGAACTTGTAACTTGTAAAATTTGGTTCTGCTCCATGGCACGGCCGATAGATAGAAATAACGATTTTCCCTAGAGTAATGAGAAGTTTGGTTTTGGCGCGGTTCATGCATGGAGTACATACGAAAATTATGAAGTTGATGCGAAAGGTTAGATAATTACTTGTAGTGCCAGATACTACTACCTGGATTTGACGGAAAGATAAAGATACATACGGATCCATCGACGACATCCTCACGCCGTAGTGCACCGGGTCACCAACCGACGTGTGAGGAGCAGCGGCGTTGGCGGCAAGCTCAACGTGCTTCTGAACAATGCCGTCCAAGGTTGCCCTGCGGTCCAAGAAGGCCAGCGTCCTGTCGTCCTCCTCTTGCATGTAGTTGTCCTTGTGGATGATTTGCGCATAGACGTGGGTGATTATTTCAATGGTGTCTTGCTGCGCCAAGCGCTACGCGGTGAGGGTGACCTCGAGGTGCACATTCTTCGGTGCGGCGGCGGGCAGTCGCAGGGCCACCAGTGCGTCGAAGAGGTTGTCACCATAGAGGCCGTTGAGGGTGGCAAGCATTGTAGAGCCTGGGATCGTGGGCTGGAGGTGTACGTCAAGGTCGTCCGTGAGCTTCTTGACGACAGTGAACTTGTCGAGGAAGCCGACGAGGACCTCGTCGAACAAGGAGACGAAGCTGTCGTCCAAGCGGCCCCTCGCCCTGGCAGCCTCAAGCACTACCTGGAGACGTTCCTCGGTGCCGGGCCGCAAGCCGACGTCGTGGACCATCTAGCACAGCCGGTTGATGCTCGCGCTCATCGCCTCCATGGGTCTAGCTTCTAGTCAACTGATCTTGCGATTGGAGTGATCACTCTTGCCCTTGGGTGCATAGGTGCGTTGGATTTCGTAGATTGGACTGGCGGGAGCCTTTATATGAGAAGTGTAGACTGCGTCGAATTCACGTGCGTGTTGGTCATCTACTCCTCGCCCCTCTACTGCACCTGCCTTTGGCTCTATGATAGGTTGGCCAGCCAGCCGTTGGGCCCACGTGTCATACACCCAAAGGCAGGTGCAGTAAGTCAATGAAGCTGCGTCCCCCTCCGTGCCGGTGCAGTATAGTCATCTCACCGGACCTCTAGTTGGGGCCAAACGAGAGAACTTTGATGTTTACAGGTTTATTGGTCCCCTTTCCATTTTGCGCCAAGAGTTGACCTTTGATTTAACTAATAAAATGATTCGGGACCCACCAGCTACATCTTCGCATGCAAGGAAGTGCCTGGCCGTCGGGACCCACCTGGTCGAAGCGTACGTAGCGTTGTCATTCTGGTCGCGAACGTGTACGTACATATGGTCGGTCAGTCTGCAGGCTCCAGCGATGAACCGTGGCCGTGTAAGGAAGGGCACGTGTCGTAGTGTAGGCGCGCACGTGTCGTAGTAGAGGTGCACACGTAGCATGTCACGCAGTTCAGTTAATATCGTGTACACGTACGTACAACCAGGGTGCAAGAAAGTAAGTACGGCCACATATGTACATACGGGCGGGGTCTCGAATGCCTACTCGCGCATACATACGGCCAGGGCTCGTGTACAGGGCTGGGTCGAAGTGGAGAAACTGCATCATCGTGTTCATCGGGAGCCAACTGGCTTGCCTAGAACAACCGATCGAACCGATGTCTGGCGTACCGCAGAACAGAGGAAACGACCTTGTGTTCGACTGGCCACAGTCGAAACGGGATCCTATTCATCAGGAGGGGTCTGGCATACCGCAAAATGGAGGAAACTGACTTCTCTTGGACCTCCTACGATCGAAACGGGGTTCTGTTGATCAGGAGGGGTGTGGCGTACTGCAAAACGGAGGAAACAGACTTGTGTTGGAGCGCTATGGTCGAAACAGGGGTCCTGTTCATCGGGAGGTGTGTGGTGTACCACAAAACGGGACTCCACGGGATACTGTTCATCTCCACCGTCGACCTCCTCCAGCCTCCACGGGCTACTGTTCATCCACGGGCTCCTGTTCATCCAGCCGCCACCGCTCCTCTACCTTCTACTGTTCAACCAGCTCTCTCCACGGGGTCCTGTTCAACCACCCCTCCATGGGCTACTGTTCATCTAGCCCTCCACGGGGTCATCCTGTTCATCCACCCCTCCACGGGGTCCTGTTCATCCACCCCCAACTGGCTCGATCGATCAGGGTCCTGTTCATCCGGCGGCAACACCACGGGGTCCTGTTCATCCAACCCCCCGCCCCCACCAGGAACTATTCATCCAAACACTCCCAACAACGCTCACTGTTCATCAAGGGAAGGAGGCAACAGGGTTCGATCGGCTTCAGTTAGCAGAACCAGTGAAGGAATCGCTCGATCGGGTTCAGTTAACAGCCAGATCGATCGATCGCTCGGGTTCAGTAACGCGTAGCCTGCAGTGCAATCGCTCGGGTTCAGTAGGCGAATGCCCCGCTCGGGTTCAGTTATAGCCCAACGCATCGCACCCACGCGCGTACGTGTACGAGAGAAACGTGCATCGCTCGGCCCCCGACCACCCACCGTAACCAGGAACTCCCCGATATTTTCCTCGCCCTCACTTATACCAAGATTTTTTCCATCATGGACGGCCCAAAGAACGTCATGCAGCTGCATCTCCGGCCCGCCCAGGATGAAAAGCCCATTTTCTGTCATAGAAGTAGGAGCCCGGCACATCTATGATGATACCGGGTTTTGTCACAATTATCGTCATAGAATGTCATGGATGTGTCTTTTTTTTGTAGTGTCCATCAGTGTGGTGTATGACCGTTCTGGTGGACGACCGCCATAGCCTTACCTTGCTTCCACCCAGAGACTGTATCTCCTGCCTCGAGAGAGTAAAATTCTATCTCCAGAACCAGCATTGCGTGCAACTTTGGCGCGAAGTTGATGGAAAACCTGCGTTCAATACAAGGTTCCCACCTTCACGCGTGATATTATGGAAAGTAATTCATGTCTCAGGCAAATCTTGGTCAGCAAGAGTTATCCATATACATGGTATTTATTTACAAAAGTTAATACGTAGCATAATCGGAGAAAACATTTAACGCATTCAAACCTATCCTAAGAAAGTATTTAATGCATTAAAACCCGGACCCTCTATTTAAACGCATACCAGCAAGGCTCAGGAGTAAACATTGCAACAACACCACCTAGATCCATATTAGAAAGAAGCTCCAACATCCCCTCATGGCAATCATCAGCAAGAGTACTGGCGTTGTGTGCCTCATAGCCCTAGTGCTCATGGCCACCGTTCTCTTCTCAAGTGCCAGCAACCTTGGTTCATTTTTCTTTCATCAATGATATTATTTCTAATCAGCAAAATCTATTTTTACATAGTGTACATTTTGCAGTCATGAGACATGTGGATATTACTATCACCGTATCCATTATTTCTAGATTTGTCAAGTTACTTTATGCAATTTTGGCAATTAACCTATACTTGTGCATCTGATTCTCAGGATGCGACAAAGGTCCAGTTCCGGAGGAAAAGTGTGATGAGCTATGTTGTAAATTATGCGGTAATTCCGCCCCTTGCCACTTAGAAGATGATGGGAAGTTTTACTGTTGTTGCGAACCAGTACGCCAAGGTGGATCCATGAGGCCTCAGGAAGTTGCTGAAATGATACAAACATAGAGTCATGGATCTCCAGAACCATGTCGAATAAATGTGCTAGCTCTTGATGTTGATGTAGTTAAACAAATAATGAATTTCCTTATCAATCTGTTGTTGTGTTTATCTTTTCTCTTAAGTAGTATATGGGTTAGTCTAGGGGTGGCCTAGTTATTGCACATCTAAGTGACTCAATCAAACATGAAAATGGAAAAAAAGAAAAATGAAAATACTCTCACAATTCTCCGCGCAAAATCAATTACATAGGACTTAGATGTGCAATACTTGGAGCACATCCAGAGGCCCAGCGGTGCGGGACCTATAAGCGGCCATGGACCAGCTCTTCTAGTAGCCCGTCTTGAAAGACTACGTCTTAGAGGTCACCGAGGATCGGGAGAAATGTGCAGTCATTCGTGCGCGGGGCGAGTCCCTCGTCGAGTTCGTCCTCCCTTGGGATGCCGAGGTTGACGACCGCTGGGCAACTGATACGTCTCCAACGTATCTATAATTTCTCCCAGGGCGGCCATAGACCAGGCCTTCTAGCAGTCTGTCTTGAAAGACTACGCCTGAGAGGTCACCGAGGATCGGGAGAAATGCACAGTCATTCGTGCGCGGGGCGAGTCCCTCGTCGAGTTCGTCCGCCCTTGGGATGCCGAGGTTGACAACCGCTGCGCAGCTGATACGTCTGCAACGTATCTATAGTTTTTTATTGTTCCATGATATTATATTATCTATTTTGGATGTTTTATATGCATTAATATGATATTTTATATGTTTTTTGGGACTAACCTATTAACCTAGAGCCCAGTGCCAGTTCCTGTTTTTTTCCTTGTTTTAGAGTTTCGCAGAAAAGGAATACCAAATGGAGTCCAAACGGAATAAAACTTTCGCGATGATTTTTCTTGGACCAGAAGACACCCATGAGACTTGGAGTGTAAGTCAGAAGAGCCATGTGGCGGCCACAAGGGTGGAGGGCGCGCACCCGACCTTGTCGGCCCCTTGGTGACCCCCTGACCTAGATCTTCCTCCTATATATTCTCACATATCCCAAAAACTTCCACGGTAGCCACGAAACGACTTTTCCACCGCCGCAACCTTCTGTAGCCATGAGATCCCATCTTGGGGCCATATCTGGCGTCCTGCCTCTCCATTGCCTCTCCAATGAAGTGTGAGTTGTTTAGCACAGACCTACGGGTCCATAGCTAGTAGCTAGGTGGCTTCTTCCCTCTCTTTGATTCTCAATACAAAGTTCTCCTCGATGTTCTTGGAGATCTATTCGATGTAATACTCTTTTGCGGTGTGTTTGCCAAGATCCAATGAATTGTGGATTTATGATCAGCTTATCTATGAATATTATTTGAATATTCTCTGAATTCTTATATGCATGATTTGATATCTTTGCAAGTCTCTCTTTGAACTATCGATTTGGTTTGGCCAACTAATTGGTTTTTCTTGCAATGGGAGATGTGCTTAGCTTTGGGTTCAATCTTGTGGTGCTCGATCCTAGTGACAGAAGGGGAACCGACACGTATTGTATTGTTGCCATTATAGGATCGAAAGTATGTCTAGAGGGGGGGTGATTAGACTACTTGACCAAATAAAAAAATCTAGCCTTTTCCCAATTTTATGTTTTGGCAGATTTTAGCAACTTAGAACTAGTCAAGCAATCAACCTACAGATGCAAGTCTAAAAGTATAGCAGCGGAATGTAAAACATTTTCATATGAAGGTAAAGGGAGGAGTTTGTACGGAGCAAATGCAATGTAGACACGGAGATTTTTCCCCGCGGTTCCGATAGGTGGTGCTATCGTACATCCACGTTGATGGAGACTTCAACCCACGAAGGGTAACGGTTTCGCGAGTCCATGGAGGGCTCCACCCACGAAGGGTCCACGAAGAAGCAACCTTGTCTATCCCAGCATGGCCATTGCCCACGAAGGACATGCCTCACTAGGGTAGATCTTCACAAAGTAGGCGATCTCATTGCCTGTACAAACTCCTTGGTTCAACTCCACAATCTTGACGGAGGCTCCCAAGTGACACCTAACCAATCTAGGAGACACCACTCTCCAAAAGGTAATAGGTGGTGTGTTGATGATGAACTCCTTGCTCTTGTGCTTCAAATGATAGTCTCCCCAACACTCAACTCTCTCTCACAAATTTGGATTTGGTGGAAAGATGATTTGAGTGGAAAGCAACTTGGGGAAGGCTAGAGATTCAAGATTCTTGTGGTTGGAATGGAATATCTTGGTCTCAACACATGAGTAGGTGGTTCTCTCTCAGAAAATGTATGCTGGAAGTGTAGGCACGTTCTGATGGCTCTCCTTTACAAAGGAAGGAAGGGTGGAGGGGTATATATAGCCTCCACACAAAATCTAACCGTTACACACAATTTACCAAACTCGGTGGGACCAAATCCTAAAACTAGGTCAGACCGATTTAGTTCAACATGTGAACGTTAGGCTTTTCGGTGGGACCCACATGTCAACTCGGTGGGACCAATTTCATTAGGGTTAGGGCATAACGTAATCTCGGTGAGACCGATCACATAAACTCGGTAGGACCGATTTCTGTAATAGGCAAAGAGAGAGTTGGTCAGGCAAACTCAGTGGGACCAATTCGCTTATTTTGGTTGGACCAAAACGTTACGAAAGGGAAACAGAGAGTTTGCATTGCGAACTCGGTGGGACCGATCGCTCATCTCGGTTGGACTGAAATGTTATGAAGGGAAACAAAGAGTTTGCAATCCCATATCGGTGAGACCGAAGTGACTAGGGTTTCTGGCAGTGGCTATGTCAAGTGAACTCGGTGGCGCTGCATAGATCAAATAGGTAGGGCCGAATTTGAGTTTTGGTTTGGGACATATGTGGATATGAGAAAATGGTTGAGGGCTTTTGGAGCATATCACTAAGCTTTTTGAGCAAGCAAGCCATTAAGCAACACCTGATCCCCTTTTAATAGTATTGGCTTTTCCTATGGACTCAATGTGATCTTGGATCACTAAAATGAAAATGTAGAGCCTTGAGCTTGAGCCAATATGTGTCTTTAGCATTTTGAGGGGTCCACATTCCTAATCTATGCCATGCCAATCATTGAACTTTCTGAAATGATCATCTTTAAAGAGCATTGGTTCAGTGAGCTATATGTTGTTAGTAATTACCAAAACCACCCAGGGATAGTTGCACTTTCAATCTCTCCCTTTTTGGTAATTGATGACAACATATAGATCAAAGCTTCAAGAAATGATAATAAGATTGAAATACATCATCACTTTGAGAAGTATGTGATAAGTAAGAGGTCCCCCTAAATTTGTGCATTATTTAAAATTTGCTTTTGAATGCAAATGCACAATCGATTAGGATCATGGGTTACTCTTCCATGTCACATACATCTTGGTGGAGCGCTCAAAATGATAGGAATTAAAACATGCACTCATCACCAAGCAAAGTGAATGATCATATAGGGATATAAAAGATAGTATCATCCAAGCAAACATTAAAGTAGAATATGATCAAACACAACATGATCATACAAGTATCTCACACACAGATATAAAGAGTATTAAACGAGCACACCAAGTTAGCAACATTCTCTCTCAAAGCCTATGATCTATACCTTTCTCCCCCATTGGCAACAAGTTACCAAAAAGTTTGAAAATGCATAGTGCTATCCGTCTCTCTAGGGTTGGTCTTCGGGAGGTGGTGTAGAGAGGACTCCAAGGATGAAGACATCAGTAGATGTTGTTGGAGCTGGTGGAGTGGCAACTGGAGGTGGCACTGAAGCTATTGCTGCTAGGGCTGAAGTAGTTGCTCTAGTGTCAGGCACTGGCACTGCAGTAGATCTCTGACCTCTGGGCACTCTCTGAAAAGCTTCTGTAGTAGCCTTCCCCTTCTTCTCCTCTGCTTCCTCCTGGAGCTGCTAAACAGCTGTCTGTATCTCTGTTACTTTCAGATCAAGACCATAGAACTTAGACTCTATGATCCTCTCCAAGCTCTCCTGATTCTGAGTCAGGGTGTCCAAGCCCTTCTCAATCCTCAAAGTTGCTTGAATCAGATAAGCTAGCTGATCTTGTTTTGACTTTAGAAAAACTTGAGATGCCTCCTCAACACTTGACATCTTTGCAGCCTTCTCAGCCTTTGCCTTTGCTCTCTTCTCTTGTGCTTGCACAGATGTAGGATCATCCTCATTCATCACAACTGTGTTATCTTCACATTCTGGTCTCAAAGGTAAATGCTCCTTGTCCAACAAATAAGTGTGTGCGCCCATCTTCGAGTTGATGAGCACCTGAATGTGTGGAGGATACCCACAAGATCTCTTCTGATCTGCAGCTGTCCTCTTGATTGTTTCAACAATCAGGCTCATGACCTTGAATTTCTGAGGCGCATCTAATATCTACAGCAAGTTGATTAAATGGCCTCTGATCATCTTGTGATCTCCAGATTTGGGCAACAAAGTATGCCTCAAGATTGTGTTGATTGTAGCTAGACCAGACAACAAGTAATGTACAGATCCAAATTTGTGTGTATCCAATGCTTTGTCTGGGATCTCCTTGTACATGTTTGCCATAGAGTTGTGGTCTTTGTTCTTCTTGGCATAGACATCCAAATCATCCTGATGCTCTTCAGGGGCTTTTATCAACTTGGCCCACTCATCAACAGTTAACTGGTACCTTGTACGTTCAGACACCCAAACAATTCTACCATCTGGATAGAAATGATATGTAGAATAGAGCTGCATTATGAGCTCATCATTCCATTTGGTAAGCTTTTGTCCCACAAACTTGTCAACCCCACAAGCTTTGAAGCTTTCATGCGCTCCTGGAAAATAGTCTTCATTCTCATCAATGAATTCCCAATCAACCCGCTTCATATCACAGACTATGGGTTTCTTGTCCAACAGTATGGTTTCATAGAAATCTTGTTGTTCTTTGGTGTGGAACCTGTAGTGCACAGCAGCCTTCCTTCTCACAACATATGGATCAGACTGTCTCCAAAGTCTCAGACTTGCATCCTTCCTGATGCTCATATCCTCTGCCACTGGATGAGTGTCATTATGGTCTGGAATCTTTGGTTTTAGTTTCCCTAGCACTTGGGCTTCGGCATCTTCTTCTTCCACTTCAGGCACTAGGGCCTTCTTCTTCTCTTCAGCTGGGATGTTCCTAGTGCTTCTCTTGGGCTTAGAAGTCTTTTGAGCTTGAGCAGCAGCTTTGGGGGCTGTCTTGGGCTTAGAAGGAGCAGGCCCTGACTTGATAGCATCCCCCATAAGCTTTTGGGAGTTGGGTGCTGGTGCAGCATCCTCTTCCTCTTCATCTTCTTCTTCAGAAGAATGCCTTTCAAATTCTGCCATGGGGTCCACCTTTTTGCACCATCTTCCCCTCTTTCTTTCCTTCTTCTTATCCTCACCAGCAGCCTCTCCTCCAGTTGACTTGGAGGGTTCCTCAGTGGAGGATCTGGCCTTAGACATTGGAACTCTTTTAGCTGGTGCCTTCTTGTTCAAACCGGGTTTTGTTGCAGCAGCAGTACCATATTCGTTCTTCAGGACTTTCTTCTTCGAGCTCACTTCTTCCTCAACAGCCACATAGTCCTCATCCTCAGAGTATGAGGTTCTCTTCTTCCTTGATCTAGTGGCTGCCTTGGGAAAATTACTGGGAGTGCTCCTGCTGCCCTCATCATAGCTGCTTGAGGGACTAGTGCCCTCACTCATTTGCACTTGCTCATCTGATTTGTTCTGGCTATCACTCTGGTCAGACATTCTGGCAAGCAAACTGACAGCAGACCCTGTGAATAGATGTAGATGAGATAGTGGATGAGCATCACAAAGTGCAGAGTTTTTGCAAAACAGATGAGTCAAAAACTTAGTTTTAATTTTCCACAGAAAGCATTTTGGAGCTACCGATTTGTTAAACTCGGTGATACCGAAGCAACTTTTGGTGTCTAAACTAGTGAACTCGGTCAGACCGAGTCATAGTTCAGTGGCTCCGAGATTGCCAGGGTTTCACACAGAGTTGAACTCGGTTGCACCGATTTGCAACGTTCGCTCACACCAAAAAGTGCAAGTGCAATGGCCTAAGCCAAATCGGTGAGACCGATTTCCACAACTCGGTCGGTCAGAGATGAGTTCGGCGGAAACCTAACCCTAAATTTTTGAATCAAACCCAACCTAAGGGAAGTTTTCTATTGATATATTGACTTCATACGTGGTGAAGAACATGGCATTGGATTGTGCTAAGAATCGGAGTAAGGAATTAGCACAGAAGAACGAACTCATACCCTAGCTTGGTGGTGAGTTCGCTACGGCGACAACAGCGGGGCAGAATCCTGTTGAAGGCGATGGAAACCAGCGGCGAGAGGTCGCTGGCGACGAGAAGACGATCCGGAGACCCGAGGCGGTAGGGCAGGATACGCGCGGGACGGAGGGTTTTGAAGAAATTTCCAAAATCTCACCCATGGGTATATATATCCTGACCCTGTCAGTGTGACCGAATGGAACGACTCGGTGGCACCGAGATGCAGAATCGCAAGCGGTTACTGCAATTCGGTGTGACCGAAAAGTTCAAATCGGTTGCACTGAGATTGAAAACCTAGATCAACTCAGTGAACTCAGTGTGACAGAAGTGGATGGATCGGTCATACCAAAACGCACAAAGAGGTTTTGGAAGTTTAAGTCTATGACGAATCGGGGACTCCGAGTGCTCCTCACACAGAGTGGTTCGAATCTGACTTGATCAAACTTTGTGATGTAGCATGAATAGAGTTTGAGACGAGAAAAGCATAGATAGCTAGAGGAAGTTCTTAGGCATTCTTGTCCATCCATTTGGTAAAATAGGAAAAAGCCAAACAATCAAAGCAACAAATGGATGTCCTCGAATGAGTAAAATATGCAATCAACATGCTCACACAATAAAATGGCAAATGAAATATGTGACAAAGCATGCACAAACACTCTATCATCTATCAAGCAATTGGCGATGACTAGGCCATCTATATATGAGTAT
The DNA here is from genome assembly GCF_002575655.3 of Aegilops tauschii subsp. strangulata. Classification (NCBI taxonomy): domain Eukaryota; kingdom Viridiplantae; phylum Streptophyta; class Magnoliopsida; order Poales; family Poaceae; genus Aegilops; species Aegilops tauschii. The sequence continues at coordinate 59,048,563 of NC_053039.3, read as the reverse complement.
ATTGACTTAGGAGTCAAATGAGAACATTTGATCATAGGTCATACTCATCGTTTAAGAACAAGTGGGGTTGCCACTTTTACATAAAGCATTGTTGTGTTCACACCATTAGAGTTGCTTTAGCTCAATTGATTAGAGTAAAGCTCCCCCTAGATGTGATATCCCCCCTTAAGAGGGATGAACTAACCTTGGGTTTTGTCGATGATGACTTCATGTAGATGTTGAAGATGTGGATGCTCAATGTTGACGTAGATCATTTGGAGCAATCCATTGGAGTGAGTTGCACTTTCAATACCTACACGGGTTAGTCCCACAAGGAACAAACAAGGATATCCATAGACATAGAGTGATGTACACATAGATGATGTCCATGAAAGAATTAGGGTACCTTGTCCCTTGTCTTACCAACAAGAGGGTTTGTGACTCCTTGAACTAGTGCAAGATGTGGAAGTTGTTTGCACTTGTCCTTTGCAAAAGGATTTGAGTGAAGTATGTTGGCGGAGTCACCCTCAAGAACTCTCTAGTTCTTCTTCTTCGGGATCCACATCATCTTGATGGGAATCCTTGGAGTTGTAGTCGTACTTGATGTAGTAGAACTTGATGTAGTCGTGGGAACCCACTTGACCAAGGCCTTAGGAGCTTCTTCAAATGCATGAATCTCCTCTTGAAGCTTGTCCTTGCCCTTTTGCTTGTGGTCTTGTGGTGGAAGATCATCTTAAGCTTGTGTCCCTTGGAAACAAGTAGGATCATACTTCTCTTGTTGAGGAACAAACTTTGTCTTGGGGTATTGATCTTCTTCCCACTCAACTCCATTGGCATTGAACTTTCGTTCAAAACCAATACCTTGATTCTTCTGGTGCCTTCCTTGCGTGCGTACAATTTCCTCAAATTGCTTACTCCCGGCAAGGCTCTTGTAAACACCTTTCTCTGTAATTCCCTTCAATAATCTATTTTCTTGCTCAAGTGTAACTTGGCTAAGAGAATCATTAATGGAATCAAGAGAACTACTAGAAGCAACAACATTGGATTTAACATGACTATTGTTACTACTAGAAGAAGAATCTTTCTTGCTGTTGTTGCTAGATTTAACTTCTGGCATGTAAGTAGACAAGAGTAAGTAAGTAGACAAGAGTAAACGCTTGGCAATGTAAGAAGAACTTTTCTTGCGAAGATCATCATTGATTGCTTTTAAGAACCCATGCTCTTGCTCAGGGTTGAGCTTTTCAAAGCGTAACCTTTCATGAGTCTTTAAAAGTTCTCGATGATCTTCCAAGGTAGTTTCATGAGCTAACTTAAGAGTGTTTAGTTCTTTAGTTAGACGCTCAATCTCCTTCTTAGCATCATCAATCGTTTTATCTTGATTAGCATGATTAATAGCAAGTTCATCATAGTTTTCATCACTAGAGTTGTGAACAAGTAAATCATCATCACCTAGCAAGTCATCTTCATCACTATTGAAATCAACATACTCAGGGTGTGATACCTTTGGGCCTTTAGCCATGAAGCATCTCCCAATTCCTTCATTTGGTGAGTCAAATATGTCATAGGAGTTGGTTGACACAAGTGCTAGACTGGCAACACCTTCATCTTGAGTATATTCGTAGTCGGAGTGATAACTTCTTTCGGAGTGATAGTCGGAGTCGGAGCCGGATACCCATTCACCAACATGAGCTTGATGTCTTCGTTTTGTGTAGCTTCTTGATGACTTGTCCTTCCTTTCTGAATCCTTGCTTCTCCGAGAGGTTCTTCGTTCATAACGATCATCTCTACTCCTTCTCTCCCTTGGTGGTGATTCTTCTCTTCTACTTCTCCTTTTGGGCGAATCTTCTCTTCGTTTGTAGGGGGCCATACACTCATTGGAGTAGTGTCTGGGTCTTCAGCAATTGTAGCAATTACTCTCATGACCCGAAGATCTTTTGTCATTGTAGGACCTTGACTTGGAACTCCTTTCCTTGCTTCTACTTTTGTAGAACTTGTTGAAGTTCTTCACCATTAGACTCAATTCCTCATTGAAGGTTTGTTTCTCACTTCATGATGTAGGAGCATCACATGAGGCTTTGTAAGCACCACTTGACATGTTGTGAAGCTCTTCCTTATCCTTGAGTGACATCTCATGAGCAAAAATTCTTCCAATGACTTCCGTTGGCTTGAGATCTTTGTAATCGGGCATAATTTGGATCAATGTGCACACGGTATCATATTTTCCATCCATGGCTCTTAGGATCTTCTTGATGATGAATCTATCGGTCATTTCCTCACTTCCTAAGCTGGCAATCTCATTTGTGATGAGAGCAAGCCTAGAGTACATTTCAGCGACACCTTCACCATCCTTCATTTTCAACTTGTCAAGTTGACTTTGAAGCACATCCAATTTGGATTCCTTGACGAAGTCGGTACCTTCGTGCATATCAATCTAAGTATCCCAAATTTCCTTTGCATTCTCAAGACGGCTGATTTTGTTGAATTCTTCAGGGCACAATCCGTTGAAGATGACATCGCAAGCTTGAGCATTGTATTGCAGCATCTTCAACTCTTTCGCGGTAGCTTCACAGTTCGGTTCTCTCCCATTAAATAATTCACCTTACAAGCCAATACACACAATAGCCCAAACGGCGGGGTTATGTCCAAGAATATGCATTTTCATCTTATGCTTCCAACTAGAAAAATTTGTACCATCAAAGTAAGGACCTCTACGGTGGTATTTTCCCTTGCTAGACGCCATACTCTCCTAGGTTGTGAAACCAAGGCTATGATCACCAAAATCTATGGAAATCAAGGCAAATGGAGACCAAAGCTCTGATACCACTTGTAGGATCGAAAGTATGTCTAGAGGGGGGTGATTAGAATACTTGACCAAATAAAAAATCTAGCCTTTTCCCAATTTTAAGTTTTGGTAGATTTTAGCAACTTAGAACAAGTCAAGCAATCAACCTACACATGCAAGTCTAAGATTATAGTAGCGGAATGTAAAACATTTGCATATGAAGGTAAAGGGAGGAGTTTGGAGGGAGCAAACGCAATGTAGACGCGAAGATTTTTTCCCGTGGTTCCGATAGGTGGTGCTATCGTACATCCACTTTGATGGAGACTTCAACCCACGAGGGGTAACGGTTGCGCGAGTCCACGGCGGGCTCCACCCACGAAGGTTCCATGAAGAAGCAACCTAGGCGATCTCCTTTCTCATACAAACTCCTTGGTTCAACTCCACAATCTTGACGGAGGCTCCCAAGTGACACCTAACCAATCTAGGAGACACCACTCTCCAAAAGGTAATAGATGGTGTGTTGATGATGAACTCCTTGCTCTTGTGCTTCAAATGATAGTCTCCCCAACACTCAACGCTCTCTCACAGATTTGGATTTGCTGGAAAGATGATTTGGTGGAAAGCAACTTGGGGAAGGCTAGAGATCAAGATTCTTGTGGTTGGAATGGAATATCTTGGTCTCAACACATGAATAGGTGGCTCTCTCGCAGAAAATGTATGCTGGAAGTGTAGGCATGTTCTGATGGCTCTCCTTTACAAATGAAGGAAGGGTGGAGGGGTATATATAGCCTCCACACAAAATCTAACCGTTACACACAATTTACCAAACTCGGTGGGACCGAATCCAAAAGCTCGGTCAGACCAATTTAGTTCAAAATGTGAACGTTAGGCTTTTCGGTGGGCCCGACATGTCAACTCAGTGTGACCGATTTCATTAGGGTTAGGGAATAACGTAATCTCGGTGAGACCGATCACATAAACTCAGTAGGACCGATTTCTGTAATAGGCAAACAGAGAGTTGGTCAGGCAAACTCGGTGGGACCGATTCGCTCATTTCGGTTGGACCAAAACGTTACGAAAGGGAAACAGAGAGTTTGCATTGCGAACTCGGTGGGACCGATCGCTCATCTCGGTTGGACCGAAACGTTACGAAAGGAAACATAGAGTTCGCAATCCCATCTCGGTGAGATCGAGAGCCCTATCGGTGAGACCGAAGTGACTAGGGTTTCTGGCAGTGTGGCTATGTCTAGTGAACTCGGTGGCACCGGATAGATCAAATCGGTAGGCCCGAGTTTGACTTTTGGTTTGGGACATTTCACTACTAGGAAAAGGACTACTAGTGGCGCACCAGTTTTGCCTACTAATGGCGCACTACTGGTGCGCCACTAGTACCATGCCACTATTATTAAATACTAATGGCGCACCACTGGTGCGCCATTAGTATCTTGTATACTAATGGCGCATCACGCCGTGCGCCATTAGTATAGCCCATCGTGCGCCATTAGTATGCCTCCCAGGGGGCCATATTTACCCATGTGCTTTGCCATACTAATGGCGCACTGCGGGGTGATGCGCCATTAGTATCCTTTGGCATACTAATGGCGCACGTTGGGGTGATGCGCCATTAGTATGTATATTAGGGATTTTTTTCTTTTCTAATATTTGCATAGATTACAAAATATATTATTGGACAGAATATAGATAGCACCACACAGCAACAGCAGATTCATCGAATACAATAGAAGATTAGTCTCCGAATACAATTCATCATATTAGTCTCCGAATTCAAAAGACCGAACAAAGATAGAACATTACAAGTCTCGATACCGCGAGTAGTGAGTTTTTCTTCACATTACAAGTCGATATCGATCATCTAAACTACCATCACATAGAAGAGAGCTGCGGTCATCACGATGAGCATCATCGCGATGAAACTGGTCTTCATCCGGTTCCTCAAACGCTCCCTCCTCTCTCCCGCTAGATAGCGCGCGTATCTAGATTCTGCCTTCGCCCTAGTGGTGTACCCTTTGTAACTGTTATCGCTGAAGCGGTGAACCTGTCTCTGACACTCCTCCCAGTCGTCGTAGACTCCGGGAACCTTACCCTTGTACACGACATACGACAGCATCTCTATGCACTAGCCAAACAACAGACAATACATAAGCAATATATAAGTACGCAACAAAAGGATCGGAAGAGAAAAGCAAGACATTAATAGCATGATTCATGGTCCTACTAATAAATAGCATCGATTACATCTAAGTTGAACGACTGTCCAAACCAAAGAGACATACAGGTTCATTAAAATTTAATTACAACATGAGTTAATCAATGTTTCAGAACTACACATAGCATCACTACTTTCGACTCGACTCATGGGACCGGGGCGTGGATGAAGCTGCCGTCTGTCGTGATGGTCATGAAGTCACGGGCGTTGTCAGCCTGCATTTGTAGCGTTGTGTCTATCTCACTGTTGGACGGTTGATATTTGAGGTAGAACTGCCCCGAGGTACGAAGGACATCTTGATGGATGATTTCTACAAACTCCGACTAGATATGAAAGAATTCTTGTCGGATGTCCGCATCCTGGATTACCGCCAAGCTTGCGGCCCAATCTTTGAGATTATTTGGTAACAGAAGGTGATTATGGTCCCGTACGATCGCCCGCATGTGATGGAGGGCATAGTAGGCATCCTTCTGACTGCTAGGCGGCTGCTTGACGCAGGGGAACGTCGTATTGTGGGTAAACACGTGCCTGCCGTACCTACGAGCTGGCCTCTTAAAGGTGCCTCCAGATGCGGCGTAGCCGGGGAGAGCATCATCAAGAACTTTCTTGATATTTGTGTAGTCTATCTTGGAGTCACGGTCCGGGTCGAAATACGTGGCCATGGAATATTTCGGGCTTAAGAGGATGAGTGTGCAATGTGTGTCACTGCACACAAGACGGAATGTTAGAAAAAAAGAACGATCGAAATCTAAGAAATCATATGTTACGTGGCGGTTAGGGGATGACTTACTCGGGAAAGTAAGGCAGAAGGAAGTTATCCTTATCTGGGTTTGCCAGAATGACGCCTTCGAGGTGTGAACTCGCGACTTGCCGGTCCCCAGCGCTGCCCAAGATCTTGGCACGCATGTAGAAGGGGTCGACTATCACAATGTCCGGGGTCTTGTCTCTAATGATCTGCATCTCCATACTCAGCGAAAACAGCCGAACGAAGGTGTAGTGCAGCGGATGAAGGTTAAACATAGCAAAGATGTCATCAAACCATAGGACGATCGTACCCCCGACGGTGCTATCCACAAAGCCCTTGCCCTCTGGCACCTTGGCCACGAAAACCGGGTATGCCACATCATTCTCTCTGAGACGCCGCTTCTCCAAAGAAAGAACACTGTCATGCAGACTCCGCATAGCACCGGTTGCAGCATTGAGCATATTTGTCGGTAGCATCGCCCTACCCCCCACATGCACCCTCCTCGAGATATCCTTAGGTGAAGGTGGCCCGTCCTGAGCACGGATCGTACTCGGTGCCGGCTGGCTCGCACTGGCGCCCTTGTTAGTCTTTCGTTTCCGTCCTTTCTTCCTGATCTGCTGTAATGGGATCGAGTTCTGCTCACAGACCGCCTTCTTGAGCGTGTTGGGGCTGATAATATTTCGCACCTCAGCTATCTGACGCTCGGTGAAGGCGGCAGCTGGAGGCGTCTCCTGAGAACTGAACGCCAGACGACACCTGTTGCAATTGGGTTTCTCCGCCGTACCAGCTAGATCGCGGTCGTCTTTTTCAGGGTTGGGTTCTTGAGAAGGAGGCCCGCAGAACTCGTCACCGTGCCCATGTTCGGCAAAGTACTTATCGACGTTGGAAAATGTACCGTCATCGTTGTTGTCGTCGTCCGGATCCTGTGCCATATGCATGTCCGGATCCTGTGCCATAGGGATGTCCGGCATGTCCGGTAGCGTTGCGGCGTTCTTGCCATGGCTTGGCGCTGGCACGACTCGCGTCTTGTCTGTGGGGTGGTGTCCCCCGCCCCCAAACGAATCTGGCTCTTTGGCCAAAGCAGGGGCCAGCTTACGCAGGCGCTGAGGGTCATCAAATCATCTTCGTCGGCCCCAGCGGGTCGAATCGGAGGTAACAACTCGTCGCAGCCTGGCAGCACCCGAACCAGTTCAACCCTATACAAGGTGGGTGGCACCGTATTACCGTGGAACACGCGGTTGCCCGGTTGAACGATTCTGCCCTTGGCGACATCGAACAACTCGCCGCCCACGAAGTGCAGGAGAGTGCAAGGAACGTCGGCGGCGCCCTGCAAAAACATGTAGGGCGTCAGGGATGCCCAGTCAAAGGCAAGGAGATGAAGTCATCGACCGAGAGGCTTAGTTACCGTGAAACTGTCGAGCTCGGCTAAGGTCGAGGCACCGCCAACGGCGGGCGTGCAACTGACGAAGGGGCCGCTTGCTGGCGAGGTGCCGGCCGGCGTACACCCGGGTGCATTAAGCTCCAATGCCCGTGCCGGCGCCGGAGACACGAATACCGCCTCCGCCGGAGACACAAATGGCGCCGCCTGCGCGTTGTGCGAGTTGCTGGCAGTGAAGCTGGGAACCGGGGGAGGCCCCTGTTGGCCGCCCGCAATCCACGTCGTCAGCCCCTGAATCAAGGTAGGCACAATGGCGGTGAGCGTCATTCTCAGTTGTTGTTGCACTTGCTCTTGGACAATCTCCGGAATCCGCGCCACTTGTGCCTTGAGTTCTTGAACCTCGCGCGACTGGCTTTCCGAGCTGGTCTTTTTCTCCTTTCGCCCACCAGCGGTATAGTATGACGACCATTTTGTGGACAAGCCTTTCCCAGCCACACGACCAGCTGACGACGGCTTACTAAGCTTATCCTTGTTTTTCATTACGTTCAACGCCCTATTTAAAGGGGTGTCAAAAGGGGAGCTCTAAGACGACCCCGCGCTACTGCTTTCAGCCTCCTGCGGAAGGAATGTGAACCATTTAGAAATTTGGCTTCATTAATTAGAATGCAACCATATGGAGCTAATTACGCGGGGGTGTATTCCTTACCAGAACAAGCTCAAGCGCCCTGGTCTTCGAATCCATGGTAAGCTCCTTTGTTACCGGGTCCTCCTTGTACCGGGCCCTGACAAAGTTCCTGGTCTGCTTGTCACGGAATTTCCTGAAGCGGGGCGGTAGGCCTTGCTCGGCACGCTCCGCGTCCTCCTTGTCCCATATAGGCTCCGCCACTCTGTAACCGCCGGGACCGAGTTGGTGGACCCCTAAGTTCAACTGCCGCATTTCTTTCCCCCACTGACTTGATTCGGAGGTTGCGCTGCTCTCGCACTTGATCTTGAACTCCTTGTAGTCATCTTCGCTCATCAAAGGATATTTCGCCTTGATCTTCTCATAACTATCACCTTTTTCAATCATTGCCTTCACCGTGCTTCTCATGTAGACAGGGTCGTGCTCATCCTCATGAGGGCGGCACTGTTCACTTTATTCCCTGAGAGGCGTGTGTTTGCAAACTCAGTGGGGAACTTGTATCGTTCGTGGAGCTTCATGATGAGGAGGCTGCGCAAATTCCCACGGTCCTTATGCCTTAGGTTCTCAGTGTTGATCGAGATGGTGCTCCGGAGAATGCACCTGAGCTGAACCGAGTACCCCTTGACTACTTGTTTGGGCGCCATTGGATGCCCGTCGGAGTTCACTTCAGTAAATTCCTCCTTGACGGTGCCGAGCACGCTCGGGCGCCGGTCCTTCCGTTGCCTCTTCGGTTGGCTGCCATCTGTGCGTGCGCGGCCATCATCAGTGGTGGCATCCTCGGCGGCACCATCAGTGGTGTCATCCCCGACGCCACTAGGGGTTGTGTAGTCAGGATCAGTGTCTTCCGCAGCGTCGTCCTCATAGCGTTGAGGTTCTTCCTCTAGCTCCTGGGACAGCTCCCAGAATTGCTTGCCGCCCGAACTGCCGGCCTCATCGTTGTCGGCCATGTTTCGCTCTAAATAGGAAAAAAGTTTGGTCAAAAAGTCGGTTAGTCAAGGAACAAGATCATGGTCTCATAATTTAGGGTTTGTCGACACCGAGGCATCCTAAAAGCTAAGCTTTTATCATTTAGGGTTTGTCGACGCCGAGGCACCCTAAAAGCCTAAGCGTACATCATTTAGGTTCTCATCGACACCGAGGCACCCTAAAAGCTAAGCTGGGAAGGAGAATTCTAAGTTGGGCCTAATCACTTGGCTCTACTGCCACCTATGGTTTAATGCAGCAAGAATAAAGGGACAGTTGATCCTACTTAATTAAGTACTAAGACCCCGGCCCATGCATTAGTCACAAGTACCCCATATGTCCTAATTTTAGCAAAGTCATGCTAAAATTCATGGAAAATTTCAGCATTGCCTTTGCTGAAAATAGGACATATGGAGTACCCGAATTTGCCGGAACGGAAGTTAATCGACATTCCAGCAAACTCAAGGGCCTCTCGGGGTACAGCAGCATCATCACAAGTTGACAAAATTCCCAAGTAGTACAGTAGCATCATCACAAGTAGTACCAATGAACATATAGTCCAGCACATTCTGAATTTCGATAAATGACAGCAAGTTAACTCATGCTGACAGCAACAAACTTATAACAACATATATGAAATTGCAGTTCATACACAACACGTGGCCACATGGCTGCTCCCTCTCTCTCTCTTAGTTTGCTGGAGAGCAGCTTGATGAAATTTCTAATCCATATTTACCCACTGGACTGGAGTAGTACTAACTGATCCATTAATAAATTAATTAAGATAAATAGTTAGGTTAATCAGTGAAAAGCCAGTAAAAAAATGGCGCCACCAATCAGTGTGCACTCCAAACATCAACTCTGACCGCTGGCGAGGTGATGACAACACATATATTCCCTTCCAAAAAGAAAAAAGAAAGAAATGTATGCGTGGACACATTGCTCATCATCAGTCTAGAATAGGTAGCACATGCATCTGCTACTGTTTATAATTAGCCCCTCCCTCCCTAACTAACTAGAGTAATTACAGACTTGCTGTCAGCATCACAAGTAGTACCAATGGAAGTGGAGCATTACTACTCTACAGAAAGATAACGCAATGTAACAAAAGTGTAACTCTATCTATCTACAATGAGTGGAAATCGCCAAGCCTAAACAACTTACTACTCGATTGATTAAGCATGTGGATTTGTCAATGATTAATATGATATAAGTGTAACTCTGAAATGAAAGACCATATAGATAAAACAATGCAACAGAAATGAAAGACCATGTGGATTTGCTCAAAACTTTAAAGCGCAAATGTCAAGAGCACAGAGTACACATTCTCAAAGAGAAGTTCAGTTCTGCAGTCGACAAACCAGACACTTTAATTTTTATCAAGGAAGGGTTTACCCCTCCGATTTCCATTAAGAGAAACCAATAACAAACTACAAGAACCAGTTATCTTACAAAGATAAAACCAAAAGCTACTTACTACAGGAGCTTATGTCTGGACCTGATGACAACACTGCTTATGGATCCTTATAACGCTAAAAAAATTCAAGAGATTTTACAGAACAGAACTTAGTTGCCAGCTTATCGACCATGTTACAGATAATCCTTTTGTAGGTACCATCCTTGATGCTTTTCTTTGGAGGTGACTGTGTTTTGTTATACGCAACAAAACTTGAATTAGAATATTTCCAAATCATAAACAGACAATAAAATGCAAATTTGGAGAAATTTGAGCAAATAGATGAATTGTGTAGGTATGCATGGATTTAAGATTATTTGTTCAAAACCAATTTGTCAATGATTAATATGATATCTCAATTTCTACCAAATAATACATTTGTTATACACCACATTTTCTTTTCCTTTGGAAAAGAAAAAAGCACACTGGAGATTTGCCCCCCAAGAAAAGTAATGGTATCAAAATGGGGCTGCTAAACTAATCTGATGTCAAAAATCCTCAATGGAACAGGTATTCCCACAGCACTGTCCTGCTTGTGTTTAGTTGGGATATTGTACTGCACAAAAAAGATTGTTCCTTCAATGTTCTTGACAATGCATGTACTACTATGAGGTCCTTACTGATTATTAAATTGAAGCACTACATCCATCAAGACTATCTCTAAAATGCATTGATGTCCCAAAATAAATACCAGTGAAAATTGAACCCAACACTGCCCTGCTTATGTTTGGTTGTAAGATTATAATAAATAAAAAGATTAGTTCATCGATGTGCTTGACAATACATGTCTTGTGAGAGGCCCTTTCAAATATTAAAATAAAGTACTGCCTCATGAATAAAACTAACTCTAAAATGCCTTAATACCCCAAAAAATGTACAACTGCGGGGTGGTGCTACTGGAGATGTTGTCGGGGCGGCGGGCGCTGGACAAGAAGGAGGAAGGAGGACGGAGGAGAGGGACCTGGGCGGGCGCGGCCGGTCGCCGGAGGGGTCGGGGTCGGGGTTGGGGTCGGGGTCGGCGGCGGCGTCGAAGGGATGGCTCGAGGGCGTCCGAGCTCGTCCGGGTCCTCGTACTCGAAGAGGAAGACGGCGTCGGTCCTCCTGGGCGCCTCGGTTGGTCGTGGGGAGGCCGGCGGCCACGTGCTTCGCGGGTCGGCGCGGGGTCGGCGGCGCGGGAGAGCTGTAGTGGTGGGGGCGCGGGGGAGCTGCAGTGGTGGGGGCGCGGGGGCGTGGGGGCGGCGAGGGTCGGGGCGGCGTCCTGGGTCAGGTGAGCGCGCGGGTGGACTGGCGAGGGAGAGGGACGAAGGGGATCTGGCGAGGGAGAGGGAGGAATTAGCTAGGAGGGAAACTTACTAATGGCGCACCCCGAAGCGGTGCGCCATTAAAATGTTTTTTTTAGATAGCAATGGCGCACCCACGATCGGTGCGCCATTAGTAATCTTTTTTTATATAGCAATGGCGCACCCAGCCAGAGGTGCGCCATTAGTAATCTTTTTTTATATAGCAATGGCGCACCAGCCAGAGGTGCGCCATAAGTAATTTTTTTATTATTATTTTTTGTTGCATCTAATAATTTTTTAGAAAATGAATATGAATATGGAACAGTAATAAATTTTTTATAAAAAAAGTAATAATTTTTTAGAAAATATCATCAAATTTGTTATTTGAAAATATTTATGAATATGAAAAAATATCATCAAAATTATTATTTGAAAATATCATCAAATTTGTTATTTGGAAATATAATCAAATTTCTTTTTTTGCAATTTTAGTTGCATTCATTTGTGATGGTGGAGCGGGCCGGGGAGGGTGCGGGGGGACGTCGGCGGCGGTGGAGCGGGCCGGGGAGGGTGCGGGGGCTCGTCGGCGGCGGTGGAGCGGGCCGGGGAGGGTGCGGTGGGTCGTCGGCGGCCGTGGAGCAGGGGAGGGTGCGGTGGGTCGTCATCGGCGGTGGAGCGGGCCGGGGAGGGTGCGGGGGCTCGTCGGCGGCGGTGGAGCGGGCCGGGGAGGGTGCGGTGGGTCGTCGGCGGCGGTGGAGCAGGGGAGGGTGCGGTGGGTCGTCGGCGGCGGTGGAGCGGGGGAGGGTGCGGGGGGTCGGCGGCGGCGGCCGGTGGAGCGGGGTAGAGGGTGCGGGGGGTGCTCGGCGGCGAGGGGGACCCGATCTGGTGAGGTGGGATAGCGATCGAGATGGAGGGGGATCGAGATCGAGTGTCCATGAAATTTAAAAATATTCATGAGTTCAAAAAGTGCCCATGAAATACAATCGAGAAATGAAGGCTACAATTTAAATACAATCGATCATAGCTAGCTATCTGTTCACAATCTTCTTGCCCTTATTTTTCGTAAATGGAGTTCTTCTCTTGAACGGACGTCCTTTACGTAGGGTGGTCCTGCTTCTTCTTGTGGTGGATGCTGATACTTCATCGTCGTCGTCATGTTCCATCTTCGGGTCGCCGTACTTGTCGAAGTCTTGCTCATTGGCGACTCCATCCATTCCGATGAACTTCCTTTTGCCTCTCCTCACGACAACACGACTGGGCTTTGACAGGTCGATAATGAAGAAGCATTGGTCCACTTGGGAAGCCAGTACCCATGGCTCATTTTTCGCGGTGACGTTCGCGCCTGCGGTCTTGGATTTGGCTTCGGGTATAACCATGGTGGTGAAATACCAGTCTTCTTTTATGACGCTCTTGGCCCATCTGACACGGAACATCGGGACCTTCTCTCCAGCGTAGCTCAGCTCCCAGATCTCCTCGATCCTTCCATAGTATCTATCCTTGTTGTTACCGGTGTAGGATTCCATCGTTACCCCGGAGTTCTGATAACCATCGCTCTTCATGTCCTTGTCCTCGGTGTAGAATGTGTAGCCGTTGATATCGTACGCCTCATATGTCATCAGGTTGTGCTCGGCGCCCTGTGACAAGGCGAATATGAGTTGTTCTTCCGCGGAAGAATCCTCATGTAAAGGGTACGACAGAAGCTTCTGCTTGAACCAAGGCGTGAAACATGAGTTGTGCTCTTTGATTATATCTCCGTCCGTCCTCTGTTGGCCTCGGTCATTGTACATCTTCTCAATAAAGGTTTTGTGCTCTACCACCCAAGGATCGACCACGTCTATGTGTTGTAGCGCGACTAGGTTTGCTCTTTCAAAGTCAGCGAGTCGACCCTCGAAGTCGACATGCATTTCGCGGCGACCCTCATGGTGACCCCATCCAGCGAGTCTGCCGAGGTGCCTGTTGACGGGCAGACCAACGGGGTTCTCAATGCCTAGATAATTCGTGCAGTAGGAGATGCACTCTTCGGTCAGAAAGCCCCTGGCTATGCTTCCCTCTGGACGTGACATGTTGCGAATGTATCCTTTGATGACACCATTCATCCTTTCGAACGACATCATGCTGTGCAGGAACGTTGGCCCGAGTTGGATGATATCCTCCACGATATGGACCCACAGATGCACCATAACATCGAAGAATGCGGGCGGGAAGTACATCTCAAGCTCGCATAGTATCACCACGATCTCTTCCTGTAGCCTTCTGAGTTGCCTCACGCCAACCGACTTCCGAGAGATGATGTCGAAAAAGTTGCATAGGCCAAATAGTGTTTCACGGACGTGCGCGTCCATGATCCCACGGATTGCAACTGGAAGTATCTGCGTCATCAGCAAGTGACAGTCATGAGACTTCATCCCGCTAAACTTCTGCTTCGCTGAGTCTAGGTATCTGCTTATCTTCCCCGCGTAACCGTAAGGAAGTTTTACTCCTACGAGGCAGTTGAAAAACTGATCGACCGCCTCCTGACTTAGAGTGAAGCACGCGGGAGGGAAGTCATTTCCGGTCTTCTTGACCTTTTTACCTTTGCGACGACTTTCCATGTCCTGCTTCGCCTCATCATCATCATCATTAGCGTGAAGCTCCTCCCTGATGCCCATTGATTTCAAGTCTGCCCTTGCTTTCGGCCCATCTTTGGTCCTCTCTGGCATGTTGAGCAGGGTACCAAGCAGACTCTCGCACACGTTCTTCGTGATATGCATGATATCAAGGCTGTGAGGCAGACGTTGGATCTTCCAGTACGGCAAGTCCTAGAAAACAGACCTCGTTTTCCATACCTTCAGCAGCGGCTCTGGCGCCTTTCGCTTCTTTCCCGGCTCTGGCGCCTTTTGCTTCTTTCCCGGCAGTGGGCAATATTTCCAATTTTTCAATAGCTCGTCTATTTCCTCGCTGCTCCTCGTACGCGGGCGTCTTCGGGGTTCGGTTTCACCATCGAACAGATCCTGGCGTTTCCTCCACGGGTCATCGTCGCGAAGCCACCTTCGATGTCCCATGAACACGGTTTTCGAAGACCCGGGATCTCTATCTAGCTGGCGATACGTTGTGTCATCCATGCACCTGACGCATCCAGAAAATCCGTGGACCACCTGCCCCGCGAGATATCCGTAACCGAGATAGTCATGCACCGTCGTGAGCAGTGCGGCTCTCATAGGGAAATATTCTTTCTCTGCGGCGTCCCACGTATTGGCTGGCGTTTTCCACAGCGTGTCTAGCTCCTCTTTCTGCAGCCCCAGATACAGATTGATGTCGTTCCCTGGTTGTTTCGGCCCTTCAATTAGCATACTCATGTGAATGTACTTCCTCTTCATGCACAACCAGGGGGGAAGGTTGTACATCCACACAAACACAGGCCAGGTGCTATGTGTGCTTCTCTGGCTGCCAAACGGATTGACTCCATCGGTGCTCGCGCCCAGCACGATGTTCCTTGGATCCTTCCCAAATTCTCGGTGTTCGAAGTTCAACGCTTGCCACTGGCTCCCATCCTTAGGGTGACTCAGCATCTTGTCTTTTTTATTTATCTCCGGATCATTTGCGTCATCTTCTCGCTTCTTCTCCTCCCTATCCACGTGCCAACGCAGGAGCTTTGCTACCTTAGGGTCTGCGAAATACCGCTGTAGACGAGGAGTGATCGGAAAGTACCACACCACTTTTCGAGGAGCTTTCTTCCTCTTCTTGTATCGAGTGACGCCGCACACCGGACATATGGTAGACTCCGCGTGCTCGTCCCGATAAATGATGCAATTGTTCATGCACACATGGTATTTCACATGCGGTAAATCCAGAGGACACACGATTTTCTTCGCCTCCTCGAAACTGGTCGGGCACTTGTTCCCCTTGGGAAGACGTTCGTGCCAGAATGACATGTTCTCATCGAAGCATGCGTCGGTCATTTTGTGTTTTACCTTCATCTCCAGAGCCATGACCGTTACTTTCAGGCGGGTATCCTCGGGCCTGCATCCTTCATACAATGGAGTAACCGTGTATATCTCCAGTTGATCCAGCTTGGCTTTCTCTCGAGCGGCAGCTCTTGCGTTATCCGTCTGCTTGAGAAGCAGCTCTTGAATATGAGGGTCCTGCACCCAGCCCATCGATGGTCCATCGTCGTCTGCTCCACCGGCATCTTCATCTTCATGATCATGCCCTACTTCTGCTCCCGCATCTTCCTCATCATCATGTCCGGCATCTTCTACATGATGACTGTGTACAGCATCACCGTCGTGATCATGTCCTGGAGATTCTTCGTCTTCTCGCCCGCCCGAACCGCGGTGGTTGTCTTACTGCCCTTCCTCATTTCTTGCCCGGCCCCCATGGACGACTTCATAGTCATCTTCATCACCTTGCCACCGATAGCCATCCATGAAACCACGCAAGAGCAGGTTGTCCCGCACCTGCCCGGAATCCGGGTCCGCAATAAGGCTCTTCAGCTTGCATCTTCGACACGGACATCTTATCTCCGTCTCGTTCTTTTCAAGCATCTCGGCCTTCGCGGAGCTCAAAAACCTATTCATTATGCCTTCGGTCATCGTGCGGACCATGGTTGCCTGCGAGGTAGAGCAAAACGATATTTTAGAACCAAGAAAAAATTTGGCATGACTTTCCCTAAAAATAGGACCAAAAAGAATGCATATTGGCAAAATTCTCGCCGAAACGGAAATGAATCAACATTCCGGCAAAATATTGGCAACTATCGCATTTCAAATACCGGTACCTGCAAACACAAACATATATGCAACACCACAAACATATGCAACACCACAAACATACATAGATCTAGCTAGGACATAAAAAGTGCATGTGCACATTGTTGGAGGGAGAACAACATAAAGATAGCTTCCCCCTTACTTACCTATCAAAAAAAGGGGGTTTAACCACTTAATTTGGATGAATTTATGGTGCAAATGAGGTGAGGAGGAGGAGGCAGCCGAGACAAGCTTGGAGGAGGAGGTGGAGAGAATGAAGTGGGGAAAGTGAGTGGGTAGGTGTGGCTGTCCAAAATATCTAGCTGGTCCCAGGTTACTAATGGCGCACCACCTACAAATGCGCCATTAGTAACCCTGGTTACTAATGGCGCACCTGCTGGTGGTGCGCCATTAGTAGTTTTGCAAAAAAAATAAAAAAATATACACTAATGGCGCACCGGGGAACAGTGCGCCATTACTAGTTTAAACTAGTAATGGTGTACTATACACTGGTGCGCCATTAGTAGTTTTGCAAAAAAAATAGTAGTGGCGCACTATGAGGCTGGTGCGCCATTACTAGTTAGAACTAGTAATGGCGCACTGTGCCCTAGTGCGCCATTAGTATGTTTGGAAAAATTAAAAAAAAATTGTTACTAGTGGCGCACCGTGTATCTGGTGCGCCATTAGTGTCTTTCACACTAATGGCGCACCAGCACATGGTGCGCCACTGCTATATAGTAGTGGCGCACCACATGTCTGGTGCACCATTAGTGGCCATTCCATCTATAGCCCTTTTCCTAGTAGTGTTTGTGGATATGAGAAATTGGTTGAAGGATTTTGGAGCATATCACTAAGCATTTTGAGCAAGCAAGCCATTAAGCAACACCTCATCCCCTTTTAATAGTATTGGCTTTTCCTATGGACTCAATGTGATCTTGGATCACTAAAATGAAAATGTAGAGCCTTGAGCTTGAGCCAATATGTGTCCTTAGCATTTTGAAGGGTCCACATTCCTGATCCATGCCATGCCAATCATTGAACTTCCTGAAATGATCATCTTGAAAGAGCATTATTTCAATTAGCTAAATGTTGTTAGTAATTACCAAAACCACCCAGGGATAGTTGCACTTTCAGCCATCAAGGATAACAAGATGGGGTTTTCACCATATTGCTTGAGTTAGTCCCGCTACATCATGTCATCTTACTTGATGCGTTACTATGTTCTTATGAACTTAATACTGTAAATGCGGGTAGGAGTCGATCGATGTGTGGAGTAATAGTAGTGGATGCAGAATCGTTTCTGTCTACTTGATACAGACGTGATGCCTATGTTCATGATCATTGCCTTAGATATCATCATGACTTTGCGCTTTTCTATCAATTGCTCGGCAGTAATTTGTTCACCCACCGTAATAATTTCTATCTTGAGAGAAGCCTCTAGTGAAACCTATCGCTCCCGGGTCTATTTTCCATCATATAAGTTTCTGATCTACAATTCTAGTTTCCTATTTAATTTCTTTGCAATCTTTTTCTTTCCGTTCCATAAACCAAAAATACCAAAAAAATATTACTTTACCTTTTATTCATCTCTATCACATCTCACATTGCAAATAATCGTGAAGGGATTGACAACCCTTTATCGTGTTGGGTGCAAGTTGGTGTTTGTTTGTGCAGGTATTCGGTGGCTTGCGCTTTGTCTCCTAGTGGATTGATACCTTGGTTCTCAAAACTGAGGGAAATACTTTCTCTACTTTGCTGCATCACCCTTTCCTCTTCAAGGAAAAAACTAACGCAAGCTCAAGAGGTAGTAGGAACAAATTCTGGTGCCGTTGCCGGGGAGATCTACGCCAAGCCGAGACATACCAAGTACCCATCATAAACTCTCATCCCTCGCATTACATTATTCGCCATTCGCCTCTCGTTTTCCTCTCCCGCACTTCTAAAACAATGTTCGAAAAGATTCGCCTTTTCTTCGCCCCTCTTCAGATCGTCTTCTTCGCTTGCTTTTTGTGTGCTCGTGTGTTGGATTGCTTGCTTTGTCGCGATGGCTCAAGATAATACCAAATTGTGTGACTTTTCCAACACCAATAATAATGATCTTATTAGTACTCCGGTTGCTTCCGATGCTAATGCGAAATCTTGTGAAATTAATACAGCTTTAGTGAATCTTGTTATGAAAGATCAATTTTCCGCCCTTCCCAATGAAGATGCCGCATCTCATCTTAATAATTTCGTTGATTTGTGTTATATGCAAAAGAAAAAAGATGTGGATAATGATATTGTTAAATTGAAGCTATTTCCGTTCTCACTTCGAGATCGTGCTAAAACTTGGTTTTCATCTTTGCGTAAAAGTAGTATTGATTCATGGAACAAGTGTAAAGATGCTTTTATTTCCAAGTATTTTCCTCCCGCTAAGATCATCTCCCTTAGGAATGATATTATGAATTTTAAGCAACTTGATCATGAACATGTTGCACAATCTTTGGAGAGGATGAAATTGATGATAGGAAATTGCCCTACTCATGGTTTGAATTTGTGGATGATTATACAAATTTTTTATGCCGGATTGAATTTTCCTTCTAGAAATCTTTTAGATTTGGCCGTGGGAGGCACTTTTATGGAAATTACTTTAGGAGAAGCTACTAAACTCCTAAATAATATTATAGTTAATTATTCTCAATGGCATACCGAAAGATCTTCCACTAGTAAAAAAGTGCATGCAATTGAAGAGATTAATGTTTTAAGTGGAAAGATGGATGAGCTTATGAAATTGTTTGCTAATAAGAGTGCTCCTATTGATCCTAATGATATGCCTTTGTCTACTTTGATTGAAAACGATAATGAATCTATGGATGTGAATTTTGTTGGTAGGAACAATTTTGGTAATAACGCGTATAGAGGCAATTTTAATCCTAGGCCGTTTCCTTGTAATTCCTTTAATAATTATGGTAATTCCTGCAACAATTCTTATGGAAATTCTAATAAGATGCCCTCTGAATTTGAGAATAGTGTTAAAGATTTAAAAGTTCGCAAAAGAATTCCAATGCTTTGATTGAAGAAAAATTGCTTAAGATTGATGATTCGGCTAGAATTTCTCTTGATTTTGATTCTTTGAAACTTAGATCTATTCCACCTAACCATGATATTAATTAGTCTCTCAAAGCCATGAGAATTTCCATTGTTAAGTGCAAAGAAAGAACCGCTAAGATGCCTACTAAGAAAGATTGGTTTATGAAAGCGTGTTCTTCTAGTTTCCATGAAAATAATGATGAAGATCTTAAAGTGATTGATGTGACTCCTATTGAATCTTCGTTTTCTAATGTAAATCTTGATAAAGATGGGACTGGAGATGAGTCAACTTTAGTTAGAAGGCATCCCAATGATTCGGAGGTTTTGGATTTTGATGCAAAAATTGATAAAAGTGGGATTGGAGAGGTCAAAACTTTAGATAGCAATTAACCCACTCTTTTGGATTTCAAGGAATTTAATTATGACAATTGTTCTTTAATAGATTGTATTTCCTTGTTGCAATCCATGTTGAATTCTCCTCATGCTTATAATCTGTCGGTGTACAAAAGTAGGGGTCCCTTTTTGCACCCCTTTACTTGTGCGCAGTCGCAGCCCCACGCCCCTGGCCACGGTTGGCGGGGCAGAGGAAGCAAAGACACAAGACGGGCGAACCAACGCCAAGCCAGAAACACAAAGAGAAGAAGGGCGAGGTGAACTCCCCCGGCAAGGCCCTTGCCAGGGCGGCCTCCACAGCCTCGGCAAGAACCTTGCCGGGGCAGCTTGCCCAACGCCAGCAGGGCTGCCACCCTCGAGCCTGAAAGTTCCGACGTCCTCAACCACATTGGAACAGAAGCTCGGGAGGCGCCCCCGGCAAGCCCCTAGCCCGGGAAGACCACGATGCCACGGCAAGACCCTTGTCGGGGCCCCGGCAAGACTCTTGCCGAAGACATCCGCGGGGCCGCAGCCAGGCCCACATCTGCCAAGACTCCACCGCCGTTCCCATGAAGCTGCCATTCCACCAACTAGGCGAGCACCTGCGTGGCGATGTGCGGCCTTTAGACCAACTCAGCAAGCACCTACGTGGTGGCATGCAGATCTTCGTGAAGGCTCTGCCACCACACCAACTTAGCAGCCAGCCAGCCAGCGTGGCACTACCCGCCTCGTCAGTTCGGATGCGCGTCGAAGCCAAGCGAGGCGGCGACAGCTGGGACGAGCTTCCTTGTCGTCCCCGATAAAGCAAGAAGGGCATGTCGGCAGCACATTAAATGTGTTTTCCCTACGGTGCCAGAGGATAGACTCGACCACTGTATAGCTTTCCACCTCCTGTGTGCCACTGTGGCAGCCCCTTTGTCTATAGAAGGAGGCCCGCGGCGTACTGGGAGAGGATTCGGACTTTTTGAACCCTGCACGCCTTGTAGCTAGTCCAAGAACACCAGATAAACAGAAACCAGCAGTAGTAGGGTATTACGCGTCACTTGTGGCCCGAACCTGGATAATCCCCCCGCGTTGATCTCTCAATCCCACTCTTTCCACAGCCCCGCGCCCGCCAACCGTAGCAAAAGGGATTCCTCATGATCCCGTAGGTGTCGTTTCCCCGACATCTTTGGCGCGCCACGTAGGGGGTGCAAGCTGTGAAAATCCAGTTTGAAGGTTAGCACGCCGACTTCATCATCACCATGGCCCCCAAGAAGAAGGGGATCACAGCGGTCGGCTCGTCCAGTGTCGTCCCGTCCGCGCCAGCGCGAGCAGACGGCCGGGTGCCCACAGATGGGGCCGGATACGTGGCCCATGAGCATCCATGACATTCTGGCGACCGGAGCCAGGCGAGCGGCATTGTCCGAATCCGAGACAACGACGCACCACTGGGTCCGGGGGCGGGGCCGTGCGGCCCACGGGCAGCGCAGCAGCCTCTACGGCACCCCAGCTGGCGCCCGCACCGCGCCCTTCCTAGGCCGCACACGATGAGCAACACCGCGAAGCCGGAGCCCCCGGGCACCGCCACGGAAAGAGCCCTATGCGCCACTCACAGGACGAACTAGGCCGGCGTGCGCGCTCAGACGCCGATGCGGGCGGCGTGCGATAGCGAGACCGCAACAGAGCCCCTTCTAACTCGGTTAGAAGTCGGAGCGAGTCACGGTCTACACAAATCTCGCCACCGCCTACGCCAGCAGAAGTGCTGGCGCACGTGCAGCTGCTCCTCGACTCCCCCCATGCTGCGGAGAAGCTCGACCAGTGGAGAGCCACCATCCGAAGCCTTGTTAGCTTTGCCAACAAAGACGAGGCGCTCCCGACGGGACCCTCGCACCGGCGTCCTAACTAGCCGGTGCATGCCAGCGGTGGGGATACCAGAGACACTGCGACCACGGTGCACTCCCCCCTGCGGTCGTGACAACAGCCACCGGCCCGTCGGCCTGATGTCGGTGACAATTTTTCCACTGGGTCGTCCGACCCGCGAACACGCCGCGACCAACGTCAAGTGATAACCCAAAAGTATAGGGGATCAATTGTAGCCTCTTCCGATAAGTAAGAGTGTCGAACCCAACGAGGAGCTAAAGGTAGAAAAAATATTCCCTCAAGTTTTATCGACCACCGACACAACTCTACGCACGCTTGACGTTCGCAATACCTAGAACAAGTATGAAACTAGAAGTACTTTGTGGGTGTTTTTGGATAGGTTTGCAAGATAATAAAGAGCACATAAATAAAAACTAGGGGCTGTTTAGATAAAGACACAATAAAGTAAATATAACGAGTGTGGAAAAGTGGTGATAGGAGTTGCGAAATTGTCCCTAAGCAATTGAGTACTTTACTAGACTGATAGCAAGTTTTATGTGGGAGAGGCCACTGCTAGCATGTTATCCCTGACTTGGAACTCTATGCACTTATGATTGGAAATATTAGCAAGCGTCCGCAACTACTAACGTTCATTAAGGTAAAACCCAACCATAGCATTAAGATATATTGGTTCCCCTTCAATCCCGTATGCATCATTTTCTATGCTAGGTAGAAGCTTCTATCACTCTTGCCCTCCAATACATAGTCCTATGAACATACAACTCACCCTATGGTGTGATCCACGTGCGCTCTCATATGATGGGCACCAAAGGACAGCAACATAACCACAAGCAAATTAAATCAATCATAGCAATTCATCAACCACCGATAGGACAACGAGAATCTACTCAGACATCATAGGATGGCAACACATCATTGGATAATAATATGAAGCATAAAGCACCATGTTCAAGTAGAGGGTACAGCGGGTTGTGGGAGAGTGGACCGCTGTAGATAGAGGGGGGAAGGTGATGGAGATGTTGGTGAAGATGGCAGAGGTGTTGGTGAAGATCGCGGTGATGATGATGGTGGCCATGGCAGCGTTCCGGCGCCACCGGAAGAGAGGGGGAGAGGGGAGCCCTTCTTCTTCTTCTTCCTTGACCTCCTCCCTAGATGGGAGAAGGGTTTCCCCTCTGGTCCTTGGCCTCCATGGCATGGGAGGGGCGAGAGCCCCTCCGAGATTGGATCTGTCTCTTTGTCTCTCTCTATTTCTGCATTCTGGTATTCTGCCCTTTCGCTGTTTCTTATATATCCGGTGATCCGTAACTCCGATTGGATTGAAACCTTCGCCAAGATTTTTTCCGAAAATTAGCTTGCTTGCGGCCAAAGAAGAGCAGCAACTGCCTTACGAGGGCCCCATGAGGGTCAGGGGCGCGCCCAGGGGGGCAGGCGCGCCCCCTGCCTTGTGGCCAGCTCGGGCATCGTCTCGCGTTGATTCTTCTTCCCAAATTTTCCAAATATCCCAAAAATATTCTCCGTCTGTTTTTATTCCGTTTGATATGGGGTTTCTGCGAAACATAAAACATGCAACAAACAGGAACTGGCACTGGGCACGGGATCAATATGTTAGTCCCAAAAATAGTATAAAAAGTTGCCAAAAGTATATGAAAGTTGTATAATATTGGCATGGAACAGTAAAAAATTATAGATATGTCGGAGACGTATCAGCATCCCCAAGCTTAATTCCTGCTCGTCCTCGAGTAGGTAAATGATAAAAAAGATAATTTTTGATGTGGAATGCTACCTAGCATAATCTTGATCATGTATGTAATCATGGCATGAATATTAAGACACGAGTGATTCAAAGCAATAGTCTATCATTTGACATTAAGACAATAATACTTCAAGCATACTAACCAAGCAATTATGTCTTATCAAAATAACATAGCCAAAGAAAGCTCATCCCTACAAAATCATATAGTCTGGCTATGCTCCATCTTCACCACACAAAGCATTCAAATCATGCACAACCCCGATGACAAGCCGAGCAATTGGTTCATACTTTTTAACGCGCTTTAGCCTTTTAAACCCTCACCCAATACATGAGCGCAAGCCATGGACATAGCACTATGGGTGGAATAGAATATGATGATGAGGTTGTGTGGAGAAGACAAAAAAAGGAGGAAGTCTCACATCGACGCGGCTAATCAACGGGCTATGGAGATGCCCATCAATTGATGTCAATGTGAGGAGTAGGGATTGCCATGCAACGAATGCACTAGAGCTATAATTATATGAAAGGTCAAACTAAAACTAAGTGGGTGTGCATCCAACTTTCTTTCTCATGAAGACCTCGGGCATTTGAGGAAGCCCATCATCGGAATATACAAGCCAAGTTCTATAATGAAAATACCCACTAGTATATGAAAGTGATAACTCAAGAGACTCTCTATATGAAGAACATGGTGCTACTCTGAAGCACAAGTGTGGTAAAAGGATAGTAACATTGCCCCTTCTCTCTTTTTCTCTCATTTTTTTGTTTTTTTTTCTCTTTTTTTGGTGGGCTTCTTTGGCGTCTTTTTTTTATTTGTGCTTCTTTGGCCTCTTTTAATTATTTTTAAGTACGGAGTCTCATCCCGACTTGTGGGGGAATCATAGTCTCCATCATCCTTTCCTCACTGGGGCAATGCTCTAATAATGATGATAATCACACTTTTATTTACTTACAACTCAATATTACAACTCGATACTAGAACAAAGATACGACTCTATATGAATGCCTCCGGCGGTGTACCGGGATGTGCAATGATCTAGCGTAGCAATGACATCAAAAAACGAACAAGCCATGTAAACATCATGCTAGCTATCTTATGATCATGCAAAGCAATATGAAAATAAATGCTCAAGTCATGTATATGATGATGATGGAAGTTGCATGGCAATATATCTCGGAATGGCTATGGAAATGCCATGATAGGTAGGTATGGTGGCTGTTTTGAGGAAGATATAATGAGGCTTATGTGTGATAGAGCGTATCGTATCACGGGGTTTGGATGCACCGGCGAAGTTTGCACCAACTCTCAAGGTGAGAAAGGACAATGCACGACACCGAAGAGGCTAGCAATGATGGAAGGGTGAGAGTGCGTATAATCCATGGACTCACATTAGTCGTAAAGAACTCATATACTTATTGCAAAAGTTTATTAGACCTCGAAGCAAAGTACTCCTACGCATGCCCCTAGGTGGATAGATTGGTAGGAAAATACCATCGCTCGTCCCCGACCGCCACTCATAAGGAAGACAATCAATAAATACCTCATGCTCCAACTTCGTTACATAATGGTTCACCATACGTGCATCCTACCGGACTTGCAAACCTCAACACAAGTATTTCTCAATTTCACAATTACTCAACTAGCACGACTCTAATATCACAACCTTTATATCGCAAAACTATTGCAAGGAATCAAAAACATATCATATTCAGTGATCTACAAGTTTTATGTAGGATTTTATGACTAACCATGTGAATGACCAGTTCCTGTCATCTCTCTAAATAGATATAAGTGAAGCAAGAGAGTTTAATTCTTTCTACAAAAGATATGCCCATGCTCTAACAAATATAAGTGAAGCAAAAGATCATTCTACAAATGGCGGTTTTCTATTTGAAGAGAAACAGGAAATCCAAACTTCAAATGATAAAAGCGAAGAACATGAAGCATTCTATAAAGCCACACTCAAAAGATATAAGTGAAGTGCAATGAGCATTCTATAAATCAACCAAGGACTATCTCATACCAGCATGGTGCATGAAAGAAAAGTGAAAACTAAATGCAAAAGATGCTCCAAGATTTGCACATATCGCATGAACGAAACGAATCCGAAAACATACCGATACTTGTGGAAGAAAGATGGGATGCCTTCCGGTGCATCCCCAAGCTTAGAAGCTTGAGTCTCCTTGAATATTTACTTGGGGTGCCTTGGGAATCCCCAAGCTTGAGCTCTTGCCTCTCCTCCTCATATCGAAACATCCTCGAGCTTCGAACACTTCATCCACACAAAACTTCAAGAGAAAACTCGGTAAGATTCGTTAGTATAATAAAGCAAATCACTACTCTAAGTACTGTTGCAAACCAATTCATATTTTGTTTTTTAATTTTAGCTACTGTAATATAACTTTTCCATGGCTTAATCCACTGAGAGAAATTGATAGTTTCATCAAAACAAGCAAACTATGCATCAAAAACAGAATCTGTCTAAAACAGAACAGTCTGTAATAATCTGAACATTCACCATACCTCTGGTACTCCAACAATTCTACCAAAATTAGGAAAAATAACAAATTTGTATAGAAAGACATTGCAAAAAGTTTCAGAACCATTTGACGTTCCAGTGAAAAATGTAAAATCGTGCACTACAGCCAAAGTTTCTGTCCTGCACCGTACAAACCAACCAGCATTGTAAACATCCTAAAGGCAAACCTTGGCACATTATTTTTTATAATACAATGGAATTGTAAAAGGGGATAATTATTTTTGTTGAAAAGTTTCTGTAATCAAGATTCACAAAGTTTCCGTGAGCAAGAACAAAGTTCAAGGAGCTCCCCCACTTCAACAATGCTTGTCTCTCTCACTTTCACTTTCCTTTTTGAAAAGTTTTGGGTTCCCCTCTTTATTTATTTATTTTTTTAAACTATATGAAAGCACTCAACAGAAATAAATGACTCTCTAAAACTTCTGGGTTGTCTCCCTGGCAGCGCTTTCTTTAAAGCCATTAAGCTAAGCATATAGTGCTCAAGTAATGGATCCACCCGGATCCCAAGGTATATCAAAGCCAATTTTAATTAACAATGATTTGTAATTTAGTAGTGAGCACAAAGTAACATATATCATGTAATGAAGATGTCTAACTCTCTTCCTATGCATCGGCATGTCATAAAAAAACAATTCATGCACACATAGTAAAGGCCAATGCGTAGTATAAACAATTTCTTGCAATTTTATCGTGTGGGAAACATAGAGAGGTGGAGATATAGTTCCTCTCT
The DNA here is from genome assembly GCF_002575655.3 of Aegilops tauschii subsp. strangulata. Taxonomy (NCBI): domain Eukaryota; kingdom Viridiplantae; phylum Streptophyta; class Magnoliopsida; order Poales; family Poaceae; genus Aegilops; species Aegilops tauschii. The sequence continues at coordinate 59,022,017 of NC_053039.3, read as the reverse complement.
CATAATAATTGCAAGTAGGAGCAGCAAGAACATGCATATTATATTCATCAAAATCATCCTGTGCAACGGATAATCCTTAATAAGGGCAAACTTCTCCGATATAGTGTAGTCGGGAGAATTCAAAAAGATAATAGGACTATCATGTGTGGGTGCAATAGAAACAATTTCATGTTTAACATAAGGAACTATAGCCAGTTCATCTCCATAAGAATAATTCATATTGCCATCTTGGCCACAAGCATAGCAAGCATCATCAAAAAGGGATATTTCAAAAGAATCAACGTGATCATAACAATTATCATAGCATTCATCCTTCAATAAGCATGAAGGGAAATTAAACAATGTATGAGTTGAAGAGTTACTCTCACTAGAAGGTGGGCACGGGTGATCAATCTGCTCTTCCTCCTTTTGTTCTTTGCTCTCCTCCTCATCTTTTTCATCCAATGAGCTCACAATGTCATTAATTTCTTCTTCCATAGGCTCCTGCAAAATATTAGTCTCTTCTTGGACAGCGGAGACTTTCTCAATAAATTCATCGATATCGGAATTGAATTCATAATTCTCATAGCAATATTTAAGGATAGCTAAATTTTCAGGTCTATAAACAGCATCATAAAGATTTTCACACTCTTTGAACAAAGATTCAATTTCATACGCACCCATAAAAGCAAAAATTCTTCTATTTGTTCCACATCATAGTAATCATATATACCATTACCATAAGAAGCTAAAGTTTTATTATCATTAAATTTGCATGAAAAGGGAAGGTGTGGAGCCTTCATCCTAGAGCAACAAGTATAATCATATCTCAAGCATAGCTGCCGAGCATACCACTTCAACATATAAATTTGATCCCATAATAGTTTCCCTTTTTGAGTCAAGCGATAATCCCTAAAGTATTCACGTTGATCCAACGTGTGTCTCCCATTACAAAATTGAACGGGGTTTTCTCTGGATTATCAAAGTAGTACATAATATCTATCACATAATTAGGATCGAGGGTTTTAGGAGGTTCCCCATCTCCATAAGTGGCAAGTAAACCAATTTTTTGGTATTTCGTGTTCCATATCCATAACTAAAGATAGAGAACAACTAAGAACAACAAATAAAAATTACTTAGTGATAAAGCAAACAAGCACACACGAGAATATTCACCCCACGCTATAACTCCCCGGCAACGGCGCCAGAAAAAGGTCTTGATAACCCACAAGTATAGGGGATCAATTGTAGCCTCTTTCGATAAGTAAGAGTGTCGAACCCAACGAGGAGCTAAAGGTAGAGCAAATATTCCCTCAAGTTTTATCGACCACCGATACAACTCTACGCACGCTTGACGTTCGCTTTACCTAGAACAAGTATGAAACTAGAAGTACTTTGTAGGTGTTTTTGGATAGGTTGCAAGATAATAAAGAGCACAAATAAACAATAGGGGCTGTTTAGATATAGACACAATAAAGTAAATATAGCGAGTGTGGAAAAGTGGTGATAGGAGTTGCGAAATTGTCCCTAAGCAATTGACTACTTTACTAGACCGAAAGCAAGTTTAATGTGGGAGAGGCCACTGCTAGCATGTTATCCCTGACTTGGAATTCTATGCAGTTATGATTGGAACTATTAGCAAGCGTCCGCAACTACTAACTTTCATTAAGGTAAAACCCAACCATAGCATTAAGATATATTGGTCCCCCTTCAATCCCGTATGCATCAATTTCTATGCTAGGAAGAAGCTTCTGTCACTCTTGCCCTAAATACATAGTCCTATCAACATACAACTAACCCTATGGTGTGATCCACGCGCGCGCTCATGTGATGGGCACCAAAGGACAGCAACATAACCACAAGCAAATTAAATTAATCATAGCAATTCATCAACCACCGATAGGACAACGAAAATCTACTCACACATCATAGGATGGAAATACATCATTGGATAATAATATGAAGCATAAAGCACCATGTTCAAGTAGAGGGTACAGCGGGTTGCTGGAGAGTGGACCGCTGTAGATAGAGGGGGGAAGGTGATGGAGATGTTGGTGAAGATGGCGGAGGTGTTGGTGAAGATCGCGGTGATGATGATGGTGGCCACGGCAGCGTTCCGGCGCCACCGGAAGAGAGGGGGAGAGGGGCCCCCTTCTTCTTGTTCTTCCTTGACTTCCTCCCTAGATGGGAGAAGGGTTTCCCCTCTGGTCCTTGGCCTCCATTGCATGGGAGGGGCGAGAGGCCCTCCGAGATTGGATCTGTCTCTCTGTCTCTCTCTGTTTCTGTGTTCTGGTATTCTTCCCTTTCGCCGTTTCTTATATATCCGGACATCCGTAACTCCGATTGGATTGAAACCTTCTCCAAGATTTTTTTTCCAAAAATTAGCTTTCTTGCGGCCAAAGAAGAGAAGCAACCACCTTACGAGGGGCCCATGACGGTCAGGGGGCCGCCCAGGGGGCAGGCGCCCCCCTGCCATGTGGCCACCTCGGGCACCGTCTCGTGTTGATTCTTCTTCGCATATTTTCCAAATATTCTAAAAATATTCTCCATCCATTTTTATTCCGTTTGGATTCCGTTTGATATGGGGTTTCTGCGAAACATAAAACATGCAACAAACAGGAACTAGCACTGGGCACTGGATCAGTATGTTAGTCCCAAAAATAATATAAAAAGTTGCCAAAAGTATATGAAAGTTGTATAATATTGGCATGGAACAATCAAAAATTATAGATACGATGGAGACGTATCATGAAGTCCTTCGGGAACGGGCCCAAGAAGACGCTCGAACAACCATCGAATGACGATGGGAGACGCGCCATCAGTCAGATCGGCGTGCGGGGCCTACTATTGACCACCCGGCGCCGGGGGGCCCCGGCGACCTGCCTTACGAGCTGGGTTGTCCTGCCTTCACCCGAGAGCTCCGGCAGTTCCAGTGGCCCTCCCACCGCATGCTCAAGCCCGATGTTGGCGAGAATTACAATGGCAAGACCCACCTGTCGGAGTTCCTCAGCATCTACACCATCGCGATGCAAGCCGCTGGAGCTCGCGACGGCAAGGTGCTTGCCAATTACTTTCCGTTGGCACTCAAACCCAACGTCATGTCATGGTTGATGCACTTGCTAGTGGATTCCATTTTTTCTTGGTCGGATTTGTGTCATGAGTTTGTTGGCGCCTTCACTGGAGGCCACCAAGCTCATGGCCAGGCAAGCGATTTGCATATCTTCCCCCAGAAAGAAGGTGAAAACCTGCGCAAGTACATACAGAGGTTCAGCCGGGTGCAGTACAACATCCCAAATGTTCATCCCACCGCCGTTATCAGCGCATTCCATCAGAATGTGCGCAACTGCAAGATGCGTGAAGAGTTAGCGATGAACAAGGTCAAAGATGTGGCCGAACTTTATGTTCTGGCCGATAGATGTGCTCGAGCTAAAGAGGGGAGGAAGTACCCCGGCGAGGACGCCGGTGCGGAAACTGACTCCAAAGGTGAAGACACTGCCGCCCCGACAAAGAAGGGTCGGCGCCGCAACAGGAAGTGCAAGGGCAAGGCTGTGCTTGCCGTTGAGGGATCCGGCGAGCTAGGTGCCGCCAAAAAGGCCAAGGCTGACCACCCTGGCAAGGAGGTTGCCGGGTGTGCCGCCTGCTTGGCCCTGGCCATCGCCAGCAAGCCAGGAGGCTCCGACAAGCAGTACTGCAAGATTCACCACACCAAGGGACATGACCTCCAGAACTGCCGACAAGTTGAGTTGCTTGCAGAAAAGCAGAAGGCTGAATATGAAAGGCGAGACAAGGAGAAGGGTCAGGATGGTGCTGAGGGATCCGGCAAGAAGCGTGGCGGCCAAGGGGGTCGCCGCGGTAAAGATAACCAACAAGAGAGGCCCGCTCGGGGCCGCGACAAGAAAGAGGAGGATGATGATCATGATGACGACGACGAGTTCGGCGAGCACGAGTTCCAGAAGGCTACAGAGGCTATGTGCGTCGACAGTGGCGCCTTGTTGCACACCTCACACCGCGAGCTGAAGCAGTGGGTGCGTGAGGTCACTACGGCGGAGCCGTCGTTCGATGCCCAGAAGCCACTGAAGTGGTCCCGCACGCCCATCGTTTTTGACACCGAGGATCACCCTGACCGGACAACAGCGGTCGGGTGCTTGCCGTTGTTGGTTTCACCAACAATACGCAACCTCAGGGTGACCAGAGTGCTGGTTGACGGTGGGGCCGGTCTGAATTTGATCTTGCCCGCTGTGATCAAGAAGCTGCAGATTCCTGATGGAGACCTCAAAGAGACGGGCACGTTTCAAGGGGTCAACCCAGGGGGAGCCAGCCTAAAGGTAAAATCACGCTGCCCGTTACGTTTGGGGGCGAGCTGAACTATAGGACAGAGAAGATTGTCTTTGATGTCGCCGAGATCCCCTTGCCATACAATGGGATCCTTGGACGCCCAGCGTTGGCCAAGTTCATGGCGGCGTCCCACTACGCCTACAACACGTTGAAGATGCCGGGGCCGCTGATCATCATCACCGCCCCCTCTGACAAGAAAGACGTGCTCATCTGCGCCGACCAACTCTATCAAGAGGCAGTTGCAGGAACTGCAGCCAGGGCACTTGCTCCTGCCGCTGAAGCTCCAGGGAGGAAAAAGGCCGGCAAGACTCCTTCCGGCAAGACCTCTTCCGGTGAGACATCTTGCACCCACTCCGGTAAGCGCACCTCTTCAGAGTGTTGTGCTCTCGTTGAGGATGTGCCAGAGAGTTCCACCGGCAAGAGCAAGAAGTCCAAGGCTACACCACCAGAAACCAAGAAGGTGTCCGTCAAGGAGGATGACACGGGCGGGGCTTTCACTATAAGCTCCACCCTCGACAGCAAATAGGAAAGCGCGCTCGTCGCCTTCCTGCGGGCGAATGTCGATGTATTTGCATGAGAAGCATCTGACATCCCCGGCATTCCTAGGGAGGTGATTGAGAACCATCTTGATGTTTGTCCTCACGCGCGGCCAATCAAGCAGAAGGTCAGAAAGCAAGCTTTGGAGCGACAAGAGTTCATCATTGAAGAGATCAGGAAGTTGGAGGCGGCAAGCCTGGTAAGAGGAGTACTCCACCCCACGTGCTTGGCCAATCAAGCAGAAGGTCAGAAAGCAAGCTTTGGAGCGACAAGAGTTCATCATTGAAGAGATCATGAAGTTGGAGGTGGCAGGCGTGGTAAGAGGAGTACTCCACCCCATGTGCTTGGCCAATCCGGTGGTGGTGCGTAAGGCAAACAGGAAGTGGAGGCTGTGTATTGACTACACAGACATCAATAAAGCCTGTCCAAAGGATCCTTTCCCTCTGCCACGCATCGACCAGATTGTAGACTCCACTGCCGGGTGTGACCTGCTATCATTCCTCGATGCCTATTTAGGGTACCACTAGATCTTCATGATGAAGGAAGAAGAAGAGAAGACCGCGTTCATCACCCCATGTTGTACGTACTGTTTTGTACGAATGCTTTTCGGGTTGAAGAGCGCTGGTTCGACGTTTGCCCGGGCAGTCCAGATTGGTTTTGAGTCCCAGCTATATAAAAATATGGAAGCTTATATGGATGACATAGTGGTCAAAACCAAGGACAGGGCCACGCTCATGCAAGATTTAGAAGAAACATTCGCAAACCTGCGCAAGATCAACCTCAAGCTCAAACCAGAGAAGTGTGTGTTCGGTGTCCCCTCCGTCAATCTTCTCGGGTATTTTGTGTCTCGGCGCGGAATCGAAGCAAATCCCAACAAGATCAAAGCGATCGAGCAGATTGAGGTGCCGAAACGGGTCAAAGAAGTTCGTAGGCTCGCCGGCTGCATTCCTGCCCTAAGTAGGTTCATCTCCAAATCTGTTGAGCGCGCCCTCCCCTTTTTCAAAGTTTTGAAAAAAGGCGGGTCCAGTAAAATGGACTCCGGAGGCAGAGGCAGCACTTCAAGATTTGGAGAGGTACCTCTCCTCCACGCCAATACTAGTCGCGCCTAAACAACGAGAGCCGTTGCTGCTGTACTTAGCAGCAACGAATCAAGTGGTTAGTGCTGCGCTAGTGGCGCATAGGGAACCTGAGGGAGAAGCAGCAGTTGCTGCAGAGCCGTCGGATGGTGGGCTGAGGTTTTCCCCAGCAGAGCCTGATGCCGCCAAACCAGAACCCCCGGCGAGGCCCGGACCCGGCGAGGCAGAGCCTGAGCAGATGGGCGAAGTGGGACAGAAGAAGAAGATGGTGCAGCACCCGGTGTATTTTGTCAGTTCCCTCTTGCATGGGGCTAGGTCAAGATATTCTGGAATGCAGAAGCTGCTTTTCGTCCTTCTCATGGCCTCGAGAAAGCTGCACCACTATTTCCAAGCGCCCGAGATCACCGTCATCACCCACCTCCCTTTGCAACGGATTCTGCACAACCCAGATGCGACGGGGAGGATTGTGGAGTGGGTGTTGGAGCTGTCGAGCTTTAGCCTCAGGTTTGAAAGTACTTCAACAATCAAGAGCCAAGCTTTGGCAGAGTTCATAGCAGAGTGGACCGCAACGCCCGACGAGGAGATCCAAGAGACCACCCTTCCCGGCAAGGAGACGAGCAGTGAGTGGATTATGTACTTTGACGGAGCTTTCTCACACCAAGGTGCTGGTGCTAGCATGCTACTCATCGCACCCACCGGAGAGCACCTCAAGTACGTAATCCAGATGCACTTTACCCAGGAAAAATCAACGAACAATACGGCAGAGTACGAGGGGTTGCTTGCCGGTCTCAAGATCGCGGTAGACCTCGGAATCAAGAAGCTCATCATCAGAGGTGATTCGCAGCTCGTCGTCAAGCAAGTCAACAAGGATTACCAGAACCCGTTGATGGAGGCCTACGTGAATGAAGTGAGGAAGTTGAAAGAACTTTTCGACACCTACAAGGAGAACATGTTCCCCGAGCGGAGAACAGCATTGCCGATGACCTGTCGAAACGCGCTGCCCTCAAGTTGCCTGTGGAACCAGGTACCTTTGTACTTCAGATAATACAACCATCCGTAGAGCCATCAGCAGGGCAGAATAAGCAAAGGAAGACAAGCCCCGGCAAGTACCTTCCTGCTGAGCTCCTAGGGGCTGCCGGCAAGGAGGTTGCCGGGTACCCCAAGCTTGCCGAGGGGCAACTACCTCCGACGGGGCCCAGGCCCTGACCATAGAGGCAGCTGCCCCTGCGGCCGAAGATGTTCCTTTGGTCCTTACTGTCGAGCCCCAGGCTCCGGCATGGGTGCAGCCCACCGTCCGTTTCCTCCAAATAGGAGAGCTCCCCGAGGAGCAGGAAGAAGTAGTGAAAGTAGCCCGTCGGTCCAACATGTACCAGTTTGTGGATGATACCCTGTACAAAAGGAGGCCAAACGGAGTCAAGTTGAAGTGCATTCCTCGAGAGGACGGACTAGAGTTGTTGGCAGAGATACATGGAGGTACGTGTGGCTCCCACATAGGGTCAAGGGACCTTGCCGGCAAGGCATTCCGGCAAGGTTTCTTCTGGCCCACAGCCATCCAGGATGTAGCTACGCTAGTAACCAAGTGTGAAGCGTGTTAGTTCCATTCGAAGAAGCTTCATCAACCAGCTCAAGCCCTTCAAACAATCCCTCTCTCCTGGCCATTTTCGGTCTGGGGGCTCGACATACTGCGCCCCTTCCCCCGTGCTGTCGGGGACTTTGAGTACTTGTACGTCGCAATCGATAAGTTCACAAAGTGGCCCAAAAGTGGAGGCAGTGAGGAAGGTGACAGCACAGTCAGCCGTCAAGTTTTTCAAAGGGCTAGTTTGCCGTTTTGGTGTGCCGAACAGGGTCATCACCAACAATGGCACACAGTTCACAAGTCGCACCTTCATGCAATACATCCAGGACCTCAGTTGCAAGGTCTGTTTCGCTTCGGTGGCACACCCACGGAGCAACGGCCAGGCAGAAGACTTTTGACAGGCTGCACAAGTGTGGAAGGCACTGGATTGATGAGTTGCCGACGGTTCTTTGGTCGATCATAACGACGCCAAATCGAGCCACCGGACAGACGCCCTTTGCCCTGGTATACAGGGCGGAAGCAGTTCTCCCCACGGAACTCACATACGGGTCACCTCGATTGCTCACTTATGACGAGCTTGAGCCAGAGCAGATGCGGCAAGATGACGCGATGCCCCTTGAGGAAGATCGTCTTCGGGCGGCTGTGCAAGCTGAATGCTACCAGCAGGCCTTGCGCCGCTACCATAGCCGCAAGGTTCATGCCCGAAGTCTTGAGGAAGGCGACCTTGTTCTTTGGTGCATTCAGTCGGCCAAGAATTCCAACAAGTTGACGTCGAGTGGGAAGGCCCTTATTGGGAAATACGAGTCACCAGGCCTGGCGCAGTCCGCATGGAGATCGAAGATGGTGTCCTAGTGAGCAACTCCTGGAACATCGAACATCTTCGTAAGTTTTACCCATGAGGCGCGGTTGCCGAGCCTCCCGGCAAACCACCTTTTGTAAGAGCCTTGCCGACAAGGCATGTAACCCTTTGTACGAAGCCAGGCGCAGGCCCTGAGCATAAATAAATGAAGCGCTGGCGCCCTAAGTTTTAGCATGCATGCTAGGTTAAGTCTCTCTTTGGTAGGGTTGATAGTTCCCGGTGGCAACTAACCCCTAGCATAGAGGTCGGGTGTGTGTCTTTCCGTCCTTTCCAGTCCTTTCTTTGGTTCGCAGGCTGCACAGGCGTTTCTGCTAAGCCATTTAAGGGCAGGGAGACGGGTCGACATCCCCGACCCCGGCAAGCCATTGCCGGGGGGCTGCAGATTCAAGCACCCGACCACGGCAAGCCAAGGTTGCCGGGGGCTGCAGATCCAGATAAGTCCTTTATCCCCTGTTATGCATTTCCGTGTGGAATTGGGACGTATGAAGCCTCGTTTATTCCTAGGCCACCGTGCTCCCCCTTTCCTGTGCCCAAGAACTATTCCCTGGGCCAGAACTTGGTTGTAGTTGCGGTGACAAGGAAGCAAGCGAACACTACCGGAACTTGGTTGTAGGTCGAAGGGCCTAACTCTACTTCGCCCATGCCTCCGCCGAGAGCGTGAGTATGGTCGTGGATGAAGTGAGGGGATGGCAAGGCCTATTGCCGGGCGACAATGTTTATCTTAAAAATAACAAGGATTCATTCCTTGGCATGGGCCTCGCTCGCGCACAAAGAACCCGGCAAGCACCCTTTTTCATTAATACATTCCAAATAGGTACAGTTCGTACAAAATGCAAACATGAGCAAGGGGATTACAAGGTTTAAATCTAACAAGTTCCCGCAGGCTTAAAAATTAAAAAAGATAAGTGCCCCGTGATCCCCGTTCTTGCTCCTTTCCTCCCAGGTGCGGCAGGTGAAGGCAAAAAGGAGGCGACGGGGAACGCGCCCGATGGAGAGCTTGACGAGGAAGACCCTCGGCAGGGCGCGTGGCCAAGGGAGGAGGGCGACGCGGTCAGTCGGAGTCGGAGTCGGCGTCCTCCCGCTTGACGCCCTTGTTATCGCTGTCGCTGTCCTCCTCGTCACTCCCGCTTGAGGAGGAGTCTTCATCATCGGAGGTGAGTTCCCAAGTGCCCAAAGACCTTGACACAGAGCAGGCCGTTCTCCATTAATTTGAAGTGGAGAATGAGCCCCTCCGAGAGGCTGTGGGCATGAGCGAAGGTCTTCCATCGGCGACGAAGATACCTGACGTGAGGGGCGGGGAAGTCGACGTCGACCCGTATGCTGCCATTCCCACAGCACCTCATATGCAACCTGAGAGCCTATGGCGGGTTGAGCTCCATCTCCCGAGCAAACGGAGTAGGGAGACGAAGACGACGACGCACTGGCCGGTGCATCCTGATGACGAACTCGCGGGGCTGGTCTCCGACATGGCCCTCCATTGGGGGAGGGGCCGCTGGCAGAGGCGAGGCCGGTGTGCCGCCCCGTCCTCCTCTTCCCCGAGCGCCACAGCGGCCTCGGCCTCGCCCCTCCCCCTTCCTCTCATGGCCGGGCTCTGCCGCCATGAGCTCTTGGGAAGGAGGGGCGCGCTCTCGAGCAGAGACCCTCGTCGCCGCCATCGTAGTGCCGGCGCGGCCTCTCGCCATAGCAGAAGGAAGGAAGGATCCAAGGTGGAAGAAGATGAATGATGAAAGATTGGGGGTGCCATCACCCTCAGCTTCTTATAAAGGGGCGGGGCCGGGGCCCGGCTGCCCCACTTAACCAATCCGGCCACCGGGGGCGCAGGGAATCGAGACCGACCCGCTGCTCCAACCGGCGATGACCCGGTTCCCCGCCTTGGCATTTAAGGCCCGTGCCCCCCGCGTCCACCGCCTACCATCTTCGAGGCATGGGGGACACGTAGCGAGCAAGCCGAAATCAAGGAGATGAGTGAGGCGACCGCTCTCCACCCCGTGATCGTGGGGCACGGGCGCCTTGAAGGCCACGAGTCGAGTCCACTTAGTAAATAAGTCGCGCCCCTGCGTTTTCCTCTTTTTTATGGGGAAGGCGCGAGCCGCCTCTTTACTACGATGTGACGCATGAGGGCAGCAACCGCCCCACGCATGACCCCCACGTCACGCATGACCCCCAGGTCACGCATTCAACGTGGGTCGTGGGGAAGCGCAACGAGCGAGGGAGTTACTACGGTAAAAACTCCGCCGCACGCGCGCCCGCGCACAGTTCTGGGTCTGGCCCAATAACGCCCCGCGCTTATATGTGGCCCAGGCCAGGGGGCTCCTGTCGGTGTACAAAAGTTGGGGTCCCTTTTTTCACCCCTTCACTTGTGCGCGGGCAGTCGCAGCCCCACGCCCCTGGCCACGCTTGGCGGGGAAGAGGAAGCAAAGACACAAGATGGGCGAAACAACGCCAAGCCGGAAACACAAAGAGCAGAAGGGCGAGGTGAACTCCCCTGGCAAGGGCCTTGCGGGGGCGGCCTCCACAGCCCCGGCAAGACCCTTGCCGGGGCAGCTTGCCCAATGCCAGCAGGGCTGCCCCTCTCGAGCCTGAGAGATCCGACGTCCTCAGCCACATTGGAACCAAAGCTCGGAGGCGCCTCCGTGGTGGCATGCAGATCTTTGTGAAGACCAGAAGCATACAAGACTAGGCGAATAACCAGAAGACGAAGATCCAAGGCAAGATCCTTGCCAAGGATACCCACGAGACCCCCGGCAAGACCTTGCCCGGGACGACCACGATGCCACGGCAAGACCCTTGCCAGAGCCCGAGCAAGACTCTTGCCGAGGACATCCGCGGGGCCGCAGCCAGGCCCACATCTGCCAAGACTCCACCGTCGTTCCCATGTAGCTGCCAGCCCACCAACTAGGCGAGCACCTGCGTGGCGACGTGCGGCCTCTAGACCAACTCAGCAAGCACCTGCGTGGTGGCATGCAGATCTTCGTGAAGGCTCTGCCACCACACCAACTCAGCAGCCAGCCAGCCAGCGTGGCACTACCCGCCTCGTCAGTTTGGATGCGCGTCGAAGCCAGGCGAGGCGGCGACAGCTGGGACGAGCTTCCTTGTCGTCCCCGATAAAGCAAGAAGGGCACGTCGGCAGCGCATTAAATGCGTTTATCCTACGGTGCCAGAGGATAGACTTGACCACTGTATAGCTTGCCACCTCCTATGTGCCACTGTGGCAGCCCCTTTGTCTATAAAAGGAGGCCCGCGGCGTACTGGGAGAGGATTCAGACTTTTTGGACCCTGCACGCCTTGTAGCTAGTCCAAGAACACCAAATAAACAGAAACCAGTAGGAGTAGGGTATTACGCGTCACTTGCGGCCCGAACCTGGATAATCCCCCCGCGTTGATCTCTCAATCCCGCTCTTTCCATAGCCCCACGCCCGCCAACCGTAGCAAAAGGGATTCCTCGTGATCCCGTAGGTGTCGTTTCCCCCGACATAATCAAAACAAAGCTTTTACGAAACATATCGTTGATGCTATGATGCAATCTTATGAAGAAAAGCTTGAATTGGAAGTTTCTATCCCTAGAAAACTTTATGATGAGTGGGAACCTACTATTAAGATTAAGATTAAAGATTATGAATGCTATGCTTTGTGTGATTTGGGTGCTACTATTTCCATGATTCTGAAAACTTTATGTGATGTGTTAGGTTTCCGTGAATTTGATGATTGTTCCTTAAATTAGCATCTTGCGGATTCCACTATTAAGAAACCTATGTGAAGAATTAATGAAGTGTGGTTTTCAGCAAGGTATTCTCTGCAAGCACTGAAATTATCGGTAACAGATAGTTGTGTGGTAAGATAATTCGTAACGGGTAACAAGTAACAACATTAAATAAGGTGCAGCAAGGTGGCCCAATCCTTTTTGTTGCAAAGGAAGAGCCTGGACGAACTCTTATATAAAGCAAAGCGCTCCCAAGGACACATGGGAATTGTTGTCAAGTTAGTTTTCATCATGCACATATGATTCACGTTTGTTACTTTGATAATTTGATATGTGGGTGGACCAGTGCTTGGGTGCTGCACTTCCTTGGACAAGCTTCCCACTCATGATTAACCCCTCTCGCAAGCATCCGCAACTACGAAAGAAGAATTAAGATAAATCTAACCATAGCATGAAACATATGGATCCAAATCAGCCCCTTACGAAGTAACACATAAACTAGGGTTTAATTTTTTGTCACTATAGCAACCCATCATCTACTTATTACTTCAAAATGCAATCCCCTAGGCCCAAATAATGGTGAAGTGTCATGTAGTCGACGTTCACATAACACCACTATAGGATAGACAACATACATCTCATCAAAATATCGAATGAATACCAAATTCACATGATTACCTATAACAAGACTTCTCCCATGTTCTGAAGAACAAACGTAACTACTCACAAAGCATATTCATGTTCATAATCAGAGGACTATTAATTATCATTAAGGCTCTGAACATATGATCTTCCACCGAATAAACCAACTAGCATCAACTACAAGGAGTAATCAACACTACTAGCAACCCACACGTACCAATCTGATGTTTTGAGACAAAGATCGGATAGTAGAGATGAACTAGGGTTTGAGGGGAGATGATGCTGGTGAAGATGTTGATGGAGATTGACCCCCTCTCGATGAGAGGATCATTGGTGATGACGATGGCTTCGATTTCCCCCTCCAGGAGGGATGTTTCCCCGGTAGAACAGCTCCGCCGGAGCCCTAGATTGGTTCTGCCCAGGTTCCGCCTCGAGACGGTGGCACTTCGTCCTGAAAGCTTCCTTCTTATTTTTCAGGTCAAAACACACCATATAGCAGAAGATGGGCATAGGGGGCCTGCCAAGTGGCCCACAAGGTAGGGGGCGTGCCCAGGGGGTAGGGCGCGCTCTCCACCCTTGTGGATGGCAGGTGGCCCCCCTCTGGTACTTTCTTCGCCCAATATTTTTATATATTCCAAAAATATTCTCCGTGAAGTTTTAGGACTTTTGGAGTTGTGTAGAATAGGTCTATAATATTTGCTCCTTTTCCAGCCAAGAATTCTAGGTGCCCGCATTCTCCCTCTTCATGTAAACCTTATAAAATAAGAGAGAAAAGGCATAAGTATTGTGATATAATGTGTAATAACAACCCATAATGCAATAAATATCAATATAAAAACATGATGCAAAATGGATGTATCACATAGTAGTGCATGCCTGCCAGCGTCCATGGCTAAGCGGCGCAGATGGGCGGTCCTCCTCGACCATTCCTACTGACATGTAGTATTAGAGCAAAGTTCTGCCTCCAGAACCATACTTTCCACTGGGCCGAAAACGTCGCGTGCAATATTGACTTGAAGTTCATCGAAAACTAGCGTTAAATACAAGATTCCCACCTTTTCGAAGAAGCAAATGATAAGGTTAAATGGTCGTTCCTCCAACAAGCCTTACGTATGAAGGGATTCGATGATGCCTGAAGGAAACAGATCGATTCATTTGTAAAAAAGGCAGCATCAGGATTAAAGTAAATGATGACATAGGTCATTTCTTCCAGACGCATAAGGGTCTCAGGCAGGGGGACCCAATTACTCCTATCCTGTTCAACATAGTGGCGGAGATGTCGGCAATTCTTATAGGAAGAGCGAAAGAGCACGGCCAAGTAGGAGGACTAGTACCACATCTAGTAGATGGTGGGGTGTCCATACTACAATACGCTGATGATACTATAATTTTCATGGAACATGATTTGGCAAAGGCCAGAAATATGAAGTTTGTGTTATGCCTATTTGTACAATTATCGGGATTGCAGATTAACTTTAACAAAAGTGAATTGTTCTACTTTGGGGGAGCCAAAGATAAACAAGATGCTTATAAACAACTGTTTGGATGCGAATTGTACCCTACCATTTAGTTATCTGGGCATACCAATTCACCATCGCAGGCTACCTAACAAGGAGTGGAAGTTTATTGAAGATCGATTTGAGAAAAAACTAAGCTATTGGAAGGGCAATCTTATGTCATATGGAGGTCGGTTAGCACTAATAAACTCAGTGCTCACGAGTATAGCGATGTTCTTACTGTCTTTCTTTGAAGTACTTATAGGGGTATGAAAAAGGTTAGACTTTTATCAATCATGATTCTTTTGGCAGGATGATGATATAAAGAGGAAATACAGGCTTACTAAGTGGCATATCATTTGTAGGCCAAAGGACCAAGGTGGTCTCTGGATTGATAATTTAGAGGTAAATAATAGATGTCTTCTAGGCAAATGGTTCACTACTAGGGAAAAGCCTATACACAGAGGTATAGCAGTAGCGCTGGTAGGGCGCTACTGCTACTTTTTAGTAGCGCGTTGCAGGAAAGCATGCTATAGCTACAACTATAGCAGTAGCGCGTGTGCAGCGAACATCGCTACCACTATAAATCCCACCGTGTTGGCAGTAGGCTAGGAATAGTAGTAGCGGTTCCGCACAAAGCGCGCTACCACTATGGTCGTTGTTGCAGCGCGTTTCCTGCGTAGAGCGCTACTTCTAAGAAAGAAAAGAAAAATGAAAAAAAAGTAGAAAAGTAGAAAAGCAAATGAAAATGAAAGAAGTAGGAAACAGAGAAATGAAAAAAAAGAAAATTTAAGGATAAGCAAAAGAAATAACTGCTTCCTATAGCAGTAGCGTGCTTTGCTAAAATGCGCTATAGCTAATTTAGCTATAGCGCGTTTCCGAAACAACGCTACTGCTAGTTCGACTTAACCACCTCAAAATTTTACTAAGTCCTGCATCCCCCCTCTCTCCCCCCTGTTCCCCTAACTCCTCCGTCGCTGCCGCCCGAGCCTGAGCCTGCCCTCACCGCCGCCGCCCTCAACCTCACCACCGCCGCCGCCCGCCGCACACCCTTGACGCCGCCCTCGACCCCGGATTTGACGCTGCCCCGACCCCAACCTCGACGCCGCCCCCGACCCCGACCTCGACCTCGACACCGCCCTCCGCTGCGCGCTCCAGCCCCGACCCCGACCTCGACGACGCCTGCCCCTCACTCGCCGCAAGCACCCGTGGTGAGCACACCTGCTCCTCCCCCTCACCTACCTCTATCTAGGGTTCTTCAAATTTTAGTTGCATCAAATTAGTTAGGGTTCATCTATGGGTGGAAACGAATCGGATGCAGATGTTTTCTTAGATGATGTTTTCTTAGATGATGAATAAACACTATTGTAATGCATAATAATACGAGTAAAATTTGACCACTTATTTCACTTTTAAGTTGGATAATTGGAATATTCGCTACCACTTTCCACCCCTAGGTTCATCAAATTAGATGGTAATTAGGGCAGTAGTTCCTAGGTAGCTATGGCATTTAGCTGTAAACAAAAAATAGAATTATTTTTCTTTTCAAAAACTCGGTTAAACTAAATGTTGCTATGTAAACAAAAAACAAGATTGTTGTTATATGATATATGTCATTGATGTTCATTTGCATATTCCATTATTGTTGATTATATCTTTTCATTGAAGTGGCCATGTTATATGCAAATTCCTCAATAGTGTTTGCTCATGTTATATCTTTTCATTGAAGTGGTTCGATTGTGCCCAAGTGGCTTTGTTGTTTCTAGGGAATGAAGCCGAGTGGCCTATGTTTTGCTGGAATGTTGATTCATTTCTATTCCGGCAAATTTTAGGTTCTCGATTTGTCCAGTTTTTAGCAAAAGTCATGCCGAAATATTCCGTGAATTGCGGCATGACTTGTGCTACAAACTAGGACGTATCGAGTGCCCGGGATTTCCCGCACCGGGAAGGAGTCAACGTTCCTGCAAAGCATAGGACTTTTTTATGTCATTATTCATTTTATTAGGTATAGAATTAATTGACTAGATTTAATCGTAAGAACTAGGTACTAGTTTATTTTTATTTATAATAAGTTTAGTTTTAGTAAGAACTAGTTGAATTAATAGAACTAGTTGAGTATGTCACATTTGTTGTTATTTTTTAGTTAAAGCAATTATTCCCGCATCGACGTCGACGATGCCTATCCCGCATCCTCGTTGTCGTTGACTCGGCGGAGGACACCTGCTTGACCAGATGGGCCATGTCCGGGACTGGGCTCCATCGGGCTGGTACTGGGAGGCGCTACCTACCAGGGGCGCACGTTGGTGAGGAGTCAGCCCATCGTTGACCCGAACCTTCTTTGGTGGCGGTCGCGTGGGCCAGTTACGGTCCAGAGGCTCGAGGACCCCGCGGAGCTGGTACGTCACCGTGTCAGGGAGGAGAACGTGCACGTCCGTTGCTACTTGTTTGAGTTGGAGCACATGTTCTCCAATACCTGGCAGGTTCTTTGGGCAGATGACCGGAGATATGATCCAGTGATGGTTCCTTCTCTTTGGGTGTCCACCGCCCGCGCGGATACCAATTGTGGGCTAGGGTTTTAGTTTTATTAGTGATGTTATATGTATGATACTATTCGGGATGTATTAGTGATAATATTCGATGATGTACGGACGCATGAGATGATTTACTTTTGCTTATTGAATGCATGCTAATTTGAATACTTATTTATTTTACGATTTGGTTTTGCTTATTGAATGCTCATGTCAATATGAGTCCTATAAGTTATTTTGAAATGTATATCTTGTGTTGCTCAAATAGGAAATATCGAGTGCATCGGATTTGTGTGTTGAGTATCCTGGTAGTTGCCTTCGATCGATTTTCAATTAATGTTTCAACTATGAACATAGGAAATGTCTGACGACGAAAAGGATTTCGGTATTTGCGAATACTGCGAAGACGAGCACGGCATGTGCGACAGAATCTTCCTAGATGATGATAGGCACTTCAGCATCAAGCTGGACGAGAACTTCGAAGTGGATACAGTAAGTCATAATGACAAGTCTTTTTTCGTAGTTAAGCATGACATCTGCTTCAACTTATAATTTAAATTTTTTACTACTCTACTAGCGTATCCCCGGCCATGCAAGAGTTCTTGTCTTGGATAAGATAGGTTTCAGTCCTATGCAAACTACTACGGAGGTAAAGAGAGTTAACTTGAAGACCGAGCATGGTTATACTTTCCACGCAAAATTATACAACGCAGACACCTACACCTATTTTGAATGCAAAACTTGGCAAGCACTATGCAAGGCTTATGCATTTGAGCCTGATATGTTTATCACCCTTCATATTCGTCCCAACGATGATATTGAAGGAAATAGAGACATCTGGGTCGATGTGGAGACGCCTCCAGTTATACCATTATGTGAGTTTCTCAACCTTACTTATGTCTTCGATATTGTTTATTCAAAAATAGTTGACAACTAATTTCTATTGATAGCTTATTTCCATTCAAGCAAACATGTCCGGCGCTTGGTAGACATGACCGTCCACAGTCCCGGGGCTGAACTAAACTGCGAGGAGATAGGTCATTATGTTTCATGGCTTGAGAATCTTCATACTGTCAAGACAAATTATTTTCCTGGACTTAAAAATCTTAGTACTCAAAACGTGCGACCAATAGTGTTCATACCGAACTAGGTAACATCTATTTAGGAAAGATGGTAACATTTTTACTATTTGTCCTCAGTGCATCTTTTGCATACATTATTTTTTAAGCTAAACTTCATTGCTAAGTATGTTACTATACGATGTTCTTCAACAGGGACTCCCGATGAATGTTGTGCCTCATTGGATCGAGACTAAAGGTCGCATGAGAATTGTTAGCTTACGGCCAAGATTTCCTACAACGCACTTTAGTGCATTCAGGATTTCTAATAGCAAGGAATGCTTAATAGTGAAAGACTGGAGCAAAATTGTGAACGATCGCAGAGAAGTACTAGGGGGCAGCAATCATAAGCGCAGCCCACGATTAGGAGACAGGTTCATCTGCATGCTCCAACTTGATGAAGCAGGAGTGTTACACATGTTTTATGCTATTTTACCTGAAAGAGAGTAGTAGGAGTGATTAGCTAGCTAGAAATGAGTTATGATGATTAAATAGCTAGTGTTGGTGGTAATGACTATGATGATTATTATTAGCTAGTGTTGGTGGTGATTAGATAGCTACCGCAGCTAGTGTTGGTGGTGATTAGCTAGCTAGAATGAGTTTGAAGATGATGATATGTGCTACACTATGACTATGATGATTAAATAGCTACTATTGGTGGTAATTACTATAATGATGATTAAATAGCTTGTGTTGGCGGATTAGATTCAAGTGGAGGCAACATGTGGTGCACATCGAAAGTACTACTAGTCCAAACTAGATCAAGTTTGGATTACTAGTATACTTTTGACATGCACCACATGTTGCCTCCACTTGAACCTAATCCACCTTCATTTGACACACTGTTATGGACATATTGATATAACAACCTCATAATTGGTATTGTACCAAAATTTGTATAACGGCGTATAAATACACTAAAAATTAAAAAATGAGAAAAAGAATACTAGTAGCGATGGAGAGTAAACACGCTACTACTAGCTATATTAGAAGTAGCGCGGGAGTGAACAAACGCTACAGCTATATGTCTTAGCAGTAGCGCATGTCGCACGCGCTACTGCTAAGGAATAGCTGTAGCACCTTACTAGTAGCGCGGTGTCCCGCGCTACTAGTGGGCATTAAACCCGCGCTACTACTAGGGTTTTCCCTAGTAGTGGTTACATATTTTATGTAATAAGTACCTACGAACCAAGACCTTGCCCTAGTAGTGGTGAAATGAACGTGGAGTAGATTCAAGTGGAGGCAACATGTGGTGCATGTCAAAAGTACTACTAATCCAAACTTGATCTAGTTTGGATTAGTAGTACTTTCGATGTGCACCACATGTTGCCTCCACTTGAATCTAATCCAAGTTCATTTCACCTACTGATATATAATAACTCATCATGCTCATATAACAACTTAGCATCATGCATCATCAATCATAATAATAAATAACTCATCAATGGTATCATAATAACAAGTCCTACTCATCATCATCGATCATACAACTTCTACTCGATACCATAATAACAAGTCATACTCATCATCATCATAGTCATCTAACCAATCCTACTTAATTGTTCTTAGCACATGATCATGAGTATTAGCTAGGACCTAAATACCCTCTCTAAGGTAAAATAGCGTAAAACAAAATAGGCCCTGACTCTCCATTATGGAGAATGGAGATGATCTTGACTCAAATTCTTGCACTTCGCACAATGTTGCTTCCAAGTAGCTCCCTACGATTGACCAGACATTTTTCCAATCTTTCATTGTCATGTCTTCATCCCTTTTAGAAATCTGGTATGGACAGGAGTGATTCGTAGGATGACCTGGCCGTAAGTTCAAAACATCAAGGCGACCTTTCTGAATCATCAGATGAGGCACACAATCCTTCGGGATTTTCTGTTGGAAAACATAGTAATGACTTCGTAGTTAGGAATGTAATTGAATTTTAGAAGAATTTATGCAAAAGATGCACGGATGTCGTAATAGTAAAAAATCTTACCATGACATCTCCATGGATGTTACCATAGTTCAACATGTGCATTAGTGGCACGTATTGACCATAATGTGGAGGAGTTTGATAATAGATATTGTAATTCTCAAGATCAGTAATAAATGAGATCAGATGATTTTTCTCCTGATAAGTTAATTCTGAGCCATCGGTGTAGTAGGTTCTATCAACCATCTTCCACACATTCTTTTAAGAATGAAAATAAGCTATCAATGGAAATAAGTTGTCAACTATTTTGAAATAAACAATATAAATTTCTTAATAACTATGTTTGAGAAACTCACATAGCGGTAGAATTGGAAGCGTATCAACAAGGACCCAAATGTCCAAATTGTCTTGGGCGATGTCAGGATCACCAAGATCCAAGGTGACAAGCATACCCTCATGAAAATCATACATCTTGCAAAGTGCTTCCCAATTCGGGCAACCAAAATGGGACACGCTCTCATAATTATATAGTTTTACATCAAAATCCATACCATGATGGGTCCTTAGGCAAATTTTCTTTGTTTCCATACTTTCATGATCATCAAAATCCATCCTCTCCAAGACATAACGTCTTGCATGGCATGGGATAAGCTAGTCGAATTGTAAAAGACGAAAATTACACGTTGAAGTAGTACAGGTCGTGATTAATTATGAAAAAAAATGTCGTCGTTGTGTACCATTTCAACATCGAAGGTCTCCTGGAGCTTAATGCCGAAGCGCCAACCCTCGTCCAGGTGAGGCCTGTCGCATAGACCCCGGTCGTCGTTGCACCAGTCGCACTCCCCCGGGAGACTTTCCTTGTCCGATGACGACATTTCCTAGGTTCATACAATTCAAAGAGTAAACTTGTACAATTAAATATATGTACTACAAAAACTAAATTAGATCATTATTATTCATCACGGGTTGACTATTGGTCTGCCGAGTCTTTTCTTGAAAACTCTCAGCTCACGTGGTGTATATATTCGACCGTCGGTGATGGTCGCTCCTCCGTTCGTCCCCGAGTGCATTACACCAAAATGTCTAGCACATGGGAACGAAGGAGAAGCGACCCCCATGACAACAGTCGGGACATTCTGTCCTCTCATATGTGGTGGAGACTCTCCCTCACTGATTCCTCTCTGACATTTGCGACCGTCGGTGATGGTCGTTACTCCTCCTTCCCCTAGTGCATCACAAAGGTCTAGCACAAGGAGAAGAAGGAGAAACGACCCCCACGACAACAGTCGTGATTCTTCGTCCTCTCTCATATATGGTGGATACACTCCCTCACTGATTTTTCAACCGTCGGGGATGGTCGTTATTCCTCCTTCCCCTAGTGCATAACAAAGGTCTACCACAAGGAGAAGAAGGAAAAATGACCCCCACGACAACAGTCGGGATTCTTCTTCTCTCATATATGGTGCAGACTTTCTCCCTCACTCATTTGTTCACTGTCATGTATGGAGCCTCGACAGACTTAAAGTCAACCCGAAATGTCTTTTAGTTATTTTTCTAGAAAATCTAGGCCACTCGATATTTCCTACATATTCTAGCACAAGTCATGCCAGAATTCATGGAAAAATCCGGCATGACCTTTGCTAAAAAAGGACATATCGAGCGCCTGAAATTTGCCAGAACGGAAATTAATCAACACTCTGGCAAAACATAGGCCACTCAGTGGTGTAACCTACAAACATGGCCGGCCACTTGGGCAAGCACATATCCTATTTGAGCAACACAAGATATACATGTTTATATCTACATCATATGAGCATTCAAACTTGATGGTCATTGCATTTCAATGGTTGAAAATATGAAAAAAAAACATTTCAAAATATCTTATAGGACTCATATTGACATGGAGATTTGGCTGGTCTCACCTCGAGGTCGGAGGGGGTCGGTGACGGGGACGACGACGGGGATGATGGAGGGGCTCCTTGATTTCTGCACGAACAAAAACCCTATAAGCTATCAACTAATCAAATGCATATGCCTTGCATAGTGGGGGTCCAATTTGAGCATTCAAAGTAGGAGTACTTCTCCAATTTGAGCATTCAATAAGCAAAACCAAATCGTAAAATAAATAAGTATTCAAATTAACATGCATTCAATAAGAAAAACTAAATCATCTCTTGCGTCCGTACATCGTCGAATATTATCACTAATACATCTTGAATAGTATCATACATATAACATCACTAATATAGCTAAAACCCTAGTGAACGACGGGTATCGGCGTGGGTGGTGGACACCCAAAGAGAAGGAACCATCACAGGATCATAGCTCCAGTGAGATCCCTGAAGAACCAGCCAGGTATTGGAGAACCTGCCCTCCAATGCAACCATGTAGCGACGGACATGCTCATCCTCCTCGCTGACATGGTGACGTACCACCGCCGCGGGGGATGAAAGCCTCCGCACCGTCACTGGCCCACGCGACCACCACCAAAGAAGGTTCGGGTCAATGACGGGCTGGCTCCTCACCAAGCTGCGCCCCCCGTAAGGTAGCACCTCCCAGTACCAGCCCGGCGGAGCCCAGTCTCGGACATGGCCCCTCTGATCAAGCAGGTGTCCTCCGCCGAGTCGACGGCGAGGATGCGGGATAGGAATCATCCACGTCGATGCATGAATAATTGCTTTAACTAAAAAAATAAACTAGTTTTATTAATTTTCTTACTAAAAATAAACTAGTTCTATAGTAAAATTTTAATTAGATCATCTAATCTCATATACCTAAATTTTCTTACTAAAAATAAACTAGTTCTATTAATTCAACTAGTTCAACTAAGCACTTACTATAAATAAAAATAAACTATTACTTACTAAAAATAAACTAGTTCTATTAATTTTCTTACTAATTCTATTAAACACTTACTAAAAAACAGTAAAAAACTATTGATTTTTTTCTCTAAACTATACACTACTACCCTAAATTAACATCTACTTAGTTAGCTAACCTAATTAACATATACTTAGTTACCTAACCTACTTCCCTAACTAAAAAACATCTAATTAACAGTACCACTACTGCCCTAACCTAATTAACATCTACTTAGTTAACCAAATTAGTTAACCAAACATTAAAAAACATCTAATTAACCTATTTAGTAAACCAAATTAATCTAGCTAGTTCACTTAGTTAACCTAATTAACCTAGAGGGAGGAGGAGGGAGGAGGAGTACTCAGTTGAAGACGGCCAGCACGGGGGGCGGCCGGTGGGGGAGGAGGGCTGGCGTGGGAGGTCAGCGGGTGCGGGAGGAGGCCGGCGCGGGGGAGGGTGGCCAGCGGGGGAGGAGAGCCGGCGCGGGCGAGGGCGGTCGGCGGGAGAACACCAGCGCGGGCGAGGGCGGTCGGCGGGAGAAGACCGGCGCGGGGGACGACGGCAGCGATGGCGCACGGCGGAGGCGCGCGAGTGAGAGTGTGTGAGGGGGAGTGAGGTCGAGCATGGGCCGTGGGTCTAGATAAGGAGCCCGTAGTAGTAGCGCTTGTATGTAGAAAGTGCTACTGCTACGTTCAATAGTATTAGCGCTTTCTACATAAGAGTGCTACTACTATGCCTGGCGTGCCGGCAACGGTCTAGCAGTTGTAGTAGTAGCGTGTTTTATGAACACAACGCTACTGGTAAGTGCATAGGAGCAGCGCTTACCATGTGCAAGCGCTCCTGACAAGTAGTAGCAGCGTTTTCTTATAAAAAGCGCTCCTACTAAGCTCCAGTGTATAGGCATTTCCCTAGTAGTGGATGCATGCTGGATAGCGGTCGATGTGTGGAGTAATAGTAGTAGATGCAGGTGATACTTCTCCGACATATCTATAATTTATGAAGTATTCATGCTATTATATTGTCTGTTTTGGATGTTTGTGGGCTTTATTAAACACTTTTATATTATTTTTGGGACTAACCTATTAACCCAGAGCCCAGTGCCAGTTTCTGTTTTTTCCCTTGTTTCAGTGTTTCGCAGAAAAGGAATATCAAACATAGTCCAAACGGAATGAAACCTTCGGGAGCGTGATTTTTGGAACGAACGTGATCCAGGAGACTTGGAGTTGAAGTCAAGGAAGCTTCGAGGTGGCCACGAGGCAGGAAGGCGCGCCTGCCCCCCTGGGCGCGTCCCCCACCCTCGTGGGCCCCTCGTGGCTCCCTGACCGACTTCTTTCGCCTATATATATCCATATACCATAAAAACATCGGGGAACAGAATAGATCGGGACTTCCGACGCTGCAAGCTTCTGTAGCCTCCAAAAACCAATCGGGACCCTGTTCCGGCACCCTGCCGGAGGGGGAATCCCTCACCGGTGGCCATCTACATCATCTCGGCGCTCTCCGTGACGAGGAGAGAGTAGTTCACCCACGGGGCTGAGGGTATGTACCAGTAGCTATGTGTTGGATCTCTCTCTCTTTCTCTCTCGTGTTCTTGATTTGGCACGATCTTGATGTATCGCGAGCATTGCTATTATAGTTGGATCTTATGATGTTTCTCCCCCTCTACTCTCTTGTAATGTATTGAGTTTTCCCTTTGTAGTTATCTTATCGGATTGAGTCTTTAAGGATTTGAGAACACTTGATGTATGTCTTGCATGTGTGTATCCGTGGTGACAATGTTGGGGAACGTAGCAGAAATTCAAAATTTTCTATGCATCACCAAGATCAATCTATGGAGTAATCTAGCAACGAGGGGAAGGGGAGTGCATCTACATACCCTTGTAGATCGCGATGCGGAAGCGTTGCAAGAACGCGGATGAGGGAGTCGTACTCGTAGCGATTCAGATCGCGGTTGATTCCGATCTAAGCACCGAAAGAACGGTGCCTCCGCGTTCAACACACGTGCAGCCCGGTGACGTCTCCCACGCCTTGATCCAGCAAGGAGAGAGGGAGAGGTTGGGGAAGACTCCATCCAGCAGCAGCACGACGGCATGGTGGTGGTGGAGGAGCGTGGCAATCCCGCAGGGCTTCGCCAAGCACCGCGGGAGAGGAGGAGGAGGAAGAGGGGAAGGGCTGCGCCAAAAGGAGACTTTCTCGTGTGTCTTGGGCAGCCCAAACCTCAACTATATATAGGGGGGGAGGTGGCTGCGCCCCCCTTAGGGTTTCCACCCCAAGAGGAGGCGGCCAGCCCTAGATCCCATCAAGGGGGGCGGCCAAGGGGAGGAGAGGGGGGGCGCCCCACTAGATGGGCCCTAAGGCCCATCTGGACCTAGGGTTTGCTCCCTCCCACTCTCCCATGCGCCTTGGGCCTTGGTGGGGGGGCGCACCAGCCCACCTGGGGCTGGTCCCCTCCCACACTTGGCCCACGCAGCCTTCTGGGGCTGGTGGCCCCACTTGGTGGACCCCCGGGACCCTCCCGGTGGTCCCGGTACATTACCGATTTCACCCGAAACTTTTCCGGTGACCAAAACAGGACTTCCCATATATAAATCTTTACCTCCGGACCATTCCGGAACTCCTCGTGACGTCCGGGATCTCATCAGGGACTCCGAACAACATTCGGTAACCACGTACATACTTTCCCTATAACCCTAGCGTCATCGAACCTTAAGCGTGTAGACCCTACGGGTTCGGGAACCATGCAGACATGACCGAGACGTTCTCCGGTCAATAACCAACAGCGGGATCTGGATACCCATGTTGGCTCCCACATGTTCCACGATGATCTCATCGGATGAACCACGATGTCGAGGATTCAATCAATCCCGTATGCAATTCCCTTTGTCCATCGGTATGTTACTTGCCCGAGATTCGATCGTCGGTATCCCTATACCTTGTTCAATCTCGTTACCGGCAAGTCTCTTTACTCGTTCCGTAACTCACATCATCCCGTGATCAACTCCTTGGTCACATTGTGCACATTATGATGATGTCCTACCGAGTGGGCCCAGAGATACCTCTCCGTTTACACGGAGTGACAAATCCCAGTCTCGATTCGTGCCAACCCAACAGACACTTTCGGAAATACCTGTAGTGCACCTTTATAGCCACCCAGTTACGTTGTGACGTTTGGTACACCCAAAGCATTCCTACGGTATCCGGGAGTTGCACAATCTCATGGTCTAAGGAAGTGATACTTGACATTAGAAAAGCTCTGAGCAAACGAACTACACGATCTTGTGCTAGGCTTAGGATTGGGTCTCGTCCATCACATCATTCTCCTAATGATGTGATCCCGTTATCAACGACATCCAATGTCCATGGTCAGGAAACCGTAACCATCTATTGATCAACGAGCTAGTCAACTAGAGGCTTACTAGGGACACGGTGTTGTCTATGTATCCACACATGTATCTGAGTTTCCTATCAATACAATTCTAGCATGGATAATAAACGATTATCGTGAACAAGGAAATATAATAATAACCTATTTATTATTGCCTCTAGGGCATATTTCCAACAGTCCACATCACCATGTGATTAACACTCATAGGTCACATCACCATGTGACCAACATCCAAAGAGTTTACTAGAGTCAACAATCTAGTTCACATCACTATGTGATTAAACTCAATGAGTTCTGGTTTGATCATGTTATGCTTGTGAGAGAGGTTATTTAGTCAACGGGTCTGAACCTTTCAGATCCGTGTGTGCTTTACAAATATCTATGTCATCTTGTGGATGCTACCACGCGCTACTTGGAGCCATTTCAAATAATTGTTCTACTATACGAATCCGGTTTACTACTCAGAGCCATCCGGATTAGTGTCAAAGTTCGCATCGACGTAACCCTTTACGACGAACTCCTTTTCACCTCCATAATCAAGAAAATTCCTTAGTCCACTAGATACTAAGGATAAGTTCGACCGCTGTCATGTGATCCATTCCCGGATCACTATTGTACCCCTTGACCAACTCATGGCAAGGCACACTTCATGTGCGGTACACAGCATAGCATACTATAGAGCCTACATCTGAAGCATAGGGGACGACCTTCGTCCTTTCTGTCTCTTCTGCTGTGGTCAGGTCTTGAGTCTTACTCAATACTCACACCTTGTAACACAGCCAAGAACTCCTTCTTTGCTGATCTATTTTGAACTCTTTCAAAATCATGTCAAGGTGTGCGTTCTTTGAAAGTATCATCAGGCGTCTTGATCTATCTCTATAGATCTTGATGCCCAATATGTAAGCAGCTTTATCCAGGTCTTCCTTTGAAAAACTCCTTTCAAACAACCCTTTATGCTTTCCAGAAATTTTACATCATTTTGGATCAACAATATGTCATTCACATATACTTATCAGAAATGTTGTAGCGCTCCCACTCACTTTATTGTAAATACAAGTTTCTAACAAACTTCGTATAAATCCAAAATCTTTGATCATCTCATCAAAGCGTACATTCCAACTCCGAGATGCTTACTCCAGTCCTTAGAAGGATCGCTGGAGCTAGCATACCTTTTAGCATCCTTAGGATCGACAAAACCTTTCTGATTGTATCACATACAACCTTTCCTTACGAAAACTGGGAAGGAAACTTGTTTTGACATCCATTGCCAGATTTCATAAATGCAGCTAATGCCAACATGATTCCGACGGACCTAAGCATCGCTACGGATGAGCAAATCTCATCGCAGTCAACTCCTTGAACTTGTGGAAATACTCTTTGCCACAAGTCGAGCTTCATAGACGGTAACATTACCGTCCATGTCCGTCTTCTTCTTAAAGATCCATTTACCTCAACAGCCTTACGACCATCAAGTAGTACTCTCAAAGTCTATACTTTGTTTTCATACATGGATCCTCTCGGATTTTATGGCTTCAAACCATTTGTCGGAATATGGGCCCACCATCGCTTCTCCATAGCTCGTAGGTTCAGTATTGTCCAACAACATGATATCTCAGACAGGATCACGTACCACTCTGAAGTAGCACGCATCCTCGTCGTCCTACGAGGTTTGGTAGTGACTTGATCCGAAGTTTCATGATCACTATCATAAGCTTCCACTTCAATTGGTGTAGGTGCCACAGGAACAACTTCCTGTGCCCTGCTACACACTAGTTGAAGTGACGGTTCAATAACCTTATCAAGTCTCCACCATCCTCCCACTCAATTGTTTCGAGAGAAACTTTTCCTCGAGAAAGGACCTGTTTCTAGAAGCAATTACTTTTGCTTCCAGATCTGAAATAGGAGGTATACCCAACTGTTTTGGGTTTTCTATGAAGATGTATTTATCCGCTTTGGGTTCGAGCTTATCAGCTTGAAACTTTTTCACGCAGCCCCAAACTTTTAAGAAAACGACAACTTAGGTTTCTCTAAACGGTGTCGTTTCAACGGAATTGCGTGGTGCCCCTTTTAAAGTGAATGCGGTTGTCTCTAATGCCTAACCCATAAACGATAGTGGCAATTCGATAAGAGACATCATGGCATGCACCATATCCAATAGGGTGCAGTTATGATGTTCGGACACACCATCACACTATGGTGTTCCAGGCGGTATTAATTGTGAAACACTTTCCACAATGTCTTAATTGTGTGCCAAACTCGTAACTCAGATACTCATCTCTATGATCATATCACAGACATTTTATCCTCTTGTCACGACGATCTTCAATTTCACTCTGAAATTACTTGAACCTTTCAATAATTCAGACTTGTGTTTCATCAAGTAAATACACTCAGCATCTACTCAAATCATCTATGAAGTAAGAACATAACGATATCCACTGCATGCCTCAGCACTCATTGGACTGCACACATCAAAATGTATTACATCCAACAAGTTGCTCTCTTGTTCCATCTTACTGAAAACGAGGCCTTACAGTCATCGTTGTCCAAGTGGTATGATTTGCATGTCTCAAGTGATTCAAAATCAAGTGAGTCCAAACGATCCATCTGCATGGAGTTTCTTCATGCATATATACCAACAGACATGGTTCGCATGTCTCAATCTTTTCAAAAATGACTGAGTCCAAAGATCCATCTACATGGAGCTTCTTCATGCGTTCTATACCAATATGACTCAATTGCAGTGCCACAAGTATGTGGTACTATCATTACTATCTTATATCTTTTGGCATGAACATGTGTATCACTACGATCGAGATCCATTTTAGGTGCAAGACCATTGAAGGTATTATTCAAATAAACAGAGTAACCATTATTCTCCTTAAATGAATAACCGTATTGCGATAAACATAATCCAATCATGCTCAACGCAAACACCAAATCTCGATGGTAGAGGGAGCATGCGATGCTTGATCACATCAACCTTGGAAACACTTCCAACACATATCGTCATCTCACCTTTAGCTAGTCTCCGTTTATTCCGCAACTTTTATTTCGAGTTACTAACACTTAGCAACCGAACTGGTATCTAATACCCTGGTGCTGCTAGGAGTACTAGTAAAGTACACATTCATATAATGTATATCCAATATACTTCTGTCGACCTTGCCTGCCTTCTCATCTACCAAGTATCTAGGGTAGTTCCGCTTCAGTCACCGTTCCCCTTATTACAGAAGCACTTAGTCTCGGGTTTGGGTTCAACCTTGGGATTCTTCACTAGAGAAGCAAACGATTTGCTGTTTCATGAAGTGTCCCTTTTGCCCTTGCCCTTCTAGAAACTAGTGGTTTTATCAACCATCAACAATTGATGCTCCTTCTTGATTTCTACTCTCGCGGTGTCAAACATCGCGAATAGCTCAAGGATCATCATAACTATCCCTGATATGTTATAGTTCATCACGAAGCTCTACTAGCTTGGTGGCAGTGACTATGGAGAACCATCACTGTCTCATCTGGGAGATTAACTCCCACTCGATTCAAGCGATTGTGGTACTCAGACAATCTGAGCACATGCTCAACGATTGAGCTTTTCTCCCTTAGTTTGCAGGCTTAAGAAACTTGTCAGAGGTCTCATACTTCTTGACGTGGGCACTAGTCTGAAATCCCAATTTTAGTCTTCGGAACATCTCATATGTTCTGCGACGTTTCAAAAACGTCTTTGGTGCCACAATTCTAAACCGTTAGCAATACGCACTGAACTATCACGTAGTCATCAAAACGTGTATGTCAGATGTTTCGCAACATCTACAGACGACGCTGAGGTTCAGCACACCGAGCAGTGCATTAAGGACATAAGCCTTCTGCGCAGCAATGAGGACAATCCTCAGTTTACGGACCCAGTCCGCATAATTGCTACTACCAACTTTCAACTAAATTTTTCTCTAGGAACGTATCTTAAACAATAGAACTAAAGCGTATGTCATAATTTGCAAAGACCTTTTGACTATGTTCATGATAATGAAGTTCATCTGATTATTGAACTCCCACTCAGATAGACATCCCTCTAGTCATCTAAGTGATTCATGATCCGAGTCAAACTAGGCCGTGTCCGATCATCACGTGAGACGGACTAGTCATCATTGGTGAACATCTCCATGTTGATCGTATCTCCTATACGACTCATGTTCGACCTTTCAGTCTCTTGTGTTCTGAGGTCATGTCTGTACATGCTAGGCTCGTCAAGTCAACCTAAGTGTTTTGCATGTGTTCCGAGGCCATGTCTGTACATGCTAGGCTCATCAACACCCGTTGTATTCGAACGTTAGAATCTATCACACCCGATCATCACGTGGTGCTTCGAAACAACGAACCTTCGCAACGGTGCACAATTAGGGGGAACACGTCTCTTGAAATTTTTAGTGAGGGATCATCTTACTTACTACCGTCGTTCTAAGCAAATAAGATGCATAACATGATAAACATCACATGCAATCAAATAGTGACATGATATGGCCAATATCATTTTGCTCCTTTGATCTCCATCTTTGGGGCACCATGATCATCTTTGTCACCGGCATGACACGATGATCTCCATCATCATGATCTCCATCATTGTGTCTTCTTGAAGTTGTCACGCCAACGGTTACTTCTACTTCTATGGCTAACGCGCTTAGCAATAAAGTAAAGTAACTTACATGGCGTTATTCAATGACACGCAGGTCATACAAAAAATAAAGACAACTCCTATGGCTCCTGCCGGTTGTCATACTCATCGACATGCAAGTCGTGATTCCTATTACAAGAATATGATCAATCTCATACATCACATATATCATTCATCATATCTTCTGGCCATATCACATCACATAGCACATGCTGCAAAAACAAGTTAGACGTCCTCTAATTGTTGTTGCAAGTTTTTACGTGGCTTGTATAGGTTTCTAGCAAGAACGTTTCTTACCTACGTAAAACCACAACGTGATATGCCAATTTCTATTTACCCTTCATAAGGACCCTTTTCATCGAATCCGTTCCGACTAAAGTGGGAGAGACAGACACCCGCTAGCCACCTTATGCAACTAGTGCATGTCAGTCAGTGGAACCTGTCTCACGTAAGTGTACGTGTAAGGTCGGTCCGGGCCGCTTCATCCCACAATGCCGCCGAAACAAGATAAGACTAGTAGCGGCAAGAAGAATTTGCAACATCTACGCCCACAACTACTTTGTGTTCTACTCGTGCATAGAAACTACGCATAGACCTAGCTCATGATGCCACTGTTGGGGAACGTAGCAGAAATTCAAAATTTTCTACGCATCACCAAGATCAATCTATGGAGTAATCTAGCAACGAGGGGAAGGGGAGTGCATCTACATACCCTTGTAGATCGCGATGCGGAAGCGTTGCAAGAACGCGGATGAGGGAGTCGTACTCGTAGCGATTCAGATCGCGGTTGATTCTGATCTAAGCACCGAAAGAACGGTGCCTCCGCGTTCAACACACGTGCAGCCCGGTGACGTCTCCCACGCCTTGATCCAGCAAGGAGAGAGGGAGAGGTTGGGGAAGACTCCATCCAGCAGCAGCACGACGGCATGGTGGTGGTGGAGGAGCGTGGCAATCCCGCAGGGCTTCGCCAAGCACCGCGGGAGAGGAGGAGGAGGAAGAGGGGAAGGGCTGCGCCAAAAGGAGACTTTCTCGTGTGTCTTGGGCAGCCCAAACCTCAACTATATATAGGGGGGGAGGTGGCTGCGCCCCCCTTAGGGTTTCCACCCCCAAGAGGAGGCGGCCAGCCCTAGATCCCATCAAGGGGGGCGGCCAAGGGGAGGAGAGGGGGGGCGCCCCACTAGATGGGCCCTAAGGCCCATCTGGACCTAGGGTTTGCCCCCTCCCACTCTCCCATGCGCCTTGGGCCTTGGTGGGGGGGCGCACCAGCCCACCTGGGGCTGGTCCCCTCCCACACTTGGCCCACGCAGCCTTCTGGGGCTGGTGGCCCCACTTGGTGGACCCCCGGGACCCTCCCGGTGGTCCCGGTACATTACCGATTTCACCCGAAACTTTTCCGGTGACCAAAACAGGACTTCCCATATATAAATCTTTACCTCCGGACCATTCCGGAACTCCTCGTGACGTCCGGGATCTCATCCGGGACTCCGAACAACATTCGGTAACCACGTACATACTTTCCCTATAACCCTAGCGTCATCGAACCTTAAGCGTGTAGACCCTACGGGTTCGGGAACCATGCAGACATGACCGAGACGTTCTCCGGTCAATAACCAACAGCGGGATCTGGATACCCATGTTGGCTCCCACATGTTCCACGATGATCTCATCGGATGAACCACGATGTCGGGGATTCAATCAATCTCGTATGCAATTCCCTTTGTCCATCGGTATGTTACTTGCCCGAGATTCGATCGTCGGTATCCCTATACCTTGTTCAATCTCGTTACCGGCAAGTCTCTTTACTCGTTCCGTAACTCACATCATCCCGTGATCAACTCCTTGGTCACATTGTGCACATTATGATGATGTCCTACCGAGTGGGCCCAGAGATACCTCTCCGTTTACACGGAGTGACAAATCCCAGTCTCGATTCGTGCCAACCCAACAGACACTTTCGGAAATACCTGTAGTGCACCTTTATAGCCACCCAGTTACGTTGTGACGTTTGGTACACCCAAAGCATTCCTACGGTATCCGGGAGTTGCACAATCTCATGGTCTAAGGAAGTGATACTTGACATTAGAAAAGCTCTGAGCAAACGAACTACACGATCTTGTGCTAGGCTTAGGATTGGGTCTCGTCCATCACATCATTCTCCTAATGATGTGATCCCGTTATCAACGACATCCAATGTCCATGGTCAGGAAACCGTAACCATCTATTGATCAACGAGCTAGTCAACTAGAGGCTTACTAGGGACACGGTGTTGTCTATGTATCCACACATGTATCTGAGTTTCCTATCAATACAATTCTAGCATGGATAATAAACGATTATCTTGAACAAGGAAATATAATAATAACCTATTTATTATTGCCTCTAGGGCATATTTCCAACAGACAATGGGATATCACGTGATTCACTTGATGTATGTTTTGGTGATCAACTTGCGGGTTCCGTGACCTCGTGAACTTATGCATAGGGGTTGGCACACATTTTCGTCTTGACTCTCCAGTAGAAACTTTGGGGCACTCTTGGAAGTACTTTGTGTTGGTTGAATAGATGAATCTGAGATTGTGTGATGCATATCGTATAATCATACCCACGGATACTTGAGGTGACATTGGAGTATCTAGGTGACATTAGGGTTTTGGTTGATTTGTGTCTTAAGGTGTTATTCTAGTACGAACTCTATGATAGATCGAACAGAAAGAATAGCTTCATGTTATTTTACTACGGACTCTTGAATAGATCGATCAGAAAGGATAACTTTGAGGTGGTTTCATACCCTACCATAATCTCTTTGTTTGTTCTTCGCTATTAGTGACTTTGGAGTGACTCTTTGTTGCTGTTGAGGGATAGTTATATGATCCAATTATGTTATTATTGTTGGGAGAACTTGCACTAGTGAAAGTATGAGCCCTAGGCCTTGTTTGCTAGCATTGCAATACCGTTTACGCTCACTTTTATCATTAGTTACCTTGCTGTTTTTATAATTTCAGATTACAAAAACCTATATCTACCATCCATATTGCACTTGTATCACCATCTCTTCGTCGAACTAGTGCACCTATACAATTTACCATTGAATTGGGTGTTTTGGCGACACAAGAGACTCTATGTTATTTGGTTGCAGGGTTGTTTGAGAGAGACCATCTTCATCCTACGCCTCCCACGGATTGATAAACCTTAGGTCATCCACTTGAGGGAAATTTGCTACTGTCCTACAAACCACTGCACTTGAAGGCACAACAACGTCTACAAGAAGAAGGTTGCGTAGTAGACATCAAGCTCTTTTCTAGCGCCGTTGCCGGGGAGGTTAGTGCTTGAAGGTATATCTTTAGATCTTGCAATCGAATCTTTTTATTTCTTGTTTTATCACTAGTTTAGTTTATAAAATAAAACTACAAAAAAATGGAATTGAGTTTGCCTCATACGCTTCAGCTTTTTAATATCATTCGTGAGTATGATGGAAAGGAAAATTGTGCCAAAGTGTTAGAAGAAGAATGCATTAAAATGTTTGGCACTAAATCTTTGTATGATGAGCATGATTTCAATGTTGTTAGTATGAATTCTTTGAATACCCATGATGCTAATGATATGCAAAGCCACAAGCTTGGGGATGCTATGTTTGATGAATATGATATGTTTTGTCCCCCAAGTTTTGATGAGCAAATTTATTATGATGATAGCATGCCTCCTATTTATGATGATTATTGTGATGACTTGTATGCTATTAAGAATAATGATAACCATGAAACTTGTCATCATGATTTTAGTTTTCAATTGGATTATGCCTCACATGATAGTTATTATGTTGACTTTGCTCCCACTACTATTCATGAGAAGAAATTTTCTTATGCGGAGAGTAATAAAAACTCTATAATCATGAAAAGAATGGTTTATGTGCTGGTTATATTGTTGAATTCATTCATGATGCTACTGAAAATTATTATGAGGGAGGAATATTTGCTTGTAGGAATTGCAATAATATCAAGTTTCCTCTCTATGTGTTGAAAATCTTGAAGTTATGCTTGTTTTGCCTTCTTATGCTAGTTGATTATTGTTCCCATAAGTTGTTTGCTCACAAAATCCCTATGCATAGGAAGTGGGTTAGACTTAAATGTGCTAGTCATATTCTTCATGATGCTCTCTTTATGTTTCAATTCTTATGTCTTATGTGAGCATCATTGAAATCATCATGCCTAGCTAGGGGCGTTAAACATTAGCGCTTGTTGGGAGGCAACCCAATTTTATTTTAGTTCTTTGCCTTTTGCTCCTGCTTAGTAATAAATAATCTATCTAGCCTCTGGTTATATGTGGTTTTATGTTTTAATTAGTGTTTGTGCCAAGTTAAACCTATAGGATCTTCTTGGATAATAGTTATTTCATGTTGCTAAAAATTCCAGAAACTTTGTGTTCACGAAAACAATTGTTAAAAATTACCAGAATGTGATATAATATTGATTCTAATTGCAGCAGATCAATAAACAAATTATTCAGGTCGTCCTATTTTGGGAGAATTTTTAGAGTTCCAGAAGTTTGCGTTAGTTACAGAATACTACAGACTGTTCTGTTTTTGACAGATTCTCTTTTTAGTGTATTGATGAATCTATGGCTAGTAAAAGATTTTATAAACCATAGAGAAGTTGGAATACAGTAAGTTTAACACCAATATAAATAAAGAATGAGTTCATTACAGTACCATGAAGTGGTGTTTTGTTTTCTTTCGCTAATGGAGCTCACGAGATTTTCTGTTAAGTTTTGTGTTGTGAAGTTTTCAAGTTTTGGGTAAAGATTCGATGGACTATGGAATAAGGAGTGGAAAGAGCCTAAGCTTGGGGATGCCCAAGGCACCCCAAGGTAAATCCAAGGACACCAAAAAGCCAAAGCTTCGGGATGCCCCGGAAGGCATCCCCTCTTTCGTCCTCATCTATCGATAAAATTTACTTGGAGCTATATTTTTTATTCACCACATGATATGTGTTTTGCTTGGAGGGTCAATTTATTTTTTTAGGATTTTCTTGATGTTATTTATAACAATGTTTTTCATCTTTTATTTCAATAAAAGTGGCATTGATAGCCTTTACTATGCTTATTTTACAAGTCTACATGTTGCTGTTTGAAAACAGAAAGTTTACCGCTGTTGCAAAAATTCCCTAGAAAGTCAGAATGCGATAAAATGTTGAAACCTTTTGAATAATAAGATCTGATAAATTTACTAAAGTGGGAATTTTCGTTAATAATTTTTGGAGCTAGGAAAGTATGGATCTTGCTGCATTCTTTACAGACTATCCTGTTTAGGCAGATTGCTGTTATGTTTGCATTGTTGCATATGTTTGCTTCTTTAATGATTCTATTTGAGGATAGGACTATTAAATATGCAGAGGAATTTAGTATGCAATGTTGAATAATAATTTTAGTGATTTACTACAGTACAGTATGATAAGGTTTTTGCATTGGTTTATACTAACCTATCTCACGAGTCCTTGTTGAGTTTTTTGTGGATGAAGCTTTTGAGATTTAGGGAGACCGTGATATGAGAGGAATTAAGGAGAAACAAAATCTCAAGCTTGGGGATGCCCAAGGCATCCCAAGATAATATTTCAAGAAGTCTCAAGCGTCTAAGCTTGGGGATGGCCCGGTTGGCATCCCACCTTTCTTCTTCGACGACTAGCGGTTAGTATCGGTTGATCCTAAGTTTTTGCTTCTTCACATGATGTTTGCTATCCTTGAAATGTCGTTTTATTTTGTTTTTCTTGCTGTTTGAATAATATCCCAAGATCTGAAATTCTTAAATGAGAGAGAGTCTTCACATAGCTACATAATTATTTAACTACTCATTAATCTTCACTTATATCTTTTTGGAGTAGTTTGTCATTTACTCATGTAGTTCACTTATATCCTATGAGTAAATGGTTGAATGAATTGAATATCATAAATCTGAAATTATATATGTTTCATATGCTTATCCCATGGGGAGTAATGACTTTACATATAAGAAGTAGAGGTGGTAAATTTATTGAAGGTTAGCAAACATTGTATTGGTCACTTGAACAATTCATGAAAGAATATTGAAGGAAGAGAGATTTCACATATAAATGTACTACTTGGGCATCTTTTGTAATTGTGAGCACTCATTAAAATATGACATGCTAAAAGGTTGATGTTGGACAAGGAAGACAACGTAATGGGGTATGTTTTCTTATATCCGAAATAAAGTATATTGTCACGGATCGCCCAACACGTTGAGCTTGCCTTTCCCCCTCATGCTAGCCGAATTCTTTGCACCAAGTAGAGATACTACTTGTGCTTCCAAACATCCCTTAAACCATTATCGCCATGAGAGTACACCATACCTACCTATGGATTGAGTAAGATCCTTCAAGTAAGTTGTCATCGGTGCATGCAATAAAAATTGCTCTCTAAATATGTATGATCTTTTAGTGTGGAGAAAATAAGATTTATACGATCTTGTGTTATGGAAGCAATAAAAGCGACGGACTGCATAATAAAGGTCCCTATCATAAGTGGCAATATAAAGTGACGTTCCCTCGCATTAAGATTTTGTGCATCCAACTATAAAACCGCATGGCAACCTCTGCTTCCCTCTGCGAAGGGCCTATCTTTTATTCTTGTCTTATACCTTATGCAAGAGTCATGGTGATCTTTACCTTTCCTTTTTACATTTTATCCTTTGGCAAGCACATTGTGTTGGAAAGTTTCTGATATATATATATCCAATTGGATGTAAGGCATCATGAGCTATTATTGTTGACATTACCCTTGAGGTAAAAGGTTGGGAGGCGAATCTATAAGCCCCTATCTTTCTCTGTGTCTGATTAAAACTTTGAACCCATAAATATCGCATGAGTGTTAGCAATTGTGAAAGACTAAATGATAGTTGAGTATGTGGAGTTTGCTAAATCAAAGCTCTGACATAGACTCTTCCTGAAAATAAGATGAATTGTAATTGTTTGATGACTGATAACACGGTTTGTTAGTTTTCAAGAAAGTTTATGATCTACACTTTAACATGTGAATAGCTTGTTACTTGATCATGAGAAGCTTTATGAGATGAGCTACTATTATGATATATAATGATGCTAGAAAAGGTGATTGAAATTATCATTGATCAAACTTGTGCACCTGCTAGCATTCACACTTCATAAATTATTTCTTTTATCATTTACCTACTCGAGGACGACCAGGAATTAAGCTTGGGGATGCTGATACGTCTCCAGCGTATCTATAATTTATGAAGTATTCATGCTATTATATTATCTGTTTTGGATGTTTGTGGGCTTTATTAAACACTTTTATATTATTTTTGGGACTAACCTATTAACCCAGAGCCTAATGCCAGTTTCTGTTTTTTCCCTTGTTTCAGTGTTTCGCAGAAAAGGAATATCAAACGGAGTCCAAACGGAATGAAACCTTTGGGAGCGTGATTTTTGGAATGAACGTGATCCAGGAGACTTGGATTTGATGTCAAGGAAGCTTCCAGGTGGCCACGAGGCAGGGAGGCGCGCCTGCCCCCCTGGGCGCGGCCCCCACCCTCGTGGGCCCCTCGTGGCTCCCCTGACCGACTTCTTTCGCCTATATATATCCATATGCCCTAAAAACATCGGGGAACATAATAGATCGGGAGTTCCGCCGCTACAAGCTTCTGTAGACACCAAAAACCAATCGGGACCCTGTTCCGGCACCCTGCCGGTGGGGGAATCCCTCACCGGTGGCCATCTTCATCATCCCGGCACTCTCCATGACGAGGAGGGAGTAGTTCACCCTCGAGGCTGAGGGTATGTACCAGTAGCTATGTGTTTGATCTCTCTCTCTCTGTCTTTCTCGTGTTCTTGATTTGGCACGATCTTGATGTATTGCGAGCTTGGCTATTGTAGTTGGATCTTATGATGTTTCTCCCCCTCTACTCTCTTATAATGGATTGAGTTTTCCCTTTGAAGTTATCTTATCGGATTGAGTCTTTAAGGATTTGAGAACACTTGATGTATGTCTTGCATGTGCGTATCTGTGGTGACAATGGGATATCACGTGATTCACTTGATGTATGTTTTGGTCATCAACTTGCGGGTTCCGTGACGTCGTGAACTTATGCATAGGGGTTGGCACATGTTTTCGTCTTGACTCTCCGGTAGAAACTTTGGGGCACTCTTTGAAGTACTTTGTGTTGGTTGAAGAGATGAATCTGAGATTGTATGATGCATATCGTATAATCATACCCACGGATACTTGAGGTGACATTGGAGTATCTAGGTGACATTAGGGATTTGGTTGATTTGTGTCTTAAGGTGTTATTCTAGTACGAACTCTATGATAGATCGAACGGAAAGAATAGCTTCATGTTATTTTACTACGGACTCTTGAATAGATCAATCAGAAAGGATAACTTTGAGGTTGTTTCGTACCCTACCATAATCTCTTCATTTGTTCTCCGCTATTAGTGACTTTGGAGTGACTCTTTGTTGCATGTTGAGGGATAGTTATATGATCCAATTATGTTATTATTGGTGAGAGATCTTGCACTAGTGAAAGTATGTACCCTAGGCCTTGTTTCCTAGCATTGCAATACCGTTTACGCTCACTTTTATCATTAGTTACCTTGCTGTTTTTATAATTTCAGATTACAAAAACCTATATCTACCATCCATATTGCACTTGTATCACCATCTGTTTGCCGAACTAGTGCACCAATACAATTTACCATTGTATTGGGTGTGTTGGGGACACAAGAGACTCTTTGTTATTTGGTTGCAGGGTTGTTTGAGAGAGACCATCTTCATCCTACGCCTCCCACGGATTGATAAACCTTAGGTCATCCACTTGAGGGAAATTTGCTACTTTTCAACAAACCTCTACACTTGGAGGCCCAACAACGTCCACAAGAAGAAGGTTGCGTAGTAGACATCAGCAGGCAGGAGTCGGTATACTAATCTTGGACGTGATGCCTATATAATGATCACTGCCTTGATAGCGTCAAGAGTATTTGAAGTTCTATCAATTGCCCAATGTTTACCCACTGTTTGCTATTTTTCTCGAGAGAAGCCACAAGTGAAACCTACAGCCCCCGGGTCTCTTTCTCATATTATTTACCTTTGCGGTCTATTTTCCTTTGCTTTTATTTTCAGATCTATTAAAACAAAAATACAAAAATCCCTTGGTGCAATTTATTCTTATTTATTTTCTTTAGCGTTCGATCTATCAATCTACTACAATTTATTCATGTCCGTTTGCCAATTTTTGGCACCATTACCCGAAAGGGATTGACAACCCCTTTAATACGTTGGGTTGCGAGTAGTTGTTATTTGTGTGCAGGCGCCACTAATGTGTTGTTGCTTGGTTATCCTACTAGTTCGATAACCTTGGTCTCATCACTGAGGGAAATACCTACCGTCGATGTGCTGCATCATCCCTTCCTCTTTCGGGAAATATCGACGTAGCTTCAAGCCGCATCAAAAGGAATTTCTGGCACCACTGCCGGGGAGGATCTTCAACATATACCAGATTCCTAATCACAAATCACATCTCCTCGCAATTTACATTATTCGCAATTTGCCTCTCGTTTTCCTCTCCCCCACTTCACAAAAATTTGCCGTTTTTATTCACCCTCTTTTTCGTTCGCCTTTTTCTCGTCAGATCTTTTGTTTGCTTGTGTTGCCATGTGCCTTCTATATGCTTGCATCTTCGCTTGCTAAAAATCTATTGATTTGGATCCACATCCACTTGCTAATCTTTTTAAAAGATTCAATCATGATGAACCAATTGCTAGTGAGTTGAGTGCACTAGATTATCCTTATGAAGTTTTGCTTGAGATTCATGAATCTGAAAATTGTGATGAAAAAAATTATGAAGTGAACCAAGATAGCTCCCTGAATGAAAAGCATGATTGCAATAACTTGACTATAAATTCTATTAATGAAAATTGTGCTAATAATATGCAAACGCCAAGCTTGGGGATGCTAATTTTGTTATGACCACTATTTGTTGCAATGATCATGATTGGGGTGATTCTTCTTATGATCTTGAAAATTTATTCAAGCCTCATGATGACTATGTTATTTGCCATAATTTTGAAAGTGGGTTTGATAAAGTGTGAACTTTAGGTAAAAATAATCCCACATATTTGGAGAGTGTTCAATCTTATGAATTTTTTGATGAAAGTGGGTTTGGAGAGGTCATGACTTTAGTTGATGTTAATCCCACTATCTTGGAAGGTCATAAAACTTTTATGGATGTTGATCGTGAAGAGAAAATTTTATATGATAGCGATATTGTTGAAGTTGATAATGATCCTACATATAATTATTATGAGAAAGGAAAATATGCTTTTATAAATTTTCATGTTATTAAATTTCCTCTTGTTATGTTCAGATTGTCAATGTTTTATTCCTCTCCTTTGCGTATGCTAGATATTTCTTGTCTTGAAATTTTGTTTTCCTATAAAATTCCTATGCATAGGAAGTATGTCAGACTTAAATGTGTTTGTTACATGTTTCATGATGCTCTCTTTGTGTTTCAATTATTATCTTTCGTGTGAGCATCTTTGAACTCTTATGCCTAGCTAGGGGCATAAAACTATAGCGCTTGTTGGGAGGCAACCCAATGAATAAAATTTATTTTTGTGTTTTGCTTTCTATTCTTGAGTGTTAGCAAAATTATGCTACTGTTATGATTGTGTTTTTTGTATTTTAATTAGTTTTTGTGCCAAGTAAAGCATTTAGGATCTTCTTGGGTGATAGTTGTTTGATGTTGCTGAAAAACATAAACTTTTGCACTCACGAAAAAAATTCTCGTTTTTTACGAGAGCATTATAAATACCAATTATTTTTGCAGAAAATTAATATACAAATTTCTCAGGTCGTCCTAAATTTTCAGAATTTTTCCAGTTTCAGAAGTATTCGAAATATCCATATTGCTAGACTGTTCTATATTTTACAGATTCTGTTTTCTTTGCGTTGTGTGCTTGTTTCGATGGCTCTATCGTTTTCTTTGATGAGTTTTGCCAAAGAAAAGTTGGAATATAGTAGATATAATGCAAGAATAAAATATGAATTGGTTTTATACAGTACTTATAGTAGTGATTTGCTTTCTTATACTAACGGATCTCACGAAGGTTTTGTTGAGTTTTGTGTGGTTGAAGTTATCAAGCTTTGGGTTATCTTACGATGGATGAAGGAATAAGGAGTAAGAAGAGTCTAAGCTTGGGGATGCCCCGGCATCCCAAGCTATTATCCAAAAGAGAGCAAGCAACTAAGCCTGGGGATGCCCCGAGCGGCATCCCCTCTTTCTTCTAACGACCATTGGTATTTTACTCGAAGCTATATTTTTATTTGTCACATACTGTGTGTTTTGCTTGGAGCGTCTTGTATGATATGAGTCTTTGATTGTTTTATTTTGAGTTTGAAGTCTTGATTCCTTGCTGGGCACACCTATTTGAGAGAGCCAAAATTATGTCATGACTTGTTAGAATTGCTCTCTATGCTTCACTTAAATTTTTATGCGCTATGGACTTGCTCTAGTGCTTCACTTATATCTTTTTGAGCATGGTGTGCTTTAGTATTTTTGAAGAAATGCTCTCTTGCTTCACTTAATTTAATTTGAGAGAAAGAAAAATTATGCTCATGATCTTCACTTATATTTGTTTGAGCTTATCAAAAGCAACATATGAAAATTAGTTCCAAAGTGATAGATATCCAAGAAGGATATAATAAAAACTTCCATGAAGATCATTGGACAAAATAAACTTGATTCTTAGTAATAGTTTCGAGATATGATGATATGATATGTGAGTCATGTTGATGAGTAATTATGCTTTAGTAAGAATATTAGTGTTAAGGTTTGTGATTCCCTATGCAAGCACGAAAGTCAATAATTATGCAATGAAATTATATCCTACTTGTGGTGCATTATTCGGTGTTAATTATGCTTAATGCTTGCTTATGAGATTATTCGTTTCTTGGTTGGTTGCTTCTCAATCTTTTGCTAGCCTTCATTTTCCACTAAGTATAATCACTACTTGTGCATCCAAAAACCTTTAAACCAGTTTTGCCACATGAGTCCACTATATCTACCTATTTGAGGTATTCTTTTGCCGTTCTAAGAAAATTTGTATGTTCCATCTCTAATTTTCAAAATAAACTTCTCTTTTGTGTGTTTGTACCGCTCGCGGAGCGGTGAGGGGTGGCTAATATTTTCCATGCTAGATGTGTTATTCTCACGAAGAGTGTTTATTAACTTGTCATTGCATGAGAGTTAGGCAAAGGTATTAGGCATGCCCTGTCCCGAAATGAAAAATGAATTTACTTTATGTTCTCAAATAATAAATTCCTTGGCAAGTGTTGGTATGGAAGGCAACCGTGGATACGGCTAGCCATGGAAAGTGAAAGTATGGTTGAAAAAGGTATAAACTTTATTTTCTGTTTGGGAACCGCCTATGATATATCTAGCATGGAAAGTGTTGGGAACTCTAAGTCGTTTTCGTTGGTGGGAAGGACACACATCCCAAAATGTTTTTATCTCTAAATTTTCGCTTTGAGCTCTGGCACCTCTACAAATCCCTACTTCCCTCCGCGAAGGGCCTTTCTTTTACTTTATGCAATTTTTACTTTTGAATTTAAGTCTCCATCTTCTCTTATAAAAGCACCAACTAGGAGGCAATATGATCGTACTTGAGCATTAGGTGAACCTAATATGCGAGTGTGTTTAATGAATGGATCAATGATTGAGCATGATGGGCTAGGGATAACTTATTTTTGCGTTGATATTCTGAAAGACTTGGTTGCTTGTTGATATGCTTGAGTATTTAAGTTGTCATGTCAAAACTAGACTATTGCTTTCAACAATATAAAAGTCCAAATGTCCATGCAATAAAGAAAAGAATATGATATGACATGTTAGGCAGTATTCCACATCAAAAATTCTGTTTTTATCACTTACCTACTCGAGGACGAGTAGGAGTTAAGCTTGGGGTTGCTGATACGTCCCCAACGTATCTATAATTTTTGATTGTGCCATGCTGTTATATTATCAATCTTGGATGTTTTAGAATCATTTTATAGTCATTTTATATCATTTTTTGGTACTAACCTATTGAAATAGTGCCAAGTGCCAGTTGTTGTTTTCTGCATGTTTTCACACCGCAGGAAATCAATACCAATCCAAATGCAACGAAACTTTATGGAGATCTTTTTTGGACCAGAAGACACCCAATGGGCCAAGCTACGCCTGGGGCGTGCTCTGAGGGGAGCATAACCAACCAGGGCGCGCCAGGAGGCCCAGGCGCGCCCTGGTGGGTTGTGCCCACCTCGGGTGCCCCCCCCCCGGACCGCCTCATTGCTCTATAAATACCCCAATATTCCAGAAATCCTAGGGGAGTCAAGGAAAATCAATTCCAGCCGCCGCAGAGTCCAGAACCATCAGATCCAATCTAGACACCATCACGGATGGGTTCACCACATCCATTGGTGCCTCACTGATGATGCATGATTAGTTCTTTGTAGACCTTCGGGTCCGTAGTTAGTAGCTAGATGGCTTCCTCTCTCTCGTTTTATTCTCAATACATTGGTCTCTTGGAGATCCATATGATGTAACTCTTTTTGCGGTGTGTTTGTTGGGATCGG
Organism: Aegilops tauschii subsp. strangulata; assembly: GCF_002575655.3. Classification (NCBI taxonomy): domain Eukaryota; kingdom Viridiplantae; phylum Streptophyta; class Magnoliopsida; order Poales; family Poaceae; genus Aegilops; species Aegilops tauschii. The sequence goes on along the minus strand of NC_053039.3, from coordinate 58,977,697 downwards.
ATGAACTTTAGAGTTTATGATCAGTTATTTGATCACGGATGAGTTTATGATCTTTTTATATCCATGAAAGTTATTTGAGTTTATTTGATCTGTTTTATGCATGATTGCTTATAGCCTCGTATTTCTTCTCCGGTATTTGGTTTTTTTTGCCAACTTGATCTATTTATCTTGCAATGGGAAGAGGTGCTTTGTAGTTGGTTTGATCTTACGGTGCTTGATCCCAGTGACAGAAGGGGAACTGACACGTATGTATCATTGCTACGAAGGATAAAACGATGGGGTATATCTCTACATAGATAGATCTTGTCTACATCATGTCATCGTTCTTATGCATTACTCCATTTCTCCATGAACTTAATACACTAGATGCATGCTGGATAGCAGTCGATGTGTGGAGTAATAGTAGTATATGCAGCAAGGAGTCAGTCTACTAATCTTGGACGTGATGCCTATATCATGATCATTGCCTGGATATCGTCATGAGTATTTGAAGTTCTATCAATTGCCCAACAGTAATTTGTTTACACATCGTTTGCTATTTTTCTCTAGAGAAGCCACTAGTGAAACCTATGGCCCCCGGGTCTCTTTCTCATATTATTTAACTTTGCGATCTATTTTTCTTTGCTTTTATTTTCAGATCTATTAAAACAAAAATACAAAAATATCTTGCTGCAATTTATTCTTATTTATTTTATTTGGCGTTCGATCTATCAATCTACTACAATTTATTCACGTCTGTTTTGCCAATTTCTGGCACCGTTACCCGAAAGGGATTGACAACCCCTTTTATACGTCAGGTTGCGAGCAGTTTGTTATTTGTGTGTAGGCGCCGCTTACGTGTTGTTCCTTGGTTCTCCTACTAGTTCGATAACCTTGGTCTCATCACTGAGGGAAATACCTACTGTCGCTGTGCTGCATCATCCCTTTCTCTTTGGGGAAATACCGACGTAGCTTCAAGCCGCATCAGCTGCGTACCCGCCACGCACCACCAGCATCACCACGTCACCCGCCGCGTCATCGCCACCACAAAGGTCTGTTGCTGCCGCTAGACAGAAGTCACGATAATGCCCCATCTAGGCGACGCGTCCCACGCCCGCATATAACCAGCGAGGGTGAGGATCCCCGCCGCTGCTGGCCGGACCGTGCTTCGCCTGGCCTAGCCCCTGGCGGCAGCGAGGGAGGAGGGGACAGTGGGAGAAGGCCCACCGGCAACTAGGGTTACCTCCCCATCGCTCCCGGGAGCAACGATATTGCTACCTATATTACTTGGTCATTTAAAAATTGATATACAGTGGCATTTTTAGGATCTAAAGAACATGATCACAGAATGTTCTTGAGAAGTACCTCTTGGTGCGGTGGTAGAGTTGGGAGTTCCATAGAGTTGTGGGGCACTACTTCACCCACCAGGGTTTTATTGTTCATGAGCGTTCTAAGGGCATCTCCAACACTGATCAGTAAACGGACACCGCAAATCTGGTTGAGATCCATCCAAAGCTATTCATAAACTAATCTGGTTGGGAGGAGAGAGCAGAGAGGGACCATGTGTTGTAGGGTGGAGACCCTAAGTGAAGATCTTTCACGAATTGGAGGGGAATCCACGAAGAACACGAAGAACAAGGGGGGAATCACAAGAACAAAACACTCAAGAACAACTCCAATCACACATCCACTAGACTCACAATCACACAAGATCCACAAAGGTACAAGAACAACAAAGGGAAAGATACAAGGTAAAGTTCATCCCAAATCGAAAGCAGATGATGTCTTGATGATCTAGATGGATCCTTCCCTAGAAGGGGTCTTCATCCCTAGGGATCTTCTACAATGGAGGCCTTGAACTCCAATGGAGCCTTCTCTCTCAAGAGGAACCCCACAAGGGGAGATACATGAGCTAAGCTCTAATGTCTAGATCTATTCTTAGCTTTACCTAAAATGGAGGAGAAGGAGGGATATATATAGGTCCAAGGCAAGGAAGGGGTAACTGAGGGCGAAAGGGTAAAGTTACATGGGCCTTGCCCAAATTTGGCCCACAGATGCACTAGTGGACAGTCCGGTACGGGGGACCGGATAGTCTGGTGGAAATAGAAACTTCTGGGCGTCCAGAAATTGTACTACCAGACTGTCCGCTTGGGGTACCGGACTGTCTGGTAGTGCAACTTCTGCACCGACCAAAACTCCTCTCTGGATGGACCGAAAAGTCCGGTTGGGCGACCGGACAGTCCGGTAGTGCAAATTTTGCACCGTCTTCTTCCGTCATCGTTTCCAAGCTTCCCTCATGGACGATGTAGGCGTACACTTGCGCTTGCAGTCCTCCTCGTCATCCGTGGTGCTCCGATGGTACCTATGCATGCATGCAAGAGGAGTGTCAGGTAGTATACCATCCTCGATGGGGGTCAAGTGAACACGTGTAAAGGAGACGATTCACCTTTGTGTATGTGAAGTAGATGTCGCACGTGTCACTCGCCAAACAGACTATTGACATGATGATGTCTGTAGGATGCTTTGCATCTTCCCCTCCCCCTTGGGAAAGATCTGACCTCGGATCGAAAACCAAATCACCATGGGAGAGAGATGGCGTCGTCGTGTAGAAGTGGACGTTCACCATGTAGTCATCATCTTGAAGGTCATAGTGGTCACTTGATGTTTGCTTGAACTACGTCAGTATTTCCCCAAAGAGGAACGGATGATGCAGCATAGCAACGGTAGGTATTTCCCTCAGTGATGAGACCAAGGCTATAGAACCAGTAGGAGAACCACGCGACATCACGTAAACAACTCCTGCACACAAATAAAAAAATACTCACAACGCGACATATTAAATGGGTTGTCAACCCCTTTCGGGTAACGGCGCCAGAAATTGGCAAGAGGACGGGATAAAGTTGTAATAGATAGAATAGATAGATCACAAATAAAATAAAAGTGCAGCAAGGTATTTTTGTATTTTTGGATTAATAGATATGAAAATAAAATAAAATAAAAATAGATCGCAAAGGCAAATATAATAAAGAAGAGACCTGGGGGCCGTAGATTACACTAGTGGCTTCTCTCGAGAAAAATAGCATACGGTGGGTAAACATATTACCGTTGGGAAATTGATAGAACTTCAAATAGTCATGACGATATCCAGGCAATGATCATTATATAGGCATCACGTCCAAGATTAGTAGACCGACTCTTGCCTGCATCTACTACTATTACTCCACACATCGACCGCTATCCAGCATGCATCTAGTGTATTAAGTTCATGAAGAAGCGGAGTAATGCAATAAGAACGATGACGTGATGTAGACAAGATCTATTTATGTATAAATAGACCCATCTTGTTATCATTAATAGCAACGATACATACGTGTCGGTTCCCCTTCTGTCACTAGGATCAAGCACCGTAAGATCGAACCCATCACAAAGCACCTCTTCCCATTGCAAGATAAATAGATCAAGTTGGCCAAACAAAACCCAAATATCGGAGAAGAAATACTAGGCTATATGTAATCATGCATATAAGCGATCAAAAGACTCAAATAACTTTCATGGATTAAAACATAGATCTAATCATAAACTCAAAGTTCATCGGATCCCAACAAACACACCGCAAAAAGAGTTACATCATATGGATCTCCAAGAGACCATTGTATTGAGAATCAAAAGAGAGAGAGGAAGCCATCTAGCTACTAACTATGGATCCGTAGGTCTATAATGAACTACTCACGCATCATCGGAGAGGCACCAATGGGCATGATGAACCCCTCCGTGATGGTGTCTAGACTGGATCTGGTGGTTCTGGAACGTGTGGCCGCTGGAATTGATTTTCGTCGACTCCCCTAGGGTTTCTGGAATATTGGGGTATTTATATAGCAAAGAGGCGGTGCAGGAGGCCACCGAGGTGGGCACAACCCACCTGGGCGTGTGGGCCCCCAGGCGCGCCCTGGTGGGTTGTGCTCCCCTCGGAGCACCCCTCAGGTACTTTCATGGCCCATCTGGTGTCTTCTGGTCCAGAAAAAAATCCACAAAAATTTTCGTTGCCTTTGGACTCCGTTTGGTATTGATTTCCTGCAATGCAAAAAACAAGCAAAAAACAACAACTGGCACTGGGCACTATGTCAATAGGTTAGTACCAAAAATGATATAAAATGATTGTAAAAAATCCAAGAATGATAGTATAACAACATGGAACAATCAAAAACTATAGATACGTTGGGGACGTATCAGCATCCCCAAGCTTAATTCCTGCTCGTCCTCGAGTAGGTGAATGATAAAAACAGAATTTTTGATGTGGAATGCTGCCTAACATGTTTATTACATTTTCTTTTCTTTGTAGCATGGAAATTTGGACTTTTATGTGGTTCAATCCAATAGTCTAGTTTTGACATGAGGACTTTAATACTCAAGCATATCAAAAAGCAACCATGTCTTTCAAAATATCAACACTAAAGCAAGTTATCCCTAGCCCATTATGTTCAATCATTGATCCATTCATGAAACACACTCGCATATTAGCTACACCCAATGCTCAGGTACGATCGTAGTGCCCCTTAGTTGGTGCTTTTTAAGAGAAGATGGAGACTCAAAATAAAAATAAAAATTGCATATAGTAAAAGAAGGGCCCTTCGTAGAGGGAAGTAGGGATTTGTAGACGAGCCAGTGCTCATAGAGAAAAAGATGGAGATAAAACATTTTGGGAGGCATGCTTTTCTTGTCAACGAAAACGATCGAGTAGTTCCCAATACTTTCCATGCTAGATATATCATAGGCGGTTCCCAAACAAAAAATAAAGTTTATTCCTTTTTCCATCAAACTTTCACTTTCCATGGCTAGCTGTATCCATGGGTGCCATCCATACCAACACTTTCCAAGGAATTTATTATTTGACAACATAAAGTAAATTCATTTTTCATTTTGGGATTGGGCATCCCTAATACCTTTGTCTTACTCTCGTGCAATGACAAGTGAATATACACTCATCGTGAGAATAACACATCTAGCATGGAAATATATTAGCCACCCCCTACCGCTTCATGAGCAGTACGAGCACACAAAAGAGAAATTCATTTTGAAAATTAGAGATGGCACATACACATTTCTTAGAACACCAAAAGAGTACCACATATTGATACGTCTCCAACGTATCTACTTTTTCTCACGCTTTTCCTCTTGTTTTGGACTCTAATTTGCATAATTTGAATGAAACTAACCCCGGACTGACGCTATTTTCAGCAGAACTACCATGGTGTTGTTTTTGTGCTGAAATAAAAGTTCTCAGAATGGAACGAAACTTCGCGAGGATTTTTTCTGGAATAAAAGAGAATTACTGGAGCCAAGACCCACCAGAGAGGGGCCCCTGGGTGGGCACAACCCACCATTGTGTGCTCCCTCCGAGCGCGCCCAGGTGGGTTGTACCCACCTGGTGGCCCCGCAGACCTCATCCCTGACACTATAATTCCTATTTTTTGAGAAAAGAATCAGGGAGAAGGAATTATCGTGATCCACGAGACTGAGCTGCCGCCACCTCCTGTTCTTTATTGGGAGGCCAGATCTGGAGTCCATTTAGGACTCTGGAGAGGGGGATCTTCGTTCTTCTTCATCACCAACCCATCTCCATCGCCAATTCCATGATGCTCCCCACTAGGAGTGAGTAATTCCTTCGTAGGTTCGCTGGTCGGTGAGGAGTTGGATGAGATTCATCATGTAATCGAGTTAGTTTTGTTAGGGCTTGATCCCTAGTATCCACTATATTCTTAGATTGATGTTGCTATGACTTTGTTATGCTTAATGCTTGTCACTTTGGGCCCGGGTGCCATGAACTCAGATCTGAACCGTTTATGAATTCATCATTATATGCATGTTTTAGATCCGATCTTGCAAGTTATAGTCACCTACTACGGTTATGATCCGACAACCCCGGAGTGACAACACCCGAGCCCACTCTCGGTGACGACCGTAGTTTGAGGAGTTCATGTATTCACTATGTGTTAATGCTTTGTTCCGGTTCTCTATTAAAAGGAGGCCTTAATATCCCTTAGTTTCCAATATGGACCCTGCTGCCACGGGAGGGTAGGACAAAAGATGTCATGCAAGTTCTTTTAATAAAGCACGTATGACTATGTATGGAATACATGCCTACATTATATCGACGAACTGGAGCTAGTACCTTATCGCCCTAGGTTATAATTGTCACATGATGACTATCATCCAACAACTCACCGATCCAATGCCTACGAATTTATCTTATATTGTTTCTGCTAAGTTACTACTACTATTATCACTGTTACACTTGCTACAAAATTACTGCTATCACTATTACTGTTACCGTTGCTGCTATCACTACTATCAAAACTATCATATTACTGTGCTACTGCTTACTTGCAGCAGATAATTAATCTCCATGTGTGGTTGAATTGACAACTCAGCTGCTAATACCTTCAAATATTCTTTGGCTCCCCTTTTGTCGAATCTATAAATTTGGGTTGAATACTCTACCCTCGAAAACTGATGCGATCCCCTATACTTGTGGGTTATCAAGACCTTTTTCTGGCGTCGTTGCCGGGGAGCATAGCTATATTTGTTGAGTCACTTGGGATTATTATCATGTTATCACTATGAAGAATCCTAAGGATCCAAAGACTAAGATTTATCCCTCAAATACGAAGGGAGGTAAGGAACTGCCATCCAGTTCTGCTTTAGATTCACCTTCTGTTATGAGTAAACTTGCAACACCACCACATGTTATTAATTCTAATATGTCGCAAGTTATTGATGATGCTACTTCTACTATGAATGATGCTTATTGTCGTGGGGTTAACACGGCAGATGTCCTAGTGTGAGGACTTAGTTGTGGAGCCATCGCACTAGGTTAGCTTAGAGGGGTTAAATGGGACAAAGGACACGGGGGTTTATACTGGTTCGGTCCCTTGCGGTGAAGGTAAAGGCCTAATCTAGTTTGAGGTGGTATTGCTTATGTCTCGATTACCAGGGAGCGAATACGCTTGACCTAGCTATCGATTTGCTCTCTCCTCCCCTAAGCCGCTGCCGGGTCGTCCCCTTATATACATGGGTTGACGCCCTGCGGCTTACAGAGTCCCGGCCGGCTCATACAAACGTGTCCGGCCCGGTGACTTATCTTACATGCCTTACAATACAAGTTACATATACATGGCGGTTTACACTTACGGGCCATAAGCCGCCTTCGGGTTTGGGCCCTTTAACAAGCCTACTTCATGAACTGCCATCTTCAACATACTCATGGGCTTTGTTTAGATGAACCGCCATTGGGATAACCCGGCCCCTCCTGGGCGGGTCATATCCGTTAGTCATATCCCCAACACTTATGATGATGCTAGTACCTTGCTTGATAATGATGATGTGCCACTAGGTGAATTTCTTGATGAACAAATTGCTAGAGTAATACAACATAATTTTGTTGAATCTGATGATGAGCTTGAATCTGAAACTCCTGAAACATCTGCTAGAACTAGCCTTCCTAGATATGAATTGCCTAAGGTATCGGAAGGTTATGTTATGAGTGAAGAAACAACTAGAGATATTATTGCATGCAATGATAAAGATGATCTAGAGAAATTACTATGCAATTATAAAGAAAAATCTCTGAATGCTAGAATGAAATGTGATCCTAAGTTTGCTACTTCACCTATTTTTATTGATGATAAGGATTATGAATTCTCTGTCGACCCAGAGTTAATTCCTTTGGTTGAATCTAATCCTTTCCATGGTTATGAAACTGAAACTGTTGTGGCACATCTTACTAAGTTGAATGATATAGCCACCCTTTTTACTCATGATGAGAAAACTCGCTATTACTTAATTCTCAAATTATTTCCTTTCTCATTAAAGGGTGATGCTAAAGCTTGGTACAGTACTCTTTCTCCTAGTTGTGCGCGTAGTCCCCAGGATATGATTTATTACTTCTCTGAAAAATATTTTCCTGCTCATAAGAAACAAGCTGCCTTATAGGAAATATTTAACTTTGTGCAAACTAAATAAGAGAGTCTCCCACAAGCTTGGGGGAGGCTTTGCCAATTATTTAATGCTTTGCCTGATCATCCTCTTAAGAAAAATGAAATACTTGATATCTTCTATAATGGACTAACTGATGCTTCTAGGGACTTCCTAGATAGTTGTGCTAGTTCTGTTTTCAGGGAACGAACTGTTGGACAAGCCGAAGAATTATTGAATAACATATTGAAAAATTATGATGATTGGACTATTCCTGAACCACCGGTTAAACCCACTCCAAAGAAGAGGGGTATATTATATCTCAGTCCCGAATATATGCAAGAGGCAAAGAAATCTATGAAGGAAAAAGGTATTAAAGCAGAGGATGTTAAAAATTTACCTCCTATTGAAGAAATACATGGGCTTAATAAACCACCAATGCCTAAGGTGGTAGAGGTAAATTCTCTTATGATAATCCTCACAATATGCATCCTAGTCAATGCCTTTATGAGTTTGAAAACTACATTAGAAAACAAGATCACTTCAATGCAAATGTTATGAAACAATTGAAATATAATTCTGATATGATTGCTCGCTTGAGTGACTTGTTATTTATAATTTCAAATGATGTTAGAGTTGTTGGAAAACATGCTTCTATGGTTCAAACTCAGTTAGAACAAGTTGCTAAATCACAAAGAGAATTTCTTGATGAAATGAATCATAATATGCATGACTTTGTTGTTAGAGTTGCAACTAGAGGAGGTAAAATGACTCAGGAACCACTTTATCCTGAGGGGCACCCAAAAAGAATTGAACAAGACTCACAAAGGAATAACACTAGTGCACCTAGTCCTTCTAGAAAGAAAAAGAAGAAGAAAAATGATAGGACTTTGCACACTACTAGTGAACCTGAAATAGAAAAACCTCCTGATAATGAAAATGAAACTTCTATCTCTAATGCTGAAACTCAATTTGGTAATGAACACTCACCTAGTGATAATGAAAAAGACAATGATGAGGTTCATGAAGACACTCAACCAAATGATCAAGAACCAGATAATGATGTTGAGATAGAACCACCTATTGATCTTGATAACCCACAACCTAAAAATAAAAGATATGATAAAAGAGACTTCATTGCTAGAAAACACGTTAAAGAAAGAGAACCGTGGGTTCAAAAACCTATGCCTTTTTCACCCAAGTAAACTAAAAAGAAAGATGATGAAGAATTTGAACGCTTTGCTGAAATGCTGAGGCCAGTCTTTTTGCGTACTCGCTTGACTGATATCTTGAAAATGCCTCCTTATGCAAAGTAAATGAAAGACATCATCACAAATAAGAGAAAAATACCGGAAGCTGAATCTCCACTATGCTTGCTAATTTATACTTTCAAAGATGGAGTACCTTAAATACTTGGAGATCCGGGTATACCAACTATACCTTGCTCCGTCAAAAGAATTATGTGAAAACTGCTTTGTGTGATTTAGGAGCTAGTGTTAGTGTTATGTCTTTCTCTTTATATAAAAGACTTGACTTGAATAAACTCACACCTACTGAAATATCTTTGCAAATGGCTGACAAATCAACTGCCATACCTATCGGTATCTGTGAGGATGTGCCCGTTGTTGTTGCTAATGTTACTATTTTGACTGACTTTGTTATACTTGAGATGCCCGAGGACGACAACATGTTGATTATCCTTGGTAGTCCCTTCTTGAATACTGCAGGGGCTGTTATTGACTGCAACAAAAGCAAGGTCACTTTTCATATTGATGGCAATGAGCATACGGTGCACTTTCCGAAGAAACAATTCCAAGTGAATGGTATTAATGTTATTGAAAAATCTCCGACAATCACTATTAGAAGTTTTCAAATACCTCTACCTACTATGAAAAAGAAATATGAAATGCTTATTGTTGGGGAAATGCATATCCCCATTGAGGTAACCTAGTGATTTACGAATGTTCTTCGGTTTCATGCTAATCGAAACTGGTTGTCAATAAGACCAGATCAACCTTATTAATGAATCATTTTTGAGCGGTATGAAGTTGATGAATTTAGTAAGCACTACCTTCTGTCCTTACTTTTTGTTCTCTGTTTTTATTAGTCAAATAAAATAAAATGTCAAGTTTTGTTTGTTTTTTGAATTTTCCGTGCAATAAAAAATGACCCAAAAAAGTTCTCAGAATGCCCTGAAAATTTTACTCCCTCTGTTCCAAAATATAGCGCGCCCACGCTTTTCGAGATTCAACTTTGACCATAAATTTAACCAATGAGACCGACTGCAGCGGGAGCAAAAAATATATATCTGAAAACTTCTTTCGAATACGAATTTGCTAGTATAATTTTTGGTCTTGGCGCAGTCGGTCTCATTGGTTAAATTTATGGTCAAAGTTGAAGCACAGAAGCCGAGGACGCACTATATTTTGGAACAGAGTGAGTATATGATTTTTTCTGAATATTTATGAAATTTTTGTGCAAATAATACCAGAGGGAGGTGCACTAGGTGGGCACAACCCATCTGGGCACGCCAGGACCCCCAGGCGCGCCCTGGTGGGTTATGGTCCCCACGTGGGCCCCCTCACTTATCTCTTTAGCCCACATCATCACTCACCTCCAGAAAAAAAATCCCCACTGCTCTCTCTCCCGTGTTCTTGAGCTCAAACTCGCGGATTTCGATCTCTTTGCTAGAAGCTCCGTTTTCGAAACTGTTTTGGGTGATTGTTGCTTGGTATGTGACTCCACCATTTGTCTAATTCGTTTTTCTTTTAGCGCTTTATACTTTGAATAATTAGCTACTCTTGGTGCTGCTATAGATGTGCTTGCATGTTGAATTCTTAGTGCTCTAATTAGTTTGAATGCTTGCTATGGCCTCTATGTTACCCAATGATTAGTTGCTATCAATTTAATAAATTTTTGTTGACAAACTTTTGTCACCCCAAAAAATTTTATTTTTAGAAAATTGTACGCGGACATGATGAACATATTTGGAAGGAGTTCTTCGAGGAGACGATCCTCGGGGGCATCTTCTAGTGACAGTTCTACTCGTCGGTCTTATGTTGAACCGAGTGAAAGTTCCACGCGAGATGCCTCCACCAAAACATGCTTATGGCCTTGCGATGAATATATGGTGCGTGTGGGCATTAAGGAGGAATTTGAGCAATATGTTCACAATGCCGATCTCGGTCCCTACCTTTCAGATAAGTGTGAACAACACCAACTCCTCATTGAATCATTTATCAAAGGATTTAAATATTTTCCACATAAGTCTAACATGTCTTTTATGCTTTATGATAAACCATTTACTATCCTAGTAGAGAATTTTGCTTACCATTGCAAACTTCCATTTTGGGGCTCTCTTGATGAGCCATCAAAGGCTGAGTTTGAGCCTTTCTTGACTAGCCTTTGTTATGGTGAAGGTAGGGGAGTGAGACAAGGAAGAATAAAGAGCATTCACTTTCCCACAATTTAGTACCTTGCATTATTTAACGAGAAATGTATAGTAGGCAAGCAAGACTGTAGCATACTTTGTGCGCCAGACTTGAGCCTCATTCACGCCGCTCTCACTGGTGAAAGGAATTATAACCTTGGAGCGATTGTTGCACGTAGACTTCAGCATAACACCAATAGTGGCTGGTTCTATGGTGGAATTTATGCCACACTTCTAGCACGAGGGGTGGGTGTTTCACCTTTCCCCTTTGATCCTATACTACCCACTCGGTATTTAGATTTTGATGCCTTAAAAGAGCATACGATTCTCAAGGGAAGGGCTGATAACTTCACTTATAATTTGTTATCTAACCAATCACATGTGGTGGACACATATTTGCCTGCGCCTTCTCTCTTTGATTATCACAGCAAGGGAAGATATTTTGTTCTTGAGAGCGAGGCCCAAGCTCAGAACGCAGCAGTGCTGGTGGCGCGGCATGCCGAGGCATACGCACCATGAGGCTCTGTGAGCTACCACGCCGACTACTACCCTCTAGGCTACTGATCGATTACCAACTTAGGCCAAAAGCCTAAGCTTGCGGGAGTACGTGTTTCTCACCGACATTACATTCATGTTCTCATATCATTCTATCTGTCGGTGCTCACACTTTTTCATTATATCATACATGCTTAGATTTATTTTCTTGCTTTCTTCCTGTGTGTTTGAAAAACTTTAGAAAAACCAAAAAAATTAGTTGAAGTAATTTACTTTCTATGCATGCTTAGTAGTAGTACTAAAAAGAAAACCCAAAAAGATTTCCTTGTTCTTCTTTTGCTTGTTGGGCGCTTTCCCGTGTAAATAGTTTTTCTCGTTTTTGCTTTTCCCTTTTATTTGCTTGATTCAAGAAAACCAAAAACTCCAATAATAGTTTGGTGTGTTTCTCTGAATTTCTTTTCTTTTTTATTTGAGTCTTATCAAGGAGAAGACCATTATGAAAATGTTGAGTGGCCCTCATATGAATAATTGTTGAACTGATAAAGAGCACATTTTACCTTGTCTTCTCTTATTGAATAAAATGTTTTGCAGATTCTAGCTTAGTCCACGACACTCTTGCACTATTAATATTTTCATATCGTTCGGTCGTGCAAGTGACTGGTAATAATGACGATATTCGATGAGCTGGTCGTGGCAAAGAGAAACTGGTATGAACTCGAATTGTTCTGTTCCTGTAAGTATCTTTAACCTAGTATCCAGGCTTCAGCCCATTATGATTAAACATGTTTGCAATGACAATTAGAGATTATAGTTTCTCATGCCATGCATAAGTACCTAGGAGTGGATAATGATTTATCTTGGATATCAACATAGCGTTAAAATGATTGTGATGTAGTATGATGATATGGTATCCTCCTCTCAATGTTCGAGTGGCTTGACTTGGTACATATTCATGCATGTAGTTGAATCAAAACCAACATAGCCTCTATAATATTTATGTTCATGGTGTTCATATCCTACTCATGCTTGTGTCCAATGTTACTTATGCATAATGCATGGTTATGATCGTTGTTACTCTCTGGCTGGCCGCTTCTCAATCTTAATTACTAGCCTTCGCCTATACTAAGTGGGAATTCCTTTTGTACATCAGAAACCTTGAACCAAAAGTTATTCCAGATAAGTCCACCATACCTACCTATATACGGTATTAACCCGCCGTCCTAAGTAAATTTGCATGTGCCACCTCTAAAAACTTCTAAAAAAATTATACTTTTTTGTGTGCCTGGATCGTTCATGGAACGACAGGAGGTGGTCGATATCTTCCGTGCTAAGCGGGTTATTCTCAGGTCGAGTGTTTATTCACTCGCCATCGCACGATAAAATGTGTAGTAATAGGGATTCCCAGTCTCTCCCCCGGGACTGATGTTGGTATGGACGGCACCCGTTGTTTCGGGCAAGCCGTGGAGTGTGATTGATGGTGGAGGGGGAGTAAACCTTTACTTTTATCGCTTGGGAAACGCCACTAGCGTGCTTAGCATGGAAGATATTGATAACTGATAGTCGTGAAGTGAATAAGAAGGGTGCATGTCTCAAAATATCATTTATCTCTGTTTTAAAAACTGAGCTCTGGCACCTCTGCAAATCACTCCTTCTCTCTGCGAAGGGACTATCTATTTACTTTTATGTTGTGTCATCACCTTCTAAAAACAAGCGCCAGAAACTGAGTAGAGCACAGCTGTCATGATTTATGCATTGTGTGTAGCTAATGTCGGGTGCATCATGACTGGATCTTTTCTACCATGAATTATAATGTTTAGTCGCTGCTTGAACTTTGGAGGTGCTCTACATTTATGTTTTGCAGTCTCAGAAAGGGTTAGCAAGATACCACTATTGTCATATTATATCATGGTTGTTTTGACAACGTGTTGCTGTTTGAGATATCTTATTATTGCTCGCTAGCTTATTATGTCATTGATATGAGTCATTATAATCTTTAAGAGTTATTGTTCACATGGTTAGTTATAATGTTGGCAGAAAACCTGGGTGTTGTTTAAGCTTATTTATGCAAACAAGAGCAAAAGAGTTCGTAAAAGTTTTTCTTTCTCACTTTCAGTTTATCAACTGAATTGCTTGAGGACAAGCAAAGGTTTAAGCTTGGGGGAGTAGATATGTCTCCAACGTATCTACTTTTTCTCATGCTTTTCCTCTTGTTTTGGACTCTAATTTGCATGCTTTGAATGAAACTAACCCCGAACTGATGCTGTTTTCAGCAGAACTACCATGGTGTTGTTTTTGTGCAGAAATAAAAGTTCTCGGAATGGAACGAACTTCGCGAGGATTTTTTATGGAATAAAAGAGAATTACTAGAGCCAAGACCCACCAGAGAGGGGCCCCTGGGTGGGCACAACCCACCAGGGCGCGCCCCCTGTCCTGGGGCGCCCAGGTGGGTTGTACCCACCTGCTGGCCCAGCAGACCTCAACCCTGACACTATATATTCCTATTTTCGGAGAAAAAAATCTGGAAGAAAGAATTATCACGATCCACGAGATGGAGCCGCCGCCACCTCCTGTTGTTCATCGGGAGGCCAGATATGGAGTCTGTTTGGGGCTCCGGAGAAGGGGATCTTCATTCTTCTTTATCACCAACCCATCTCCATCGCCAATTCCATGATGCTCCCCACCGGGAGTGAGTAATTCCTTTGTAGGCTCGTTGGTCGGTGAGGAGTTGCATGAGATTCATCATGTAATCTGGTTACTTTTGTTAGGGCTTGATCCCTAGTATCCACTATGTTCTTAGATTGATATTGCTATGACTTTGCTATGCTTAATGCTTGTCACTTTGCGCCTGGTGGCCATGAACTCAGATCAGAACCATTTATGAATTCATCATTATATCCATGTTTTAGATCCGATCTTGCAAGTTATAGTCACCTACTACGGTTATGATCTGACAACCCCGGAGTGACAACAACCGGGCCCACTCTCGGTGATGACCGTAGTTTGAGGAGTTCATGTATTCACTATGTGTTAATGATTTGTTCCAGTTCTCTATTAAAAGGAGGCCTTAATATCCCTTAGTTTCCAATATGGACCCTGCTGCCACGGGAGGGTCGGACAAAATATGTCATGCAAGTTCTTTTAATAAAGCACGTATGACTATTTACGAAATACATGCCTACATTATATCGATCAACTGGAGCTAGTGCCGTATCGCCCTAGGTTATAACTGTCGCATGATGAATATCATCCAACAAGTCACCGATCCAATGCCTACGAATTTATCTTATATTGTTTCTGCTAAGTTACTACTGCTATCATCACTGTAACACTTGCTACAAAATTATTGCAATCACTGTTACTGTTACCGTTGCTGCTGTCACTACTATCAAAACTATCATATTAATGTGCTAGTGATTACTTGCTGCAGATAATTAATCTCCAAGTGTGGTTGAACTGACAACTCAGCTGCTAATACCTTCAAATATTCTTTGGCTCCCCTTGTGTCGAATCTATAAATTTGGGTTGAATACTCTACCCTCAAAAACTGTTGCAATCCCCTATACTTGTGGGTTATCACATATAGGTAGGTATGGTGGACTCATATGGCAAAATTGGTTTAAAGGATTTTGGATGCACAGGTAGTGATCATACATGCAAAATGAAGGCTAGCAAAAGATTGAGAAGCGACCAAGCAAGAAACCAAAAATCTCATAAGCGAGCATTAAGCATAACTAACATCGAATAATGCACCACAAGTAGGATGTGATTTCATTGCATAACTATTGACTTTCGTGCATGCATAGGGAATCAAAAACCTTAACACCAATATTCTTACTAAAGCACAAGTACTAATCAACATGACTCACATATTACTATCATCATATCTCAAAACTATTAAA
This sequence comes from Aegilops tauschii subsp. strangulata, assembly GCF_002575655.3. Taxonomy (NCBI): domain Eukaryota; kingdom Viridiplantae; phylum Streptophyta; class Magnoliopsida; order Poales; family Poaceae; genus Aegilops; species Aegilops tauschii. Next base: position 58,961,923 of record NC_053039.3, on the reverse strand, counting down.
AATAATCAAGTTTATTTTGTCCAGTGATCTTCATGAAAGTTTTTATTATATCTTCCTTGGATATCTGTCACTTTGGGACTAATTTCATATGTTGCTTTCTTAACAATCTTAAACAAATATAAGTGAAGATCATGCGCATCATATTTCTTTCTCTCAAAATAAGTTAAGTGAAGCAAGAGGGAATTTCTTAAAGTTTTACTAACTCTCAAATAAATATAAGTGAAGCATGAGAGAATTTCTTGGAAAATAACAAAGCACACCATGCTCAAAAAGATATAAGTGAAGCACTAGAGCAATTCCATAGCTCATAAAGATTTAAGTGAAGCATAGAGAGCAATTCTAACAAGTCATAGGATAATTTTGGCTCTCTAAAATAGGTGAGTCCAGCAAGAATGCATGACTTAACAGAAAAAACAAGCAAAGACTCATATCATACAAGACGCTCCAAGCAAAACTCATAATTACGAATAAAAATATAGTTCCAAGTAAAATACCGCTGGTCGTTAGAAGAAAGAGGGGATGTGATAACCCACAAGAATAGGGGATCGTTTGTAGCCTTCTTTGATAAATAAGAGTGTCGAACCCAACAAGGAGCTAAAGGCAGAAAAAAATATTCCCTCAAATTCTATCGACCACCGATACAAATCTACGCACGCTTGACTTTCGCTTTACCTAGAAAAAGTATGAAACTATTTTGTGAGAATAAAACTATGATTACTTTGCGAGAATAAAACAACAAATAAATTGCGAGATAATAAAAGTAGATAGATTTTGTCAATAAGAAAGTCATTTGTCCCTAGGCAATCGATAACAAGTACTGGTAATCATTCTTGCAATTTTATATGAAGGAGAGGCATGAGCTAACATACTTTCTCTACTTGGATCATATGCACTTATGATTGGACCACTAGCAAGCATCCACAACTACTAAAGATCATTAAGGCCGTGAAACCCAACCATAGCATTAAGTATCAAGTCCTCTTTACTCCCATACGCCATAACCCACTTATCCGCGTTTAGGCTGCTGTCACCCCCGCAACACCGACAATAAGCAAACCATGAACATATTGCAACACCCTACAGAGAGGACCCCTCACGTTTGCGCAAGACTTAGGGCACCGTTGGACAGCACCATAAATAAAATATACACTCATACCAACCAAGATCACGATTAACCCACGTGGCAAAACATATCTACTCAAACATCATAGGATAACCATAGATCATTGGGAAATAATATATGGAGTTGAGCACCATGTTTAAGTAGATATTACAGTGGGGAGAAGGGGTGTTACACCGCTGCATAGAGGGGGAGAGAGTTGGTGTTGACGGTAGCAAGATTGTTTTTGTAGATCGTCGTCATGATCATTGCCCCGGCGGCACTCTGACACCACCGGGAGAGACGGGGAGAGAGCCCCCATCCTTCTACTTCTTCCTTGGCCTCCCCCTAGATGGGAGGAGGGTTCCCCCTCTGGTCCATGGCGTTGGAGGGGCGGGAGCCCCTCCGAGATTGGATCTCCCTCTTTGTTCTCTTCTATTTCGCGTTCCCCAGATCTGGCCCTTCACGGTTTCTTAAATTCCCGGAGATCCGTAACTCCGATTGTGCTGAAATTTCACCCGATTTTTTCCATAAATTATCTTTATTGCACTAGAAGAAGGGCCCCAACCGCCTTACGGAGTGGGCACAAGACACCTGGGCACGCCAGGGGGTGCTTGGCGCGCCCTAGTGTGTTGTGGAGGCCATGGGCCTCCGTTAGCGTTGATTCCAAGTCCCAAAAATCACATATACTCCAAAATAATTCTCCGTAAATTTTTATCGCGGTTGGACTTCGTTTGATATGGATTTTCTATGAAACAAAAAACATGCAACAAACAGGAACTGGCACTGGGCACTGGCTCAATATGTCAGTCCAAGTAAATCATATAAAATGGTGCCAAAAGTTTATAAAAGTTGTATAATATTGGCATGAAACAATCAAAAATTATAGATATGAAGGAGATGTATCAACACCCCCAAGCTTAATTCCTGCTCGTCCTCGAGTAGTTAAATGATAAAAATATAATTTTTGATGTGGAATCCTACCTAGCATAAACTTGATCATATATCTAATCATGGCATGAATATTAAGACATGAGTGATTCAAAGCAATAGTCTATAATTTGACATAAAGACATCAATACTCGGACATCCCAACAAACAATCATGTCTTTCAAAATATCAATGCTAAATAAAGCTATCCCTACAAAATCATATAATCTTGTCATGCTCTCTCTTCTTAACATAAAGTATTTATCATGCACAGCCCCGATGACAAGCCGAGAAATTGGTTCATACTTTTTAACGCGCTTCAGCTTTTTCGACCCTCACGCAATTCATGAGCGCGAGCCATGGATATGGCACTACGGGTGGAATAGATTATGATGATAGGGGTAAATATAGAGAAGACAAAAAGGTAAGAAAGTCTCACATCGACGCGGCTAACCAACGGGCTATGGAGATGCCCATCAATTGATATCAATGCGAGGAGTAGGGATTGCCATGCAACGAATGCACTAAGAGCTATAAGTGTATGAAAGCTCAATATGAAAACTAAGTGGGTGTGCATATAATCCTACAATGAAAAAATCCCACTAGTATATGAAAGTGACAACATAGGAGACTCTCCATATGAAAAACATGGTGCTACTTTGAAGCACAAGTGTGGAACTAGCATGCCCCTTCTCTCTTTTTTTCTTTTCTTTTTCTTTCTTTTTGTCTTTTTTATATTTATTTCTCTCATTGTCCGGAGTCTCATCCCAACTTGTGGGGGAATCATAGTCTCCATCATCCTTTCCTCACTGGGGCAATGCTCAAAAAATGAATAAAGATGATCATCACACTTCTATTTACTTATAACTCAAAAGAAATAAAAATTATAACTCAATACCTATAACAAAGAATGACTCTATATGAATGCCTCTGGAAGTGTACCAGGATGTGCAATGATCTACCATAACAACGATATCAAAAAAAAGGACAAGCCATGGAAATATCATGCTAGCTATCTTACGATCATGCAAAGCAATATGACAATAAGTGCTCAAGTCATCAAAACGGAAGTGGTGGAAGTTGCATGGCAATATATCTCGGAATGGCTATGGAAAGGCCATAATAGGTAGGTATGGTGGTTGTTATGAGGAAGATATAATAAGGCTTATGTGTGATAGAGCATATCATATCTCGGGGTTTGGATGCACCTGCGAAGTTTGCACCGACTCTCGAGGTGAGAAAGGGCAATGCACGGTACCGTAGAGGCTAGCAAATTGCAGAAAGGTAAGAGTGCGTATAATCCATGGACTCACATTAGTCATAAAGAACTCATATACTTATTGCAAAAGTTTATTAGCCCTCGAAGAAAAGTACTACTACGCATTCCCCTAGGGGGATAGATTGGTAGGAAAAGACCATCGCTCGTCCCTGACCGCCACTCATAACGAAGACAATCAATAATAAATCATGCTCCAACTTCATAGCATAACGAGAGACTATACGTGCATGCTTCGTAAATCACAAACCATAACACCAATATTCTTACTAACCACAACCTTTTACTAGTACCTCCCACATATTCCATCTCTATATCGCAAAACTATTGCAAGGAATCAAACATATAATATTCAGTGATCCATAAGTTTTATGTAGGATTTCATGACTAACCATGCAATTGACCAATTCCTATTGATCTCTAAATAGATATAAGTGAAGCATGAGAGTTTAATTATTTCTACAAAAGGTCATGCTCTAACAAATATAAGTGAAGCAAAAGAGCATTCTTCAAATAGTGGTTTTCTATGTGAAGAGAAACAGGCAATCCAAACTTAAAATGATATAAGTGAAGCACATGAAGCATTCTATAATAAAGCCACACTCAAAAGATATAAGTGAAGTGCAATGAGCATTGTATAAATCAACCATGCACTATCTCATACCAGCATGGGGCATAAAATAAAAGTAAAAACTAAGTGCAAAAGATGCTCCAAGATTTACACATATCACGTGAACGAAACGAAGACGAAAATATACCGATACTTGTTGAAGAAAGATGGGATGCCTTCCGGGGCATCCCCAAGCTTAGACGCTTGAGTCTCCTTGAATATTTACTTGGGGTGCCTTGGGAATCCCCAAGCTTGAGCTCTTGCCTCTCCAATCCTTCTCCTCGTATTGAGACCTCCTCGATCTTTGATCACTTCATCCACACAAAACTCAACAGAAAGCACGGAAAGATTCGTTAGTATAATAAAGCAAGTCACTACTCTAAGTACTGTTGCAAACCAATTCATATTTTTTTTTGAATTGTATCTACTGTAATATAACTTTTCCATGGCTTATACCACTAATAAAATCGATGGTTTCATCAAAACAAGCAAAACAATGCATCAAAAACAGAATCTGCTTAAACAGGACAGCCTGTAGTAATCTGAACATTCACCGTACTTCTGGTCCTCCAAAAATTCTGAAAAATGAGGAAAAAATAAAAAAATTGTATAGAAAGACTGTGCAAAAAGTTTCAGAAACTTTCAACGTTCCAGTAAAAAATGTAAAATCACGCACTACAGCCAAAGTTTCGGTTTTTGCACCGCACATACCAACAAGCAATCTACTCATCCTAAAGGAAAATCTTGGCACATTATTTTTATAATACAATGGAATTGTACAAGGGGATAATTATTTTTGTGAGTATCTTCAGGAAAAATTCTACATTGTTTCCATGAGCATGAACACAAGTGTTCAAGGTCGACCCTCTCTTCTCCAATGCTTCCAATCGCTTCTCTTTTGTGAAAAAAGTTTTTAAGTTCCCCTCTATATTTTTTTTGTTTTTAGACTTTATAGAAGCACTCAATAGAAATAAATGACTCTAAAACTTCCGGGTTGTCTCCCTGGCAGCATTTTCTTTAAAGCCATTAAGCTAGGCATAAAGTGCTCAAGTAATGGATCCACCCGGATCCCAAGATATATCAAAGCCAATTTTAATTAACAATGATTTGGCATTTAGTAGTGTGCACAAAGCAAAATATATCATGCAATGACTAAGTCTAACTCTCTTCCTATGCATCGGAATGTCATACAAGAACAATTCATGCACATCAAGTAAAGGCCAATACATAGCAAAAGTAGTTTCTTGCAAGTTTTTCGTGTTGGAAACATAGAGGGGCGGAGATATAGTTCCTCTCTCATAATAATTGCAAGTAGGAGCAGCAAGCACATGCATATTATATTCATCAAAATCATCATGTGCAATGGTAAAAGGCAACCCGTTAATGTAATCCTTAATAAGCGCAAACTTCTCCGATATAGTGTAGTTTCGAGAATTCAAAAAGATAATAGGACTATCCTGTGCGGGTGCAATAGCAACAATTTCATTCTTAACATAAGGAACTATAGCAAGTTCATCTCGATAAGCATAATTCAAATTGGCATCATGGCCACAAGCATAGCAAGCATCAAGTTCATCAAAAAGTGATATTTCAAACAAATCAATGGGATCATAGCAATTCTCATAACATTCATCCTTCGGTAAGCATGAAGGGAAATTAAATAATGTATGAGTTGAAGAGTTACTCTCATTAGAAGGTGGGCACGGGTAGCTAATCCGCGCTTCCTCCTTTTGTTCTTCGCTCTCCTCGTCATCTTTTTCATCCAATGAGCTCACAGTTTTATCAATTTCTACTTCCATAGACTCCTGCAAAATATTAGTCTCTTCTTGGACAGCGAAGACTTTCTCAATAAATATATCAATATCATAACTATATTTATAATTTTCATAGCAATATTTAAGGATGGCAAAATTTTCAGGTCTGTAAACATCATCACAAAAGCTCCATACTTTAAAAACAAAGATTCAATTTCATAAGCACCCTTAAAAGCAACAAATTCTTCTATTCATTCCACATCATAATAATCATATCTACCATTGGCGTAAGAAGCCAAGGTTTCATTATCATTAAATTTGCATGAAAACAGAAGGTGTGGAGCGTTCATCCTAGAGCAACAAGTATAATCATATCTCTGGCATAAATTCCAAGCATACCAATGCAACATATCAATTTGATCCCATAATAGTTTCCCTTTTTGTGTCAAGCGATAATCCCTAAAGTATTCACGTTTATCCAACGTTACACCCATTATCAAATTGAATGGGGTTTTCTCAGGATTATCAAAGTAGTGCATAATATTTTTCACATAACGAGCATCGAGGGTTTTAGGAGGTTCCCCTTCTACATGAGTAGCAAGTACAACTAATTTTTTTGGTATTTCATGTTCCATATCCATAACTAAAGATAGGGAACAACTTAGAACAGGAAATAAAAACTACTTAGTGATAAAGCAAACAAGCACACATGGGAATATTCACCCCATGCTATTGCTCCCCGGCAACGGCGCCAAAAAAGGTCTTGATAACCCACAAGTATAGGTGATCGTTTGTAGCCTTCTTCGATAAATAAGAGTGTCGAACCCAACGAGGAGCAAAGGTAGAACAAATATTCCCTCAAGTTCTATTGACCACCAATACAACTCGACGCATGCTTGACTTTCGCTTTACCTAGAACAAGTATGAAACTATGTTGCGAGAATAAAACTACGAGTACTTTGCGAGAATAAAACTACGAATAAATTGCGAGATAATAAAAGTAGATAGCTTTTGTCAATAAGAAAGTCATTTTTCCCTAGGCAATCGATAACAAGTACCGGTAATCATTCTTGCAATTTTATATGAGGGAGAGGCATGAGCTAACATACTTTCTCTACTTGGATCATATGCACTTATGATTGGACCCCTAGCAAGCATCCGCAACTACTAAAGATCATTAAGGTCGTGAAACCCAACCATAGCATTAAGTATCAAGTCCTCTTTACTCCCATACACCGTAACCCACTTATCCACGTTTAGGTAGTTGTCACCCCAACACCGACAATAAGCAAACCATGAACATATTGCAACACCCTACAGCGAGGAACCCTCACGTTTGCGCGAGACGGAGGGCACCGTAGGACAGCACCATAAATAAAATATACACTCATACCAACCAAGATCATGATTAACCCACATGACAAAACATATCTACTCAAACATCATAGGATAACCATAGATCATTGGGAAATAATATATGGAGTTGAGCACCATGTTTAAGTAGACATTACAGCGGGGAGAAGGGGTGTTACACCGCTGCATAGAGGGGGAGAGAGTTGGTGTTGACGGTAGCAAGATTGTTGGTGTAGATCGCCGTCACGATCCTTGCCCCGGCGGCACTCTGGCACCACCGGGAGAGAGGGGGAGAGAGCCCCTCTCCTTCTTCTTCTTCTTCTTCCTTGGCCACCCCCCTACATGGGAGGAGGGTTCCCCCTCTAGTCCATGGCCTCCATGGCGGCGGAGGGGCAGGAGCCCCTCCGAGATTAGATCTCCCTCTATGTTCTCTTCTGTTTCGCGTTCCCAGATCAGGCCCTTCACCATTTCTTAAATTCCCAGAGATCCGTAACTCCGATTGCGCTGAAATTTTTACATGATTTTTTCCATTAATTATCTTTCTTGCACTAGAAGAAGGGCCCCAACCGCCTTACGGGGTGGTCACAAGACACCTGGGCGCGCCAGGGGGTGCCTAGCGTGACTTGGTGGGTTGTGGAGGCCGTGGGCCTCCGTTAGCGTTGATTCCAAGTCCCAAAAATCACATATATTCCCAAATAATTATCCGTAAATTTTTATCGCATTTGGACTTTGTTTGATATGGATTTTCTTCGAAACAAAAACATGCAACAAACAGGAACTCGCACTGGGCACTGGATCAATATGTTAGTCCAAGTAAATCATATAAAATGTTGCCAAAAGTTTATAAAAGTTGTATAATATTGGCATGAAACAATCAGAAATTATAGATACGACGGAGATGTATCAGGATGCCACTCGGGCATCCCCAAGCTTAGTTGCTTGCTTCTCTTTGGATAATAGCTTGGGATGCCATGGGCATCCCCAAGCTTAGGCTCTTCTTACTCCTTGTTCCTTCATCCATCGTAAAGTCACCCAAAACTTGAAAACTTCAATCACACAAAACTCAACAAAACCTTCGTGATATCTGTTAGTATAGGAAAGCAAATCACTACTATAAGTACTATTGCAAACCCAATCATATTTTATTTTTGCGTTATATCTACTGTATTCCAACTTTTCTATGGCAAAAACTCTTGAAAGAAAACAATAGAATCATCAAAACAAGCACACAACACAAGAAAACAAAATCTGTCAAAAACAGAACAGTCTGTAGCAATCTGGATATTTTGAGTACTTCTGTAACTCCAAAAAATTCTGAAAAATTAGGACAATGTAGGCAATTTGTATATCAATCTTGTCTAAAATATTTAGAATTTTATCGCGCTTCTGTGATTTTAAGCAATTATGTGACTAGCGCGTAAAGTTTCTGTTTTTCAACAAGATTGAATCAACTATCACCCAACACGATCCCAAAGGCTTTGCTTGGCACAAACACTAATTAAAACACAAAAAACACAATCATAACAGTAGCATAATTGTGCAAACACTCAAGAGCAGAAAGCAAAAGACAAAAATAAAATTTATTCACTGGGTTGCTGTGACACCCCCGATTTGACCGTACACTAATCATGCACGCAAATGTGTACGATCAAGATCAGGGACTCACGGGAAGATATCACAACACAACTCTACAACATAAATAAGTCATACAAGCATCATAATACAAGCCAGTGGCTTCGAGGGCTCAAATACAAGTGCTCGATCACAGACGAGTCAGTGGAAGCAACAATATTTGAGTACAGACATAAGTTAAACAAGTTGGCCTTAAGAAGGCTAGCACAAACTGGGACACAGATCGAACGAGGCGCAGGCCTCCTGCCTGGGATCCTCCTAACTACTCCTGGTCGTCATCAGCGGCCTGCACATAGTAGTAGGCACCTCCAGTGTCGTAGGAGTCGTCGTTGACGGTGGCGTCTGGCTCCTGGACTCCAACATCTGGTTGCGACAACCAGATAGAAAGGAAAGGGGGAAAAGAGGGAGAGAAGCAACCGTGAGTACTCATCCAAAGTACTCGCAAGCAAGGCGCTATACTACATATGCATGGGTATATGTGTAAAGGGGCATATCAGTGGACTGAACTGCAGAATGCCAGAATAAAAGGGGGATAGCTAATCCTGTCGAAGACTACGCTTCTGGACATCTCCATCTTGCAGCATGTAGAAGAGAGTAGATTGAAGTCCTCCAAGTAGCATCGTATAGCATAATCCTACCCGGCGATCCCCTCCTCGTCGCCCTATTAGAGAGCGATCACCGGGTTGTATCTGGCACTTGGAAGGGTGTATTTTATTCAGTATCCAGTTCTAGTTGTCATAAGGTCAAGGTACAACTCCGGGTCGTCCTTTTACTGAGGGACACGGCTATTCGAATAGATAAACTTCCCTGCAGGGGTGCACCACATAACCCAACACGCTCGATCCCATTTGGCCGGACACACTTTCCTGGGTCATGCCCGGCCTCGTAAGATCAACGCGTCGCAGCCCCACCTAAGCACAACAGAGAGGTCAGCACGCCGGTCTAACCCTATGCGCAGGGGTCTGGGCCCATCGCCCTATGCACACCTGCACGTTGCGTACGCGGACGGAAGCAGACCTAGCCTAGTGGCGTTCCAGTCCAATCCGGCGCGCGCCACTCAGTCGCTGATGTCACGAAGGCTTCGGCTGATACCACGACGCCGGGATACCCATAACTACTCCCGCGTAGATGGTTAGTGCGCATAGACCAAATGGCCAGACTTCGATCAAATACCAAGAACTCGTTAAGCGTGTTATGTATCTGCGAACGCCGACCAGGGCCAGGCCCACCTCTCTCCTAGGTGGTCTCAACCTGCCCTGTCGCTCCGCCACAAAGATCCACTTGCGGGTACTCCTACGAGCCGACCCGACTTTAGTCATCACATGTGTCATGTATATAGTATATAAGTATATACCCGTGATCACCTCCCAAAGTGATCACGGCGCAGTAGTATAGCATGGCAGACGAACAAGAGTGTAGGGCCACTGATGGAACACTAGAATCCTATACTAAGCAGTAGGATAGCAGGTAAGGGTAACAACTGTAGCAACAATGACAGGCTATGCATCAGGATAGGATTAACGGAAAGCAGTAACATGCTACACTACTCTAATGCAAGCAGTATAGAGAAGAATAGGCGATATCTGGTGATCAACGGGGGGGCTTGCCTGGTTGCTCTGGCAAGTAGGAGGGGTCGTCAACTCCGTAGTCGAACTGGGCAGCAGCAGCGTCGGTCTCGTAGTCTACCGGAGAGAAGAGGGGGGAAGAAATAGTAAATACAATGCAAACATAAGCATGACGATGCGTGACGTGACAATGAGCAGTGCTAGGTGTGTCCTAACGCGACAGTAGGTGGTACCGGCGAAGGGGGGGAACAGCCGGGAAAGTATTCCCGATGTTTTGCGTTTTCGGACAAACGGACCGGAGGGGGAAAGTTGCAAGTTCGATATGTTAGGGAGGTGTGGTGGACGAACGGACTGCGGATCCGGATTCGTCTCATCGTTCTGAGCAACTTTCATGTAGAAAACATTTTCATCCGAGTTACGGTTTAAAAGATATGAATTTTCAAAGATTATTTGAATTTCTGGTATTATTTAATTAACAGAAAAGGAATATGACGTCAGCATGACATATGAGTGACGTCGGCGGTCAACAGTCCGGTTGACTGGTCAAAACTGACACAGGGGACCCACCTGTCATAGACAGTGGGTTAAACAGAGTTCAAACTAATCGAAATTTAGTTAGAAAAACTACTGGGCCCACCTGTCAGTGACTGATCAGGTTTTAACTAATTAAGTTTATTTTTAAAAACGTTTGACTAACCTAATTAGGTGGTGGGGCCTATATGTCAGTGGCTGGGGAATAGTACCCCGCGTTGACCGTGGTCAACGCAGTCAAACAGAGGCGCAGGGGCCCACTGTCAGTGGCACTGGGCGGGCCCCACGCCACGCCAGGTCAGGGCCGGCGCCGGAGGAGCTCCGGCGACCAAAACAGAGGCGGCCCCTCGCCGGAGTTGGCCGGAATCGCGCTACAAGTGACCATTTGGCCCGGGGTTTGGCCCTACGGGACGCGCACGTCGCGCCGCGTCAGATGTGGGCAGTGGCAGGAGCGGAGACGGCCGGAATCGGGCGGGGCGTCGACGGGCGGCGGCAGCCGGAGTTGGGCGAGCACGGGATCGACTCTACGGGCGCTAATGCGATGGACTGGCGGCACGGGCGGTATCGGGGCGATGCACTGAGCACGACCGAGTGCTTGCCCGGCCCTGAAATGAACGGCAGCAGCAGGGAAAACAGGGAGAGAGGGGAGGTGTGCGAGCTCACAGTGGTCGCAGAGGAGGGGTGGCGAGGTCTGGGGCGCTGTGTAGCTCGTGAATCGACGGCGAGGTTGTGCGACGGCGGACAGGGAAGAAGATGAAGCAGGCGTCGTCGATGGGGCCTCCCGTCTTTGATCTAGCACCGTAGTCGACGTAGGGGGCACGCACTTCCTCCTGGACAGGCCGGTGCAGCTGGAGGCGGCCGGGGGGGCGGTGGTTCGCGTTGGCGAGCTCCGGCTTGGGCGTTCGGCGAGCTGGGAGGAGCAGGGAGAGTGGAAGAGAGCGAGGCAGATCTGGACGAGGTGAGAGGGGGGTATCGGGCGGCTAGGGTTCCAGGGGAAGGAGCGTGGGAGCCGGGGGTTCTTATCCACTCGCCGGCGCCAGCGAGCTGGTCCGGCGGGGCTCCTCCCCTGTAGCGACGTGCCTGAGGAACAGGACGAGCGACCGGGTGGGGGTGGGCCACTGGGCTGAGCTAGCTGGGCCGGTTCGGCTGGCTAGGCCCAGGGGGCAGGGGTCTTCCCCCCTTTCTTTTTTTTGCCTTTCTCTTTTTTTTAAAAAAAACCTTTTATTATTTTCTATTTTTTTGTTTTCCTTTTTGTTACTATTTATGTTAGTTTTATAAATTATAAAATTAGTTCCTAAAATAGTATTACTACTTATTCTAATGCCACAATAACTTGGGCACCCAAACAAATTAGTTTAACATTTTATATATTATAAAAGGAATTTAATTATTGGTTTTAGCTATTATTTATTTACTTTCAAGCATTCAGTTATTTTATAAAAGTGTGGTTTCTCCCCCATTATTATCTATGCAATATTTGGTTCACTCCGAACATTTAGTTTTAATATTTGAAAACTTTTATTGTTTGCTTGATTTTGAACTTTGAATTTTGGACCGGTTTTGATCTAACGATAGATTAGCAACAGTAACGGATGTAACGTGGCACCATTTACGTGGGATTACTGTAGCCTAATTATCCGGGCGTCACAATTCTCCTCCACTACAAGAAATCTCGTCCCGAGATTTAAGAGGGAAGTAAAGGGGGAAGGTTCGGGTTACGAAATTCTAGGGAGTGTTGTTGGTCTTGGTTGTTCTTCTCGAAGAGATTGATCCATTACATTGATGTCTTCAACTCCATCGTAATTACGACAGAGTAAGGGGGTATTCTGGAAGAACGGACCTCTGCAAGGTTTACTATCTGGTCAATATCATCGGGGAAGGTGGCGGAAAGTAACTCTCGAACTAAATCTTAAGAAAAACCGAGAGCAAGTAAGAAAGTACCATGAGAAGTTTCAAACGGGTAGGCAATCATTCGAAGCCTGAAACAAAGTGTGAAAGGGGTTCAAAGCAATCGGAATAAGTATTATGTCTGATGCCAGTATAGGTCAGTAGGACGGTGGTCCGTGAATTACATACGAGGCCACGCGCGATGAATAAATTTGGGAACAGGGGTGCACAGGAGAGTCAGGTTTCGATCCTGTGGAACTGTGGGTTATGGGCCCACCATGTGGTTTTTTTTATAGGAGCAGTGACATCTTGCACGGTCATGATAGCAAGGCATGTCAGAGAATACCCTGTGAGTTATGTCGGCAACACGTTGGTACCAAGGGCGAGGGACGAAGAGAACCATTTTCCTGCTCGTTGAAACGAGGCAGACCATTAGGCAAGGTTCTCGTCTATCGGTGGTTACCGGAATGTCACCAAGAATAGTAACAGGGTCTTACTGACAGAGTTGTACACCGAGGTGTTTGCACAAGCAGGGAATTAATACTGCTTAGATCATAATGATCACCAGAAAGGTAAAACCAAACAATGGAAAGGAAAATATGATTATCAGATTAAACAGAAGAATGGAAAGGAAAATGTGTTTAAACACATATTTCAATGGTATATCCTTTCCAAGGGTAAGCAGAGCATGATATCCATGACGGGATATAACGTAGAAAACTCTTTAGGTAAGGGGAAGGAAATTTCATGACATTACCCATACAACGGTGTTTGGATAATTGAGCAGGAAACAATTAGCTTTGGGCTTCAAATGTTCCTGTTGAAAACCAGAGTACCATAGACATGCTTTGAGATAGCATTGACATGGTCAACAGGTGAAGATCAGAATTTGGAAACAAAAAGGATCCATCAGGAACAACTTATAGAATAAGTCTTACAATTTCCTTACGGAAGAATGACTAACCTTGCCAAAAATAAAACTATAACAATAGGTCCTCCGGCCAGGTGTGTTAGGAATGACATCACCTTACCGGGTCATAAATAGGCCAATGTTAGAACTCTTGGAAATATGTTCCAACCATCATATCTGACCGAGATTCAGATCTGATTGGTGTCAGGATAACTCAGACTCAGGATGCCTAAGAAGAAAAGGTGCAACACAAATTGTCGAAACGACGTCGAAGATTCTTGGGTGATGAACTATGGAAGCGAGTCCCGAACAAGGGTTCATCATTAAATCAAGGGGAGATGAGGAGGTGACTGATTGACCCAGCGACAATCCATTGAGATTTCCAAAAGATGGATTTCCACAACTATGTGAACAAGGAGATATCATTAGCTATATCGAATGACTTAATGAGGTATGCTCGAGGAAAACATACACAACTAAACATTGGTTGAAAGGTGCACCCGAATATGGGCTTAGGTAGAATGATCAATGTTAGAACGGTGATTCGATAACCAATGGTCTAAGAATGAAATATCGATCATTAACTTCAAAGCAATAGGGTTGCTAGAAGTTTTGAAGTCGCACATCATAGTTCAATTGTCGGTTTTCCGGTTAGAAACAACACGGGGATCAGAAAACAATTGGAGATGGCGAGAAGTATTACTATATCAAGAATTCTCAAGAGGTGGAGAAATTCTCACCATATCCTTGACATAAAATATGGTAATACTCCAAGGTAGAACATAACATAAGCTGGTTAGCAAGGAGCTCCATAACATGATCCAGTTTGTGTTAAGGGGAGGCAAGAATGTTGTCGATGATAACACAATTCATCGAGGGGCAAGGATGGTATTTCTCATCCTGAATTTCGACACACAACTTGGAAGAAGTCAAATTGTTGACAATGATCACGACAAATTTGTCGAGAGGTTTTCAAGAAGATGTAATTGATCGACGATGACATCAAGTCAAAGGAATGATGAAAGCGAAAGGTTATTGGAACCACGGGTAGCACACAAACTCGAGGTCAAGTTTGTTGTTCGAGGTGAAACGATATGACGAGGAAAATCGACGTAAGCTTAGCTCATCGTCGAAAGCTGTGCTCTGGGAATAAGGACCAGGTAGCACAGTTAAAATCGGCACGATAATGGCATAGCTGAGCAGGCTAGGGATGACGTGATCGAGTACGAACTCGTAAGCAAAAGAGATTACTAAGAGTTGTTTAATCGTGATGCGGACTCGATTCAGTTATCGATGTCCTTGAGTGTTTAATAACTCGGAGCCCGTGAACAATTGGAATCAATGAGAATGTAATACTTGGTGGAGAACTCATAAGAAGTTATGCAGTTCCATGATAATCTCGAGATACCAGGGGGTAATACTCGACGACAGATCAAGGTAGAGGCTGGACTAGGGTATTGCTCTGCAGAAGACAAGTGCTCAACTTGTACGAGAAATGGTATTTAAAAGAGAACATGGTCGGAACCACGATTGCAAAAGGCCAGATCCCAGATATAAGATGAACTTATACTAAGGGAATAATTAATTTAAGAAAAGCTTTAATGATAAGATCTACATCGTGTCCATGGGCATGAACGCAAAGTTCAAGGTCGACTCCCACTTCTTCAATGCGTAACCTTTCATTCACTGCTCTATTAAAATAATTTGAGTGCGAAGACCTACCTGGTGAATTACCAGAGGAGTATGAACCTTGGAAAACTTTCGGGTTCACACAGATTAAGGAAGACATAGGTTCAATCCATCAGGGCATCTTAGGAACATATACCACAAACTTCGGAGTAAATAATACAAGCTCGAAAGTAGAGCATGGTTCACAAAGCAGAGGATAGAATTTACCAAAGGCATCCTGTATCCGAGGAAAAGCTCACAAGCTTATTTAATATGGAGGACATTGTCGGATAAAATCCGACAAAAGGGTCTGGTGGTCCACAAGGGATCTGATGCGAGCATCAGTACTCAACCAGAGGAAGAAAGAATGCAAGGAGATCAGATTATAGAAACAACTGACTAACTCGAAGCTCAAAAGCAAAGTACTTATGATTTCCAAATCAAGGGATCAGAAGCAAACGCTCTGATTGAGGATGGATAAGTCGAGTAAACTTACGGGTACAATCGATGGCAAATTTGATTGGTCGAGATCCAGCTCACGTTTAAAATGACGTCTGAGCCGGAAGAATGAATTCTAGGATATGATTGAGGATTGCGAGCATTCGCAACAAATTGAATCAACGGACTCAAAATGATAATGACAAGAGATGCCAATAAGATTACGAGACTTATGGGATTAACCATAATGCAAGCAAACAAGAATTTCAAGAGCAATAGGCTCCTGAGGATTTTTGAAAGATCGAATAGTATTTTGAAGACTATTGAGGAATACTTGAATCAACTGGGGATGACCGGATACTCGGTAAATGCGAGAATTATCCGTAGGGGTATTCAGGTGACAAAGAACAGCAAGGCAGTAAGCTCAAAGGATTCTCGGAACAACAGAGAGAATTTCGGGGTATCTTGTAATAACAAGATCAACTGGGAAACATTGTATGAATGGCGAGTATACGTGGTTATCCATAGGAGTTTATCAATGAAAGGGAATTGCAAAAGCGATGAACACAAGTCCTCGGGTTATCAGCAGAGAGTATCTTCAGGGTCTTCACGTGCAGCAGACGATCATCAGTAAATAAGGGGCTCTCCGGGTGAAAGTGGTAACGAGATCCTAATGTTAGATTTAGTAAAATCATTTAACCCGAATAGAAGAGAGATCAGAGTCCCAGAGTATAGGCAAGGAGTAAAAGATCCTAATACCACCCAATGGCGACGTGGGCCCGTAAGACACACAGCCATGTTAGTAAAAGTTTTGTAATGTCTAGACTCGACTTCGGCCAAGGAGTGTGGAAAGGGGGATTCCTACAGGCAGTTGGCTCTGATACCAACTTGTGACGCCCCCGATTTGACCGTACACTAATCATGCACGCAAATGTGTACGATCAAGATCAGGGACTCACGGGAAGATATCACAACACAACTCTACAACATAAAGAAGTCATACAAGCATCATAATACAAGCCAGGGGCCTCGAGGGCTCGAATACAAGTGCTCGATCACAGATGAGTCAGCGGAAGCAACAATATCTGAGTACAGACATAAGTTAAACAAGTTTGCCTTAAGAAGGCTAGCACAAACTGGGACACAGATCGAACGAGGCGCAGGCCTCCTGCCTGGGATCCTCCTAACTACTCCTGGTCGTCGTCAGCGGCCTGCACATAGTAGTAGGCACCTCCAGTGTCGTAGGAGTCGTCGTTGACGGTGGCGTCTGGCTCCTGGACTCCAACATCTGGTTGCGACAACCAGATAGAAAGGAAAGGGGGAAAAGAGGGAGAGAAGCAACCGTGAGTACTCATCAAAAGTACTCGCTAGCAAGGAGCTATACTACATATGCATGGGTATATGTGTAAAGGGGCATATCAGTGGACTGAACTGCAGAATGCCAGAATAAAAGGGGGATAGCTAATCCTGTCGAAGACTACGCTTCTGGACATCTCCATCTTGCAACATGTAGAAGAGAGTAGATTGAAGTCCTCCAAGTAGCACCGTATAGCATAATCCTACCCGGCGATCCCCTCGTCGTCGCCCTGTTAGAGAGCGATCACCGAGTTGTATCTGGCACTTGGAAGGGTGTATTTTATTCAGTATCCAGTTCTAGTTGTCATAAGGTCAAGGTACAACTCCGGGTCGTCCTTTTACCGAGGGACACGGCTATTCGAATAGATAAACTTCCCTGCAGGGGTGCACCACATAACCCAACACGCTCGATCCCATTTGGCCGGACACACTTTCCTGGGTCATGCCCGGCCTCGTAAGATCAACGCGTCGCAGCCCCACCTAAGCACAACAGAGAGGTCAGCACGCCGGTCTAACCCTATGCGCAGGGGTCTGGGCCCATCGCCCTATGCACACCTGCACGTGGCGTACGCGGCCGGAAGCAGACCTAGCCTAGTGGCGTTCCAGTCCAATCCGGCGCGCGCCACTCAGTCGCTGACGTCACGAAGGCTTCGGCTGATACCACGACGCCGGGATACCCATAACTACTCCCGCGTAGATGGTTAGTGCGCATAGACCAAATGGCCAGACTCCGATCAAATACCAAGAACTCGTTAAGCGTGTTATGTATCTGCGAACGCCGACCAGGGCCAGGCCCACCTCTCTCCTAGGTGGTCTCAACCTGCCCTGTCGCTCCGCCACAAAGATCCACTTGCGGGTACTCCTACGAGCCGACCCGACTTTAGTCATCACATGTGTCATGTATATAGTATATAAGTATATACCCGTGATCACCTCCCAAAGTGATCACGGCGCAGTAGTATAGCATGGCAGACAAACAAGAGTGTAGGGCCACTGATGGAACACTAGCATCCTATACTAAGAAGTAGGATAGCAGGTAAGGGTAACAACTGTAGCAACAATGACAGGTTATGCATCAGGATAGGATTAACGGAAAGCAGTAACATGCTACACTACTCTAATGCAAGCAGTATAGAGAAGAATAGGCGATATCTGGTGATCAAGGGGGGGCTTGCCTGGTTGCTCTGGCAAGTAGGAGGGGTCGTCAACTCCGTAGTCGAACTGGGCAGCAGCAGCGTCGGTCTCGTAGTCTACCGGAGAGAAGAGGGGGGAAGAAACAGTAAATACAATGCAAACATAAGCATGACGATGCGTGACATGACAATGAGCAGTGCTAGGTGTGTCCTAATGCGACAGTAGGTGGTACCGGCGAAGGGGGGAACAGCCGGGAAAGTATTCCCGATGTTTTGCGTTTTTGGACAGACGGACCGGAGGGGGAAAGTTGCGAGTTCGATATGTTAGGCAGGTGTGGTGGACGAACGGACTGCGTATCCGGATTCGTCTCGTCGTTCTGAGCAACTTTCATGTAGAAAATATTTTCATCCGAGTTACGGTTTAAAAGATATGAATTTTCAAAGATTATTTGAATTTCTGGAATTATTTAATTAACAGAAAAGGAATATGACGTCAGCATGACGTATGAGTGACGTCAGCAGTCAGCAGTCCGGTTGACTGGTCAAAACTGACACAGGGGACCCACCTGTCATAGACAGTGGGTTAAACAGAGTTCAAACTAATCTAAATTTAGTTAGAAAAACTACTGGGCCCACCTGTCAGTGACTGATCAGGTTTTAACTAATTAAGTTTATTTTTCAAAACGTTTGACTAACCTAATTAGGTGGTGGGGCCTATATGTCAGTGGCTGGGGAATAGTACCCCGCGTTGACCGTGGTCAACGTAGTCAAACAGAGGCGCAGGTGCCCACTGTCAGCGGCACTGGGCGGGCCCCACGCCATGCCAGGTCAGGGCCGGCGCCGGAGGAGCTCCGGCGACCAAAACAGAGGCGGCCCCTCGCCGGAGTTGGCCGGAATCGCGCTACAAGTGACCATTTGGCCCGGGGTTTGGCCCTACGGGACGCGCACGTCGCGCCGCGTCAGATGTGGGCAGTGGCAGGAGCGGAGACGGCCGGAATTGGGCGGGGCGTCGACGGGCGGCGGCAGCCGGAGTTGGGCGAGCACGGGATCGACTCTACGGGCGCTAATGCGATGGACTGGCGGCACGGGCGGTATCGGGGCGATGCACTGAGCACGACCGAGTGCTTGCCCGGCCCTGAAACGAACGGCAGCAGCAGCGACGATGACCGCAGTGGCGGCGAGGTTCGCCAATGGCGGGGAAACGAAGCTAGGGGCGCGCAGGGAAAACGGGGAGAGAGGGGAGGTGTGCGAGCTCACAGTGGTCGCAGAGGAGGGGTGGCGAGGTCTGGGGCGCTGTGTAGCTCGTGAATCAACGGCGAGGTTGTGCGACGGCGGACAGGGAAGAAGATGAAGCAGGTGTCGTCGATGGGGCCTCCCGTCTTCGATCTAGCACCGTAGTCCATGTAGGGGGGGCACGCACTTCCTCCTGGACAGGCCGGTGCAGCTGGAGGCGGCCGGGGGGGCGGTGGTTCGCGTTGGCGAGCTCCGGCTTGGGCATTCGGCGAGCTGGGAGGAGCAGGGAGAGTGGAAGAGAGCGAGGCAGATCTGGACGAGGTGAGAGGGGGGTATCGGGCGGCTAGGGTTCCAGGGGAAGGAGAGTGGGAGCCGGGGGTTCTTATCCACTCGCCGGCGCCAGCGAGCTGGTCCGGCGGGGCTCCTCCCCTATAGCGACGTGCCTGAGGAACAGGACAAGCGACCGGGTGGGGGTGGGCCACTGGGCTGAGCTAGCTGGGCCGGTTCGGCTGGCTAGGCCCAGGGGGCAGGGGTCTTCCCCCCTTTCTTTTTTTGCCTTTCTCTTTTTTTTAAAAAAAACCTTTTATTATTTTCTATTTTTTTGTTTTCCTTTTTGTTACTATTTATGTTAGTTTTATAAATTATAAAATTAGTTCCTAAAATAGTATTACTACTTATTCTAATGCCACAATAACTTGGGCACCCAAACAAATTAGTTTAACATTTTATATATTATAAAAGGAATTTAATTATTGGTTTTAGCTATTATTTATTTACTTTCGAGCATTCAGTTATTTTATAAAAGTGTGGTTTCTCCCCCATTATTATCTATGCAATATTTGGTTCACTCCGAACATTTTAGTTTTAATATTTGAAAACTTTTATTGTTTGCTTGATTTTGAACTTTGAATTTTGGACCGGTTTTGATCTAACGATAGATTAGCAACAGTAACGGCGGTAACGTGGCACCATTTACGTGGGATTACTGTAGCCTAATTATCCGGGCGTCACAGTTGCCTCCCAACAAGCGCTATAGTTTTACGCCCCTAGCTAGGCATAACGTGTTGATCTAAGTATTATCATTTATAGTTTTGGCAACTTTTGTAAGGGCTTTCTCAAACCCGGGAGACTCTTTGCGCTTCCCTAAATTCTCAGGAAAAGAATACATCTTAGATCTACTATATCCAATCGCTTATTGCAAAGAGTAATCAAGGTATTCATGCAATTGATACTATCATTAAGATGTTGAGGGGTTCATTATATTTTTGCAATTCAACCATATGTTTGTGCAAATCACCAAGTTGGTCCAACATTTGAAGTCCTTCTGGGTTGAAAGAAAACTCCTTCTTTTGCGGTGGAACCCCTAGAATTCCTTCTAAGATTTCATAGGCAGCATTAGCATCAAGCTCAATAAAATTCCCTTTAGCGGCAAAATCTAAGAGTTGTCTATGATGTAAACCCAATCCGGTGTAAAAATTACGAAGCAAAATCTTAGCGTCACCCTTTAGGTTGCAAACACGATAGGATTCCATTAGCCTATACCAAGCATCTTTCAAATTTTCTCCTTGTCGTTGCTTGAAGTATAAAACTTCCAAATCTGGTGACAAAGGAGGACTAGTCACGCTAGCCATTATGACAAGAAAGCAAGAACGCAGATAGATCTGGCAAGAAAGCAACGAACAAAAAAGAGGGCGAATAAAACGACAATTTTTTTGTGAAGTGTGGGAGAGGAAAACGAGAGGCAAATGGCCAATAATGTAAATTGCAAGGAGATGAAATTTTTGATTAGGAACCTGGTAGATGTTGATGATGTCTCCCCGGTAATGGTGCCAGAAATTCCTTTTGATGTTTTCTTGAACTACGTCGGTATTTCCCCAAAGAGGAAGGGATGATCTAGCACAGCAACGGTAGGTATTTCCCTCAGTGATAAGACCAAGGTTATCGAAATAGTAGGAGAACCACGCAAGACCACGTAAACAGCTCTTGCACACAAATAAAAAATACTCGCAACCCGACGTATTAAAGGGGTTGTCAATCCCTTTCGGGTAACGGCGCCAGAAATTTGGAGGAGGACGGGATAAAGTTGTAATAGATTGAATAGATATATCACAAATAAAATAAAGTGCAGCAAGGTATTTTTGTATTTTTGGATTATAGATCTGAATATAGAAGCAAATAAAAATAGATCGCAAAGGCAAATATAATAAAGAAGAGACCCGGGGCCATAGATTTCACTAGTGGCTTCTCTTGAGAAAAATAGCACACGGTGAGTAAACAAATTACTTTTGGGAAATTGATAGAACTTCAAATAATCATGACGATGTCCAGGCAATGATCATTATATAGGCATCACGTCCAAGATTAGTAGACCAACTCCTGCCTGCATCTACTACTATTACTCCACACATCGACCTCTATCCAGCATGCATCTTGTGTCAAGTTCATGGAGAAACGGAGTAATGCAATAAGAACGATGACATGATGTAGACAAGATCTATTTATATAGAAATAGACCCCATCTTGTTATCCTTAATAGCAACGATACATACGTGTTGGTTCCCCCTTCCGTCACTAGGATCAAGCACCGTAAGATCGAACCCATCAAAAAGCACCTCTTCCCATTGTAAGATAAATAGATCAAGTTGGCCAAACAAAACCCAAATATCGGAGAAGAAATACTAGGCTATAAGTAATCATGCATATAAGAGATCAAAAGACTTCAAATAACTTTCATGGATCAAACATATTCTAATCATAAACTCAACGTTCATCGGATCCCAATAAACACACCGCAAAAAGAGTTACATCATATGGATCTCCAAGAGACCATTGTATTGAGAATCAAAAGAGAGAGAGAGAGAGAGAGAGAGAGAGAGAGAGAGAGAGAGAGAGAGAGAGAGAGAGAGAGGAAGCCATCTAGCTACTAACTACGGACCTGTAGATCTACAATGAACTACTCACGCATCATCGGAGAGGCACCAATGGGCATGATGAACCCCTCCGTGATGGTGTCTTGATACGTCTCCAACGTATCTATTATTTTTTATTATTCCATGCTGTTATATTATAATTCTTGGATGTTTTACAATCATTTTATAGAAAATTTATATCATTTTTTCAGACTAACCTATTGACCCAGTGCCCAGTGCTAGTTGCTGTTTTTTGCTTGTTTTTTTACATCGCAGGAAATCAATATCAAACGTAGTCCAAACACCGCGAAACTTTTTGTGGATTTTTTACGGACCAGAAGACCACCAATTGGCCAGAGCAGCACCTCGGGGGTGCCCCGAGGGAGGCACAACCCAGCAGGGCGTGCTTGGGGGCCCAGGCGTGCCCAGGTGGGTTGTGCCCACCTCGGTGGCCTCTCGCACCCCCTCTTTACCCTATAAATTCCGAAATATTCGAAAAACCCTCGGGGTTAACCTAGATCAGAAGTTCCGCCGCCACAAGCCTCAGTAGCCACGGAAACCAATCTAGACCCTGTTCCGGCACCCTGCTGGAGGGGGGGAATCATCTCCGATGGCCATATTCATCATCCCGGCGTCCACCATGATGAGGAGGGAGTAGTCCACCCTCGGGGTTGAGGGTCTGTACCAGTAGCTATGTGTTCAATCTCTCTCTCTCTCTCCCGTGTTCTTGAGATGTCACGATCTTGATGTACCGCGGGGTTTGTTAATATAGTCAGATCATATGGTGTTTTCCCCTCTCTATCTTGTTGTGATGAGTTGAGTTTTCCCTTTGAGATTTTGTTATATCATATTGAATACTTTTATGGATTTGAGAGCACTTGATATATGTATTGCATATGAATACTCATGGTGACGATGGGGTATCATATTGATTCACTTGATATATGTTTTGGCACTCAACTCGTGGATTTCCGAGGTGACATTGGGGTAATCTATGCATAGGGGTTGATGCACGTGCTTGTCTTTGTTTCTCCGGTATAAATCTTGGGGCACTCTTTGAGGTTCTTTGTGTTGAATTGAGTATTATGGATCTGAAATTATTTGGTGTTATTTTAGTATGAACTCTTGGATAGATCGATTGGAAAGAATAGTTTCGAGGTGGTTTTGTACCATACAAATAATTTCTTCTTATGTTCTCCACTAGATAGGAACTTTGGAGTGATTCTTCATCGCACTTTGAGGGACGGTTATATGATCCAATTATATTAGCATTGTTGGGACATTGCACTAGTGAAAGTACAGACCCTAGGCCTCATTTTCAAGCATTGCAATACCGTTTGTGCTTCGTTTTATCAATTGCTACCTTGCTGTTTTTTATTCTTCTTATTAAAAAAATCAATATCTACTATACATATTACACTTGTTTCACCATCTCTTCGCCAAACTAGTGCACCTATACAAATTACCATTGTATTTGGTGTGTTTGGGACACAAGCGACTTTTTATTATTTGGTTGCAGGGTTGTTTGAGAGAGGCCATCTTCATCCTTCGCCTCCCACGGATTGATAAACTTAAGGTCATCCACTTGAGGGAAAATTGCTATTGTCCTTCATAACTCTCGCTTGGAGGCCCAACACGTGTCTACAAGGATAAAGTTGCGTAGTAGACATCAAGCTCTTCTCTGGTGTCGTTGCCGGGTGAGTGCATGGACGTATATCTTTAGATCTTGTAATTGAATCTTTTAGTTTCTTGTTTTATCACTAGTTTGGTTTATAAAACAAAACTACATAATAAAATTGGATTGAGGTTGCATCATATTATTGATCATCTTTATAATATCTTTCTTGAAAACTATGGATCGGAAAATTGTGCTCAATTGTTAGAAGAAGAAGTCAATAAAATGTTTGTCACAAAATATTTGAATCATGAGCATGATTGCAATGTTTTTAGTATGAATATCCAAAATGCTAATGATGATTGCACAATTCATGACAAAAGTGTTTCTTATAAGCATGTCAATTTTTGCGGAGTGAATTGGGAGTGCAATTGCACAACAAAAAGGGAAGATAGATTTTGTAAGAAGCATAAATATTTAGAAACAAAAAAGTTGAAAGAGAGGCTAGATGATTGTGCTGAAAGATTTAATTTTTTTCGCCATCCTTGGGAACTTTGCAATGAACATGGTCATTTAAATCTCCAATGCAAATTCTTTCATGATCAAATCCTGTCAAAAAATTGTGATAATTTGATTACCCTTGAGCATCATAAAGAGCTTAGTCTTCTTTTGGGGTATGAAGAAATGAAACGTATAACTAAGGGTTTTCCAAAATTTAATCTCGAGAGATTTCCTGATTTTGATCTAGAGTAAATTTATATGTTTTCCGCGGTAAATTGCATCGAGAATTCTTATATTGCCAACTATCTAAAGTAAAGAAAAAAAATAGAATATTAAGAGAGTACTAATGAAAGGGAAAATATTTCCCAATACCCTCCTAGTGTTTATTACGATGAATCAGGTAACGAGGAGGAGCTTCCTATCCAACCAATCTCATCAATAAGAAGCTTGAAAAGATTAATTAAACCCACACATGATGTGATGAAGAAGAAGAAAAGAAGAAAGAATAGAGGTAAAAAGGTATCTCTCCCAAATAATGTTGCTCCTATTATTGTTGTGCCTCATGAAAATGAATCAAAAATAATTGTGGAAGATGATGCACTTGATGATAATTTTGTTATGCCTACTGCTTGTTGTGATGATTATGATTGGGAAGACAGTGATACTTCTTATAATCATGGAAATATTTTTTGGCACCAACTTGGGAAATTATGATGATAGCAATTGTTATACCGTTGGTTCTATTCATACTATTAATGATGAAAGTGATTATGCTTATGATATACCAAGCCACAAGCTAGGGGATGCTATGTTTGATGAGAATGAGTTGTTTGAGAATTTATTTGCTGCAATTAATGTTTGTCCCAAGCTTGGGATGCTATGCTTAATGCAGATGTTCTTTTTAGTCCCCTTACTTTGAATGATCAAATTTGCTATGATGATTGGATGCCTCCTACTTATCATGATTATTGTGATGATACTTATGTTATAAAAAGTAGTGTTAATTATTGTCATAATTTTGAATATCCTTTTACCGAACATTACTCTCTTAATGTGGGAACAATTTTTAGTATTCAAGTTTCACTTGATAATCCCACTATTGTGAATGAGAAGAAATTTTCTTAAGTGGAGACTAATAAAATTTCTACACTTGTGGATCATGAAAAGAATGTTTGATGTGATGGTTATGTTGATGAATCTATTCATGATGATACTGAAAATTATTATGAGAGAGGAACTTATGATTCATGATGCTCTTGTTATGTTTCAATCTGTATCTTTTATACGAGTATCATTGAACTCATCATGCCTAGCGAAAAGGCACTAAAGAAAAGCGCTTGTTGGGAGACAACCCAACACTTTTACCTACTGTTTTTGTGTTTTCACATGACTAGGCTACTGTAATAATCATGTTTTATTGCTTTCGTTTCATTAAAGTGCCAAGTAAGACCTTTGGGATGGCTTACGGTGATAGTTAATTTGATCTTGCTGAAAAATAGAAACTTTTGCTCTCAGGAAAACAATTCTATTTTTTAACAGAAGCGTGATAAGATGCTGATTCTTTTTGTAGAAGATTAATAGACAAATTTCCCAGGTTTTCCTATTTTGTCAGAATTTTTGGAGTAGTAGAAATATGGTTGGAGTACAGATTACTACAGACTGTTCTGTTTTTGACAGTTTCTGTTTTCCATGCATAGTTTGCTTGTTTTCTAGTTCCCATGGCTTATATTGCTCAATATAAATTGTGGAAATGATATGCTAAAGTAGGCGTTGTGTGAGAACAATCATGAATCTTGTCTTTGACAGTAAGTGAAATGGTTTGCTCTTTATCATACTAACCTATCTCACAAAGTTCCGTTAAGTTTTGTGTGATTGAAGTTTTCAAGTTTTTGGTGAGATGTCAATATGAGAAGACAAGGCATTCCCAAGGTAATATTCAAGGAATATCCAAGCAACTATGCTTCGGGATGCCCAGGGAGGCATCCCCTCTTTCGTCTTCAACATTATCGGTAACCTCACTTGGAGCTATGTTTTCATTCGACACATGATATGTGTTTTGCTTGGAGCGTCAATTTATTTTGTTATAGTTTCCTTGCTGTTATTTAGAATAATCTTTTGCATCTTTTATTTCAATAAAATTGGCATTGGTAGCCTTTACTATGCTTATTTTAAGAGTCTACATGTTGTTGTTTGAAAACAGAAAGTTGACCGATGTTGCAAAAATTCCCTAGAAAATTCAGAATGTGATAAAATGTTGAAACTTTTTGCAAATAACCTCTGATAAATTTTCTACAGTGTGGTAAATTTTCATAATCTTAGGAGTTAAATAAGTATTGATACTCTTGCATTCTTTACAGACTGTACTGTTTTGGTAGATTGCTGTTATGTTTGCATTGTTTGCATGTGTTTGCTTCTTTAATGATTCTATTTGAGGATAGGAGTATTAAATATGCAGAGGCATTTAGTATGCAATTTTGAATAATAATTTTAGTGATTTTCTATAGTAGATAGTGATAAGGTTTTTGTATTGGTTTATACTAACTTATCTCACGAGTTCTTGTTGAGTTTTGTGTGGATGAAGTTTTTGATATTACGGAAAACTGTGATATGAGAGGAATTAAGGAGACACAAAAGCTCAATCTTGGGGATGCCCAAGGCATCCCAAGATAATATTTCAAGAATTCTCAAGCATATAAGCTTGGGGATGCCCCGGTAGGCATCCCACCTTTCTTCATCAACAATTATCGGTTAGGTTCGGTTGAGCCTAAGTTTTTACTTCTTCACATGATGTGTGATATTGTTGGAATGTAATTATATTTTGTTTTGCTTGTTGTTTGAATAAAATACTTAGATCTGAAAGTCTTTTTTAAATAAAAGAGAGTCTTCACATAGGTACCTATTCACGTAACTACTCGCTTGATCTTCACTTATATCTTTTTGGAGTAGTTTGTCATTTGCTCTAGTCCTTCACGAATATCCTTTTGAGCATGGTGTGCTTTAGTATTTTTGAACAAATTCTCTCTTGCTTCACATAGATTTGTTTGAGAGTTAGTAATTTTTTTAAAGAAATTCTCTCTTGCTTCACTTAAATTAATTTGAGAGAAAGAAATATTATGCTCATGATCTTCACTTATATTTGTTTAAGCTTATCAAAAGCAACACATGAAAATTAGTTCCAAAGTGATAGATATCCAAGAAGGATATAATAAAAACTTTCATGAAGATCATTGGACAAAATAAACTTGATTCCTTGTAATAGTTTTGAGATATGATGATGTGATATGTGAGTCATGTTGATGAGTAATTGTGCTTTAGTAAGAATATTGGTGCTAAGGTTTGTGATTTCCTATGTAACTTTGAAAGTCAATAGTGATGCAATGAAACTAAATCCGACTTGCGGTGCATTATTCTATGTAAATTATGCTCAATGCTCGCTTATGAGATTATTCGTTTCTTGGTTGGTCGCTCCACGATCTTTTGCTAGCCTTCATTTTGCACTAAGTATGATCACTACTTGTGCATCCAAAATCCTTTAACATAGTTTTGCCACATGAGTCCACCATACCTACCTATATGCGATATTCTTTTGCCGTTCTAAGCAAATTTGTATGTGCCATCTCTATTTTTTAAAATAAATTTACCTTTTGTGTGCTCGTACCGCTCGCGAGGCGGTGAGGGGTGGCCAATATTTTCCATGCTAGATGTGTTATTCTCATGATGAGTGTTTATTCACTTGTCATTGCACGAGAGTAAGGAAAAGTTATTAGGGATGCCCAGTCCCAAAATGAAAAATGAATTTACTTTATGTTTTCAAATAATAAATTCCTTGGAAAGTGTTGGTATGGAAGGCACCCGTGGACACGGTTAGCCATGGAAAGTGAAAGTATGGTGGAAAAATGAATAAACTTTATTTTCTGTTTGGGAACCGCCTATGATATATCTAGCATGGAAAGTGTTGGGAGTTCTAAGTCGTTTTCGTTGGTGGGAAAAGTATACCTCTCAAAATGTTTTTATCTCTAAATTTTCACTTGGAGCTCTGGCACCTCTACAAATCCCTACTTCCCTCCGTGAAGGGCCTTTCTTTTACTTTATGCAATTTTTATTTTTAATTTGAGTCTCCATCTTCTCTTATAAAGCACCAACTAGGGGTAGTTAATATGCGAGTGTGTTTCATGAATGGATCAATGATTGAGCATGATGGGCTAGGGATAACTTATTTTAGCGTTGATATTTTGAAAGACACGGTTGCTTGTTGGTACGCTTGAGTATTAAAGTCCTCATGTCAAAACTAGACTATTGTTTTGAACCATATAAAAGTCCAAATGTCCATGCTACAAAGAAAAGAATATAAGAAGACATGTTAGGCAGCATTCCACATCAAAAAATATGTTTTATCATTTACCTACTCGAGGACGAGTAGGAATTAAGCTTGGGGATGCTGATACGTCTCCAACATATCTATAATTTTTTATTATTCCATGTTGTTATATTATCATTCTTGGATGTTTAACAATCATTTTATAGCAAATTTATATCATTTTTTGGGACTAACCTATTGACCCAGTGCCTAGTGCAAGTTGCTGTTTTTTGCTTGTTTTTTACATCGCAGGAAATCAATATCAAATGGAGTCCAAACACCGCGAAACTTTTTGGGATTTTTTCTGGACGAGAAGACCGCCAATGGGCCATAGCAGCACCTGGGGGGTGCCCCAAGGGGGGCACAGCCCACCAGGGCGCGCCTCAGGGCCCAAGCGCGCCCAGGTGGGTTGTGCCCATCTCCATGGCCTACCGCATCCCCTCTTTGCCCTATAAATTCCGAAATATTCCAAAAACCCTCGGGGTTAACCTAGGCCTCTATATCCACTGAAAACCAATCTAGACCCCGTTCCGGCACCCTGTCGGAGTGGGAAATCATCTCCGGTGGCCATCTTCATCATCACGGCGGCCACCATGATGAGGAGGGAGTAGTCCACCCTCGGCGCTGAGGGTTTCTACTAGTAGCTATGTGTTTAATCTCTCTCTCTCTCTCTTGTGTTCTTGAGATGTCACGATGTTGATGTACCGCGGGCTTTGTTAATATAGTTGGATCATATGGTGTTTTCCCCTCTCTATCTTTGTTGTGATGTATTGAGTTTTTCCCTTTGAGATTTTGTTTTATCGGATTGCATACTTCTATGGATTTGAGAGAACTTGATATATGTCTTGCATATTAATACTCGTGGTGTAAATGGGGTATCATATTGATTCACTTGATATATGTTTTGGAATTCAACTCGCAGATTCCCGAGGTGACATTGGGGTAATCTATGCATAGGGGTTGATGCACGTTCTTGTCTTTGTTTCTCCGGTAGAAATCTTGGGGCACTCTTTGAGGTTCTTTGTGTTGGATTGAGTGTTGTGGATCCGAAATTATTTTGTGTTATTTTAGTATGAACTCTTGGATAGATCGATCGGAAAGAATAGTTTCGAGGTGGTTTCGTACCCTACAAATAATTTCTTCTTATGTTCTCCGCTAGATAGGAACTTTGGAGTGATCTTCTTCATCGCACTTTGAGGGACGGTTATATGATCCAATTATATTAGCATTGTTGGGAGATTGCAGCAGTGAAAGTACGGTCCCTAGGCCTCATTTTCAAGCATTGCAATACCGTTTGTGCTCCGCTTTATCAATTGCTATCTTGCTGTTTTTTATTATTCTTATTACAAAAATCAATATCTACTATCCATATTACACTTGTTTCACCATCTCTTCGCCGAACTAGTGCACCTATACAAATTACCATTGTATTTGGTGTGTTGGGGACACAAGAGACTTTGTATTATTTGCTTGCATGGTGGTTTGAGAGAGACCATCTTCATCCTACGCCTCCCACGGATTGATAAACCTTAGGTCATCCACTTGAGGGAAAATTGCTACTGTCCTATAAAACTATGCGCTTGGAGACCCAACACGTGTCTACAAGAATAAAGTTGCATAGTAGACATCATGTCTAGATTGGATCTGGTGGTTCTGGAACCTGCGGCGGCTGGAATTGATTTTCATAGACTCCCCTAGGGTTTCTGGAATATTGGGGTATTTATCGAGCAAAGAGGCGGTGCGTGAGGCCATCGAGGTGGGCACAACCCACCTGGGTGCGCCTCGGCCCCCAGGCGTGCTGATACGTCTCCAACGTATCTATAATTTTTTATTGTTCCATGCTATATTATATTCTCTTTTGGACATTAATGGGCTTTATTATACACTTTTATATTATTTTTGGGACTAACCTATTAACCGGAGGCCCAGCCCAGAATTGCTGTTTTTTGCCTATTTCAGAGTTTCGCAGAAAAAGAATATCAAATGGAGTCCAAACGGAATGAAACCTTCGGGAACGTGATTTTCGGAACGAACGTGATCCAGAGGACTTGGACCCATCAAGACATCAACCAGGAAGGCACGAGGTAGGGGGGCGTGCCCTCCATCGTCGTGGGCCCCACGTTGCTCCACCGACGTACTTCTTCCTCCTATATATACCTACGTACCCCCAAACTACCAGATACGGAGCCAAAAACCTAATTCCACCGCCGCAACCTTCTATACCCGTGAGATCCCATCTTGGGGCCTTTTCTGGAGCTCCGCCGGAGGGGGCATCGATCACGGAGGGCTTCTACATCAACACCATAGCCTCTCCGATGATGTGTGAGTAGTTTACCTCAGACCTTCGGGTCCATAGTTATTAGCTAGATGGCTTCTTCTCTCTTTTTGGATCTCAATACAATGTTCTCCCCCTCTCTCGTGGAGATCTATTTGATGTAGTCTTCTTTTGCGGTGTGTTTGTTGAGACCGATGAATTGTGGGTTTATGATCAAGTTTATCTATGAACAATATTTGAATCTTCTCTGAATTCTTTTATGTATGATTGGTTATCTTTGCAAGTCTCTTCGAATTATCAATTTGGTTTGGCCTACTAGATTGATCTTTCTTGCAATGAGAGAAGTGCTTAGCTTTGGGTTCAATCTTGCGATGTCCTTTCCCAGTGACAGTAGGGGCAGCAAGGCACGTATTGTATTGTTGCCATCGAGGATAACAAGATGGGGTTTATATAATATTGCATGAGTTTCTCCCTCTACATCATGTCATCTTACTTAAAGCGTTACTCTGTTCTTATGAACTTAATACTCTAGATGCATGCTGGATAGCGGTCGATGTGTAAAGTAATAGTAGTAGATGCAGGCAGGAGTCGGTCTACTTGTCTCGGACGTGATGCCTATATACATGATCATACCTAGATATTCTCATAACTATGCTCAATTCTGTCAATTGCTCAACAGTAATTTGTTCACCCACCGTAATACTTATGCTCATGAGAGAATCCACTAGTGAAACCTATGGCCCCCGGGTCTATTTTCCATCATATTAATCTTCCAACAACAAGCTATTTCCATTGCCTTTTATTTTGCTTTTATTTTACTTTGCATCTTTATCATAAAAATACCAAAAATATTATCTTATCATATCTATCAGATCTCATTCTCGTAAGTGACCGTGAAGGGATTGACAACCCCTTTATTGCGTTGGTTGCGAGGATTTATTTGTTTGTGTAGGTGCGAGGGACTTGTGCGTGGCCTCCTACTGGATTGATACCTTGGTTCTCAAAATCTGAGGGAAATACTTACGCTACTTTGCTGCATCACCCTTTCCTCTTCAAGGGAAAAACAACGCAGTGCTCAAGAGGTAGCAAGAAGGATTTCTGGCGTCGTTGCCGGGGAGTCTACGCAAAAGTCTACATACCAAGTACCCATCACAAACCCTTATCTCCCGCATTACATTATTTGCCGTTTCCCTCTCATTTTCCTCTCCCACACTTCACCCTTGCCATTTTATTCGCTCTCTCTTTTCCATCCGCCTCTTTTTCGCTTGCTTCTTGTTTGCTCGTGTGTTGGATTGCTTGTTTGTCTCGATGGCTCTACCAAGATTTGGTGATCCTGACCTTAAAAGGCTAGAAGAGATCGAAAGCAACGTTAGGAGTTTCATGGTCTTACAATTTGAACATAATAATTTCTTTAGAAACGAGCTTAAGGAACAAAAAAGCATTATGAGTTATATGAATAAAGAGCTCGATGATATGTCTAAAGAATTTGATGGTTTGAGATCCTAGATCGCTCATCTTGAGAAGTTAATAGCTGAAATTTCGGATAAGCAGGCCACCTTAGTTAATAAGATGGCTGCTAAGCCGGAAAACTTTGAAAATAAAGATGAAGATCTAAAAGTTATTGATGTGTCTCCTATTAAATTGTTGTTTAGCAATATGAATCTTGATAATGATGGGACTGAATATGATCCACCTTTACCTAGAAGGCATTCCAAAAATTCTGAGTTTTTAGATCTTGATGCAAAAATTGGTAAAAGTGGGATTGAAGAGATCAAAACTCTAGATATTAATGAACCCACTATTTTGGATTTCAAGGAATTTAATTATGATAATTGCTCTTTGATAGATAGTATTTCCTTGTTACAATCCGTGCTAAATTCTCCACATGCTTACACTCAACACAAAGCTTTTACTAAACATATCGTTGATGCTTTAATGCAATCTTATGAAGAAAAACTTGAGTTGGAAGTTTCTATCCCTAGAAAACTTTAGGATGAGTGGGAACCTACTATTAAAATTAAAATTAAAGATCACGAATGCTATGCTTTGTGTGATTTGGGTGCTAGTGTTTCCACGATTCCAAAGACTTTCTGTGATTTGTTAGGTTTCCGTGATTTTGATGATTGCTCTCTAAACTTGCACCTTGCGGATTCCACTATTAAGAAACCTATGGGAAGAATTAATGATGTTCTTATTATTGCAAATAGGAATTATGTGCCCGTAGATTTTATTGTCCTTGATATAGATTGCAATCCTTCATGTCCTATTATTCTTGGTAGACCTTTCCTTAGAAAGATTGGTGCAATTATTGATATGAAGGAACGGAATATTAGATTCCAATTTCCCTTAAGGAAAGGCATGGAACACTTCCCTAGAAAGAAAATAAAATTTCCTTATGAATCTATTATGAGAGCCACTTATGGATTGCCTACCAAAGATGGCGATACCTAGATCTATCCTTGCTTTTATGCCCAGCTAGGGGTGTTAAACGATAGCGCTTGTTGGGAGGCAATCCAATTTTATTTTTAGTTTTTTTTTGCTTCTCTTCAGGAATAAATATTTGAACTAGCCTCTGGTTAGATGTGGTTTTATGTTTTAATTAGTGTTTGTGCCAAGTTAAACCTATAGGATCTTCTTGGATGATAGTTATTTGAACCTTGCAGAAAATTCCAGAAACTTTCTATTCACAAAAATAATTGTTAAAAATCACCAGAACGTGATAAAATATTAATTCCAATTGCTTCTGATCAATAAACAAATTGTCTAGGTCGTCCTATTTTGTCTGAATTTTTTGATTTCCTGAAGTTTGCGTTAGTTACAGATTACTACAGACTGTTCTGTTTTTGACAGATTCTGTTTTTCGTGTGTTGTTTGCTTATTTTGATGAATCTATGGCTAGTAAAATAGTTTATAAACCACATAGAAGTTGGAATACAGTAGGTTTAACACCAATATAAATAAAGAATGAGTTCTTACAGTACCTTGAATTGGTGTTTTGTTTTCTTTCGCTAACGGAGCTCACGAGATTTTCTGTTAAGTTTTGTGTTGTGAAGTTTTCAAGATTTGGGTAAAAGATTTGATGGATTATGGAACAAGGAGTGGCAAGAGTATAAGCTTAGGGATGCCCATGGGACCCCAAGATAATCTAAGGACACCAAAAAGCCAAAGCTTGGGGATGCCCCGGCAGGCATCCCCTCTTTTGTCTACTTCCATCGGTAACTTACTTGGAGCTATATTTTTATTCACCACATGATATGTGTTTTGCTTGGAGCGTCTTGTATTATTTGAGTCTTTGTTTGTTAGTTTACCACAATAATCTTTGCTGTACACACCTTTTGATGAGAGACACACATGATTCGGAATTGATTAGAATGTTCTATGTGCTTCACTTATATCTTTTGAGTTATATAGTTTTTGCTCTAGTGCTTCACTTATATCTTTTAGAGCACGGTGGTGGATTTGTTTTATAGAAACTGTTGTTCTCTCGTGATTCACTTATATTATTTTGATAGTCTTAAACAGCATGGTAATTTGCTTAATCCTAATATGCTAGGTATTCAAGACTAGTAAAAACTTTCTTATGAGTGTTGAATACGAAGAGAAGCTTGATGCTTGACGATTGTTTTGAGATATGGAGGTAGTGATATTAAAGTTGTGCCAGTTGAGTAGTTGTGAATTTGAGAAATACTTGTATTGAAGTTTGCAAGTCCCGTAGCATGCACATATGGTAAACGTTATGTAACAAATTTGAAACATGAGGTGTTCTTTGATTGTCCTCCTTATGAGTGGCGGTCGGGGACGAGCGATGGTCATTTCCTACCAATCTATCCCCCTAGGAGCATGCGCGTAGTGCTTGATTTTTGATGACTTGTAGATTTTTGCAATAAGTATGTGAGTTCTTTATGACTAATGTTGAGTCCATGGATTATACGCACTCTCACCTTTCCATCATTGCTAGCCTCTTCGGTACCGTGCATTGCCCTTTCTCACATTGAGAGTTGGTGCAAACTTTTCCGGTGCATCCAAACCCCGTGACATGATACGCTCTTTCACACATAAACCTCCTTATATCTTCCTAAAAACAGCCACCATACCTACCTATTATGGCATTTCCATAGCCATTCCGAGATATATTGCCATGCAACTTTCCACCGTTCCGTTTATCATGACACGTTCATCATTGTCATATTGCTTTGCATGATCATGTAGTTGACATAGTATTTGTGGCAAAGCCACCATTCATAATTCTTTCATACATGTCACTCTTGATTCATTGCATATCCCGGGACACCGCCGGAGGCATTCATATAGAGTCATACTTTGTTCTAGTATCGAGTTGTAATCATTGAGTTGTAAATAAATAGAAGTGTGATGATCATCATTTTTAGAGCATTGTCCCAAGTGAGGAAAGAAGGGGCCATAAAAAAAGAGAAGAAGGCCCAAAAAAATGTGAGAAAAAGAGAGAAGGGACAATGTAACTATCCTTTTACCACACTTGTGCTTCAAAGTAGCACTATAATCTTCATGATAGAGAGTCTCTTGTTTTGTCACTTTCATTTACTAGTGGGAATTTTTCATTATAGAACTTGGCTTGTATATTCCAAAAATGGGCTTCCTCAAATGCCCTAGGTCTTCGTGAGCAAGCAAGTTGGATTGTAGCGACCAGACCTCAAATGGCCTGTGCTGCTGTGCACCAGTGTCATCCCTGGATCAGTAATGCTGACACGCACAGTACAAATGGAGGATTTATAACAGAGTAGCAATCACACACTTATTACATCGAATATCTCCGAAGAGATTAAGTATGAACATGGCTTAAGGCCATCTAATAACGATAACAGCGGAAGACTTGGAAGATAAGTGAGTCCATCAACTCCAGCGGCCTCACTGAGTATAAGACCACGACCTAAGGCATCTTACTCGTCGTCTGAAAAGTCTGCAACATGAAACGTTGCAGCCCGAAAACGGGTCAGCACATAGAATATGCTGGCAAAGTAACACATAGAGAAACAATGAACAATGCTAATGCTATACTACATGCATATATGGCTGGTGGAAAGGCTCTATGGTTACCGTTTTGCGAAAAGCCAAATTTTCCCTACTTCAAAGGAATAAATTTTATTTAACTATCATGGTGGTTGAAACATTGAGAAGGTACCTCCAACTCAATCCCAATTAAGTATCATTATAACCCAACAGTATTAATTATAAGTATCACGGTGATGAGATTCAAATGATAATCCAGATACTAGATACTCAAGTTGTCCATAACCGGGGACACGGCTAATCATGATCAGTTTGTACACTCTGCAGAGGTTTGTGCACTTTTCCCCACAAGACTCGATCGCCTCCGCTTGATTCTCGCACTGCATGATGTTTGAGAAACGGATGACCGAGACACAGTCTTTCAGAAACAATCACTCTCTACTCTGGATGGACCGATACACCTACTTTCCCCTACATCTGCTAGTCCACCTCTTCAAGAGATCCTGTAACCTACTCAACTATGCTAGAGCCCATAATAGCTTGCGGCTGCACACGGAAGTTTCTAGCATGAATAATCTTATGATCCCTTTGAGCCTGGGTGGCGGACCTTATACATACAGACAACACTGGGTTCTTCAGGTGCCTCAATCCACCCAGATGTGAGTTTTAGTTGCCACCTTAAGTTGAACCATTATTAACAATCTCATATCTGTCATGAATATCACTCAAACCCAATCCACGTCTACGAGCATAGCATGGCATTAAGAATAGCAACGTAGAAGTAACTCCCAAGGGTTTGATAAGAAAACAGGTAATAGGTACTACCTCAACTACTTCCCAATACCCATAGTTTAATTAGATCCTAATAATGCAATGTTTGAGGGAATAGATCTAATGCAATAAAAACTGGGTATGAACGGGGTATGATCAAAGTGTTACTTGCCTTGCTGATGATCCGCAATACCTAGCGAGTCGAAGTAATAAGCGGCACACTCTGGGTACTCTATCGCAAACAAACAAGCATACAATCAGTACTCATCTAATGCACAGGTAAAACTCGAATGAAAGATCCAACCAGAAAGTTCAACTTAAGAACTCCGGTTTGCAAAAAGAATTAACTCGAAAGAAGCAACGAAAGTCAAACGGCGAAAGAAAGAAACTTCGTTTGCTAATCTGGATCTAGGTCAAATTTTACTGTAGCAAAAACTTGTTTGAGTAGATTAATCGGAAAGAGAATTTCGAGACGAAACTCTAGGCGCTTGAATCGCCTGATTCCGATAAACGAGCGAAAAGTTAAACAGATTCGAAAATTCGATCAGAAATCGAATCTGAGAAAATAACGAGAAAATCCGACGAAAAAGAAAACGGACGAACGGTTAAATAACGGACGTTCGTTAACAGAGAAAAACCGACGAACGCGTTCGTTAAAACGAACGGTTCGGTGAACGCTCGTGAAATAAGAAAACCAAAAAAAACCGATCTAGGGTTTTTTTTTTAAAACAAAAGGTTTTTTTTTACAGAAAACCGGTCAACAGCAAAACGGCCGGCGGCAGCAGTACCTCGTGGCGGGGCTCGGCGAGGGGCTCCGGCGGGCGGGGCTCGGCGGCGAGGGGTGCGGGGCTCGGGGGGGGGGGCTGCGGCGGCGAGGGGCTCCGGGATCGGGCGCTCCCGGCGGCGGGTGACGAGGCAACGGCGGGTGGCGGCGGCTAGATGCGGCGGCGGCGGCGGGCTCCTCCGGCGGCGGTGATGAGGAAAACGGAGGGGGGGTATTTATGGGGGGGTGCGGGCGGCTTGGGGAAGGGGCTACCGAGGCGGCGGCGGCGGCGTGGCGATGGCGGACTCCGGCGGCGGCGTGCGGGAAGAGGAGAGGCGACGGGGCGGGCCATCGGCTGGGCTCGGCCCAGTCGGCGCGGCGCGTTTGTTTTTTTTTTAAAGGTTCCGCAGAAAATATTGCGTAGAAAAATAAATAAAAATCAGACAAATATGAAATAAATTTTCCCCGTCTAGTTAGAAAATCTAGAATAGGGTGAACATTTTTAAAATCAGAAATAAATAATTTGAAAATATGCATATTATTAAATGCAATAAAAATTGCAAATAAAATCCAGTTAAATTCCAAATAATGATTTTAACAATTTTCCTCCAGTATTTCAATGTTTTGGAGAAGTCATATTTTCTCCTCTCGTTTATTTAAAATGAAATATTTTTCCGGAGAGAAAAATAATTTAAAATCCCAATCCTTGTTTGAAAAATCAAATAAGAGAATTCGAGAAAATCCCCAACTCTCTCCGAGGGTCCTTGAGTTGCTTAGGATTTATCGAGGATTTGTCAAAAATGCAACAAAACATGATATGCAAATTATGATCTATGTATAACATTCCAAATTGAAAATTTGGGATGTTACATGGATGCACGCCCACTTAGTTTCTTTTGTTGAGCTTTCATATATTTATGGCTCTAGTGCATCCGTTGCATGGCAATCCCTACTCCTTGCATTAACATCAATCGATGGGCATCTCCATAGCTCATTGATTAGCCGCGTTGATGTGAGACTTTCTCCTTTTTTGTCTTCTCCACATAACGCCCATCATTATATTCTATTCCACCCATAGTGCTATATCCATGGCTCACGCTCATGTATTGCGTGAAGGTTGAAAAAGTTTGAGATTACTAAAGTATGAAACAATTGCTTGGCTTGTCATCGAGGTTGTGCATGATGAGAGCATTCTTGTGTGACGAAAATGGAGCATGACTAACTATATGATTTTGTAGGGATAAACTTTCTTTGGCCATGTTATTTTGAGAGGACATAATTGCTTAGTTAGTATGCTTGAAGTATTATTACTTTTATGTCAATATGAACTTTTATCTTGAATCTTTCGGATCTGAATATTCATAACACAATTAAGAAGAATTACATTGAAATTCTGCCAAGTAGCATTCCACATCAAAAATTCTGTTTTTATCATTTACCTACTCAAGGACGAGCGGGAATTAAGCTTGGGGATGCTTGATACATCTCCAACGTATCTATAATTTTTTATTGTTCCATGCTATATTATATTCTGTTTTGGACATTAATGGGCTTGATTATACACTTCTATATTATTTTTGGGACTAACCTATTAACCGGAGGCCTAGCCCAGAATTTTTGTTTTTTGCCTATTTCAGAGTTTCGCGGAAAAAGAATATCAAACGAAATCCAAACGGAATGAAACCTTCGGGAACGTGATTTTCGGAACGAACGTGATCCAGAGGACTTGGACCCTATGTCAAGACATCAACCAGGAAGGCACGAGGTAGGGGGGCGCGCCTACCCCCCAAGGCGCGCCCTCCACCCTCGTGGGCCCCACGTTGCTCCACCGACGTACTTCTTCCTCCTATATATACCTACGTACCCCCAAACTACCAGATACGGAGCCAAAAACCTAATTCCACCGCCGCAACCTTCTGTACCCGTGAGATCCCATCTTGGGGCCTTTTCCGGAGTTCCGCTGGAGGGGGCATCGATCACGGAGGGCTTCTACATCAACACCATAGCCTCTCCGATGATGTGTGAGTAGTTTACCTCAAACCTTCGGGTCCATAGTTATTAGCTAGATGGCTTCTTCTCTCTTTTTGGATCTCAATACAATGTTCTCCACCTCTCTCGTGGAGATCTATTCGATGTAATCTTTTTTTGCGGTGTGTTTGTTGAGACCGATGAATTGTGGGTTTATGATCAAGTTTATCTATGAACAATATTTGAATCTTCTCTGAATTCTTTTATGTATGATTGGTTATCTTTGCAAGTCTCTTCGAATTATCAGTTTGGTTTGGCCTAATAAAATTGATCTTTCTTGCAATGAGAGAAGTGCTTAGCTTTGGGTTCAATCTTGCAGTGTCCTTTCCTAGTGACAGTAGGGGCAGCAAGGCACGTATTGTACTGTTGCCATCGAGGATAACAAGATGGGGTTTATATCATATTGCATGAGTTTCTCCCTCTACATCATGTCATCTTACTTAAAGCGTTACTCTGTTCTTATGAACTTAATACTCTAGATGCATGCTGGATAGCGGTCGATGTGTAAAGTAATAGTAGTAGATGCAGGCAGGAGTCGGTCTACTTGTCTCAGATGTGATGCCTATATACATGATCATACCTAGATATTCTCATAACTATGCTCAATTCTGTCAATTGCTCAACAGTAATTTGTTCACCCACCGTAATACTCATGCTCATGAGAGAAGCCACTAGTGAAACCTATGGCCCCCGGGTCTATTTTCCATCATATTAATCTTCCAACAACAAGCTATTTCCATTGCCTTTTATTTTTCTTTTATTTTACTTTGCATCTTTATCATAAAAATACCAAAAATATTATCTTATCATATCTATCAGATCTCACTCTCGTAAGTCACCGTGAAGGGATTGACAACCCCTTTATTGCGTTGGTTGCGAGGATTTATTTGTTTGTGTAGGTGCGAGGGACTTGTGCATGGCCTCCTACTGGATTGATACCTTGGTTCTCAAAAACTGAGGGAAATACTTACGTTACTTTGCTGCATCACCCTTTCCTCTTCAAGGGAAAACCAACACAGTGCTCAAGAGGTAGCATGCGCCCTGGTCAGTTGTGCTCCCCTAGGAGCACCCCTTAGGTACTTTCTTGGCCCACCTGGTGTCTTTTGGTCCAGAAAAATCCACAAAGAGTTTTGCTGCGTTTGGACTCCGTTTGGTATTGATTTCCTGTGATGTAAAAAACAAGCAGAAAACAACAACTGGCACTGGCACTATGTCAATAGGTTAGTACCAAAAATGATATAAAATGATTATAAAATGATTGTAAACCATCCAAGAATGATAATATAACAGCATCGAACAATAAAAATTATAGATACGTTGGAGACGTATCATCGCTCTCCAATGTCGCACCATCGTGTGGTTCCTTCAAAAGGAGTAAGGACAATAAACACTTGGAAAAACAAATGTGGTTAGCGTTAGTGCAAAACCAAGCATTCAAGTGGTGATTCACCGAACAAGTGCCGTCATCATGCATAGCAAAAGGTTTGACAAAGGATTGTGACATGGCATGTAAGCATATGAATTGAGCACAATCAAGGTCATCATGGAAACAAGCATGTAAATGTGAGGTAGTGATGCAAATATGTGTGACAAGAGTATAAGCATCTACCTCATGGTCATAGCAATCATGCATAAAGCGCTCGACAAATGGTCGATGGTAGGTATAAGAATCATTCACAACACCAACATAAATGAAGTGTCTAAACACATGGGTCAAGTGCAAGATAATCCAAGCATAATGGGCATATGGTGTAGTGAAGATAGTGTGGCACTCAACACAATAGAAAGGGTAATTGTTCATCATGTGTGAGGTAATCAAGTCAAGAATGTAGCAATCAATGGGGCATGGCATATGTGAAGTGATGACATTGTTGCAACCAAGCATATTATCGGAGCAAGTAATCCAAGAATTGGATGCAACACACAAGGTATATATGCCAGGAGGCATGGCAATGTGGCAATGATAAGTCGAAGCAAGATCTCTAGCATGTGTGCAATATGTCAAGGGGCAAGCAACACACGAAGTAGGATCCACAATATTCATGCTCATAGTTTTGGGGTTCCCAAAAGAGAAGGATATCACCTTGAAAGCATGTCCTTGTGTGTCCTTCACAATTCTGAATCACAAGCAAGTGCGATGTTGAAGCGAGTCAGTTGCAAGTGGTTCGCTCTCAAGAGCTCGAATGGTCAACTCACTGGAAGTGGAAGTTGACATCAAGTCGAAGTATCCTACACATGCACAAAATAAAGGAAACGATGTATGTGCATGGTAGATAAACACATGATCCATCATGATGATTCTCTTCTTTTTCACATAACCATTAGAAGCACAAGTGCACGAATAATATGATGCAACAATGGCGATATTCATGGCACTAGGTGTATGGTTCAAAGAAGGAAGACAAGCATGCTTCACGAGAAATATATCAAAATCTCCCAATACATGCGAGAATGCTATGGGGGCAATCTCATAAGGAAGACTAAAAGCATTGTTGCACTCAATGCATGGCAAATCATCTAGCATGAGAGAGACAACATATGGAGACATATGACAACAAGCAATAGCAATCATATGCAAAGCATGTAGATGGTTGTCATCCACCACATGAAACGAGCAAGTATGAATCATTGGTGATGCAACATAAGCAAGCATATCAATCATGTCATGCAAACTAATGGAGCGAAGATGCAACACACTAGGGAAAATCATGGCAATCATGTCATGTGAGCAAATAGTAGGTATAGGCAATGCACATGACATATCGCAAGCACGAAGACAAAACAATATCATAGTATCATCATAGTAATGGGTCATAAATGGAACATGGCAATAACAAGCAATATCTTCACCAAGCTTGCAAATACACATACAAGTACGGGAATCGATCATCATATGTAATGCAAAGCATGGGTCACAAATGCATGGCAAAGGCATAGGAATGAGCATATCATGCAAAGTGAACATGGCAAGATGGGCATAGAATATATAATGGACAACAACCCATAACCATGTGAGGGCCATGTAGAAGAAATGTGCAAAGTCATTGCGCAATGGAAATGGTGTGAAAACCAATACACGGGATCCCAAAGCATCATTGCTCTCTAGAGTTTGTTTCATCAACTCATGGAATTGTGAGGTTGGCAAGTATTCATGGGTACCTACACAAAAGAAACACAAACCAAAGAAAGTGTGTGCGTGGTAAATGTACACATCATTCATCATGATGTGTATGTGCACGGGTGAGTTAGCACAAGATAAGCATCACTCGAAGAAATTTGATGCATGGTATAAGAACATGTCATCCATCATGAAAGAATAGTTATTGTGTATAACACGATGGGGACACAAATTGAGTATACAAGTATATGTCACATCAATACCATTTTCATTCATGGGGAGCATATTGTGCACATAATTATTGGGATTATGCAATGGATGGGATTGATCAAAATCTCCTAACATGTATGAGGAAACTATGGTGGTATCCTCATGAGCAATATCGGAAACATCATATGGAGAAAATGGACAACATCCAAAACAATGCATATCTGAAGCTAGGTGGTCATGGCATGGCATACGAGATAAATGATGCAAAGGTAGCATGTCAATATCATCACAATAAAAACAAATGCCAATAACCATGGGCTTGTAATCTATGCCGTAAGTGCAAATTGGGTTCATTTTAATGGCATATGCATAGTTACTACGAAGAGATTGCAAATATGACATATGGTTGATCTTATGCATAGCATATGACAACTCAAGCGGATTGTCAAACATGATGTGACCTAGAGAATTATCACAAGAAATCCTATGTAACATGGCATCACAACTAATAGACTCCACATGGCAATCATCGAACTCATCATAATGGGTAAATCATCACATGGGGAAGTCACGCTAGCATGAAGCATGGTAATAGGTTGATCAACATCATGCAAGCAACCAATGTCAAGAATGTCCACTAGTGGGACTAGAGCATCACCTTCACCTTTATTACCTTTGTCATTCCACTCAAGTGGTGTAGGTGAGGTGGGAAAGACCAAATGGTGGTCAATATCATCATCTTGATGGAACCATGTGGGGGTGCATCATATTCCACCATGGCCATCATCTTGTCCAAAGGAAGGACGAAGTCGTTGAGGATCTACACATCATCATAAATGGGACCTAGCACCAAATGAGAAGACACAATAGAGGTAGAGGTTAAGTAGTTAGAGTTCAAAATTTCCTCACATTTCCTATCAACTATG
Organism: Aegilops tauschii subsp. strangulata; assembly: GCF_002575655.3. NCBI lineage: Eukaryota > Viridiplantae > Streptophyta > Magnoliopsida > Poales > Poaceae > Aegilops > Aegilops tauschii. The sequence continues at coordinate 58,918,089 of NC_053039.3, read as the reverse complement.
AAACTCTCTCTATGTGGTGGCTCTCTCACTCCCTCAAAGTAGGTGCACTCAAAGTCACATATGGTGGAGTCACTCATCTCACACAAGTGGTGGGAGTTGTGGCTCTCCTCACATGGTAACTGGAGCAACTCATCATATGTGGGGCTAGTAGTGAACTCGCTCTCACTCTCAATATGGTGGCACAAGTCACTCAAGTCATCATATGTTGCCGTGGTCGAAGGGAAAATCCCGTGCTCAACCATCTTGTCACCGTCGCCGTGGATGAAGGCCGAAGATGGCACATCATCGCTCTCCTCCATGACCGAAGGGAAAATCCCATGCTCGATCATCTCGTCACCGTTACCGTGGATGAATGCCAAAGATGGCACATCATCACTCTCGCCTCCTAATATGGAAACATCATCCTTGCTCGTCACCATGTCCGTCGCCTCCAAAGCTTGTTCCTTGAGAGTCTCTGCAATCGTAGTCGTCACCGCACCATCTTCAAAAAGAGTCGTGGGATACTCGGCATCATCAATGACACAAAGAGGGATGGCGGTGAAGTCAAACTTGGGAGTGTCAATAGCTACTCAACGAGCTAAAGAACGTCAAAATTGGACTCCGGATGTGGAAGATATGGCCGAAACAAGAAATCAGCCGAAGCAGTTTTTGAACTAGGGGACAGTCCGGTCCTTGGTAGCGGACAGTCCAGTCTTCATCCGAAAACCTTCTGATTCGAGCGAACAGTACGGTATTGGGGAGCGGATAGTCCGGTCCAAGAGCGATTTTGGTCTTGATGCGAGCAGACAGTCCGCTATGGGGGTGCGGACAGTTCGGTGCGGGCTGGGAAAGCACGAACTCAAAACTTTAGGCAGAAATTCATGATTTGGGGGTCAAAAATGAGGAGATTTCGTGGATGGAAGGTAGGAAAACTTGTGGGTAAGCTAGATCCACTCTAAACACAATGAATCAATGGATCAAAATCAACAAAACATCATCAAACCAACAAATCACAAACAAAAAAAATTGGGGCTATTTTTGCTGGGGATTTTTGAATTTAGGACGAAATCAACAAAATTAGGCTAGAAAACAAGGGGTAGGGGCTCCAAATTCATGATCAACGTGGCTCCTGAAGGAAATATGCCCTAGAGGCAATAATAAAGTTGTTATTTATATTTCCTTATATCATGATAAGTTTTTATTATTCATGCTAGAATTGTATTAACCGGAAACTTAGTACATGTGTGAATACATAGACAAAACAGAGTGTCCCTAGTATGCCACTACTTGACTAGCTCGTTAATCAAAGATGGTTAAGTTTCCAAACGAAAGACATGTGTTGTCATTTAATGAACGGGATCACATCATTAGAGAATGATGTGATGGACAAGACCATCCGTTAGCTTAGCATAATGATCGTTAAGTTTTATTGCTATTGCTTTCTTCATGACTTATACATATTCCTCTGATTATGAGATTATGCAACTCCCAAATACTGGAGGAACACCTTCTGTGCTATCAAACGTCACAACATAACTTGGTGATTATAAAGATGCTCTACGGGTGTCTCTGAAGGTGTTTGTTGGGTTGGCATGGATCAAGATTATGATTTGTCACTCCGAGTATCGGAGAGGTATCTCTGGGCCCTCTCGGTAATGCACATCACTATAAGCCTTGCAAGCAATGTGACTAATGTGTAAGTTACGGGATGATGCATTACGGAAGGAGTAAAGAGACTTGCCGGTAACGAGATTGAACTAGGTATGAGGATACCGACGATCGAATCTCGGGCAAATAACATACCGATGACAAAGGGAATAACGTATGTTGTTATTGCGGTTTGACCGATAAAGATCTTTGTAGAATATGTAGGAACCAATATGAGCATATAGGTTCCGCTGTTGGTTATTGACCCAAGATGTGTCTCGGTCATGTCTACATAGTTCTCGAACCTATAGGGTCCGCACGCTTAACATTCGATGACGATTTTATTATGAGTTATGTGTTTTGGTGACTGATGATTATTCAGAGTCCCGGATGAGATCTTGGACATGACGAGGAGTCTTGAAATGGTCGAGAGGTAAATATTGATATATTGGACGATAGTATTCGGACATCGGAATGGTTTCGGGATGTTTCGGACATTTATCGGAGTACCGAGGGATTACCGAAACCCCCTGGGGAAGTAATGGGCCTTCATGGGCCATAGGGGAGAAAGAGAGGGGAGCCCGCAGGGTGGCGCCCCCCCTTCCCAAGGAAGTTCGAATTGGATAAGGGGGAGGGGGCGCGTCCCGCTTTCCTCTTTCCCTCTCCCTCACCCTCTCCCTCTCCCTCCCTTTTCCCCTCCGATGAGAAAGGAAAAAGAAGGGGCCGAATCCTACTAGGAGTGGAGTCCTAGTAGGACCCCCCCTTGGCGCGCCCCCTTGGTGGCCGGCCTCCACCTCCCCACCTTTATATACGGGGCAGGGGCACCCCAAAGCACAAGAGTTATTCTCTTAGCTGTGTGCGGTGCCCCCCTCCACAGTTTACTCCTCCAGTCATAGCGTTGCAGTGCTTAGGCAAAGCCCTGCGCGGATCACATCACCATCGCCGTCACCGCCGCCACGCCGTCATGCTGACGAAACTCTCCCTCGACCCTCTTCTGGATCAAGAGTTCGAGGGACGTCATGGAGCTGAACGTGTGATGAACTCGGAGGTGCCGTACGTTCGGTACTAGATCGGTTGGATCGTGAAGACGTTCGACTACATCAACCATGTTAACCTACCGCTTCCGCTTTCGGTCTACGAGGGTATGTGCACACACTCTCCCCCTCTCGTTGCTATGCATCTCCTAGATAGATCTTGCGTGATTGTAGGAATTTATTTGAAATTGCGTGCTACGTTCCCCAACAGCTCATGATACCAAGATGTTGTAGGGTGGAGACCCTAAGTGAAGATCTTTGACGAATTGGAGGGGAATCCGCGAAGAACACGAAGAACATGGAGAACAAGGGGGGAAATCACAAGAAGAAAACACTTAAGAACAAGTCCAATCACACATCCACTAGACTCACAGTCACACAAGATCCACAAAGGTACAAGAACAACAAGGGAAAGATACAAGGTAAAGTTCATCCCAAATCCAAAGGAGATGAGGTCTTGATGATCCAGATAGATCCTTCCCTAGAAGGGGTCTTGAATCCCTAAGGATCTTCTCAAATGGAGGCCTTGAACTCCAATGGAGCCTTCTCTCTCAAGAGTAATCCACAAGGGGAGATACATGAGCTAAGCTCTAATATCTAGATCTATTCTTAGCTTTCCCTAAAATGAAGGAGAAGGAGGGATATATATAGGTCCAAGGCAAGGAAGGGGTAAGTGAGGGCAAAAGGGTAAAGTTAGTTGGGCCTTGCCAAAATTCGGCTCGCAGATGCACTACCGAACAGTCCGGTACGGGGGACCAGACAGTCCAGTGGAAATAGAAACTTTTGGGTGTCCAGAAATTGTACTACCGGACTGTTCGCTTGGGGGACCGGACTGTCCAGTAGTGCAATTTCTGCACAGACCAAAACTCCTCTCTGGATGGACTAGACAGTTCGGTTGGGCGACCGGACAGTCCGGTAGTGCAAATTAGGCACCGTCTTCTTTCGTTGTCGCTTCCAAGCTTCCCTCGTGGACGGTGTAGGTGTACACTTGCGCTGACACTCCTCCTCATCATCTGTGGTGCTCCGTTGATACCAATGCATGCACGCGAGAGGAGTGTCAAGTACTATACCATCCTCGATGGGGTCAAGTGAACACGTGTAAAGGAGATGATTCACCTTTCTATATGTGAAGTAGATGTCGCACTATCACTCGCCAAACGGACTCTTGACATGCTGATGTCTGTAGGATGCTCCGCATCACCATGCATGTCGTGAGATATTATGGTGTGGTGGCTAATTGGGAGGAGAGAGATGAGACGGTGACCATGTATATGAAAAGAGATAAAAGAGGAGGACCACATTGCACTTTTTGTTGGTCAACTGCATGTCCGAACTCCCGCATAGCTTCCCTAGTTTAGTTTCCATTTGCAGGAAAACTTTAGATGTATGGTGTGAGCTAATTTAAGAAACTGCATCTTGAGATAGTGTTTTTCTACAAACAACGGATCACATACAAATGGATTTCCTTCAGTGAGAGCGCTCATAAAACCGTACTTTTTCAGTGACTCTCAAGAGCTCGGATCAGCTGTTGAGGCATACCAACCCTCCTCGGCGACACACGCCGAGCAGCCTTCCGGCGACACAAACACTGGATAGAGGTAGATGAAGGAGACACCACAATATTTTCCGGTGATGAATGCCGCGGCGCACGAACGCCTGTATCTTGGTTTTATTTCTCACAATGACTCAAACACATGCATGGAGGTACGCGCACACACACAGTACTACCCAGAGGAGCTCTGCTGCCGGCCAGGCGCATACCACGGTTCCAACAGAGACTACATCTACCTCATGTCTAGCTGTCCAACTGAGGCACACACCTACTAAGAACATGCAGTCCAGGGGAGCTTTAGCTGGGCAGGTGCACGCACACGATGGCCCAACCTCCTACTCTAGCGCGCCTGATCCGCCCACTCACGCGGTTGGCTCACAACCGATCCCTACATGCATGCATGCATGCACGCTGTTCCACTCAATGGTTCGGCCAGCACACACACGGAGTATTTAACAAAAAACTACCACAATTCATCAAACTGCGCCCACAAGCCACCATTTTACAAATTTGTGCCGAAAACTACCACTTTTTTCTCTGACCTTTAACTAAAAACAACCGTATCTATAAATTGACCCATTCGTCCATTTTAAACGCACTTATGACAGGCCTGGCCCGCATGTAAGTGGTAGCATCGTTAGTCAACGCCGTTTGGTAAGTCAACATCGTTTGGTTGACCATTAAGTTCGTACATTGGCGAGCCTGCCGCGCCCGCTACGTACTGCTCGCCGCGCGTACTGTTGCAGCTCGCCACATCCGCTGCTGCCGCGCCTCGTTGCTCGTCGTGCACGTCGCTCACCGTTCCCACTGCTGCTCGCCGCGTCCGCCGCACGCTGCGCCCGCTTCTGCTTGCCCGTTCCGCCGCGTGCCGCACCGCCGCTCGCCGCGCCCGCCGCTGAAGCTGCCGCGCATCACTGCCTGTTGCGCGTCCTGCCCACTACTGCTCGCCCGTTCGCCGCGTGCTGCGCCTCGTTGCTCGCCACACCTCCTCTCATCGCGCCCACCCCCGGCCCGCCGCTGCCGCGCATCGCTGCCTGCTACGGCTGCTGCTAGCCGGCCCTACTGCTCGCCGCGCGTGCTCCTGCTGTGGCACGAGCCGCCATGGCTAGATTAAACAAGTGCAGATCTTTGAAACCCATTCCGCCGTTAATCTTTGGTGTCGCAAGATTCTTCCAAGACACCCAATGTAAAGAGCGCTTGTCCAGGGAACTTCCCCACCAATATATGGCCATGCAAGACGTCAATCCTTTGCACACCTTCTTCGTCAACAAAAAATAACTGATACTGAGGGTCGGTATAGATTCAGTGACCGATTTGAGCAAGGCTTCTTGTGCAGCAGATCCCATGTTTCTCTCTGACCATCCTCGCACTTTACAGCGGCTTCTTTCAAGGATGTGTTCAAAAGAACCACTTGTGATACGGCTGATAGCAATAGGGAGACCTAGATAGCGCTCGGAGAATGCTTCTATTGTAATTCCCAAGATATGCTTGAGTTCCTCGCGAAGAGATGTTGATGTATTGCCACTGAACAAAATGGAGCTATTCTCACGGTTGACAGCCTGACCTGAGCAGTTAGCGTAAATTCGTAGAATATCATTGAGTCTAGTAGCACTCTCGGTTTTGGCACTAACGAAGATCAAACTATCGTCAGCAAATGATAAGTGATTAACCCATGGTGAGTGAACACTAATCTGTATCCCTCTGTCAATTTGCCCTCCTCCATAGTTATTCAGCAGAGAAGTGAGTCCTTGAGCACAAATGAGGAATAGATATGGTGATAAAGGGCATGCTTGACGTTGGCCTCTTGAAGGGATAAGAAAAGGAAGAAGCTCTCCGTTAACCTTAATTGTAAATCTAACCGAAGTCACACACTTCATCACCAACCTGGTAAACCGATCATTAAAGCCTAGCTTGTGGAGCATAGCTTCAAGATAATGCCATTCCACTCTATCATATGCCTTCAACATATCAAGTTTGACGGCGTAGTAAGAGTTTTTCCCTTTTTTCCTCCTCCAAATAGTGTGAATGCTTTCATAAGCAACCAGCACATTAACCGGTTGAGTCTCAACCGGTTGGCCACCACCTTAACCGCAATTTTATATAAAACCGGGCAGAGAGCAATGTCAAACACATATATTTTGTCACGTATATGAGGCTGATCGTACCCCTGGTAGCGTGTAATATTAGGAGAGATAGAGTAGGAGTAGGTTGTCATCTGAATATCTCATTGCGTAACCTCTCTCTCTTATCTCTTGTTCTCCAAGATGTAATCCTCTTGTCTTCCTAGAAGATCTCCAACTACTATGTATGCGTTGTTGCCAGGGAGGTGTGCCCCTGCTCCTATAACACGTAACGCGTCTCTCACATCGAGGTAAGACGCTTCTGCCTAGTCGCAATTGGTAATCTGAGCTACCTCTTCCAAACTCATCTAGGGTTCTGATCTCCACTAGCGCTAGCCTCCATGTCTTCCTCCGCCACCTTCCACTCAAGCCTAAATGGTCAGGTCACAAAGAAGCTCTCCCACACAAATTATGTGCTATGGCAGACACAGATCACGGCACAGCTGAGAGGGGCCGGTGTTCGGCTATGCTGACGGCACCATGCCAGGACCAGCTCGTCTTCTTGTCACCAAGGACAAGGACGGGAAGGAGACCTCCAAGCCCAACCCTCTCCACCCCATTTGGGTCAGGGAGGACCAGCAGGTGCTCGGCTACCTGCTCAGCAACCTCTCCAAAGAGGTGCTCGTCACAGTGACCGCGATCACCACCACGCATGCCCTCTGGACGGCGTTGGCGGAAATGTTTTCGTCGCAGTCCCTGAGCTGCGTCAACCAGAAGGGCAACCAATCTGCCGCCGGCTACTTCGCCTCCATGCGCGGCCTCGCCGATGAACTCGCCGCGACTGGCAAAGCCATCCTGGACGATGAGCTGATCTCCTACATACTCCATGGTCTGGACATGGACTACCAGCCCCTCGTCTTGGCTCTCGACGCCCGCACCACGCCTGTCTCCCGCGACGAGCTCTTCACCATGCTCAGCAATTTTGACCAGCACGTGGCCCAATTATAGAACTCCGGCGGGGCTTCAACTCTGATGTCGCTTGAAGCTATGTTGGTATTTCCCCAAAGAGGAAGGGATGATGCAGCACAGCTGTGGTAGGTATTTCCCTCAGATGTGAAACCAAGGTTATCGAACTAGTAGGAGAACCAAGCAACACAACGTAAATATCCCCTGCACACAGATAACAAATCCTCGCAACCCGGCGTGTTAAAGGGGTTGTCAATCCCTTCCGAGGTACGGGGCCTCAAGATAGGCAAACGGACGTGAGGTAAATTGTAATAGATTGATAGATCGAACGCCAAATAAAATAAATAGAAATAAAATGCAGGAAGGTATTTTTATTTTTGGTTTAGTAGATCTGAAAATAAATGCAAGAGAAAAATAGATCGCAAAGGCAAATATATGATAAAGAAGACCCGGGGGCCGTAGGTTTCACTAGTGGCTTCTCTCGAGAAAAATAGCAAATGGTGGGTGAACAAATTACTGTTGGACAATTGATAGAACTTCAAATAATCATGACGATATCCAGGCAATGATCATTATATAGGCATCACGTCAAAGATTAGTAGACCGACTCCTGCCTGCATCTACTACTATTACCCCACACATCGACCGCTTCCAGCATGCATCTAGTGTATTAAGTTCACGGAAAAACAGAGTAATGCAATAAGAACGATGACATGATGTAGACAAAATCTATCTATGTAGAGATAGACCCCATCATTTTATCCTTAGTAGCAACGATACATATGTGTCGTTTCCCTTTCTGTCACGGGGATCAAGCACCGTAAGATCAAACCCACTACAAAGCACCTCTTCCCATTGCAAGATAAATAGATCAAGTTGGCCAAACAAAACCCAAATATTGCAGAAGAAATACAAGGCTATAAGCAATCATGCATATAAGAGATCAAAGAAACTCAAATAACTTTCATGGATATAATAAGATAGATCTGATCATAACCTCAATGTTCATTTATCCCAACAAATACACCGCAAAAGAGTTACATCATATGGATCTCCAAGAGACCATTGTATTGAGAATTCAGCGAGGGAGAGAGGACGCCATCTAGCTACTAACTACGGACCCGAAGGTGTACAAAGAACTACTCGAGCATCATTGGAGAGGCACCAATGGAGGTGGTGAACCCCATCCGAGATGGTGTCTAGATTGGATCTGGTGGTTCTGGACTCTGCGGCGGCTAGATGAATATTTCATCAATTCCTTTAGGGTTTTTGGAATATTGGGGTATTTATAGAGCAAAGAGGCGGTCCGGGGGGCACCCGAGGTGGGCAAAACTCACCAGGGCGCGCCTAGGCCTCCTAGCGCGCCCTGGTGGGTTGTGCCCCCCTAGGGGCACCCCCAGGCACAGCCAAGGCCCGTTGTGTTCCTTCTGGCCTTAAAAATTCTCCGTGGAGTTTCGTGGCATTTGGACTCTGTCTGATATTGTTTTGCTGTGATGTAAAAAACATGGAAAAAACAGAAACTGACACTTGGCACTATGTCAATAGGTTAGTACCAAAAAATGATATAAAATGACTATAAAATGATTTTGGGTGGCCCTTCACAGAGGGAAGTAAGGATTTGTAGAGGTGCCAGAGCTCAAAGAGAAAAAATAGAGATAAAAACATTTTGGGAGGTCTATCCATCCCATCAACGAAAACGACTTAGAGTTCCCAACACTTTCCATGCTAGATATGCCATAGGCGGTTCCCAAACATAAAATAAAGTTTATTCCTTTTTTCACCATACTTTCACTTTCCATGGCTAGCCGTATCCACGGTCGCCCTCCATACCAACACTTTCCAAGGAATTTATTATTTGACAACATAAAGTAAATTCATATTTGCATTTCGGGACTGGGCATCCCTAAAACCTTTGCCTTACTCTCGTGCAATGAAAAGTGAATAAACACTCATCGTGAGAATAACACATCCAGCATGGAAAATATTAGCCACTCCTCATTTCTTGAAAATTTTACTAACTCTCAAATAAATCTAAGCAAAGCAAGAGAGCATTTCTTCAAAAATACTAAGCACACCATGCTCAAAAAGATATAAGTGAAGCACTTGAGCAAGTCCATTTCTCATAAAAATTCAAGTTCATCGATCTGATCATAAACTCAAAGTTCATCGATCCCAACAAACTCACGGCAAAAGAGTTACAACATTTGGATCTCCAAGAAACCATTGTATTGAGAATTTAGCGAGAGAGAGGAAACCATCTAGCTACTAACTACGGACCCGAAGGTCTACAAAGAACTACTCACCCATCATCGGAGAGGCACCAACGGAGGTGGTGAACCCCATCCGAGATGGTGTCTAGATTGGATCTGGTGGTTCTGGACTCTGCGGCGGTTGGATGAATATTTCGTCGATTCCTTTAGGGTTTCTGGAATATTGGGGTATTTATAGAGCAAAGAGGCGGTCCGGGGGGCACCCAAGGTGGGCACAACCCACCGCGACGCGCATGGGCCTCCTGGCGCGCCCTGGTGGGTTGTGCCCCCCTCGGGGCACCCCCCAAGCGCAGCCAGGGCCCGTTGTGTTCCTTCTGGCCCATAAAAATTCTCCATGGGGTTTTGTGGCATTTGGACTTCGTCTGATATTGAGTTTCTGCGATGTAAAAAATATGGAAAAAACAGCAACTGGCACTTGGCACTATGTCAATAGGTTAGTACCAAAAAACGATATAAAATGACTATAAAATGATTATAAAACATCCAAGATTGATAATATAACAGCATGAAACAAGAAAAAATTATAGATACGTTGGAGAGGTATCAAACTCTTCTGCAAATGCGGCCACTCGTGGGCGTGGTGGCTACTCCTCACGCCACCGCGATCCTCCTCGTCCCAAGGGCAAGCAAGGCGGCCCCGCAACTCCAACAGCTCCAGCTCCCGCTCTGGGCGCCCCAACTCCAGCAACATCAGGGGGCACCGTGGTGGCTACGGCAAGACACGCCCCGATGCCCTGCGCTGCCAGATCTGCGGCAAGCCTGGCCACACAGCTAAGGACTGTTGGTACAGGTTCGATGAGGATGACGTGTCTTCTGAAGAGGACGACAAGGTGGTTGCAGCCGCGGAAGGATCATATGGCATGGATACCAACTGGTACCTCGACAGTGGTGCCACCAATCATCTCACGGGTGAGTTCGAGAAGGTGACTCTCCACGAGAAGTATCAATGGAAGGATTACATCCACACCGCTAGCGGTGCAGGTATGAGGATACGTCACATAGGTCATTCAGTTTTTCGTACCCCTTCCCGCAAGATTCATCTTCGTAAAATTTTGCATGTTCCTAGTGCCAACAAAAACCTTCTGTCTGTTCACCATATCACCATTGATAATCATGTTTTCATTGAGTTTCATCCTTTTTTCTTCTTGATCAAGGATCAGGCCACGATGAAAACTCTCTATCGAGGTAGATGTGTTCGAGGACTTTACCCGTTGATTCCGGAGTTTCGAAGATCCAATAAACAAGCTTGTGGTGCTATCCAGCTTTCGTCTAGACGATGGCACGATCGTTTAGGACATGCGTTCGAGGACTTTACCCATTGCTTAGGAAAAATAAACTCCTGTTTGTTGGTGAGCGCAATGTTGAAACTATTTGTGATTCTTGCCAGAGAGCAAAATGTCATCAATTGCCTTATTCAATTTCTACTAGTGTCTCTACTACACCTCTGCAATTAATATTTTCTGATGTCTAGGGTCCTGCCCATAGCTCTGTTGGTAGACACACATATTATGTTAGCTTCATTGATGACTATAGCAAATTTTCATGGATCTATCTCCTTAAGAAAAGGTCCAAAGTGTTTCAAGTTTTTGAAAACTTCCAAGCACTTGTTGAATGCAAGTTTGACAGCAAAATAATTGATGTTCAATCCGACTGGGGGGATATGAAAAACTCAATTCCTTCTTTCAAACACTTGGCATATCCCACCATGTGTCATGCCCCCATGCTCACCAACAAAACGGGTCAGCTGAGCGCAAGCATAGACAGATAGTCGAGGTGGGTTTAGCTCTTCTAGCAGGTGCCTCAATGACACTTAAATTCTGGGATGATGCCTTTCTCGCTATTGTACACATGATCAACATGCTCCCTAGTCGTGTCATAAATGATGAAACTCCCACCGAAAGACTTCTTCATGTCAAACCAGATTACAGATCACTACGTGTCTTTGGTTGCGCCTGGTGGCCGAATCTCCGTCCTTGCAACTCTCGCAAACTCATGTTTCGCTCAAAACAATGTGTTTTTCTTGGGTATAGTGCTCAACACAAGGGAGCCAAATGTCTTGACATCTCTACTGGTCATGTCTACATCTCCCGTGATGTGGTATTCGATGAGACCAAGTTTCCCTTCTCTGAACTTCAACCTAATGTCGGTGCGTTGCTGCGGAAAGAAATCCTTCTTTTATCACCTAGCCTCACCACTTTTGATCAAGGGGCATATAAATATGATGATTCTATGGTGACTAACCCTCTCACCACGTTGCATGAGCTGTGTGATGATGCAGGAGATTGTAGCAAAAAAACGGACATGAAAATCGTGAAGAAATTGGTGCTACCGAACCTTATTTCATGTGTCCGGCATCGGGGAGCAAATCCCCCTCAAGATAGGCGCCTGCAGGAACAGCAGGCCAGTCAGCCGAATCCGCTCCGGGATCCGCAATCACTTACTGCATTGGCCGATCCGCCCCGGAGTCCGCGCCAGCAGCTGCCTCGGGTGCGACCGACCATGCGGCAGAACCCGGCCCCGCGCCCGCCACATGAGAGCCTGCGGCTGGTAGCTATGTGACTGCCGCTCCGCACCAACCCCGCCACATGAGCTATGTGACTACAGCTATGTGACCACTTGCGAGCACTCGCTTCCTGGTCCAACCGGTTAGCTACAAGTGGCACGGGCTCCACGGCTGACGCGAGGGGGGCCACCAGCGCCTGTGAGCCTGGATATTCTGCAGCTCCCCTGCACGTCAGCGGTTCGTCCACAACCACAGAAGACCCGGCGCGAGACACAGCTGCTGCACCCTGATGTCTACTACGCAACCTTCTTCTTGTAGACGTTGTTGGGCCTCCAAGTGCAGAGGTTTGTAGGACAGTAGCAAATTTCCCTCAAGTGGATGACCTAAGGTTTATCAATTCGTGGGAGGCGTAGGATGAAGATGGTCTCTCTCAAACAACCCTGCAACCAAATAACAAATAGTCTCTTGTGTCCCCAACACACCCAATACAATGGTAAATTGTATAGGTGCACTAGTTCGGCGAAGAGATGATGATACAAGTGCAATATCGATGGTAGATATAGGTTTTTGTAATCTGAAATTATAAAAACAGGAAGGTAACTAATGATAAAAATGAGCGTAAACGGTATTGCAATGCTAGGAAACAAGGCCTAGGGTTCATACTTTCACTAGTGCAAGTTCTCTCAACAATAATAACATAATTAGAACATATAACTATCCCTCAACATGCAACAAAGATTCACTCCAAAGTCACTAAAAGCGGAGAACAAATGAAGAGATTATGGTAGAGTACGAAACCACCTCAAAGTTATCCTTTCTGACCTATCTATTGAAGAGTCCGTAGTAAAATAACATGAAGCTATTCTTTCCGTTCAATCTATCATAGAGTTCGTACTAGAATAACACCTTAAGACACAAATCAACCAAAACCCTAATGTCACCTGGATACTCCAATGTCACCTCAAGTATCCGTGGGTATGATTATACGATATGCATCACACAATCTCAGATTCATCTATTCAACCAACACAAAGTACTTCAAAGAGTGCCCCAAAGTTTCTACCGGAGAGTCAAGACGAAAACGTGTGCCAACCCCTATGCATAGGTTCGTGGGCGGAACCCGCAAGTTGATCACCAAAACATACATCAAGTGGATCACATGATATCCCATTGTCACCACAGATAAGCACCGCAAGACATACATCAAGTGTTCTCAAATCCTTAAAGACTCAATCCGATAAGATAACTTCAAAGGGAAAACTCAATCCATTACAAGAGAGTAGAGGGGAAGAAACGTCATAAGATCCAACTATAATAGCAAAGCTCGCGATACATCAAGATCGTACCACCTCAAGAACACGAGAGAGAGAGAGAGAGAGAGAGAGATCAAATACATAGCTACTGGTACATACCCTCAGCCCCGAGGGTGAACTACTCCCTCCTTGTCATGGAGAGCACCGGGCTGATGAAGATGGCCACCGGTGAAGGATCCACCCTCCGGCAGGGTACCGGAACAGGGTCCCGATTGGTTTTTGGTGGCTATAGAGGCTTGCGGCGGCGGAACTCCCGATCTATTCTATTCCCCGAAGTTTATAGGGTATATGGATATATATAGGCGAAAGAAGTCAGTCAGGGGAGCCACGAGGGTGGAGGGCGCGCCCAGGGGGTTGGCGCGCCCCCTGCCTTCCTCGTTGCTTCCCTTACGTACACTCCAAGTCTTATGGATTGCTTCCGTTCCAAAAATAACTCTCCCGAAGGTTTCATTCCGTTTGGACTCCGTTTGATATTCCTTTTCTGCGAAACACTGAAACAAGGAGAAAACAGAAACTCGCACTGGGCTCTAGGTTAATAAGTTAGTCCCAAAAATAATATAAAAGTGCATAGTAAAGCCCATTAAACATCCAAGATGGATAATATAATAGCATGAATACTTCATAAATTATAGATACGTTGGAGACGTATCACATCCGCATCTTCCTTGGGATCAGCGCCTGCACCGACTCCTGTAGATGGCACGGGATCCTCTTTGCCAGCACCACGGCGTACACGGCTGGAACAAGGGGTAATACAACCTATTGATTACAAACATATAACAACATATGGTATGGTCTGTTCCGTACACGATAACCAGGTGAACCATACACACTTGAAGAAGCACTTGGTGATGCAAATTGGAATGAAGCTATGAAATAAGAATACATGGCCCTGAAAAGAAATAAAACCTGGCACTTGGTTCCTCCACAGCAAGGTAAAAACCTCATTTATTGCAAGTGGGTATTTAGGATAAAACACAAATCTGATGGAACCATTGATCGCTACAAAGCAAGGCTTGTGGCAAAGGGTTTCAAACAACGGTATGGTATAGACTATGAGGACACTTTTAGTCCTGTTGTAAAAGCTGCCACCATCTGTATTGTTTGTCTATTGTAGTTTCCAAAGGTTGGAGTCTTAGACAACTAGATGTACAGAACATGTTTCTTCATGGTGTTCTGGAAGAGGAAGTGTACATGAAACAACCACCTGGGTTTGAGAACAAGAATGCACCCTCTCATGTGTGCAAATTTGACAAAGCACTATATGGGTTGAAGCAAGCTCCTAGAGCGTGGTACTCACGCCTCGGTCACAAAATGCAAGCACTTGGTTTTGTTCCTTCTAAGTCAGACACCTCACTGTTCATTTACAATAAGTGCAACACACATATATTTGCTCTTATATATGTTGATGATATTATTGTTACAAGTTCATCTAATGAGGCTATCTTGGGACTTTTGAAGTATCTCAGTGCAGAGTTTGCCCTCAAGGATCTTGGAGAGTTGCACTTTTTCCTAGGGATAGAGGTGAAGAAGCATGAGAATGGCATCCATCTCTCTCGGGAAAAGTATGCAATAGATTTGGTAAAAAAGGCTGTCTTGCATGGTTGTAAACCCTCGCCTACTCCATTATCCAGCTCTATAAAATTGTCTCTCACAGAGGGGCAACCTTTGAGTGCAGATGACAGCACTAAGTATAGAAGTTTAGTAGGTGCACTTCAATATTTAACACTTACAAGACCTGATATTTCATTTGTTGTCAACAAAGTCTTCAAGTTTCTTCATGCACCCACTACAGTTCATTGGACTGCTGCAAAGCGCATAGTCATATATATTAAGCACACCCTCAATATTGGTCTTAATTTTAGCAAGTCATCATCCACACTTGTAAGTGCTTTCTCAGATTCTGATTGGGCAGGATGCCTGGATGATAGACCTCCGACTGGTGGTTTTGTAGTATTCTTTGGTCCTAACTTGATTTCATGGTGTGCAAGAAAACAGGCCACAATCTCTAGATCCGGTACAAAGGCATAGTACAAAGCATTAGCAAGTGCCACAGTTGAGATCATATGGGTACAATCCATACTGAAGGAACTTGGTATAAAGAGTGTGAAAGTTCCCTGTCAGTGGTGTGATAACTTGGGTGCTACATATCTGTCTGCTAATCCTATCTTTCATGCCAGGACAAAACACATAAGAGTGGCTCAGAAACAACTTGACATTCGCTTTGTGCATTCTAAGGATCAAGTTGTCAATGGATTCACAAAGGCTCTACCCATCAAAAGTTCTGAAGGCTTCAAACATAATCCCAAGTTGATGAAGTTGTGATTAAGGGAGGGTGTCAAACACATATATTCTGTCACGTATATGAGGCTGATCGCACCCCTAGTAGCGTGTAACATTAGGAGAGATAGAGTAGGAGTAGGTTGTTATCTGAATATCTCATTGTGTAACCTCTCTCTTATCTCTTGTTCTCCAAGATGTAATCCAACTACTATGTATGCGTGGTTGCCAGGGAGGTGCGCCCCTACTCCTATAACACGTAATGCATCCCTCACATAGAAGTAAGACGCTTCTGCCTAGTCGCACAAGCAATAGGGCGGAACTGGGATTTTTTGTGTGGATTCCGTACCTTAGGGATCAGAGTAATAGCAGTATCATTCAGGCCCACTAGTAGTTCGCCACCATTCAGAAATTCCAACACGGCATGAAAAATGTCATTACCAAGAACATCCCAATGTCGTTGGTAAAAGCTAGCCGTGAAGCCATCTACACTTGGGGCCTTTGAGGGATCCATATCAAAAAGGGCCTTCTTGACTTCCTCAGTTGTATATTCTTTGTCTAACAACTCGTTCATACCTTCCGAGACTCGGGGTGCTACACAATGTAGCAAGTCATCCATGGTCTGATTCCCTTGTGTTTGGTACAACGTTGCAAAGAAACTTGATATCTCAACTTTCACTTCATCAGGATTAGTGCAAATGCGGTCATCTCCTCTCTCCAAGGAAGTGATTCTGTTGATTCTCTTCCGAAGGGCAGCCTGGGCTTGGAAATAGCCCGTGTTTCGGTCGCCTTCTTTTAACCAAAGCACTTGCGAGCGTTGCTTGAGCCACTCCTCCTCTTATCGAAGTGCTTCACGCAGCTGCGCTACTACTCATTTTTCCTCCTCCGACGGCCCACGGCCAATCGAGGAACACTGTAAACGATCTAGGCATAGTTGAAGTTTGCGTTCTTTCTTCGTCAAGTTGCCAAACTCCCGTGCGCCCCAAGATCCCAACTTTTCTTGAACAATTGTGAGAGCGTCGATCACGCCCTGAAGGCCTCCTTGCCCTGATCCCGTCCGCCACATCTCTCAGACCAGCTCATCGTATTGTGAATGAGACTGCAAGACGTTTTCATAGCGAACATTTTTAGCTGCTCGGGACCAATTGTTTGCTGCACTTGAACGCAGTTCAGCTAGAACATAACAGCGGTCTGATTCAACACTGCTAATGTGTTTGACTGATGCAAACTCGAAGAGATTCAGGAAGGCTGCATTGGCACAGGCCCGTCCTAGCCTTTCTTTGACATTTGCAGCTCCATCTTGCCTATTATCCCATGTAAACGGAACACCTCTCCATCCCAAATCTTGGAGTGAGCAATCCTCTATTGCTTCCCGGAATGCCTTCATTTGGCCCTGCGGTATCACATTTGCTACAATATGCTCTTCTGCATATAATGTCTCATTGAAGTCTCCCATGCAAATCCATGCCTGGTGCGGAAGAGCAAACAAAGTACGCAGGAAGCGCCAACTATGGTGTCTGTTTTCCACTCTTGGTGCTTCGTAAAACCGTGTAAACCACCATACTATATTATCTTGCCTAACAATTACATCAATATGAGAAATTCTATAGCTTTCCAAAGTAACATGAACATCTCTCGACCAAAACAAACCTATGCCACCACTAAGCTCGTCACAATTGATGCCGCTTGAAGCTACGTCGGTATTTCCCCAAAGAGGAAGGCATGATGCAGCACAGCGATGGTAGGTATTTCCCTCAGTGATGAGACCAAGGTTATCGAACTAGTAGGAGAACCAAGCAACAACACGTAAGCGGCGCCTTCACACAAATAACAACTACTCGCAACCCGACGTATTAAAGGGGTTGTCAATCCCTTTCGGGCGGTGCCAGAAATTGGCAAAACGGACGTGAATAACTTGTAGTAGATTGATAGATCGAATGCCAAATAAAATAAATAAGAATAAAACACAGCAATGTATTTTGTATTTTTGGTTTAATAGATCCGAAAATAAAAGCAAAGGAAAATAGATCGCAAGGGTAAATAATATGAGAAAGAGACCCGGGGGCCGTAGGTTTCACTAGTGGCTTCTCTCGAGAAAAATAGAAAACGTTGGGTAAAAAAATTACTGTAGGGCAATTGATAGAACTTCAAATACTCATGACGATATCTAGGCAATGATCATTATATAGGCATCACGTCCAAGATTAGTAGACCGACTGCTGCCTCCATCTACTACTATTGCTCCACACATCGACCGCTATCCAGCATGCATCTTGTGTATTAAGTTCATGGAGAAACGGAGTAATGCAATAAGAACGATGACATGGTGTGGACAAGATCTATCTATGTAGAGATAGACCCCATCGTTTTATCCTTAGTAGCAACGATACATACGTGTCGGTTCCCCTTCTGTCGCTGGGATCAAGCACCGTAAGATCACACCCACTACAAAGCACCTCTTCCCATTGCAAGATAAATAGATCAAGTTGGCTAATCAAACCCAAATATCGGTGAAGAAATACGAGGCTATAAGCAATCATGCATATAAGAGATCAAAGAAACTCAAATACTTTCACGGATAAAAAAAGATAGATCTGATCATAAACTCAAAGTTCATCTGATCCCAACAAACACGCCGCAAAAAGAGTTACATCATATGGATCTCCAAGAGACCATTGTATTGAGAATTCAGCGAGAGAGAACAAGCCATTTAGCTACTAACTACGGACCCGAAGGTCTACAAAGAACTACTCACGCATCATCGGAGAGGCACCAATGGAAGTGGTGAACCCCTCTGTGATGGTGTCTAGATTGGATCTGGTGGTTCTGGACTCTGCGGTGGCTGGAATTGATTTCCGTTGACTGCCCTAGGGTTTCTGGAATATTGGGGTATTTATAGAGCAAAGAGGCGGTCCGGGGGGCGCCCGAGGTAGGCACAACCCAACAGGGCGCACCTGGGCCTCCTGGCGCGCCCTGGTGGGTTGTGCTCCCCTCAGAGCACCCCGCAGGCGCATCCTTGGCCCATTGGGTGTCTTCTGGTCCAAAAAAATCTCCGTAAAGTTTCGTTGCATTTGGACTCCGTTTGGTATTGATTTCTACGATGTAAAAAACATGTAGAAAATAACAACTGGCACTTGGCACTATGTCAATAGGTTAGTACCAAAAATGTTATAAAATGACTATAAAATGATTACAAAACATCCAAGATTGATAATATAACAGCATGGAACAATCAAAAATTATAGATACATTTGAGACGTATCAGCATCCCCAAGCTTATCTCCTACTCGTCTTCGAGTAGGTAAGTGACAAAAACAGAATTTTTGATGTGGAATGCTGCCTAACATGTCATATCATATTTGTTTTCTTTATAGCATGGACATTTGGACTTTTATATTGTTCAAAGCAATAGTCTAGTTTTGACATCACAACTTAAATACTCAAGCATATCAACAAGCAACCATGTCTTTCAAAATATCAACGCTAAAATAAGATATCCCTAGACCATCATGCTCAATCATTGATCCATTCATGAAATACACTCGCATATTAGCTACACCCAATGCTCAAGTACGATCATATTGCCTCCTAGTTGGTGCTTTTATAAGAGAAGATGGAGACTCAAATTCAAAAATAAAAATTGCGTAAACTAAAAGAAAGGCCCTTCGCGGAGGGAAGTAGGGATTTGTAGAGGTGCCAGAGCTCAAAGCAAAAATTGAGAGATAAAAACATTTTGGGAGGTGTGTCCTTCCCACCAACAAAAACGACTTAGAGTTCCCAACACTTTCCATGCTAGATATATCATAGGCGGTTCCCAAACAAAAAATAAAGTTCATTCCTTTTTCCACCATACTTTCATTTTCCATGGCTAGCTGTATCCACGGTTGCCTTCCATACCAACACTTTCCAAAGAATTTTTTATTTGACAACATAAAGTAAATTCATTTTTCATATCGGGACTGGGCATCCCTAATACCTTTGCCTTACTCTCATGCAATAACAAGTGAATAAACACTCATCTTGAGAGTAACACATCTAGCATGGAAAATATTAGCCACCCCTCACCGCTCTACGAGCGGTACGAACACACAAAAGAGAAGTTTATTTTGAAAATTAGAGATGGCACATACAAATTTTCTTATAATGGCAAAGAATACCACAAGGTTTTTGGATGCACAAGTAGTGATCATACTTAGTGCAAAATGAAGGCTAGCAAAAGATTGAGAAGCGACCAACCAAGAAATGAATAATGTCATAAGCAATCAGTAATCATAATTAACACTGAATAATGCACCACAAGTAGGATATGATTTCATTGCATAATTATTGACTTTCGTGCTTGCATAGGGAATCACAAACCTTAATGATGTCTACTACACAACTTTATTCTTATAGACAGTAGCAATTTTCCCTCAACTGGATGACCTAAGGTTTATCAATCCGTGAGAGGTGTAGGTCGAAGATGGTCTCTCTCAAACGACCCTATAACCAAATACAAGAAATATCTTGTGTCCCCAACACACCCAATACAATGGAAAATTGTATAGGTGCACTAGTTCGGCGAAGAGATGGTGATAAAAGTGTAATATGGATGGTAGAAATATATTTTTATAATCTAAATAAATAAAAATAGCAAGGTAGCAAATAGTAAACGGGCACAAAAACGGTATTGCAATGCTTGAAAATGAGACCTAGGGTCCGTACTTTCACTAGTGCAACCTCTCAACAGTGCTAATATAATTGGATGATATAACCATCCCTCAAAGTGTGATGAAGAATCACTCCAAAGTTCCTATCTAGCGGAGAACATAAGAATAAATTGTTTGTAGGGTATGAAACCACCTCAAAGCTATTCTTTTCGTTCGATCTATTCAAGAGTCCGTACTAAAATAACACAAAGCTATTCTTTCCGTTCAATCTATCCTAGAGTTCGTACTGAAATAACACCAAAGAAAATTCATATTCATAATACTCAATCCAACACAAGGAACTTCAAAGAGAGCCCCAAGATTTCTACCGGAGAAACAAAGACAAGAACGTGCATCAACCCCTATGCATAGATTACCCCAGTGTCACCTCGGGAATCCGCGAGTTGAGTGCCAAAACATATATCAAGTGAATCAATACGATACCCCATTGTGACCACGCGTATTCAATTGCGAGACACATATCAAGTGATCTCAAATCCATAAAAGTATTCAATCCGATAACAACGAAATCTCAAAGGGAAAAACTCAATTCATCACAACAAGATAGAGAGGGGAAAACACCATATGATCCGACTATATTAACAAAGCCTGCGATACATCAAGATCGTGACATCTCAAGAACACGAGAGGGAGAGAGAGAGAGAGAGAGATTAAACACATAGCTACTGGTACAAACCCTTAGCCCCGAGGGTGGATGATACGTCTCTAACGTATCTATAATTTTTGATTGCTTCATGCTATACTATATTCTGTTTTGGATGTTTAACGGGCTTTATTATACACTTTTATATCATTTTTGGGACTAACTTATTAACCGAAGGCCCAGCCCAAATTGTTGTTTTTGCCTATTTCAGTGATTCGCAGAAAAAGAATATCAAACGGAGTCCAAACGGAATGAAACCTTCGAGAACGTGATTTTTGGAACGAACATGATACAGAGGACTTGGACCCTATGTTAAGAAAGCAACCAGGAGGGCACGAGGTAGGGGGCGCGCCTACCCTCCCTGGGCGCGCCCTCCACCCTCGTGGGGCCCACGTTGCTCCACCGACGTACTTCTTCCTCCTATATATACCCACGTACCCCCAAACCAACAGAAGCATCCACGAAAACCTAATTCCACCGCCGCAACCTTCTGTACCCGTGAGATCCCATCTTGGGGCCTTTTCCGTTGTCCTGCCAGAGGGGGCATTGATCAAGGAAGGTTTCTAAATCAACACCATAGCCTCTCCGATGATGTGTGAGTAGTTTACCTCAGACCTTCGGGTCCATGGTTATTAGCTAGATGGCTTCTTCTCTCTTTCTGGATCTCAATACAATGTTCTCCCCCTCTCTCATGGAGATCTATTCGATGTAATCTTCTTTTGCGGTGTGTTTGTTGAGACCGATGAATTGTGGGTTTATGATCAAGTTTATCTATGAACAATATTTGAATCTTCTCTGAACTCTTTTATGTATGATTGGTTATCTTTGCAAGTCTCTTCGAATTATCAGTTTGGTTTGGCCTACTAGATTGATCTTTCTTGCAATGGGAGAAGTGCTTAGCTTTGGGTTCAATCTTGCGGTGTCCTTTCCCAGTAATAGTAGGGGCAGCAAGGCACGTATTGTATTGTTGACATCGAGGATAACAAGATGGGGTTTATATCATATTGCATGAGTTTATCCCTCTACATCATGTCATCTTACTTAAAGTGTTACTCTGTTCTTTTGAACTTAATACTCTAGATGCATGCTGGATAGCGGTCGATGTGTGGAGTAATAGTAGTAGATGCAGGCAGGAGTCGGTCCACTTGTCGCGGACGTGATGCCTATATACATGATCATACCTAGATATTCTCATAACTATGCTCAATTCTATCAATTGCTCAACAGTAATTTGTTCACCCACCGTAATACTTATGCTCTCGAGAGAAGCCACTAGTGAAACCTATGGCCCCCGGGTCTATTCTCCATCATATTAATCTCCCGTCAACAAACTATTTATGGCGCCGTTTATTCTGCTTTCTTTACTTTTAATCTTTATCATAAACATACCAAAAATATTATCTTATCATATCTATCAGATCTCACTTTCGTAAGTGACGGTGAAGGGATTGACAACCCCTTTATTGCGTTGGTTGCGAGGTTTTTATTTGTTTGTGTAGGTGCGAGGGACTTGAGCGTGGCCTCCTACTGGATTGATACCTTGGTTCTCAAAAACTGAGGGAAATACTTATGCTACTTTACTGCATCACCCTTTCCTCTTCAAGGGAAAACCAACGCAGTGCTCAAGAGGTAGCAAGAAGGATTTCTGGCGCCGTCGCCGGGGAGATCCATGCCAAGTCAAGTCAAGTCAAGACATACCAAGTACCCATCGCAAACTCATCTCCCTCGCATTACATTATTTGCCATTTGCCTCTCGTTTTCCTCTCCCCAACTTCACCCTTGTCGTTTTATTCGCCTTCTTCCCATATGCCTTTCTCTTTGTGTTTCCACGTGCCTTCTATTTGCTTGCATCTTTGCTTGTTAAAAATCTATTTATATGGATCAACTTAAAGTGTTCTACTTGGATCATCTTCGGTCGTTGTGCGCTCGTGCTGAAACCCCAACTAGCCTAGTTGATGGGAAATCTTTAGATGAGCATGCTCATTTTGTGATTCACTGTTTGTCTGTAAAAGGGAGACTCTTATGGAATCAAATAAACAAATTGATGTGTTATGCTTGGAATCTTTGTGAAATTTACGATTATACTTGTTGCTCTGAAAACATTAAGAAACACCTTCCCTACCAATGTGAGTTTAGTGATAATGGAATCGTATCTTCATATGCTAGGGGTGTTTATAATTATTATGATGTTCAACAAATTGAAGAATTTGTTGCTTTTAAGGGTGCTTATGAAATTGCATCTTTGATTGAAACGTATGGTGCTACTCTTTACAAATCTGAAAATTTTCCAATACCTAAATATTGTTATGATAATTATGCTTCCAATGCCTATGTTAGACCATATATTGAGTACTCCTCCGCAGTCCAAGAAGAAGCTAATATTTCCCAAGAGTCTATGGAGGAAGAAAATAATGATATGCATGAATCTATAGATAATTATGATTCCGATGATTTGATTGAAATATCCCTTGATGAACATGATGCTTGCTATTCTTGTGGCCATGATGCCAATATTTATGAAGATGAATTTGCTATAGTTCCTTATGTTAAACATGAGATCGTTGCTATTGCACCCATACTTGATAGTTCCTTCGATGAAATGCATGATTGCAATGATTTTACTATAAATTCTCTTGATGTCAATTGTGCTAATATGCAAAACCCTAAGCTTGGGGATGCTAGTTTTGCTATGTCTACAACTTGTTGCAATGATCATGATTGGGGTGATTCTTTTTATGATCTTCAAAATTTATTTAAGCCCCATGATGAATATGAGATTGATAATAATGTTTGCAATAATATTGAAAGTGGGTTTGGAAGAGTGTCGACTTTAGATCCCACATATTTGGAGAATGTTCAATCTTATGAATTTTTTGATAAAAGTGGGTTTGGAGAGGTCATGACTTTAGCTAATGATAATCCCACTATTTTGGAAGAGTGTCAACTTCGCATGCATGTGGATCGCGTTGAGAATATTCTATGTGATAGCTATTTTGTTGAATTTGCTTATGATCCCACATGTAATTATTATGAGAGAGGAAAATATGGTTGTAGAAGTTTTCATGTTACTAAATTACCTCTCTTCATGTTGACATTGCTATCGTCACTTTCTTCTTCCTTGCATTTGCTAGTTTTTGCTTGCCTTGCAAATTTGTTTTCTTATAATATGCCTATGCATAGGAAGTATGTTATACTTAGATGTTCTTGTCATGTGTTTTATGATGCTCTCTTTGCGCTTCACTTCTTGTCTTTCATGTGAGCATCATTAAAATTATCAATGCCTAGCTACGGGCGTTAAACGATAGCGCTTGTTGGGAGGCAACCCAATTTTATTTTTATTTTTTTCTTTTTGCTTCTGTTTAGGAATAAATATTCGATCTGGCCACTGTTTAGATTTGTTTTTATGTTTTAATTAGTGTTTGTGCCAAGTTAAACCTATAGGATCTTCTTGGATGATAGTTATTTGATCTTGCTGAAAATTGCAGAAACTTTCTGTTCACGAGAATAATTGTTAAAAATCACCAGAACGTGATAAAATATTGATTCCAATTGCTTCTGATCAGTAAACAAATTCTCTAGGTCCTCCTATTTTTGTCTGGATTTTTTGAGTTCCAGAAGTTTTTGCTAGTTACAGATTACTACAGACTGTTCTGTTTTTGACAGATTCTGTTTTTCATGTGTTGTTTGCTTATTTTGATGAATCTATGGCTAGTGAAATAGTTTATAAACCATAGAGATGTTGGAATACAGTAGGTTTAACACCAATATAAATAAAGAATGAGTTCATTACAGTACCTTGAAGTGGTGTTTTGTTTTCTTTCGCTAACGGAGCTCAGGAGATTTTCTCTGAAGTTTTGTGTTGTGAAGTTTTCAAGTTTTGGGTAAAAGATTTGATGGATTATGGAACAAGGAGTGGCAAGAGCCTAAGCTTGGGGATTCCCATGGCACCCCAAGATAATCTAAGGACACCAAAAAGCCAAAGCTTGGGGATACCCCGAAAGGCATCCCCTCTTTCGTCTCCTTCCATCGATAACTTTACTTGGAGCTATATTTTTATTCACCACATGATAAGTGTTTTGCTTGGAGCGTCTTGTATGATTTGAGTCTTTTCTTTTTAGTTTACCACAATCATCTTTGCTGTACACACCTTTTTATATAAACACACATGATTTGGAATTTATTAGAATACTCTATGCGCTTCACTTATATCTTTTGAGCTATATAGTTTTTGCTCTAGTGCTTCACTTATATCTTTTAGAGCATGGCGGTGGATTTGTTTTATAGAAAATATTATTATCTCATGCTTCACTTATATTATTTTGAGAGTCTTAAACATCATGGTAATTTGCTTAAGTAGGAAAATTAATCCTAATATGCTAAGTATTCAAAACTAGTAAAAAACTTTCTTATGAGTGTGCTGAATACTAAGATAAGTTTGATGATTGATGATTGTTTTGAGATATGGAGGTAGTGATATTAAAGTTGTGCTAGTTGAGTGGTTGTGAAATTGAGAAATACTTGTGTTGAAGTTTGCAAGTCCCGTAGCATGCACGTATGGTAAACGTTATGCAACAAATTTGAAACATGAGGTGTTCTTTGATTGTCTTCCTTATGAATGGCGGTTGGGGATGAGCGATGGTCTTTTCCTACCAATCTATCCCCCTAGGAGCATGCGCGTAGTGCTTGGTTTTTGATGACTTGTAGATTTTTGCAATAAGTATGTGAGTTCTTTATGACTAATGTTGAGTCCATGGATTATACGCACTCTTACCCTTCCATCATTGCTAGCCTCTTCGGTACCGTGCATTGCCCTTTCTCACATTAAGAGTTGGTGCAAACTTCGTCGGTGCATCCAAACCCCGTGATATGATATGCTCTTTCACACATAAACCTCCTTATATCTTCCTCAAAACAGCCACCATACATACCTATTATGGCATTTCCATAGCCATTCCGAGATATATTGCCATGCAACTTTCCACCGTTCCGTTTATCATAACACGTTCATCATTGTCATATTGCTTTGCATGATCATGTAGTTGACATCGTATTTGTAGCAAAGCCACCGTTCATAATTTTTCATACATGTCACTCTTGATTCATTGCTATCCCGGTATACCGCCGGAGGCATTCATATAGAGTCATACTTTGTTCTAGCATTGTCCCAAAAAAAGAGAAAGGCCAAATACAAAAAAGGAAGGCCCACAAAAATAAAAAATAAAAAGGGACAATGCTACTATCCTTTTTTTTCCACACTTGTGCTTCAAAGTAGCACCATGATTTTCATGATAGAGTGTCTCTTGTTTTGTCACTTTCATATACTAGTGGGAATTTTTCATTATAGAACTTGGCTTGTATATTCCAACAATGGGCTTCCTCAAATGCCCTAGGTCTTCATGAGCAAGCAAGTTGGATGCACACCCACTTAGTTTCTTTTGTTGAGCTTTCATGCATTTCTAGCTCTAGTGCATCCATTGAATGGCAATCCCTACTCCTTGCATTAACATCAATCGATGGGCATCTCCATAGCCCGTTGATTAGCCGCGTTGATGTGAGACTTTCTCCTTTTTTGTCTTCTCCACATAACCCCCATCATTATATTCTATTCCACCCATAGTGCTATATCCATGGCTCACGCTCATGTATTGCGCAAAGGTTCAAATTTTTTGAGATTACTAAAGTATGAAACAATTGCTTGGCTTGTCATGGGGGTTGTGCATGATGAGAGCATTCTTGTGTGACGAAAATGGAGCATGACTAAACTATATGATTTTGTAGGGATGAACTTTCTTTGGCCATGTTATTTTGAGAAGATATAATTGCTTAGTTAGTATGCTTGAAGTATTATTGCTTTTATGTCAATATTAAACTTTTATCTTGAATCTTTCGGAACTGAATATTCATACCACAATTAAGAGAATTACATTGAAATTATGCCAAGTAGCATTCCGCATCAAAAATTCTGTTTTTATCATTTACCTACTTGAGGACGAGTAGGAATTAAGCTTCGGGATGCTTGATACGTCTCCAACGTATCTATAATTTTTTATTGCTTCATGCTATATTATATTCAGTTTTGGATGTTTAACGGGCTTTATTATACACTTTTATATCATTTTTGGGACTAACCTATTAACCGGAGGCCCAGCCCAAATTGTTGTATTTCACCAATTTCAGTGATTCACAGAAAAAGAATATCAAACGGAGTCCAAACGGAATGAAACCTTCGGGAACGTGCTTTTTGGAACGAACGTGATCCAGAGGAATTGGACCCTACATCAAGAAAGCAACCAGGAGGCCACGAGGTACGGGGGCGCGCCTACCCTCCCTGGGCGCGCCCTCCACCCTCGTGGGGCCCACGTTGCTCCACCGACGTACTTCTTCCTCCTATATATACCCACGTACCCCCAAACCAACAGAAGCATCCACGAAAACCTAATTCCACCGCCGCAACCTTCTGTACCCGTGAGATCCCATCTTGGGGCCTTTTCCGGCGTCCTGCCGAAGGAGGCATTGATCACGGAGGGCTTCTACATCAACACCATAGCCTCTCCGATGATGTGTGAGTAGTTTACCTCAGACCTTCGGGTCCATAGTTATTAGCTAGATGGCTTCTTCTCTCTCTTTGGATCTCAATACAAAGTTCTCCATGATTCTTGTGGAGATCTATTCGATGTAATCTTCTTTTGCGATGTGTTTGTTGACACCGATGAATTGTGGGTTTATGATCAAGTTTATCTATGAATAATATTTGAATCTTCTCTGAATTCTTTTATGTATGATTGGTTATCTTTGCAATTCTCTTGGAATTATCAGTTTGGTTTGGCCTACTAGATTGATCTTTCTTGCAATGGGAGAAGTGCTTAGCTTTGGGATCAATCTTGCGGTGTCCTTTCCCAGTGATAGTAGGGGCAGCAAGGCACGTATTGTATTGTTGCCATCGAGGATAACAAGATGGGGTTTATATCATATTGCATGAGTTTATCCATCTACGTCATGTCATCTTACTTAAAGCGTTACTCTTTTCTTTTGAACTTAATACTCTAGATGCATGCTGGATAGCGGTCGATGTGTGGAGTAATAGTAGTAGATGCAGGCAGGAGTCGGTCTACTTGTCCCGGACGTGATGCCTATATACATGATCATACCTAGATATTCTCATAACTATGCTCAATTCAATCAATTGCTCAACAGTAATTTGTTCACCCACCGTAATACTTATGCTCTCGAGAGAAGCCACTAGTGAAACCTATGGCCCCCGGGTCTATTCTCCATCATATTAATCTCCCGTCAATAAACTATTTCTGGCGCCGTTTATTCTGCTTTCTTTACTTTTAATCTTTATCATAAAAATACCAAAAATATTATCTTATCATATCTATCAGATCTCACTTTCGTAAGTGACCGTGAAGGGATTGACAACCCCTTTATTGCGTTGGTTGCGAGGTTTTTTTTGTTTGTGTAGGTGCGAGGGACTTGAGCGTGGCCTCCTACTGGATTGATACCTTGGTTCTCAAAAACTGAGGGAAATACTTACGCTACTTTACTTCATCACCCTTTCCTCTTCAAGGGAAAACCAACGCAGTGCTCAAGAGGTAGCAGTGGACTACTCCCTCCTCATCGTGGTGGCCGCCGGGATGATGAAGATGGCCACCGGAGATGATTCCCCCCCCCCCGACAGGGTGCCGGAACGAGGTTCAGATTGGTTTTCGATGGATACAGAGGCCTGCGGCGGCGGAACTTCTGATCTAGGTTAACCACCATGGGTTTCGGAATATTTGGGAATTTATAGTGCAAAGAGGGGGTGCGGGAGGCCACCGAGGTGCGCCCAACCCACCAGGGCGCGCCAGGGGGCCCTGGCGTGCCCTGGTGTGTTGTGCCCCCCTCGGGGCACCCCCCTGGTGCTGCTCTGGCCCAATGGATGTCTTCTGGCCCATAAAAATTCTCCGTGGAGTTTCGTTGCGTTTGGACTCCGTTTGGTATTGATTTCCTGCGATGTATAAAACAAGCAAAGAATCAGCAACTGGCACTTGGCACTGGGTCAATAGGTTAGTCCCAAAAAATGATATAAAGTTTCTATAAAATGATTGTAAAACATCCAAGAATGATAAAATAACAGCATGAATAATTCATAAATTATAGATACGTTGGAGACGTATCAGCATCCCCAAGCTTAATTCCTACTCGTCCTCGAGTAGGTAAATGATAAAAGAAATAATTTATGAAGTGTGAATGCTAGCAAAGTGCATAAGTTTGATCAATGATAATTTCAATCACTTTTCCTAGCATCATAACAACAATTCTTTCTTATAAAACTTCTCATGTTATAGTAGCAACCAATTCACATGTTAAGGTTCAAACAATAAACTCTCTTGAAATTCAACAACCTATGTTCTTAATCACCAAGCAATTGCAATTCAACTTATTCAACAGAGTTTAAGTAAGAGCTCCACATACTCAACCATCATATAGTCTTATACGATTGCTAACACTCACCGCATACACATGAGCAAAATGTTTCAACCGGATACATAGAAAGATAGGGTCTTATTGTTTTGCCTCCCAACGTATTCACCTCAAGGGTAATGTCAAAAATAATAACTCATGCTACCCATATTCAACTGGACATATGTGCCTAGATCTTTCCTCACCACATGATGTTTGCCAAAAGAGAAAAATATAAAAGAATAGAGAGAATAACTTTGACTCTTTGCATAAAAATAAATACTGAAAAGTAAAAGATAGGCCCTTCGCAGAGGGAAGCAGAGGTTGCCATGCGCTTATTTATTTGTATGCTCAACCCCTTAGTGCAAAAGAACGTCACGTTATTTCCCCTTATGATAGCAACCTTTATCATGCAGTCCGTCGCTTTTATTGCTCTGCCATCACAAGTTCGTACAACGCTCAATTTTCTCTTACACTAAATGATCTAACACTTTTAGAAGCAATTTTTATTGCCTTATTGCACCGATGAAAACTTACTTGAAGGATCTTTCTCAATCCTTAGGTAGGTATGGTGGACTCTTGAAAATAAGATTTGGGCTTAAGGGTTTTTGGATGCACAAGTAGTATCTCTACTTCGTGCGCAATTTTTGGCTAGCAAAGATGGGGGGCAAGCACCACATGTTGAAGGATCTATGACAATATGATTTCTATGTGAATATGAGCAAACATAAATCATTACGTTGTCTTCCTTGTCCAACGTCAACAATTTTGGCATATAATATTTTGATGGGGGCTGACAATCACAAAATATTTCCATGGTAGTGTATTTTCATGTGAAAGTTCTCTTCCTTATACTAATTATTCGTGAATTGCTTGTATGACCAATATTGTGATTGTCAAGCCTCAAAAGATTTCACTGTCTAAACCCAATGTGAAGCTACCACTAGGCATGATATGATTTCAACTTCATGACATTCAATTTATTCAACAATTACTCATATGATATAAGTGAAACACAAGAGCAATTCCAAAGAAAAGAGCTTCGTTGACGGGGTGTGAATGCCGCTTACTTAGCCTCCTTGGCAACTATTTGAGGACTCTATTTTATTTAAAAACTTTCAGATCTAAGTATTTTATTAAAACAGAAAGTAAAACAAAAACAAAATGACATTCTAAGAATAGCACAACACATGTGAAGAAGCGAAAACTTAGGCTCGACCGATACTAACCGATAATTGTTGAAGGAAAAAGGTGGGATGCCTATCGGGGCATCCCCAAGATTAGATGCTTGAGACTTCTTGAAATATTATCTTGGGATGCCTCGGTGTCGGAGTAAATGGCCACGGGTAGCCTAACCGACTCCCCCTGGCTCTTTGAAAAATTATCAGGCCGATCGGGCCTTCAAGCATCCAAAACACAGGGCCGCCTTCCCCTGGTCGGCTATCTCACAGGCTGACTACCGGAAGGCGACCCGACCTCAAAAACCTTCCCGAAGATAACCATAAGATGGCCGACTCCCAGAAGCCGGCCATAAGAAGACCGACTCCCAGAAGCCGGCCATAAGAAGACCGACTCCCAGAAGCCGGCCACAAGAAGACCGACTCCCCAGAAGCCGGCCGCAAGAAGACCGACTCCCGGAAGCCGGCCAAGACAGCACCCTCAAGGGCTGCACCCACTGATGAGGCGGGGCATGGCCACAGTACAGCGTGCCACCCCCGAATCCCGGAGCACGCATGGCCACAGTGCGCCGTATGGGTCAGCCATCTCCCGTCCGGCGCGGCACTGTTGCCATGTTGACCGTGACGCCACCCACGACAGGCGCCAGTACGGCCCGCGGGCGGCAGGCCCCTTGCGCCAGAGAGACGCTCGAAGGCGGCCAGGCCTCCCCTAGTCGGCCTGGGGCGTAGCCGGCTCCCAATAGCCGGCTACCTCCCTCCCTCGAAGTATGTGTATGATTAAGGAAGACAAGACGAGGTAAGGCTACAGTGAGAGCCCGCCAGGCGGCGGCACTGTAGCCATGCTTACCTCGACAAAGCCCTCGTCATCAGGGGCGAGGCAACAGTAACCAGCCACCGACAAGACCCCCAGGCGGTGGGGCCGGCCTGTCGGCCAAGAGGCCGGCAGCCGGCGGGACCCACCAGTCGGCGGGCCCCAACGGCCGGCGGAGAAGCCCCGAACCTGACGGCTGGGACCCGCGCCCAGCCGGATTACCATTGTATCCCTGGGGGTAGGCCTATATAAACCCCCCAGGGCACCCATGCAAAGGGTTGATCTCTGAGATAGTTTGACACACCACATAGAGAGAAGAGGAGAGCTAGCCTTGCCTTTCTTCCTCCTCTAGCCAAACAGCTCAAGGAGCATTTGTAGCTACTTGTGTTGATCTAGTGATCATGCGGAGACCCCGCAGAGCAGGATTAGGGGTGTTATCTCCACGGAGAGCCCCGAACCTGGGTAAGATCCGCCAGCGTGCATGTCTTCACCTTATCCTGTTTCCAGGCACCAGCGATGTCTTACTGGCTCCCACAATGATAAGCCACCCGTTGGCATATGTCGCACCTACCACCCGACATTTGGCGCCCAACATGGGGCCAGGTGCACCGTCGTTCGGAGACCTGTTCTGGACGGGAACCCTTTTCCTCCCCTGTGAGCGTAGCCAGCCCGCCACGCCCGATGGCGCTTGCCCCGACGCGCTGCAAGGCGTCGACGACGCCTGCGCGGCGAGCTGCCTCGCCCATCTTCTTGGCGAGGCTCGCATCTCCGACGAGCCTACGTCCGACGCGGGCACAGACTGCCCCGAGAGCCGCCTTGTCAACCTCCTCGACCAGCTTCACGTCTCCAGCGAGCTTGCTGTGGACTTGGAGTCGGTCGGCTCCACCGACCCGACGCTGGTCGACTCTGACACGGCATCGCTTGACGCCTTCCCCACCAACGTGGTGATCATCGACGACCCTCTCCCTCGAGCCGACAGTGGCAGCAGCGCTGTCACTGAGGTGCTGGTCATCAGCCACAGCGCCGTCTCAGGCGAGAACGCCCACGACACCCTACAAGCGGCACTACACGACTTGTCCGTCCCCATCCCGGCCGACGCCGACGCTGTGACACTGGAGGCACGCCGCCTCGCCCTCGTCGCGGAAGGCCAGAAGATAGCATCCATGAGACGCCTCACTGAGGCTCACCAGCGCGAAGTCGACCGCGCCGCCTTCGGTACGCCGCCTCCTGGCGGGCCGAGCCGAGCCAGCTCTGTCAAGAAGCGTGGCGCAGCCATCGCCGGCATGCTGGGAGCAGACCGCCCAGTCTATTCCACGCCACTCGAGAACCTGCGTGCCGCTCAGGCGGCTGTAGACGAGCTGAACGGGCTGGGGGCCGACGAGCTGCCCTACATTACGAGACGCATCCAGCAGCTGATCGACGCGGCCGCAGAGCGGCATGAAGCCGGCGCCCGCGCTGAAAGTCCTCCCCCACGCCGAGAGCATGGCGTGACATCCTGGACGCCGACTGCAAGCGGCGCCCGCGCAAGAAAAGACAAGGAGCCGGCTGCTAGCCGCAGTCGGACTTGGCTCACCATTGAGCGCGACGCAGAAGGCCGCCCCCGAGCTGTGGAACGACAAGGCAATCTGCCTCCTCCCCCGCCTCGTGGGGAGAGATATCCCACCCCGCCGCCTGTCACGCATCCGACTCTTGGCGACCGGCTAGTCCACCGCGAAGGAGTCGGCGAGAATGACGCCCGCCACTGGATCGACCACCTAGCGTGATCCCTGGCGCTAGAAGAAGAAGATGATGTCGGCCCGCCTTGCTTTGGCCCCTGCATCCACGACGAGCCCTTCCCCAAAGGGTTCTCACTCCCAAGAGACACGCCAAAATACAACGGCTCCGTGAAGCCGGAAGACTGGTTGATCGACTATTCCACCGCAGTCAGCATAGCAAACGGCAACAGGCGCGTTGCCGTGAAGTATGTCCCGCTCATGCTTCAAGGCACGGCACGCACTTGGCTGGACAGCCTCAAGCCCTACAACATCAACAGCTGGCTAGACTTCACGGAAGTCTTCATCCGCAACTTCACTAGCACGTACAAGCGGCCTCCCAAGCCCCGCCAGCTTTCCTTGTGCGTCCAAGGGCCCAGCGAATCAACTCGCGACTACCTCACGCGTTGGGCCGAGCTCCGCAACTCCTCCGAGGGGGTGCACGAGGTTCAAGCCATAGAGTACTTCACTGCCGGGTGCCGAGAGGGCACCCTCCTCAAGCACGGACTCCTCTGCGACGAGCCGACTACCCTCGACGAGCTGCTGATCATAGCAGACAAGTACGCCACGGCCGACTCTTTGATGAAGACCGAGCTTCGAGTGGACGCCTCTAGAAAGGTGCTCGCTCCGGCTCCCAAGACGCCGGCTGCTGACTCCAACCGACGCCCTTACCAGAACGACAACAAGCGCAAGGCCCCTATGCCACCTTCCACCAGTCGGCAAGTAGCCACCGTCGAAGACGAACAGCCCAAAGAGCGGCCCGCGCCCAAGAAGCAGAAGGGTGGCCGGCCGGCTTGGCAGCTGGCTTTCTCCTACGAGCAAACCCTTGATGTCCCCTGCAAGTTCCACAGCGGCTTGAAGCCATCCAACCACACGACCCGGAAGTGCCATTGGCTCACGCGGATCTCCAAGGGCGAAGGGCTGCTGCCGCCTCCACCTGCTGGCCCGCCGCCTCCAGCTCCTCGGCAGCCGGCTGTTCGACCAGCAGTCGGAGCCATTCAAGATGAGTTCCCAGATGAGCACGCCGCCTACGTCGTCTTCACAAGCCAAATTGAAGACAGTCACAGTCGGCGCCGACAGCAGCAAGAAGTCAATGCGGTCACCTCCAACAACCCCGAGTTTATGCATTGGTCTGAGAAGCCTATCAGCTGGAGCCGGGCCGATCACCCAGAGGTGATGCCGTCTCCCGGCTCTTATGCATTGGTGTTGGACGCCACCCTCGCGACAGAGAGGCGAGCTGCCCGTTTCTCCCGTGTGTTGATTGACGGTGGAAGCAGCATCAACATACTGTACCGCGACACCATGGAGAAGTTGAACCTCAAGACGAAGCAACTCATGCCAAGCCGGACTGTGTTCCATGGCATCGTACCCGGCCTGTCATGTTCCCCAATCGGCAAGATCAAGATGTACGTTCTCTTCGGAGACAAGGATCACTTCCGCCGAGAAGCGATCTGGTTTGAAGTAGTGGATCTAGAGAGCCGTTACCACACATTGCTTGGCCGACCTGCCCTAGCCAAGTTCATGGCTGTGCCCCACTACGCCTACCTCAAGATGAAGATGTCGAGTTCAAAGGGGATCATCACCATAGCCGGAGACTACAAGAAATCCTCCAAGTGTGCTGCAGCCAGCAGCCGGCTGGCCGAGTCCCTCGTGATTGCTGAAGAGAAGAAGATGCTGGACCGAGTCGTGGCCATGGCCGGCAAGCAGCCGGCCCTGTCCCCTGACCCCAAGGAATATGATGCTCAAGGCTCCTTCCAGCCGGCCAAGGAAACAAAGAAGATACCTCTGGACCCGGAGAACCCAGAGAGGTTTGCTGTCATTGGTGCAAACCTGCACAGGAAATAGGAAGGCGAGCTCGTCAACTTCCTCCGTGAGAATCGGGACATCTTTGCATGGTCCCCAAAGGACATGCCGGGTGTTCCGAAGGATTTCGCCGAGCACAAGCTACACGTCCGAGCGGACGCAAAACTAGTCAAGCAACCTCTCCACCGACTGTCGGAGGAGAAGAGAAGGATCGTAGGAGAAGAGACAGCCCGGCTCCTGGCAGCCGGCTTCATTATGGAAGTGTTTTTTCCAGAATGGCTTGCCAACCCGGTTCTGGTGTTGAAGAAAAACAATAAATGGCGTATGTGTATTGATTACACCAGCCTCAAAAAAGCCTGCCCCAAAGATCCGTTTGCCTTACCACGAATCGATCAAGTGATAGACTCCACAGCCGGATGCGAGCTGTTGAGTTTCTTGGATGCTTACTCAGGCTACCACCAGATCAAGTTGGATCCAGCCGACCGCCTGAAGACCGCCTTCATCACATCATTCGGAGCTTTCTGCTACCTGACTATGACATTCGGCTTGAGAAATGCCGGTGCCACTTTTCAGCGTTGCATGTAGAAATGCCTCCTCAAGCAACTCGGCAGAAATGCCCACGTCTATGTAGACGATATTGTGGTGAAGACGGAGAAGCGCGGCACCCTGCTGGAAGACCTCAGGGAAACATTTGCCAACTTGCGCCGGTTTCAGATCAAGCTCAACCCTGAGAAATGTGTGTTCGGAGTACCAGCCGGCCAACTTCTAGGCTTTTTGGTCTCCGAACGCGGCATCGAGTGCAACCCAGTGAAGATCAAGGCCATAGAAAGAATGGAGATTCCTACCAAGCTGCGAGACGTTCAGAAGTTTACCGGGTGCCTGGCCTCCCTAAACCGCTTTATCAGCCAGCTAGGAGAGAAGGTTCTCCCCCTGTACCGACTCATGAAGAAGTCCACCCACTTCGAGTGGAACGACCAAGCAGACCAAGCTTCCCACGAGTTGAAGAAGATGCTGACCACACCGCCTGTCTTGGCAGCGCCGACTGAGAAAGAGCCCATGCTCCTTTACATTGCCGCGACTAGCCGAGTGGTCAGTACAGTTATCGTAGTCCAACGCCCAGAAGAAGGCCGGGCTCAGTTAGTCCAGAAGCCGGTATATTATTTGAGCGAAGTACTATCCACCTCGAAGAAAAACTACCCGCACTACCAGAAGATGTGCTATGGAGTGTACTTTGCCGCCAAGAAGCTGAAGCCCTACTTTCAAGAGCATCCCATCACGGTCGTATGCACTGCCCCGCTTGCCGAGATCATAGGCAGCCGGGATGCATCCGGCTGGGTGGCTAAGTGGGCCATTGCGCTGACTCCTTACACAATCTTCTACCAGCCCCGCACCGCCATCAAGTCCCAAGCATTGGCCGACTTCCTTGTCGACTGGGCCAAGACCCAGCACCTACCGCCGGCTCCCAACTCCACTCATTGGCGGATGCACTTCGATGGATCCAAGATGCACACCGGCTTGGGAGCCGACATCGTCCTCACCTCTCCCAAGGGCGACAAACTCAGATACACACTGCAAATTCATTTTGCCACCGCCAACAATGTGGCCGAGTACGAGGTGCTCATACACGGGCTCCGGCTAGCCAAAGAGCTCAGCATACGCCGGATCCTGTGCTATGGCGACTCGGATCAGGTAGTCCAGCAGTCATCCGGCGACTAGGACACCAAGGACGCAAACATGGCGAGCTATCGACTCCTCGTCCAGCAAATCAGCGGATACTTTGAAGGATGCGAGTTCCTCCACGTGCCACGGGCCGACAACGAGCAAGCAGATGCCCTGGCACGGATCGGCTCCACCCTACAAGCTATACCAACCGGCGTCTCTCTCCAACGCCTCCTCAAACCGTCTATCAAGCCGTCTCCAGAATCAGACTCCATCTTCGTACCGCCTGCCCCTGATGCAGTCGGATCCGAGTTGGGGAACCCAGCAGGCGGCTCGGGGACTTCGACAGGCGGCCCAGGGACTGCCGTAGTCGCACCCGGCTCGGGGACTTCAGAACCCGGCCCGAGGACTGCAGCTGTCGGCTCGGGGACTGCAACGACACAACAGGCGGTGGCCGACTCCAACTCTTCACCACCCAACCCACCCACCCGGGTCACAGTAGCCGTATTGACAATAGAAGAAGTCACAGCTCCATCATGGGCCCAACCCATCCTCAACTTCCTAGTAAACAGAGAGCTGCCGACTGATGAGATCTGGGCAAGACAAGTTCAACGCCGAGCCGGAGCATACACAATAATAAACAGAGAACTTGTTAAGCATAGCGTCACTAGAGTCTTCCAGCGCCGCGTCGAGCCAGAGAAGGGCATAGCAATCCTCAAGGATATCCACCAAGGAGAATGCGGCCACCACACGGCCTCAAGATCACTTGTCGCCAAAGCTTTCCGCCATGGTTTCTTCTGGCCGACTGCTTTGGAAGACGCCAAGGAATTAGTCAAATGATGCAAAGGGTGCCAAGTCTTCAGCTCCAAGCAACACCTGCCGGCTTCTGCACTCAAGACCATCCCCCTCACCTGGCCCTTTGCCGTCTGGGGGCTGGACATGGTGGGCCCATTCAAGACGGCACGCGGCGGCATGACACATCTGCTTGTCGCCGTGGACAAATTCACCAAGTGGATTGAAGCGAAGCCAATCAAAAAGCTGAACGGGCCGACTGCCGTGACATTCATCGCAGATATCACCACCTGGTATGGTATACCACACAGCATCATCACCGACAATGGCACGGATTTTGCCAAGGGAGCACTGGCACGTTTCTGCGCAGCACATGGCATCCGATTGGACTTAGCATCCGTTGCCCACCCGCAGTCAAACGGCCAAGTCGAGCGAGCAAACGGCCTCATCCTCTCTGGCATCAAGCCCCGACTGGTCATACCACTGGAGCGTTCGGCCGGCTGCTGGCTCGAGGAGCTGCCGGTTGTCCTCTGGAGTCTGCGTACTACCCCGAACAAGTCAACCGGCTTCACTCCTTTCTTCCTTGTATATGGTGCCGAGGCTGTCATCCCAACTGACATCGAGTTCGACTCGCCTCGGGTCACCATGTACACAGAGGCGGAGGCCAAGGAAGCGCGAGAAGACGGTGTCGACCTGCTGGAAGAGGGCCGGCTATTAGTACTCACCGGTCCGCCATCTACCAGCAGGGTTTGCGCCCTTACTACAACCGGAAGGTCAAGCCAAGATCCTTCCAAGAAGGCGATCTTGTGCTCCGGCTGATCCAGCGCACAGCCGGCCAGCACAAGCTCTCGGCCCCTTGGGAAGGCCCATTCGTCATCAGCAAGGCCCTAGGCAACGACTCCTACTACCTGATCGACGCACAGAAGCCGAAGGCACGCAAGGGGGATGATTCCGGCAAGGAGTCCGAACGACCATGGAACACCAATCTCCTGAGAAGATTTTACACTTAAAAGCAGTATGTACCACGCTACCTTTTGTATTATCTATGAATGACGAGTGTCATACGTATGAATGTACTATTACATTTGATTTTCTGTCCGGCACCGGGTTCGACCAGTCGGCCCGGGGACTTGCCGCCTTGAGTTATATTAAAGTTCTACCTGCAGTCAGACAAGTAGTGTGCCGGCACCTGAGCCCTCTCTTATTGAAAGTTGCAGCTCGAAGAA
The DNA here is from genome assembly GCF_002575655.3 of Aegilops tauschii subsp. strangulata. NCBI lineage: Eukaryota > Viridiplantae > Streptophyta > Magnoliopsida > Poales > Poaceae > Aegilops > Aegilops tauschii. The sequence continues at coordinate 58,879,468 of NC_053039.3, read as the reverse complement.
CCGACTGTCCGACTGGCAACAGCCAAAGGCAGGAAAGGATGCCCACACGAAAAATGGCTAAGGACTAACGAACCTATATAACACAAGCCGGCCTCCCACCACGCCTACCGACTGACAGAACAGCCGGCTGGCCGGCTTCCCATTCACTTTGCTACAATTGAAGAAAGCTAGAGTACTCGCCCTCCCAATCGGCCAAGCACTTCTCCAGCCACAGACTGCAAAGCAGCTGTCCGGCTGGGAAGGCGGCGACCAAGGGAGGGCGGCAAAGGAAACAGCCAAAGGATGAAAAGCAAGAACAATGGGAAGCCAAACACATGCATGCTTATATTTACACAAAAGGCCTTCAACAGGCCGGCAGTCAACATAATTTGAATTCACTCCCAGTGGGTGGAACTGCGCAAACTTAACAAAATATTGTTCGAAGAGCAATAAACAGGAAAGCAAAGGCGGCGGATCAGGCTAAGGGCGCAACAGGCGAGCCGGGCTGGTCGGTGGAGATGTGTCACGTCCCTAGCCTTGCTATGCACTTGGACTAGCTTGGTTACTGCATCATGTCTAAATTTCATTTAAAGTTGAATTGGGGATTGTTAAACCCTAGCACCAAATGAATTCAACTAGGTTCAAAATAAAAATATTTTCAATGAACCCAAAATGCCCTTCAAAAATGTTCATTATTTATGGAAAAAGGTTAAAACCTTTACCAGAGGTGCTGCACATTTTTCCATGACATATTTGGGCTCTGGATTAAATCATATATTATTTGCATTTGGGCATTTAAATGCTATTAAATATTTTAAATGCTCAAATAATCATAAACTAAAATGTTTACTGTTGGATATATTCTAAACAGTAGCCATGATTAGTTTCATGATTTTTTGGAAATGCCCTGGCATTTTTAATAAAGCCCAGAACACAATTACAGAATTAGAAAACAGAAATAAAAGAAAAGGACAGAAACCTACCCGCACCTACCTGGCTTGCTCTTGTAGCAGCCCAACTGGGCGAAGCCGGCCCAGCCCACTGGCCTCCCCCCTGTCGTCTTCCTCGCGACAGAAGGACGCCGGGCGTGTGGCCACCGTGCGCCGGCACGCGCCCGTGCCACCTCCACCTTGCCTGCGTGCCCCCTCGGCGGCCTGGACGACCCTAGAGTCGCCACGCAGCCCCCGACCGCCCTCTCACTCTCCCCGTGCCCCTCCCCTCCTCTGTTCTCTCTCTCGCACGGTTCGAGCGCCACCGTCGCCGCCGACAAGCACCACCGCGGCCACTGCCTCCCCCTCGCCCCCTGGACATGCCCAGGAGCTCCACCTCCATTCTCCGCGCCTCTCCGTCAACTCGCGCGACGCCGAACCCTCTGCATCACCCTCTACACCGCCATCTTCGCCGCCTCTGCCCCGAGATCGCCGCTGACCTCTTGTCGTCGTCAGCCCCTCCCCGAGCTCCCCGAGGCCACCGTCGCAACCGCCGTGAGCTCCTCTCTCTTTAACCCCTAGACACGCTGTCCAAGTCGCTCTCTAACCCCGCCTGCCACCACGGCCGAGAGCTCGGCTCCGCCGGCCAAATCGCCGCCATGGCCACGTCCACCCGAGCTCAAAACGGAGCTCATCATCTCGCTCAGTGTATCACCAGCTGCCCGTAGCACCCATCCATGCCTCTTTCATGCAGCATAACGCCGACTCGAGAACACCTGCACGCTGGCCGCCGCCGCGAGCTTGATTCCGGCGAGCCCGGTCGACCGCAGCCCCTCCCGCTTGCTTAGCTGGATGCGACTGAGCGCCAGCTACGCGTAGTTGATCGCCGCCGCTGTTTTGGTCGCCGGAGGGCGTTTCCCGAGCCCCTCCGCCGCGTATGTCACCGCCGGCGTCAAGCCGCCGGCGCGTTTGACCTTTTGACCAGGGGTTTGACTTCCCCTAGGTCATTGACAAGTGGGCCAGGCCCTATCTAACCCTAGGTTAGTTTCTTTAATTAGTGACTAATTGAAAGTGTTAATTAGTTATGACACTGACGTGAGGGACCCATAGGCCAGGTTTGACCTGGAGGGGTCAGTTGACCTGCTGACGTCACACTAACGTCAGGCTGACGCAGTAAAGCATTTTCTGGATTTAAGTTTATTCAGAAAATTCCAGAAAATCCTATAAACTTCTAAAAATCATAGAAAATAATCTATAGCTCAGAATGAAACAAATTATATATGAAAAATTATCAGAAAAATGCAATCTATCCATCTGTATCATTTTCATGCATGCCAAACTAAGTTATACCTGCTGTTTAGGTGAAAACATGATAATGACATTATAAATGCTAAATGTGGAGTTTGCATATGAACCCTTAGTTCATATGGACTTCATTTAAATTGTTGCTAGATACATTAGTGTAAATCATGACATTCTTGACATATCATGACCATGCATCATATTGTCGCATTGCATTGATTGTGTCCTTCTCTGTTTGCCGGTAACCGTCCCCTCTCAGTAGCCGATGCTCCGATGACGTGATCGATGACACCGATGAAGAACTATAATATCTTCAGAAGTGCCAGGCAAGCAAAACCCCCTTGTTCATTCCGATACAATCCCATTCTCTCGCTCCTGCTCTCTTCTACTGCATTAGGACAACATCGATTCAACTGTTACATGCTGCGGTAGTTGAACCCCTTTCCTCTGCATGACCTGTCATTGCCACAGTAAATAGATGAAACCCACTAGCATGAGTAGGAGTTGTTTGAGCCCTGATGTGCCTACTCATTCATGCTTGTTTGTCATGCCTGCTACTGCTTAGAGTTGAGTCGGGTCTGATTCGTCGGGGATGAATTGGAATGGTGATGAACATGTCCTACTGTGTGTGAGCTAAGTGTGTGAACACGATTTGGTAAAGGTAGCGGTGAGAGGCCATGTAGGAGTACATGGTGGGTTGTCTCATTGAAGCCGTCCTTAGGAACTGAGTTCTGTGTTTGTGATCCATGATACAGTTACTACCACGCATTGGGCCCGAAACCAATGGACCCTCTCGGCTTCTTAATCACCCTTGTCCTCTGTCCAGGAGTTGCAAGTAGTTTCTGGTGTTTGTAGTATGATGGAGGCCGTGGGCAGCGCTGACCGGAGGGATGGGCTGTGATGCGGTAGGCACGTGGCACGGTGTACCGGGCGCCCGTTTGGTGTCTCGGGAACCCTGCACACATCGTTCGGGGCCGTATGTGGAAACCTCGGCCGGACTCCCTGCGGATGGAACCTGAATAGGCGATAAACCTGGACTAGAGACTTGAGTGTTTAGGTAGGCTGTGGCCGACACCCTCGCTGGGCTTCTGCTTGAAGGTTGCCGAGTACATGTCGTGTAAACGGCGGTAAGTGGTGAGAGCGTGTGTGTCGAAGTACACCCCTGCAGGGTTAACATCATCTATTCGAATAGCCGTGTCCGCGGTAAAGGACTTCTGGGTTGCCTATAACAGTTCATAGACAAGTGAAAGTGGATACTCTAAAATGCGCAAGATAAGCGTGAGTGCTATGGATGGCGTTCTCGTAGGGAGACGGGAGCGGATCCATAGTGGTGTATTGATATGGTGGATATGTGGATTCGTGTGCGCCACCTCAAAAGAGTTGCTTGCAGTCGTAGTTCAGGATAGCCACTGAGTCAAAGCTGGCTTGCTGCAGTTAAACTCCACTACCCCCTTTGTTGATACCGATGCATATGTAGTTAGTTCTGATGTAAGTCTTGCTGGGTACATTTGTACTCACGTTTGCCTATTTTATGTTTTGCAGAGAGACGTCAGTCTCGCTAGTAGTTCCGTGTGGACTTCGACGTTTAGCTTGATACCTCAGCTACGATCTTGTGCCCTCGGTAGGATCTGGTAGATAGTCAGGCTTCGCAGCCTTTTCTTTTGTAGATGTCTGTACTCAGACATGTTAAGCTTCCGCATGTGTTTGACTTGTATGCTCTGAATGTTGGGTCATGAGACCCATGTTTGTAATATCTGGCTCTTCGGAGCCTAATGAATAAATACTCTGAGTCGTAGAGTCTTGTTGTGATGCCATGTTGTATTTGCACATATCGAGCATATTGTGTGTATGATTGAAATGCTTGGTATGTGTGGGATCCGACAACCTAGTTGTTTATCCTTGGTAGCCTCTCTTATGGGGAAATGTAGTCTTGTGCTTCCATGAGCCATAGTAGTCCGCTACAGCCCGGTTCACCGGAGTCCTGCTAGCCTAGCACTACTGCTCCGGAACACTTGACTAGCCGGCATGTGATTCACTTCGTTCCTGTGTCTGTTCCTTCGGGGAAATGTCACGCGGTGACATCCGGAGTCCTGCCTAGCCTGCTACAGTCCGGGTTCCCGGAGTCCTGTTAGCCCAGAGCTACAGCCCAGATTCGCACGCTGCTGACCGACATGCTCGATGTTGATTCATGTATGCCTGTCCCCGTAAGTTAGTGCCACTTTGGGATCACAACTAGTCATGTCGGCCCGGGTTCTCTGTCATATGGATGCTAGCGACACTATCATATACGTGAGCCAAAAGACGCAAACGGTCCCGGGCCATGGTAAGGCGACACCCGTGGGAATACCGTGCGTGAGGCCGCAAAGTGATATGAGGTGTTACCGGCTAGATCGATGTGACTTGGAATCGGGGTCCTGACAGCTTTGGTATCAGAGCCTGACTGCCTGTAGGATTACCAAGCCAAACTGGTCGAAGTTGAGTCTAGAAATGCTTTAGTTATATAAGGGAATTGATTGTGGAAGGGAACGTAAGGCTCTTTTTACTCCTTTACCTTATGCCCTCTAATCTGAGTCATTCTCTTCTCATCCTACGGGGATTAAGAACTAGGCTTCTCATCTTTCTATCAGGATCACGTGTTACTAATCCGTAGACTCGTAGGATTGTTGGTCTGAAGCCTCAGTACAGTTTCTACTACTTCCATGTGTTGACAGTTGATCTCGGAACCTTGATATTGTGATTCTGAATGGTTATGCCACCAGTTTTGCAGGATGTCTCAAATCTTTTTGAGCATTTACAGCCGTTATGTTGTCCGAGTCATCCCAGGGTTCTAAACAATCTGATGCATTTGCAAAATCCTTTCCCTCTGTTTTTGCGTTCCTTTGGGCCAGATTAAGCACACTACCAGTGCGTTGAGGCACTCTATTGCCTCGGTATATATGTTGGAGCTATTATTATGACCCTAGGTGTTTTAGGGAGTCACCTAGTAATCTAGCCATGTTTTGTGTTCCCGGTGTGATGATTCTGGGCACCATTCTCGAAAGCATCTCGTGATGCCATTTAGTAGTAGGTATCCTACTCTTGGGTGCTTGACCCAAGATTCACTCTACTTACCTCGTGTTGATAGTGTTGCTCGTACCTTTAGGATATTAGTAACCTTTGCGATAGTCCTCGAGGTCCGTGGTATCTCATTCTTCCAATACCATGAACCATTATGGCAGAAGTTCTTTTAACCAAAAGATCACAACCAGAGTGCTCTTGACGAGTTCTCCATTCACATTGTGAATCTGCCAGTCCTTCTCCTTCTGCATGGGTTATCCGGAAGAAATACGTTGAACTTGTTCGGCATACTAATCCATGCATCCACAACTCAGATAATCATATGTTCTTTTGGGTTGTCCCTCTTTAGCTGTATTCCGACCTTCATCTATCAATTGATAGTCAAGGGTATGGGTGCGATCGTGTTCATCGATGCCTATTATTCTTATGGTCTGTCAAGCCATTCTATTTCGGAATGACTAGGAGAAACAAACTCCAGTACCTCATCCATTTCGAGGTTTGGGTCAAAGTAGTTGTATTCCGCAGATCAAATTGCCAATCCAGCCTTTGATCTGTTCTACCTTGGAATGTCACCCTCTTTCATATCAAGAATGACGTGAGAATTGCACAATCTCTCATGAATTCATGACGTAGTGATACTTCTCGCCATCATTATTCATCTCTCGGTCTCCGTGTTGGTTGTAATCGGAATGCTGACAAGTGAACTGTGATGTGTGAAATCAATACTCCTAGCAACCGTGTTGCTTGGTAGTTTATGGACATTAATATCATTCTTAGCGTGTTGGTTATTGAATCATCATCCTAAGATTGATCGTGCTACCTAGTCCTTATTTTTGGTGCACTCTTCAATCAATGAGTTAGGATTTTTGTCAAACCCTTGCCTAGTTGATCATATCATCTTGCCTGAAAAGCAAGATTGTTCTCGAGCTTAGTAACATATCGGTGGTTCGTGATTTTCTGAATATCTTCTCGGAAGTATCACCAGGTTGTCACCTGACCGCTATGTTGAGTTCGTGATCATGTTGGTATTCTTGTAAACCACCCTTTCTCCAAGAATCTGTGTTGGATACCCCTGAGCTAGTTGGTTAAGCCATACAACAACTTGGAGAGTTGGAAGATAAAAGCTTGCCTGGCTTAGTTCATTTTAAGGGATATCTTTTTGTGAGTGTGTTGAAGAAAGATGATATCTTCATTGATTGATCCTCGTGATCAATTGTTGGATCTATTGCCTTGTCAATACTTTGATTTGAGTGTGGACTATCGTCAAATCAAATCAGAACCAACGATGTTCATAATGTTGTCTTACTCATGGTTGATTCCTCGAGCATACACCATTATATCTTTTGGGTCTGACCAATGCTATTCCCGTGTTTACCTAATTTTGGAATTCCATCTATATGGAAGCCTGGATGGATTGTTGCTGAGCCCATTGACAACAATTTCATCTTGTCCATGATTTTGTTGAGCATTAAGCTAGTGTTGGAAACTTTTATAAGCATTATTTTCATGTCCCGTCCATGAAGCATGTGTTCGGATGAAAGAAGTGACTCTCTCTAATTCACGTGCACTTGGTGTAAGTTGCCGCCGTGAATTCCAGAAAGTCAATGTTGTTTCCTCTGGAATCATCCCAAGTCAATCATGCACGTGCAAAGTATCCTGTGGTATGATAGACTGATCATCTTCATTCCATATGCATCCCTAGCACACCAAGCCACTGATTGATTTGTTCAAGATAAAGGAGTCTGTTCTAAGGTGAATTCTTTGGACTTCCACGCGTGGAGACTTCGATGTCAATAATGATGGTTCCCCACCTGAACTCGGTAGCGTTTTGTTGTAAGACTACTATGTGGTCATGCTTCTCTTGGACAGTGTGTTCACAGGTTTGTAGCAGAACCAGCTCGTGTTTTGGAGCTTGCTACCAAAGATCATCCCCTGAGAATCTCGCAACGTCATCTCGTCGATTTGTGTTGCAAACCTTCATTTTTCTTCCTAGACTCGATGAGTCTGGAATATCCTGCCACCAACCAGATCTGAATCTCGGGCAGATGTGATGGTTGGAACGTTTCCCAAGAGCTATGATATTGGTCTCTCGATAACCGGTAAAGTGGATGTCGTGGCCAACACACCCAGCCGGAAGACCTATTATGGTAGTATCTTGATTGAGTAAGTTGGCCACCTCCCCATAAGGATTTTGTAGGATTTACTCCAGAAGTTTTTCTTTATGGATCCTTTGTATTCCGAAATCCGACCACTACTTGATGGCTATGTTGATGCTTTAAGCATGACCGTAGTAACCAGTACATCAAGGAGAACATTAGAAGCGGAGTGCTAAATGTCTCTCGGTCGATCATCCAGATTTCGTTCCCTTGGCCTCGCTAAGGTGAAGTTTGAGAAAGGGTTGTCTTTCTATGCATCTGCATTGTCCATCACTATTCGTCAAGGTAGTAAGAGGTGTTGCCAGGATCCTCGATACGGATGTTGGTAGAACCTTGATGAATATGGAAATGCTCAAGTTCTTGAGAGCACGTGCAAGCAAAATCATCCATGGTGTTGTCTTCAACAAGGTAGTCCACATCATTCCTTCTAGTATGAGTATGCCATTCCTTCGAATTCGTTCACATGATCGTTTGTGATTGCCTTAGGCTGGTATGAAGAGTTTCAATGATCTCTGAATCAAAAGTAATTCTTTTTGCCACTTAAGGGAATATTTATACGAGCCACCTTCCCTAAGGTGCCCCGTTATGGAATCATGGCAATTATCTCCTCGCTATTTTGAAACCATGCACCATCCTACCTAAGCGTGGGATTGTTGCCCACCAAATAAAATCTCATCGTTTGTTCTTCCATCCCTCTCGATGTGTTTTGTGTCTCAACTCGAGATGTTTCAACATCTCATTCCGCGAGTTGATCTTGTATAGCTCGATCTTCGAGAAGATAAATCCTGTAGAGTTTCCCTCTCTTCCGTCATCATAGTTGGATGAAGCTCTCGAAAGAAAAGATGTCAAGATCAAGATGATGCAATGAATCAACATCTTCGAGAAGAACAATTGGATCGTGAAAATTATGTTACTTTGCGTTCCCCTTTCATCTTACCCTACGCTTGAATCTCGGGACGAGATTTTTGTTTACTGGGGGTGAGTTGTCACGTCCCTAGCCTTGCTATGCACTTGGACTAGCTTGGTTGCTGCATCATGTCTAAATTTCATTTAAAGTTGAATTGGGGATTGTTAAACCCTAGCACCAAATGAATTCAACTAGGTTCAAAATAAAAATATTTTCAATGAACCCAAAATGCCCTTCAAAAATGTTCATTATTTATGGAAAAAGGTTAAAACCTTTACCAGAGGTGCTGCACATTTTTCCATGACATATTTGGGCTCTGAATTAAATCATATAGTATTTGCATTTGGGCATTTAAATGCTGTTAAATATTTTAAATGCTCAAATAATCATAAACTAAAATGTTTACTGTTGGATATATTCTAAACAGTAGCCATGATTAGTTTCATGATTTTTGGAAATGCCCTGGCATTTTTAATAAAGGCCAGAACACAATTACAGAATTAGAAAACAGAAATAAAAGAAAAGGACAGAAACCTACCCGCACCTACCTGGCCTGCTCCTGTAGCAGCCCAACTGGGCGAAGCCGGCCCAGCCCACTGGCCTCCCCCCTGTCAGCTTCCTCGCGACAGAAGGACGCCGGACGTGTGGCCACCGTGCGCCGGCACGCGCCCGTGCCACCTCCACCTTGCCTGCGTGCCCCCTCGGCGGCCTGGACGACCCTAGAGTCGCCACGCAGCCCCTGACCGCCCTCTCACTCTCCCCGTGCCCCTCCCCTCCTCTGTTCTCTCTCTCTCTCACGGTTCGAGCGCCACCGTCGCCGCCGACAAGCACCATCGCGGCCACTGCCTCCCCCTCGCCCCCTGGACATGCCCAGGAGCTCCACCTCCATTCTCCGCGCCTCTCCATCAACTCGCGCGACACCGAACCCTCTGCATCACCCTCTGCACCGCCATCTTCGCCGCCTCTTCCCCGAGATCGCCGCTGACCTCCCGTCGTCGTCAGCCCCTCCCCGAGCTCCCCGAGGCCACCGTCGCAACCGCCGTGAGCTCCTCTCTCTTTAACCCCTAGACACGCTGTCCAAGTCGCTCTCTAACCCCGCCTGCCACCACGGCCGAGAGCTCGGCTCCGCCGGCCAAATCGCCGCCAGGGCCACGTCCACCCGAGCTCAAAACGGAGCTCATCATCTCGCTCAGTGCATCACCAGCTGCCCGTAGCACCCATCCATGCCTCTTTCATGCAGCATAACGCCGACTCGAGCACACCCGCACGCCGGCCGCCGCCACGAGCTAGATTCCGGGGAGCCCGGTCGACCGCAGCCCCTCCCGCTTGCTTAGCTGGATGCGGCTGAGCGCCAGCTATGCGTAGTTGATTGCCGCCGCTGTTTTGGTCGCCGGAGGGCGTTTCCCGAGCCCCTCCGCCGCGTCTGTCGCCGCCGGCGTCAAGCCGCCGGCGCGTTTGACCTTTTGACCAGGGGTTTGACTTCCCCTAGGTCACTGACAAGTGGGCCAGGCCCTATCTAACCCTAGGTTAGTTTCTTTAATTAGTGACTAATTAAAAGTGTTAATTAGTTATGACACTGACGTGAGGGACCCACAGGCCAGGTTTGACCTGGAGGGGTCAGTTGACCTGCTGACGTCACACTAACGTCAGGCTGACGCAGTAAAGCATTTTCTGGATTTAAGTTTATTCAGAAAATTCCAGAAAATCCTATAAACTTCTAAAAATCATAGAAAATAATCTATAGCTCAGAATGAAACAAATTATATATGAAAAATTATAAGAACAATGCAATCTATCCATCTGTATCATTTTCATGCATGTCAAACTAAGTTATACCTGCTGTTTAGGTGAAAACATGATAATGACATTATAAATGCTAAATGTGGAGTTTGCATATGAACCCTTAGTTCATATGGACTTCATTTAAATTGTTGCTAGATACATTAGTGTAAATCATGACATTCTTGACATATCATGACCATGCATCATATTGTCGCATTGCATTGATTGTGTCCTTCTCTGTTTGCCGGTAACCGTCCCCTCTCAGTAGCCGATGCTCCGATGACGTGATCGATGACACCGATGAAGAACTATAATATCTTCAGAAGTGCCAGGCAAGCAAAACCCCCTTGTTCATTCCGATACAATCCCATTCTCTCGCTCCTGCTCTCTTCTACTGCATTAGGACAACATCGATTCAACTGTTACATGCTGCGGTAGTTGAACCCCTTTCCTCTGCATGACCTGTCATGGCCACAGTAAATAGATGAAACCCACTAGCATGAGTAGGAGTTGTTTGAGCCCTAATGTGCCTACTCATTCATGCTTGTTTGTCATGCCTGCTACTGCTTAGAGTTGAGTCGGGTCTGATTCGTCGGGGATGAATTGGAATGGTGATGAACATGTCCTACTGTGTGTGAGCTAAGTGTGTGAACACGACTTGGTAAAGGTAGCGGTGAGAGGCCATGTAGGAGTACATGGTGGGTTGTCTCATTGAAGCCGTCCTCAGGAACTGAGTTCTGTGTTTGTGATCCATGATACAGTTACTACCACGCATTGGGCCCGAAACCAATGGACCCTCTCGGCTTCTTAATCACCCTTGTCCTCTGTCCAGGAGTTGCAAGTAGTTTCTGGTGTTTGTAGTATGCTGGAGGCCGTGGGCAGCGCTGACCGAAGGGGTGGGCTGTGATGCGGTAGGCACGTAGCACGGTGTACCGGGCGCCCGTTTGGTGTCTCGGGAACCCTGCACACATCGTTCGGGGCCGTATGTGGAAACCTCGGCCGGACTCCCTGCGGATGGAACCTGAATAGGCGATAAACCTGGACTAGAGACTTGAGTGTTTAGGTAGGCTGTGGCCGACACCCTCGCTGGGCTTCCGCTTGAAGGTTGCCGAGTACATGTCGTGTAAACAGCGGTAAGTGGTGAGAGCGTGTGTGTCGAAGTACACCCCTGCAGGGTTAACATCATCTATTCGAATAGCCGTGTCCACGGTAAAGGACTTCTGGGTTGCCTATAACAGTTCATAGACAAGTGAAAGTGGATACTCTAAAATGCGCAAGATAAGCGTGAGTGCTATGGATGGCGTTCTCGTAGGGAGACGGGAGCGGATCCATAGTGGTGTATTGATATGGTGAATATGTGGACTCGTGTGCCCCACCTCAAAAGAGTTGCTTGCAGTCGTAGTTCAGGATAGCCACTGAGTCAAAGCTGGCTTGCTGCAGTTAAACTCCACTACCCCCTTTGTTGATACCGATGCATATGTAGTTAGTTCTGATGTAAGTCTTGCTGGGTACATTTGTACTCACGTTTGCCTATTTTATGTTTTGCAGAGAGACGTCAGTCTCGCTAGTAGTTCCGTGTGGACTTCGACGTTTAGCTTGATACCTCAGCTACGATCTTGTGCCCTCGGCAGGATCTGGTAGATAGTCAGGCTTCGCAGCCTTTTTCTTTTGTAGATGTCTGTACTCAGACATGTTAAGCTTCCGCATGTGTTTGACTTGTATGCTCTGAATGTTGGGTCATGAGACCCATGTTTGTAATATCTGGCTCTTCGGAGCCTAATGAATAAATACTCTGAGTCGTAGAGTCTTGTTGTGATGCCATGTTGTATTTGCACATATCGAGCATATTGTGTGTATGATTGAAATACTTGGTATGTGTGGGATCCGACAACCTAGTTGTTTATCCTTGGTAGCCTCTCTTATGGGGAAATGTAGTCTTGTGCTTCCATGAGCCATAGTAGTCCGCTACAGCCCGGTTCACCGGAGTCCTGCTAGCCCAGCACTACTGCTCCGGAACACTTGACTGGCCGGCATGTGATTCACTTCGTTCCTGTGTCTGTTCCTTCGGGGAAATGTCACGCGGTGACATCCGGAGTCCTGCCTAGCCTGCTATAGCCCGGGTTCCCGGAGTCCTGTTAGCCCAGAGCTACAGCCCGGATTCGCACGCTGCTGACCGACATGCTCGATGTTGATTCATGTATGCCTGTCCCCGTAAGTTAGTGCCACTTTGGGTTCACGACTAGTCATGTCGGCCCGGGTTCTCTGTCATATGGATGCTAGCGACACTATCATATACGTGAGCCAAAAGACGCAAATGGTCCCGGGCCATGGTAAGGCGACACCCGTGGGAATACCGTGCGTGAGGCCGCAAAGTGATCTGAGGTGTAACCGGCTAGATCGATGTGACTTGGAATCGGGGTCCTGACAAGACGGCAGTACCGGCGGGAGGAGTGGCCGGCTGGCGAGTCTCGGCTTGATCATAACCGGCTGCAGGCGGTGCGCTCGCACGCGCCTTGTTGCTGGAGGCACGATCAAGTTGAGGCTAGCCGGCTGCTCCACTGTCTGGCATGGCGGCTTCACCATCCTCTCCCTCATCCTCTTTGCCCTCGTCGCTGGAATCGATCTCCTCCGCCGAGTCCTCACCATCCGCCGGGTTCAGCCCGAACCACTCCTCCGGCTGAGCAATGCCATTATCATCCACCTCAGGAGCAAAGGCGCTGGTGTCGGTGTAGTCGGCGACTGCCGAGGCGCGCTGGATGATATCCGGCCGCACCGCCTCCAACTACTCGTCGGCCTCCTACCGCCAGGTGGCCAGCTGGTCCAAGCTCAACTCGGGATACCAGGCTTTGACGAACTCCAGCGCCCGCCTGGCGCCTGACCGAGCTGCAGAAGCCTTCCCGGCCTTGAAGCGGCCAACCACTACCTCCAGCCAGTCGGCAGTCCGACTGGGGGTACGGGGAATCGCCTCGCCGGGCCAGAGGGCGGCCAGCACTTGCGCCCCAACGCGCTGAAGACGGCGGAGCATGCGGTGAGCCGGCTGGAGGCGGGCTTGGATCGCCAGAAGCTGCTCCTCAAGCGACCGACGAGCATTCGGCACGATCTCCACACCGGCTTGCCTTCGTGCCTCGCGGTGGGCCTCGATGACCTGGTTGGCAGCGCTAGAGTAACCAGGGAAGTACTCTGCACAAGAAAAAAAGGAAGAGAAAAAACACAAAGTCAGAGAATGGACCAAATGGCAAGCGGCAAGCAAGAAACGAAGAAGAAGGCGGCCTATCGTCAACCAAGTCTTCGATCTGGCCATAGCCGCTGATCAGTGACTGCCTTGCCTCAGCCCAGCTCGCCGCCTCGGTCTCGTACTCGGCCTGGAGGGTGGCCTCGCTGTCCTGCACCGCCTTCAGGGCCGCCTTGTGGCTCCCCTCCTGGTCGGCCAGCCTCTTGACCAAGCGGTCACGCTCCTGAACCAAGGCGTCGAACTCGGCTTCCTTGGCACGAAGGGCGGTCTGGGTCCCACCCAACTGCTCCCTCAGGTTGGCATTGGCCTCTGCAGATATGGCAAAGAAGAAAAAAGCAATAAGAAAGAAGTCGCCACGAAAGATCCAACCCGACTGCTCAGCAGTCGGCCCGAATCTCGGGGACTACACCCAGTGGGTGTGCTAACGCGCCCCCACGTGAGATAAAAGATGAAGCACATACTCCGTCTCTCAGTTAGATCAGCGGTCCTTTGGGTCAACTCCCGAGCCTGGGAGTTGAAGGCAGCCGCGCAGAGGTCATGGTAGTCCTGCAAGTCGGACAGAGAAGCGAACAAGAGCAATATAAGCAATCAAAGTCTACTAAGAAATTCCAAGCCGCCTGCTCAGCAGCCGACTCGGAACTCGGGGACTACACCCAGTGGGTGCGCCGACGCGCCCCACGGAAGAAACCAAGATCAAGAAATAGAAAAGCGAGAAGACTCACCCGAATGGCCGCCCGTGTCGCGAGGAACTCTTCATTGTACTGCCTCAGCACGGCGGCCTGGGACTGAAGCCGGTTCCGGACTTCTTGCGCCGCCATGTTCACCACGGCCGTCCCACCACCCGGCGTCCACCCCGAGCTGGCGCTGGCTGTCTCCAGATCCTGGGTCAACGAGCTAGAGCCTGCGGCCTTCTGCGGGTCCGGCGCCAAAGTCGCCTTCCCCGCGCGCTGGCGTGATGGCGATCGGACCACCAGGTCCGTCCTCGCAGTCGGCTCACCTCCAACCGGCCACACGGGCGGCGTGTCAAGCCGGCTTCCTCGGTCCGCCCCAGTCGGCGATGGCGGTGCCGCCTCCCTCTCCCGGACCACGACGTCGTCCTCCTCCCTCTCCCCGGCAGGTCGCCACCGGCTTCCTCCGGCGGGGGCTCCGGGATCCCGGGCGCCACGGCGCGCAGGGGTTGACAAGCAAGGCCCCCGCCGCTGCCGCCGCGGCTGCAGCCTCTGCCTGAGCCTTGGCCGCCGCATCGGCTTGTGCCTTCGCCGACTCCTCTGCCATCTCCTGCGCCGCCTTGGCTGCGGCCGCCCTCAGCTTCTCCGCCTCCCGCTCCTCCCGCGCCTCCCGTGCGTTCCGCTCCATTGCCGCTTGAATCTCGGCACGGGGTTCCACGCGGCGGGTGCTTGCGGATCCTCCCACCGATCCAACCACGGAGGCGGCAGCGATCCGCTCAAGAGAGAGCGGAGCCCTGTTTGATAAGTCAAGACAAGGATTCAGAAATCGACAAGAAAAGAAGAAGGAATATGCAAGAGAATCGACACTTACGCCGAAACCTTTTGCGGCTGCTTCACCACCTTGCAGAAGCGGGCCGCCTTCGCGGCCGCCTCAACCCGCCTGGTTGCCGCCACCCTGCTCTTGGGCTTCTTTGGCCGACTGCCGAACAAGCCCGACGCGGCCCGGCGCTTCTGCGCGCCGCCTCGAGCAGGCGGCGCGGCGGATGAACCCGCGCCATGGTCGGGCACCGGCTGGCGGCGCGGGATGATTTCTGCCTCGTCATCATCCGGCCAGTCGTCGAAGCTGGCTCCAAGCCCGGAGCTGCCAGCTTCGCCACCTCCTGCCTCGGTGTTATCGTCCATAGCGGCCACCCCCAAGTCGGGGTCCTCCAAGTCATTCTCCGCCCGGTCGGGGAGAAATTGGCTATCCGCCCCCGCTGACCCAGCCGTAGGTCGAAGGAGAGGGCTCTGCCAAGACAAGCCGACTGGTCAGAGTCGGCCAAGAAAAACTTGGTCACAAAACTAAAGAAGAGAAGATAAAGAAAGCATACCATAGGCGGGGGATCGGCACGGGAGTACGGCTCCTTGCCAAACTGCCACTCTTTGGAGAGCTTGCAGTTCGCGAGATAGTTCACCATGTGAGCCACCTCGTCATGAGGCATCTCCTTGGTGCATATCCGTCTCAGATCAAGTTGGCCGCTCATTTAACAGATCAAATGAGGGCGGCCTTGAAGCGGGAGCACCCGGCGCACCACGAAGGCGGCCAGCAGGTCGGACCCAGTCAGGCCCTCCGACTGGATCATTACCCGGAGTCGGGCGACGGCGACGGCTCCAGCCGGCGACAGGGTCCTGGCCCGATAGGACCACTGGGGCTGCCTCCCAGCCGGCGGGCCGGCTACGTAAGCCGGCAAATTGACGTAGTCGCCTTGTGGGGCGACGTTCTTCACGTAGAAGTACGATTTCTGCCAGAGCTTCACCGACTGGATCACCGTGATGGCAGGGAAGGGGTTGTTGGCTGCCGGCCTCCACACCGCGATGAAGGCGCCGCTCTGTGCCAGCACGCCCTGCATGCGGGTGCCGAGCTTGGATTGGAAGAATTCCCCCCAGAGCTCGAGGGTGGGAAGGACGCCGAGGAAGCCCTCGCACAGAGTGATGAAGGCGGACAGCAGCACCACCGTGTTTGGAGTGAGGTGGTGCGGCTGGAGCTGGTAGAGTTCGAGGAAGGAGCGGAAGAAGGTACTCGCGGGCAGGCCGAGGCCGCGCAGGAAGTGCGAGCGGAAGATTACCCGCTCGCCTTCCTCCGGCGCCGGCGAGATCTCCTTCTTCGGCGCAAGACGGACCCGCACCTGGTCCTTGCCGGGCAGCCGCCGCGTCTTGTGGAGGAAGTCGATGTGATCCGCGTGGACGTTGGAGCCGTCCCAGTCTCCGCGGTGCTGCATGACGGCAGGAAGCTGACGAGAAAGGGCGCGGTCGGCGAAACCACGGCCCCGCGGCGGCAAAGCTGCGGGGTAGTGCGAAGACTAGAGGGACGGCGCGGCGGCGAAGGGCTGCTGCGGCGGAGAAGGAAAGGAAGAAAATGGCGAAGCGAGGGTGAGCGTGCGAGCGCCTGCCGCTCCCCCTACTTATAGCCTCGTGCGGCGAAGCCGAGGAGGCGAGGCGTGGGGGGAACGTGGGATTAACTGCGCCCACTTCCCCACATCCCACGATTATTGCGCCCTAACGAAGTGCAGAAACTGCCGTCGAAAGGCGAGCGGCCCGCTTTGGGCCACAGAGAATCCGCGCCTGGGCCTAGGCGTGTGAGTGGTGGGCCTCGGCCTGCGGCGGCGTCCCGTCGCGCGCGTGGGCTGGCAGGCTTTTTTCAGCCGGAGGGTGCCACATGGCGCGCGGGCGGCGAGCGGCCGGCCCGCAACCCGGCGTGCGCACCAGCCGACTCCCGCCTTCAGACTTCAAAATCTCGCCAAAACGGCGCACCCAACCGAAGCCGGCTCCTAGCTGCTGTCTCTTCAAGATAGGAAGCTGACCGTGCTTCTCGTCCTCTTCTCAGCCTCAAAACCCAACCAGCTTCGGGGACTACTGTCGGAGTAAATGGCCACGGGTAGCCTAACCGACTCCCTTGGCTCTTTGAAAAATTATCAGGCCGATCGGGCCTTCAAGCATCCAAAACACAGGGCCGCCTTCCCCTGGTCGGCTATCTCACAGGCCGACTACCGGAAGGCGACCCGACCTCAAAAACCTTCCCGAAGATAACCGTAAGATGGCCGACTCCCAGAAGCCGGCCATAAGAAGACCGACTCCCCGAAGCCAGCCATAAGAAGACCGACTCCCAGAAGCTGGCCACAAGAAGACCGACTCCCAGAAGCCGGCCGAGACTGCACCCTCAAGGGCTGCACCCACATAACGGTGATGAGACGGGGCGTGGCCACAGTACAGCCTGCCACCCCCGAATCGCGGAGCACGCATGGCCACAGTGCTCCGTACAGGTCAGCCATCGCCCGTCCGGCGCGGCACTGTTGCCATGTTGACCGTGACGCCACCCATAACAGGCGCCAGTACGGCCCGCGGGCGGCGGGCCCCTTCAGCCAGAGAGACGCTCGAAGGCGGCCAGGCCTCCCCTAGTCGGCCTGGGGCGTAGCCGGCTCCCAATAGCCGGCTACCTCCCTCCCTCGGAGTATGTGTATCATTAAGGAAGACAAGATGAGGTAAGGCTACAGTGAGAGCCCGCCAGCGGCGGCACTGTAGCCATGCTTACCTCGACCAAGCCCTCGTCATCAGGGGCGAGGCAACAGTAACCAGCCACCGACAAGACCCCCAGGCGGTGGGGCCCGCCTGTCGGCCAAGAGGCCGGCAGCCGGCGGGACCCACCAGTCGGCGGGCCCCAACGGCGGGCGGAGAAGCCGGCGAACACAGACACTGACGGCTGGGACCCGCGCCCAGCCGCATTACCATTGTATCCCTGGGGGGTAGGCCTATATAAACCCCCTAGGGCACCCATGCAAAGAGTTGATCTCTGAGATAGTTTGACACACCACATAGAGAGAAGAGGAGAGCTAGCCTTGCCTTTCTTCCTCCTCTAGCCAAACAGCTCAAGGAGCATTTGTAGCTACTTGTGTTGATCTAGTGATCATGCGGAGACCCAGCAGAGCAGGATTAGGGGTGTTATCTCCACGGAGATCCCCGAACCTGGGTAAGATCCGCCGGCGTGCATGTCTTCGCCTTATCCCGTTTCCAGGCACCGGCGATGTCTTACTGGCTCCCACAATGATAAGTCACCCGTTGGCATATGTCGCACCTACCACCCGACACTTGGGCATCCCCAATCTTAAACTTTTGTGTCTCCTTAATTCCTCTCATATCACGGTTTTCCTAAATCTCAAAAGCTTCATCCACACAAAAACTCAAAAAGAACTCATGAGATAAGTTAGCATAAAACAATGCAAAAGCATTATCATTATCTACTGTAGCAAATCACTAAAATTATTATTCAACATTGCATACTAAATGCCTTTGCATATTTAATACTCCTATCCTCAAATAGAATCATTAAACAAGCAAACATATGCAAACAATGCAAACATAACAGCAATTTGCCAAAACAGTAAAGTCTGTAAAGAATGCAAGAGTATCAATACTTATTAAACTCCAAACATTATGAAATTCTACCACACTGTAGAAAATTTATCAGATCTTATTATGCAAAAAGTTTCAACATTTTATCACCTTCTGATTTTCCTCGGAAATTTTTGGAACATCGATAAACTTTCTGTTTTCAAACAGCAACATGTATACTTGCAAGATAAGCATGGCAAAGGCTATCAATGCCACTTTTATTTAAATAAAAGATGCAAAATATTATTATAAATAACAGAAAGCAAATTCTTAACAAAATAAGTTGATGCTCCAAGCAAAACACATATCATGCGACGAATGAAAACATTGCTCCAAGCGAGGTTACCGATAATGTTGGAGACGAAAGAGGGGATGCCTTCCGGGGCATCCCCAACTTAGTCGCTTGGATATTCCTTGAATATTATCTTGGGGTGACTTGTGCATCCCCAAGATTAGGGTCTTGTCACTCCTTATTCTCCTCATATCGATACCTCACCCAAAACATGAAAACTTCAATCACACAAAACTTAACGGAACTTCGTGAGATAGGTTAGTATGATAAAGAGCAAACCATTCCACTTTGGTACTGCCAAAGACAAGATTCATAATTGTTCTCACACAATGCCTACTGTACCTCATCATTTCCATAATTTATATTGAGCAATATAAGCATATAAACTAGAAAACAAGCAAACTATGCATTGTAAACAGAATCTGTCAAAAACATAACAGTCTGTAGTAATCTCGATAATTACCATACTTCTGCTACTCCAAAAATTATGAAACAGTTAGGACCACGTGAGCAATTTGTATATTAAACTTCTTAAAAAATAATCAACTCAAAATCACTCTTCTCTTAAATATGAGACTTATTTTCGTGAGCGCAAAAGTTTCTGTTTTTCAACAGGGTCAAATCAATTATCACCCAACATGATCCCAAAGGCTTTACTTGGCACTTTATTGAAACAAAAGCAATAAAACATGATCAATACAGTAGCATAATCATGCGAACATGCAAAAACAGTAGGTAAAAGTGTTGGGTTGTCTCCCAACAAGCGCTTTTCTTTAATGCCTTTTAGCTAGGCATGATGATTTCAATGATGCTCGCATAAAAGATAAGAATTGAAACATAAAGAGAGCATCATGAAGCATATGACTAGCACATTTAGGTCTAACCCACTTCCTATGCATAGGGATTTTGTGAGCAAACAACTTATGGGAGCAAGAATCAACTAGCATAGGAAGGCAAAACAAGTGCAAATTCAAAACAATCAACACATAGAGAAGAAACTTGATATTATTGAGATATGTAAGGGCATAAGTTCCTTTATCATAATAATTTTCAGAGGCATCATGAATGGATTCAACAATATAACTATCACATACAGCAGTCTTTTCATTATGCACAAGCATAGAAGATTTATCACTCTTTATGGCATACATGTCATCATAATAATCAACATAGATAGCAACATTATTGTCATAGTCAATTGAAACCTCTTCCAAAATAGTGGATGTATCACTAAATAAAGTCATGACCTCTCCAAATCCACTTTCATCAATATGGTAATAAGATTCAACACCCTCCAAAATAGCGGGATCACTACTACCTAGAGTTGACACTCTTCCAAACCCACTTTCACCAATGTAATCATCATAAATAGGAGGCATGCTATCATCATAATAAATTTTCTTATCGAAAGTAGAAGGAATCAAAGGATCATATTCATTAAGAAAAGCATCCCCAAGCTTAGGAAAAGCATTATTTCTAGCAAATAAATCTTCAAACATATCATAGTCATCAAACATAGCATCCCCAAGCTTGTGGTTTTGCATATCATCACAATCATTCTTATCAATAGCATGAATGGCACCAATAGTATAGCAAACATTATTATCATATTCTTCCAAGCAAGTGCTAAAAAGATTTTCAAGATCATAAGGGATATCGTTGTCTTCCTAATCATAATCATTACAAAAAGTAGTAGGTATTACAAAATCATACTCAATATCATCATCCTCCATCAACATATTTGATTCACTTTCATGAGGCACGATGCTGATGGGAGCAACATTATTTGGCAGAGATACCTTTTTTACCTCTATTCTTTCTTATTTTCTTCTTCTTCACCACACCATGTGTGGGTTTAATTAATTTTTTCAAGCTTCTTGCGGGAGAGATTGATTGGATAGGAAGCTCCTCCTCGTTACCTGATTCATCATAATAAACACTAGGAGGGTATTGGGAAATATTTTCCCTTTCATTAGTACTCTCTTCATATTCTATTTGTTTTCTTGCCTCTCTGGAAATATAAGTATTCTCAATGTAATTTAACGCACAAAACATATAAATTTATTCTAGATCTAAATCAAGAAACCTCCCGGGATTTGGAAAACCCCTAGTTATACGCTTCATTTCTTCATACCCCAAAAGAAGACTAAGCTCTTTATGATGCTCAAGGGTAATCAAGTTATCGCAATTTTTGGACACGATTTGATCATGAAATTATTTGCATTGGAGATTTAAATGACCAAGTTCATTGCAAAGTTCACAAGGATGGCGGAAAAAATACATCTTTCAGCACAATCATCTAGCCTCTCTTGCAACTTTTTCCTTTCTAAATATTTATGCTTCTTACAAAATATATCTTCCCTTTTTGGTGTGCAAAGGCACTCCCAATTAACTCCACAAAAAGTGACATGCTTATAAGAAACATTTTTCTCATGACTTGTGCAATCATCATTAGCATTTTGGATATTCAATGAATTCACACTAACAACATCGCAATCATGCTCATCATTCAAATATTTTGTGCCAAGCATTTTATTGACTTCTTCTTCTAACAATTGAGCACAATTTTCCGAACCATCATTTTCAAGAAAGATATTATAAAGATGATCAATAATAGGATGCAACCTAAATTCCACTTTTTTAGTTTTCTTTTTATAAACAAAACTAGTGATAAAACAAGAAACCAGAAGATTCAATTGCAAGATCTAAAGATATACCTTCAAGCACTCACCTCCCCGGCAACGGCGCCAGAAAAGAGCTTGATGTCTACTACACAACTTTATTCTTGTAGACACGTGTTGGGCCTCCAAGCGCAGAGTTTAGTAGGACAGTAGCAATTTTCCCTCAAGTGGATGACCTAAGGTTTATCAATCCGTGAGAGGTGTAGGACAAATATGGTCTCTCTCAAATGACCCTGCAACCAAATACAAGAAATCTCTTGTGTCCCCAACACACCCAATACAATGGAAAATTGTATAGGTGTACTAGTTCGGCGAAGAGATGGTGACAAAAGTGTAATATGGATGGTAGAAATATATTTTTATAATCTGAATAAATAAAAACAGCAAGGTAGCAAATAGTAAAGTGGCACAAAAACGGTATTGTAATGCTTGAAAATGAGGCCTAGGGTCCGTACTTTCACTAGTGCAACCTCTCAACCGTGCTAATATAATTGGATCATATAACCATCCCCCAAAGTGTGATGAAGAATCACTCCAAAGTTCCTATCTAGCGGAGAACATAAGAATAAATTGTTTCTAGGGTATGAAACCACCTCAAAGCTATTCTTTCCGTTCGATCTATTCAAGAGTTCGTACTAAAATAACACAAAGCTATTCTTTCCGTTCGATCCATCCTAGAGTTCGTACTAAAATAACACCAAAGCAAATTCATATTCATAGTACTCAATCCAACACAAAGAACTTCAAAGAGTGCCCCAAGATTTCTACCGGAGAAACAAAGACAATAACGTGCATCAACCCCTATGCATAGATTACCCCAATGTCACCTCAGGAATCCGCGAGTTGAGTGCCAAAACATATATCAAGTGAATCAATACGATACCCCATTGTCACCACGACTATTCAATTGCAAGACATATATTAAGTGTTCTCAAATCCATAAAAGTATTCAATCCGATAACAACGAAATCTTAAAGGTAAAAGCTCAATAAATCACAAGATAAAGAGGGGAAAACACCATATGATCCGACTATATTAACAAAGCCTGCGATACATCAAGATCGTGACATGTCAAGAACACGAGAGAGAGAGAGAGAGAGAGAGAGAGAGAGGGAGAGAGAGAGAGAGAGAGAGAGAGAGAGAGATTAAACACATAGCTACTGGTACAAACCCTCAGCCCCGAGGGTGGACTACCTCCTCATCGTTGTGGCCGCCGGGATGATGAAGATGGCCACCGGAGATGATTCCCCCCTCCCCCCCGCAGGGTGCCGGAATGGGGTCTAGATTGGTTTTCGGTGGCTACAGAGCCCTGCAGCAGTGGAACTTCTGATCTAGGTTAACCCCCATGGGTTTCGGAATATTTGGGAATTTATAGTGCAAAGAGGGGGTGCGGGAGGCCACCGAGGTGGGCACAACCCACCAGGGCGCGCCAGGGGGAATATTTGGGAATTTATAGTGCAAAGAGGGGGTGCGGGAGGCCACCGAGGTGGGCACAACTCACCTGGGCGCGCCAGGGCGCCCTGGCGCGCCCTCGTGGGTTGTGCCCCCCTCGGGGCAACCCCCCCAGGTGTTGCTCTGGCCCAATGGATGTCTTCTGGCCCATAAAAATTCTCCGTGGAGTTTCGTTGCGTTTGGACTCCGTTTGGTATTGATTTCCTGCGATGTAAAAAACAAGCAAAAACAGCAACTGGCACTGGGCACTGGGTCAATAGGTTAGTCCCAAAAAATGATATAAAGTTGATATAGAATGATTGTAAAGCATCCAAGAATTATAAAATAACAGCATGAATACTTCATAAATTATAGATACGTTGGAGACGTATCACTTAACGCCAATATTCTTACTAAAGCATAATTACTCATCCACATGACTCACATATCACATCATCATATCTCAAAACTATAAATAAGAATCAAGTTTATTTTGTCCCATGATTTTCAGGAAAGTTTTTATTATATCCTTCTTGGATATCTATCACTTTAGAACTAATTTTCATATGTCACTACAGGAATCAGCTATTTTGCCGTCTGCCACGGCGGACGGCAAAGGCATGAACGGCGGACGACAAAGGCCTTTGCCGTCAGCCGCAGACGGCAAAAGGCTCCGGCAAAGTAGGCTACGGTAAAGAGCTACTTTGCCATCTGCTTCCTGGCGGCTGACGGCAAAGGGCCTTTGCCGTCTGCAGCGGACGGCAAAGAGAGCAGACGGCAATAATTGCGCTGTCAGTCCGTTAAGTGGCTAACGGCAGGCCTTTGCCGTCCGCCGCTGACGGCAAACTTTCTAGTGTCTTTGCCGTCTGCCACTGTAGGCAAACTTTCTAGTGTCTTTGCCGTCTGCCACTGTAGGCAAACTGACCAAATTGGTCAGCTCTCAGGAAGCACAGTTGGCTGCCACGTGGCTTCTTTGCCGTCTGCGGCTGACGGCAAAGAGCCCGTTGCCGTCGGTGGCAGACAGCAAAGAGCCTGCATATTGGCTCTTTTTTCTATTTTTTATTAAATCCAACAATTTTCACAACAAATATATATGACATATATAGATATATTTCACAGGCCTATTTAATAGCAAACATATCACATATATCCAGCACATAAGTTCCATCCATTCATACATAAGCAGGTTCCATCCATTCATACATAAGCAAGTTCCATCCATACATATTACATAAGCAAGTTCCATCCATCCATTCATACATAAGCAAGTTCCATCCATACATAAACAAGCACTCCATAGCTAAGGTGACTAGAATAAGAAGACTAGAACAAGAAGAGTAGAACAAGCACTCCATCCAGCACATAATGAAATCTGCAAAATGGCAAAATAAGAAAGTTAGAAATAGGTGACTAGAATAAGAAGACTAGAACAAGAAGAGTAGAACAAGAAGAAGACTAGAACAAGAAGTATATGTCATTTATGAGCTAACTTACGTGAAATGGATTGTATATGAGCTAACTAAGTTCAAATGGGTCGTTTATGAGCTAGCTAA
Source organism: Aegilops tauschii subsp. strangulata (assembly GCF_002575655.3). NCBI lineage: Eukaryota > Viridiplantae > Streptophyta > Magnoliopsida > Poales > Poaceae > Aegilops > Aegilops tauschii. The sequence goes on along the minus strand of NC_053039.3, from coordinate 58,855,074 downwards.
GGTGAAATGGATCATTTATGAGCTAACTTAGTTGAAATGGGTCGTTTATGAGCTAACTAAGGTCAAATGGATCGTTTTTGAGGTAACTAAGGTGAAATGGATCTTTTTTAGCTAACTTAGGTGAAATGGATCATTTATGAGCTAACTTAGTTGAAATGGATCGTTTTTTAGCTAACTTAGGTGAAATGGATCATTTATGAGCTAATTTAGTTGAAATGGATCTTTTTGAGCTAACTTAGGTGAAATGGATCATTTAAGAGCTAATTTAGGTGAAATGGATCGTTTTTGAGCTAACTTGGTGAAATGGATCGTTTATGAGCTAAATTAGTTGAAATGGATCGTTTATGAGATAACCTAGGTAAGATGGGTCATTTTGGAGCTAACCTAGGTGAAATAGGTCATTTTAAAGCTACCGTAGGTAAAATGGATCATTTAGGAGCTAATCTAGGTAAAATGGGTCATTTTTAGCTAACTTGGATGAACTGGATCATTTATAAGCTAACCAAGGTAAAATGGGTCATTTTAGAGCTAACTTAGGTAAAATGGATCGTTTATGAGCTAACTAAGCTAATTATGCAATTTTTGACATAAGTAAGCTAAGTACAGATCGTTTTAGAGCTAACTTAGGTAAAATGGATGGTTTTGGAGGTCAGTAAGCTTATTAAGTCATTTTGGAGGAGAAGAAGCTAAGTCTAGGTCATTATGGTAAGCATTGGAGGAAATAAAGCTAAGTCTAGGTCTTTATGCATGTGTTAAGCAAAACACTAGATAAACTTACCATGATCCAGGAGGTGTAGGAGCGGGCTGGCTCGTGTCGGTAGCTGGAGAAGGATTGTGCGATGCTTGTCTGGAGTTACGCTGCACCAAAGATCATTTCCAATGTCTTGTTAGCATGATGACACTCAAATGTTAAGACTAGCAAGTAATGTCCATTCAAATTAAACTCACCATGGTCCCAGGAGCAATCACTAGCATCGGCGGAGCGGTCTGACCGGCCTTCTCGCACACAGACTGCACATTTGGTTTTGACGACTCAGTCATACTAGTTAGTAATGAGACAAACACTACATGAATGTTTTGGCTAATCTGCAGAAGAAACTTACCACAAGGAGCTCGTACATGGCCCTTGCCTGCATGTCATTTCGTGCCCTCTCCTCCTCCAACATCTTTGTCGTCCTCTCCTCCAACTCCCGCTGCCTCTCCGCCGCCTCCGCCAGAAGTTTCTCCGTTCTATCTCTCTCACTCTGTATAGCAGCCTGCAACACCACTCACATGACCATTTGTAATCATTGATGGAAGCGCACACAATGTAATGGAGAAAGATAGTTGAGTACGTATCACTAACCTTGATGGCGAGTTGCACTGGCCGTTCACGAGGCCTTATCTCAGGAGCGGAGCTCGACTGGCGCGCCTTGATCTCCGGGAGAGTGCTAGGACAATGGATAAGTCCATCTCCAATGGCTATGGAGCCATGGGACCTCCCGCCACCAGATATCATCACCAGCTCTGGATCAATGGGACCCTGGCTCGGGTTAAAGTCCTCCCCTTTCCTCGCCTTCCCCTCATCTCAATATCTCACGAGCTTGTTGTGGGAGGAGATGTTGGTGAAGTTGTTTGCATCATCGAGGTCAGACTAAGAGAATGCCTTGACTTTCTTGAAAGAGGCAGTGTGGGCCATGGCATACAGGTCGTACACCTCTGGCACCTTATCCACCTTATTATGGCGTGACTGAAGGAGAGAAACAATGTAAATTAGTAATTAAAGGGCTCAAGCTAGCATGATGAATGAATTGCATGAATCATGAAGCAAACCACATACCCAGTTCCGCCCGAACTGATATAAGTTGGAGCTGCCTTGATGGTGTGGCACACCTTCCATTTGGGCACGTTTGTCCTTGGCCTCGTTGTGGAGGGCTAGCCATTCTTTTGAGCACCACTCATTGACCAACACCTCCCAACAATCCATCCGATCCGCACACCATCTCGGAGGCGCCTAAGTTAGCAAATAGAAACTTGAGCGCTACGGCTAAGAATTACTAAATGAAGGAACTTAAGTAGAAGGCCTTAAGAATTACCTTCATGTACTGCTCCTTACTCAGGAACTTATCGCGGCACGCCGGCTTGGTCTTCTTGATACCACGCAAGGCGTAGTAGTCTCGAACAGCCTGCACCCGAGCCTCGTGCCGTAAGTTCTGTAGTAGGCGCTTGCAGACGTTCTCGATAACATGTGCCGCGTCCTCCTCGTATCCCTCCTCACACCTGTAGAATGTCTGCAATCAAATGAGACAATATTGATTAGTACAATTAACAACTAGCTAGTTGAAGATTTTTAAATGTGTAAAGGAGAAATTACCCAGAACTTTCTGATCACCATGTCTGCCCTCGTGTCGCACAAGACACCGTCGATAATCTCATCCGGCGGGGCCGGGGCAGCCAAGTAGTGCTCCCAGCTCAATCCAAGCTCTGGAAGCCGACCCTCACCAGGCAACGTGACAAACCCCGGGAAGTTTTGCCGGCAAAGAACTCCAAGGACGGAGTTGGGCCGGCGGACACTATGATGGTGGTCCCAACCCCTGCAGCATGACAAGGCCAACGCATTAGTTATTTGAAGAAACGTGAATGCAGAAGGTACAAAAATATTAAAGGCACTTACCTCTCCCCATCAGGGAAAATCAACCACCTCTGCTCGCGGGTCGCCGGCACGGACGGGAGCCGTGTAGCACCACGCTGGTAGACGGTGCCCCCCTCCTCCTCAATATCAGTCGGCTCCCCGCCATCATCAGCATGGCCACTCGGCTCCTCGGGCTGATCCGGCCAGGTACCCCATCCAGACGTGTGCTCCTCCGGGGTCTCGTGGGCCGAACTTGTTGGGAATCGTAGCATAATTTTAAAAAAATTCCTACGCTCACCAAGATGCATCTATGGAGTGTACTAGCAACGAGGGGAAAGGAGTGCATCTACATACCCTTGTAGATCGCGAGCGGAAGCGTTCCAATGAACGTGGATGACGGAGTCGTACTCACCGTGATCCAAATCACCGATGACCGAGTGCCGAACGGACGGCACCTCCACGTTCAAAACACGTATGGTGCAGCGACGTCTCCTCCTTCTTGATCCAGCAAGGGGGAAGGAGAGGTTGATGGAGATCCAGCAGCACGACGGCGTGGTGGTGGATGTAGCGGGTCTCCGACAGGGCTTCGCCGAGCTTCTGCGAGAGAGAGAGAGAGAGAGGTGTTGCAGGGGAGGAGGGAGGCGCCCAAGGCTGTAGGTTGCTGCCCTCCCTCCCCCCCCCCCCTTTATATAGGCCCCCTGGAAGGGGCGCCGGCCCTAGAGATGGGATCTCAAGGGGGGGCGGCGGCCAAAGGGGGGAAGGGGTTGCCTTGCCCCCCAAGGCAAGGGGGAAGCCCCCCACCCTAGGGTTCCCAACCCTAGGCGCATGGGGGGAGGCCCAAAGGGGGCGCCCCAGCCCACTAAGGGCTGGTTCCCTTCCACTTTCAGCCCACGGGGCCCTCCGGGATAGGTGGCCCCACCCGGTGGACCCCTGGGACCCTTCCATTGGTCCCGGTACAATACCGGTAACCCCCGAAACTTTCCCGGTGGCCGAAACTTGACTTCCTATATATAATTCTTCACCTCCGGACCATTCCGGAACCTCTCGTGATGTCTGGGATCTCATCCGGGACTCCGAACAACTTTCGGGTTTCCGCATACACATATCTCTACAACCCTAGCGTCACCGAACCTTAAGTATGTAGACCCTACGGGTTCGGGAGACATGCAAACATGACCGAGACGCCTCTCCGGTCAATAACCAACAGCGAGATCTAGATACCCATGTTGGCTCCCACATGTTCCACGATGATCTCATCGGATGAACCACGGTGTCGAGGATTCAATCAATCCCGTATGCAATTCCCTTTGTCAATCGGTATGTTACTTGCCCGAGATTCGATCGTCGGTATCCCAATACCTTGTTCAATCTCGTTACTGGCAAGTCTCTTTACTCGTACCGCAATGCATGATCCCGTGACTAACGCCTTAGTCACATTGAGCTCATTATGATGATGCATTACCGAGTGGGCCCAGAGATACCTCTCCGTCACACGGAGTGACAAATCCCAGTCTCGATCCGTGTCAACCCAACAGACACTTTCGGAGATACCCGTAGTGCACCTTTATAGTCACCCAGTTACGTTGTGACGTTTGGCACACCCAAAGCACTCCTACGGTATCCGGGAGTTGCACGATCTCATGGTCTAAGGAAAAGATACTTGACATTGGAAAAGCTCTAGCAAACGAAACTACACGATCTTTTATGCTATGCTTAGGATTGGGTCTTGTCCATCACATCATTCTCCTAATGATGTGATCCCGTTATCAATGACATCCAATGTCCATAGTCAGGAAACCATGACTATCTGTTGATCAACGAGCTAGTCAACTAGAGGCTTCCTAGGGACACGTTGTGGTCTATGCATTCACACATGTATTATGATTTCTGGACAATACAATTATAGCATGAATAATATACGATTATCATGAACAAAGAAATATAATAATAACCATTTATTATTGCCTCTAGGGCATATTTCCAACAGAACTCTCGTGGGCCGAAGGCCAGTCGACCCGAGGCTCGTGGGCCCAAGACCCGTGGACCGGAGGCTCGTGGACCGGAGTCCGTGTAGCCTCCTCCTCGCACGAGTCCACCCTAGCAGTCACGTGCTCGGGTGAAACAGCTGGGGGTGGCGGCGAGGAAGGCGCCGTAGCAGTCACCCTACCTCCTCTCCCGCGACCACGTGCCCCACCTCCTCTCTTCCTACCTCGTCCCATGCTGGGCACCGCGGTCGACGAAGAAGGGCCCGGCAGTGTCGCCATAGTGTCCAGCAACGCTCGGCGGAGAGGTGTGTGTGGAATGGAAGACCTCACACCACGCGCCGACGAAGAAGGGGCCTTGGCGCGCTCCCGACCAGCGCCCACCATCTTTCAACACCTGCCATGACAAACAGTAAACGAAATTAGTACAACATAAAAAAAAGACCGACATGAATAATAATATGTGTATCACTTAAGTGTATCATCATCAAGTACAACATAAAAAAATTTAATACTTGACACTACTAATAATCTCGATCAGTATCATCAATAAATGCATAATCATCATCATCACTATAATCAATGACGGGCTCATAGGGTTCAGTGGCATCAACATGTGGAAGGCCACCTTGACGTAATCGGTCAAGCAATGACAGGTCATCCGCAGCAGTAACCTCTTCTTGTTCCGGCTCTTCTTCTTCCTCCTCTGGGGTGATGTCGGATTCACTGTCGCTGTCTACTTCAATGTTTTGGGGTGAAGTATAGCGGTTCTTGAAACACTTTTTGGAAAGACGTGTCTCTTGGAAGAATTCTCCTTCATATGTGTCTGGGTTAATGTGAGGTTCATAATCCTCTTCCTTTGGGGGAGATAGTCTAGCACGTGGCGGCACTTCATAAACGACATCCCAACCTTGAAAAGACGTTGAAGTCTTCGACCATGAAAAGACGTTGAAGTCTTGGTACGATTGACATATACCGAAGAAAACTAACGGGGATTTTGGTCTGTGTCTTCTCACCCATACCGTTGTCTACCACAACATACCTGGAAGACTTGCAAATGGGACAATAGTTCAAGTCCGCATAGTCAAGCCTAAACAAGACACATCCTTTCTCACAGGCATGTATCTTATCATAGGGCATCTTCAGTGCACGGAGGATTTTGTCCGAGTGGTACAGGTTTGCAGGCATTACATGGCCTTTGGGTAGAAAGCGTCCAAATACTGTCATCATTGCATCGTAGCATTCTCTGTCCAAGTTGAACTGAGCCTTCAGAGCCATTACTTGTGAGATGGCATCCAACTGACAAAGCTCAGTGTGCTCATGGAGCGGACGTTTTGAAGACTCCAACATTTCATTGAAGGCCTTTGCAGATTCCTCCATCTCCTCGTCCGAATCCCGAGCATCATCGAAGTCTTGCACCATGTTTTCCATCCCGGTACCATGCTCGTCGGTGCGACGACGATCCACCTCAGCTCGGTCACGTTGGGCAGACTCACCATGAAATGTCCACACCGTATAATCGGGCATAAAACCACTCTTCTGCAGGTGTTTGCCCATTTCAGCCTCTGTCCTCTTTTCCCAATTGCCGCACCGTAAACAGGGGCACCAGGTTTTCCTCTGGCCATTTGCAAATGCGGCTCGGACAAACCCCTTGGTTTTTGTGAACCATTCAGTGCTCCATTTGTTCTGACCAGTGTGACCGGTGTACATCCACGCACGATCACTCATCTTGACTTTCAGAGCTACTAGACACGCAACAAATATATATATATATAATTCACCATGTATATATTCATCAGTTGATCTACTTTGTCAATTTTATTACGTCCATGCAACCTACACTCTAATAGGTAATGATAGGTCCTAATCCCACCCGAGTATGTTTAGATTGGCTTCATTTTCCCATGCTATGCTCCGGATCCTACGCAAAATTTCGGCAGCACCTCCCCGCTGTTCTCCTGATACACGTCTCTGCAATAAACAGAGAGGATGTGTACCCAGAGAACAACAGGGGAGGCACTGACGAAACTTATGCGTCAGATCCGGAGCAAAGCATATGGGAAAACGAACCCAATCTAAACATACTCGGGCTGTCCATGGATAGCGTTGGACAATTCGAAAGAATCAAGGTTATAAATATGCAAATGCATGCATATTTATAACTATGACGCTTTTGAACGGGAGACACATATTGGTTACGCATACTGATGATTCAAGACACATATATAGCTAGCTATCAAGTTTCATCGGCACGAACACCGGAACAGAGCAAATAATTAACGAGGGAGGAGGACATGTCATTTGTGCTCACCCACGAACGAAGGGGCAGAGCTCGTCAAACGCACGGCGAGGTCGTCGACCACCAAACCTCGCAGCGATGAAACAACTGCACATTTAAATCTACCCGATCAACACAATTATATATGATGTTTTCATAACAAAATCGAAAAATATATGACCTAACTAATAATTCACAAATATATGACCCTGTCAGGGTGTCGGGGTCGGGGTCGGGGTGTGGGTCGGGGTGTGGTGCCAGGGTGTTGGTGGTCGGGGTAAGGGTGGGTGTGGTGTCAGGGTGTCGGGGTCGGGGTGTCGTGCCGGGGTGTCGTGTCGGGGTCGGGGTGTCGTGTCGTGTCGGGGTGTCGTGTCATGTCGTGTCGGGGTCTCGTGCCGGGGTGTCGTGTCGGGGTCGGGGTGTCGTGTCGGGGTGTCGCGTCGGGGTGGGGGTGTCGGTCGTCGGGGTCGGGGTGTCGGTGGTCGGGGTGTGAGGTGTCGGTGTGTCGGTGGTCGGGGTCGGGGTGTCGGTGGTCTTCTTCTTCTCCTCCTCTCCTCTAGCTTTCTCCTCCTCCTCCTCCTCCTCTCCTCTTTCTTCTTCTTCTTCTTCTTCTTCTTCTTCTTCTTCTTCTTCTTTCTTCTCCTCCTCCTCCTCCTCCTCTTCTTCTTCTTCTTCTTCTCCTTTTTTCTCTTCTTAAACCTAGCACTAAGTAACCTAAAACAAAACAGGAAAAAACTACACCTAAACCTAGCTATTCTTCTTCTCCTCCTGTTCTTCTAATTATTCTTATTTTTTTCATTACTAAACATAAACCTAAAACTAAACTAAACCTAAGACCAAACTAAAAGTAATCTAAACTAAACTAAATATAAAACCAAACTAAAAGTAATCTAAACTAACTAAATCTAAAACTAAACTAAAAGTAATCTAAACTAAAAAACAGAAAAAAAAACAGAAGAAAAAAAAGGAGAAGAGGGGTGCGACCGGGGCTCACCTGCGGCAGGGGTGGGAGGCCTGTGGCACGCTGGCAGGGCCCAGGGGCGCCGGGCGGTGGGGTTGCTCGCCGACGGAGGGGCGCTGGCCGGGCGATGGTGGCGACGGGGCCACAGCTCTGGGGCGGCGGGGTGGCGCTGGCCGGGCGGAGGAGGCGCCGGGCGGTGGTGGCGACGGGGCCGCACGGCTCCGGGGCGGTGGGGTGGTGCTGCGGCGGGGTGGGGCGGCGGCAGCGTCCGGGCGATGGCCGAGCGGAGGGGGTGTCGGGCGGTGGCCGGGCGGAGGGGCTGGGGCGGCGGCAGCGTCCGGGCGGTGGCGACGGGGCTGCACGGCTCCGGGGCGGCGGGGTGGTGCTGCGGCGGGGTGGGGCGGCGGCAGCGTCTGGGCGGCGGCGGTGCTCGACGGCGGTGGTGCGGGCACGGTTGAGTGGGGCGCGGGGTGGAGAGGGGGTGAGAGTGAGGGGAATTGGGGTGGGGAGGCCGTTACGAATTAGTGGGGGCACGTTCTTTGCCGTCCGCTCGCGGACGGCAAAGGGCGAGCATAGCAGAAGGGGAGACGGCCGTTAGCTCGGCCCTTTCTTTGCCGTCCGCCAGCGGACGGTAAAGGACCGGCAGGCGGACGGAAAATATTTTGCTGACGGCAAATAGGCTGGCCTAGCCAAGCCGTGCGCTGTGGGGCCCACCTGGCTCTTTGCCGTCTGCTTTCCAGCTCATTGCCGTCAGCTGGCTGACGGCAAAGAAGCAGCTGACGGCAAATACACTTTTTGCCATCAGCCCTTTCTTTGACGTCCGCTTTGTGGAAGCGGACGGCAAAGAGGCTCTTTGCCGTCAGCTGGCGGACGGCAAAGAGGAGGCAGACGGCAAAATGCTAGATTCCAATAGTGTGTTGCTTTTGATAAGCTTAAACAAATATAAGTGAAGATCATGAGCATAATAATTCTTTCTCTCAAATTAATTTAAGTGAAGCAAGAGAGAATTTCTTGAAAATTTTACTAACTCTCAGATAAATCTAAGTGAAGCAAGAGAGCATTTCTTCAAAAATACTAAAGCACACCGTGCTCAAAAAGATATAAGTGAAGCACTAGAGCAAGTCCATAGCTCATAAAAATTAAAGTGAAGCATAGAGAGCAATTCTAACAAGTCATGACATAATCTTGGCTCTCTCAAATAGGTGTGTCCAGCAAGGAATCAAGACTTCAAACACAAAATAAAACAAGCAAAGACTCTTATCATACAAGACGCTCCAAGCAAAACACATAGTATGTGACGAATAAAAAAATAGCTTTGAGTAAAATACCGATGGTCGTTAGAAGAAAGAGGGGATGCCACTCGGGGGATCCCCAAGCTTAGTTGCTTTCTCTCTTTTGGATAATAGCTTGGGATGCCGGGGCATCCCCAAGCTTAGGCTCTTCTTACTCCTTATTCCTTCATCCATCGTAAGATAACCCAAAACTTGAAAACTTCAATCACACAAAACTCAACAAAACCTTCGTGAGATCCGTTAGTATAACAAAGCAAATCACTACTATAAGTACTGTAGCAAACCAATTTCTATTTTGTTCTTGCATTATATCTACTGTATTCCAACTTTTCTATGGCAAAAACTCATCAAATAAAACCATAGAGCCATCAAAACAAGCACACGATGCAAAGAAAACAGAATTTGTCAAAAACAGAACAGTCTGTAGCAATCTGGATATTTCGGATACTTCTGAAACTCAAACAATTCTGAAAAATTAGGACAACCTGAGAAATTTGTATATTAATGTTATGCCAAAAAGAATTGGTATTTTATCACGCTCTGGTATATAATGAGAATTGTTTTTGTGAGTGCAAAAGTTTCTGTTTTTCAGCAAGATCAAACAACTATCACCCAAGAAGATCCTAAAGGCTTTACTTGGTACAAACACTAATTAAAACACACAAAACACAATCATAACAGTAGCATAATTTTGTTAACACTCAAGAACAGAAAGCAAAAAAGCAAAAATAAATTTTATTCATTGGGTTGCCTCCCAACAAGCGCTATCGTTTTATGCCCTTAGCTAGGCTAAGATTTCAAAGATGCTCACACGAAAGATAATAATTGAAACACAAAGAGAGAATCATGAAACATGTGAAAAACACATTTAAGTCTAACATACTTCCTATGCATAGGAATTTTATAGGAAAACAAATTATCAAGACAAGAAATATCTAGCATACGCAAAGGAGAGGAATAAAACATTGACAATCTCAACATAACGAGAGGAAATTTAATAACATGAAAATTTCTACAACCATATTTTACTTTATCATAATAATTATATGTACGATCATAATCAAATTCAATAATATAGCTATCATATAAAATTTTCTCTTCATGATCCACATGCATAAAAGTTTGATGATCTTCCAAGATAGTGTGATTAACATCAACTAAAGTCATGACCTCTCCAAACCCACTTTCATCAAATATTCCATAAGAGTGAACACTCTCCAAATATGTGGGATTATTTTTACCTAAAGTTGACACTCTTCCAAACCCACTTTCAAAATTATTGCAAATAACATAGTCATCATGAGGCTTGAATAAATTTTCAAGATCATAAGAAGAATCACCCCAATCATGATCATTGCAACAAATAGTGGTCATAGCAAAATTAGCATCCCCAAGCTTGGGGATTTGCATATTATTAGCAAAATTTTAATTAATAGAATTTATAGTAAAATCATTGCAATCATGCTTTTCATTCAAGGAGCTATCATGAATCACTTCATAAAATTTTTTCATCACAATTTTCAGATTCACGAATCTCAAGCAAAACTTCATAAAGATAATCTAGTGCACTCAACTCACAAGAAATTGGTTCATCATGATTGGATCTTGTAAAAATATTAGCACGTGGATGGGGATCCGTATCAATAGATTTTTAGCAAGCGAAGATGCAAGCATATAGAAGGCACATGGCAACATAAGCAAACAAAAGATCTGACAAGAAAAAGGCGAATGAAAAGGAGGGCGAACAAAAATGGCAAATTTTTGTGAAGTGGGCGAGAAGAAAATGAGAGGCAAATGGCGAATAATGTAAATTGCAAGGAGATGAGATTTGTCATTAGGAACCTGGTATATGTTGAAGATCCTCCCGGGCAACGGCGCCAGAGATTCCTTTTGATGTGGCTTGAAGCTACGTCGGTATTTCCCCAAAAGGAAGGGATGATGCAGCATAGCGACGGTAGGTATTTCCCTCAGTGATGAGACCAAGGTTATTGAACTAGTAGGAGAACCAAACAACAACACATAAGTGGCGCCTGCACACAAATAACAACTACTCACAACCCGGCGTATTAAAGGGGTTGTCAATCCCTTTCGGGTAACGGTGCCAGAAATTGGCAAAACCGACGTGAATAAATTGTAATAGATTGATAGATCGAACGCCAAATAAAATAAATAAGAATAAAACGCAGCAAGGTATTTTTGTATTTTTGGTTTAATAGATCTGAAAATAAAATTAAAGGAAAATAGATCGCAAAGGTAAATAATAAGAGAAAGAGACCCGGGGGCCGTAGGTTTCACCAGTGGCTTCTCTCGAGAAAAATAGAAAACGGTGGGTAAATAAATTACTGTAGGGCAATTGATAGAACTTCAAATACTCATGACGATATCCAGGCAATGATCATTATATAGGCATCACGTCCAAGATTAGTAGACCGACTCCTACCTCCATCTGCTACTATTACTCCACACATCGACCGCTATCCAGCATGCATCTAGTGTATTAAGTTCATGGAGAAATGGAGTAATGCAATAAGAACGATGACATGATGTTGACAAGATATATCTATGTAGAGATAGAACCCATCGTTTTATCCCCAGTAGCAATGATACATACATGTCGGTTCCCCTTCTGTCACTGGGATCAAGTATCGTAAGATCGAACCCACTACAAAGCACCTCTTCCCATTGCAAGATAAATAGATCAAGTTGGCCAAACAAAACCCAAATATCGGAGAAGAAATACGAGGCTATAAGCAATCATGCATATAAGAGACCAAAGAAACTCAAATACTTTCATGGATATAAAAAGATAGATCTGATCATAAACTCAAAGTTCATCCGATCCCAACAAACACATCGCAGAAAGAGTTACATCATATCGATCTCCAAGAGACCATTGTATTGAGAATTCAGCAAGAGTGAGAGAGGAAGCCATCTAGCTACTAACTACGGACCCGAAGGTCTACAAAGAACTACTCACGCATCATCGGAGAGGCACCAATGGAAGTTGTGAACCCCTCCGTGATGGTGTCTAGATTGGATCTGGTGGGTCTGCACTCTGCGGCGGCTCGAATTGATTTTCATCGACTCCCCTAGGGTTTCTGGAAGATTGGGGTATTTATAGACCAAAGACGAGGTCCGGGGGCACCCAAGGTGGGCACAATCCACCAGGGCGCGCTTGGGCCTCCTGGCGCGCCCTGGTGGGTTGTGCTTGTTGGGGAACGCAGTATTTCAAAAAAATTACCTACGTTCACACAAGATCTATCTAGGATATGCATAGAAACAAGACGGGAGAGTGTGTCCACGTACCCTCATAGACCGAAAGCGGAAGCGTTTAGTAACGCGGTTGATGTAGTCGAACGTCTTCGTGATTCAACCGATCCTAGCACCGAACGTACGGCACCTCCGTGTTCAGCACACGTTTGTCTCGATGATGTCCCTTGAACTCTTGATCCAGTTGAGGCCGAGGGATTAGCACGACGGCATGGTGACGGCGATGATGAAGTTACCGGCGCAGGGCTTCGCCTAAGCACTACGACGATATGACCGAGGTGTGTAACTGTGGAGGGGGGCACCGCACACGGCTAAGAGAAGACTTGGTGTGGCTTTGGGGTGCCCCTGCCCACGTATATAAAGGAGGGAGGGAGAGAGGCCGACCCCCTAGGGGCGCGCCAAGATTATGGAGTCCTACCAGGACTTCCAAGTCCTCGTAGGAATCCCTTTCCTTTTCGGAGTAGGAGAGAAGGAAAGAGGGAAAGAGAGACAGAGAGGGTAGGAAAAAGCAAGGGGGCGCCGCCCCCTTCCCCTAGTCCAATTCAGACCCATGAGGGGGGGGGCGTGCACCACCTCCCCTTGCCCTGTCTCCTCTTTTCCCGTATGGCCCAATAAGGCCCATTACTTCTCCCGGTGAATTCCCGTAACTCCCCGGTACTCCGAAAAACACCCGAATCACTCGGAACGTTTCCGATGTCCGAATATAGCCTTCCAAATATATGAATCTTTACCTATCGACCATTTCGAGACTCCTCGTCATGTACGTGATCTCATCCGGGACACCGAACAAAATTCAGTCATCAAATCACATAACTCATAATACAAATCGTCATCGAATGTTAAGCGTGCGGACCCTACGGGTTCGAGAACTATGTAGACATGACCGAGACACATCTCCGGTCAATAACCAATAGCGGAACCTAGATTCTCATATTGGCTCCTACATATTGTAGGAAGATCTTTATCGGTCAAATCGCATAACAACATACGTTATTCCCTTTGTCATCGGTATGTTACTTGCCCCATATTCGATCGTCGGTATCCTCATACCTAGTTCAATCTTGTTACTGGCAAGTCTCTTTACTCGCTCCGTAATGCATCATCCCGTGACTAACTCATTAGTCACATTGCTTGCAAGGCTCATAGTGATGTGCATTACCGAGAGGGCCCAGAGATACCTCTCCGATACACGGAGTGACAAATCCTAATCTCGATCTATGCCAACTCAACAAACACCATTGGAGACACCTGTAGAGAATCTTTATAATCACCCAGTTACGTTGTGATGTTTGATAGCACACAAGGTGTTCCTCTGGTATTCGGGAGTTGCATAATCTCATAGTCAGAGGAACATGTATAAGTCATGAAGAAAGCAATAGCAATAAAACTAAATGATCATAATGCTAAGCTAACGGATGGGCCTTGTCCATCACATCATTCTCTAATGATGTAATCCCGTTCATCACATGACAACACATGTCCATGGTCAGGAAACTTAACCATCTTTGATTAACGAGCTAGTCAAGTAGAGGCATACCAGGGACACTCTGTTTGTCTATGTATTCACACATGTACTAAGTTTCTGGTTAATACAAATCTAGCATGAATAATAAACATTTATCATGATATAAGGAAATATAAAACAACTTTATTATTGCCTCTAGGGCATATTTCCTTCAGTGCCCCCCTCCGAGCACCCCCCAAGCGTAGCCTTGGCCCATTAGGTGTCTTCTGGTCCAAAAAAAATCTCCCTAAAGTTTTGTTGCATTTGGACTCCGTTTGGTATTGATTTCCTGCGATGTGAAAAACATGCAGAAAACAGCAACTACCACTTGGCACTATGTCAATATGTTAGTACCAAAAAACGATATAAAATGATTATAAAACATCCAACATTGATAATATAACAGCATGGAACAATCAAAAATTATAGATACATTGGAGACGTATCAGCTATCGACGGCAAAACAGCCAAAAAAACCCAAAGAGGTTTTCAAATCTTCCACTCTTTTACCCTTTATTTTGGTTTCCATTACAAATAAAAGGGCACGACCTTCTTGCTTCACCGCTTTCTGAAGCTCTCGAACTGACCAAGGGTTCCCAAGCCCTCGGCAGTTCCAACTTCACGTACTCATTGGCTCAGGCAGCGCTGACTAGCAGCCGCTGTCGAGTTTTCAGAAGAAGGTGGGGTTGGACTTTTATTGTTTGGGTCCCTCTCTGTATTTTCCTCAGTTTGATCATCTCCCTTGGTGCCTGCTGAGAAGACCGTACCCTCCATGCTCTTGTCACCCTCCTCACCCGACCATGTGTAATGGTTAGAGTAGGTTTCTGTGCCACAGGTTTGTAAACCTGCACCGGCTATGGTCCCCCTTTCCTTTTGTTCTGCACAGGTTTGGCTGGAGAAGTAACATCTTGACCGAACGGTATTCCCTAGTGTTGTTCTATGTCTCCTGTCTTTCCTTCGTCGTGCTGTCAGCAGAGCTTGCTTTTTGCGGTCCTCACTAGCCCGCAGGCTTGGCTTGAACGGTAGATCACCGTTCTCGTCTCTTGTACCCGGAGTAGGGCAATAGAGATCAGAGTGCCCTAGTTGGCCACACGCGAAAAAAAAGTATGGAATCTGTTCATACTCGATATCATACCAGTCCATCTTATTCCTCTTTGCCGAATCAATCACGATCCATCTGCGGGGAGGTTTCTTGACATTGATTGTAACTCTAGCCCGAAGAAAACCTCCTACAGGATCCATCTGAACTACTGTTGACTCCTTGCCAATCTGTTGAGCAATAGCCAGACCCCATGTATCAGTCCTTACGTTATTGGGTAGGTTCACTACCCTCGCCCAGATCTGTAGTTTATCAAACCTCAACTCTGATGGCTGCATGTACGACCCGGATTGCTCCAGGATCACTGCATGCTTGCTTATGTGTCAGGGGGATCATTCCCAAACGCGATTACGATCACGCTTGGACGCAAATTCGGTGACAAACATGTTTTCCCCCCCAATGGACGAAACTCCAAGCCCCTCGGGTTACCCCAAGCTGGACGTAGGGCGTTGGTGATTGTTTGGATGTGGAATAGATTCCTGAACAACACCTTGCCCGACAGGAGCCACTTTGGTGCAGCATCATCATCCAGATCATTGATCACAAGCGGAGTCGCCTCCTCCTCGAATATGTCAAGTTTCTCAAGCGCCTCCTCCATCTGCGCCCTAGCGGAGTGCGGGGATGAAGCGTCGTTGTTGCCAGAACCTCCCGGAGCAGATGCTCTTGCCATCGTCTGCCCCAACGCTGGTTGGCCCCGCCAATGAGATCTGCGGGCGCCGTCAGTTCCACTCGTATCCTAATCGCCTTGGGAGGGTTTTATGGTTTCGGGGAAAAAAGCCATGCCTAGACACTGGCACTACCGGACCTACGCCGACGGCCAAAACTATGCCGACGGCTGCCGTCGGCCTACTTGGAGCTATGCCGACAGCCTAGTCCTGGCCATCGGCTTATCTTGGCCGTCGGGCTACCTCGATCTACGCCGATGGCAGCCGTCGGCATAGAACGGCCGTCAACCTAGATGCAGACACGCCGACGGCAGCCGTCGGCATACCTATGGCCCCGCGACCCCGCCCATGACCAGCGGCTAACGCCGTCAAACCTATGCCGACGGTCGGGACGGGCGGCCGTCGACATATCTCCGCACGCCACGTCACCGATCCGCGGCGTAGATATGCCGACGGTAGCCGTCGGCATAGGCGCCACATCACCGATCCGCAGCACGGCGCCCACCTAAACCCTACCGTCTCTATGCCGACGGTATTTTTTTTACATGTGTTTTTTTACATATGTTTTTATGCTTTTTTTATGTATTATATGAATATATATGTAGTTTGTAATTTTTTTTCCATAGATTATGAATATATATATATATATATAGTTTGTATTTTTTCGACCACATTAATAATGTGCCGTCATGTTCTTTTGAATATAG
Source organism: Aegilops tauschii subsp. strangulata (assembly GCF_002575655.3). NCBI lineage: Eukaryota > Viridiplantae > Streptophyta > Magnoliopsida > Poales > Poaceae > Aegilops > Aegilops tauschii. The sequence goes on along the minus strand of NC_053039.3, from coordinate 58,838,705 downwards.
GTCCTTATATTTTATTAAAATCAAAAATAGTTATGCCGACAGAAGTATTGTGGCGGTTGCAAACGCCCGGCACCCGTCTCCGGAGTGTGACCCCCTCACGTCCGCGGTGTGCCCCCTTCACGGACGGCGCCACCACCAGCATCTGGAGGGCGGAAACAGCCGCATCGGGTCTATACGGAGGGGACGTTGCTCCCAAGTGTTTCTATGGGATGACCTACCACAACCGGTGGTGTTGTGGCATGTCCGAAGAGGCGGCATGCATCTCCGGGGCGTGGCCCCCCTAACGGACGGCACCTGGAGGGGGGAAACGGACGCATCGGGTCTACACGGAGGGGATGTAGCTGTCGGTTTGGCCCGGATGTTGCTCCCAGGTGTCCCGCTGGGCTGACCTGAGACAACCGGGTGGAGAGGTCCACTGTTCAAAGCCCGTCCGTGGAAAGTCAAAGGGCTAGATCTCGTGGTCAACCGCTCCAGGGTTAGGCGGGACGGTGGCCCTAGGGGGTAGCAATGCCACCGGAGCGTCGCACCGGCCCCTCATACATGCGGGTGGTGTTGTGGCATGTCCGAAGAGGCGGCACGCGTCTCCAGGACGTGGCCCCCTCACGAACGGCACCGTCGCCGGCACCTGGAGGGGGGAAACGGACGCATCGGGTCTACACGGAGGGGATGTAGCTGTGGGTTTGGCCCGGATGTTGCTCCCAGGTGTCCCTCTGTGCTGACCTAACACAACCGGGTGAAGAGGTCCACTGGTCAAAGCCCGCCTGTGGGAAGTCAAAGGGCTAGATCTCGTGGTCAACCACTCCAGGGTTAGGCGGGACGGGGGCCCTGGGGGGGGGTAGCAATGCCACCGGAGCGTCGCACCGGCCCCTCATACATGCGGGGTGGTGTTGTGGCATGTCCGAAGAGGCAGCACGCGTCTCCGGGGTGTGGCCCCCCTTACGGACGGCGATGACACGGTAGTAGTCGTTCTGCGGTAACGGTGCAGCGTGAATATTGTTAAATACTCGGATCGCGATAAAATCATGAGTTTTTTACACGACGTGGGCACATGTGCTATAGGAACGATGGTAATTTTTTATTATTTTTGATGATGGAGAAGTATTCGAACAATTCCCTCTACGCAGATAACCCTTCGCATGTCTACAACTGTGACCGGCGGCCTCCATGGGCTAGCATGCCGCCAATCTTGCGTACGCGGCTTCTCACAATTCTGAAGGTGTTGTGGCGGTTGCAAACGCCCGGCATGCGTCTCCGGGGCGTGGCCTCCCAGCTCACGGACGGCGCCGCAGCCGGCTCCTGGAGGGGGGAAACGGACGCGTCGGGTCTACACAGAGGAGATGTAGCTGTCGGTTTGGCCCGGATGTTGCTCCCAGGTGTCCCTCTGTGCTGACTTGACACAATCGGGTGGAGAGGTCCACTGGTCAAAGCCCGTCCGTGGGAAGTTAAAGGGCTAGATCTCGTGGTCAACCGCTCCAGGGTTAGGCGGGACGGGGGCCCTGGGGGGAAGCAATTCCACCGGAGCATCGCACCGGCCCCTCGTACATGCGGGGTGGTGTTGTGGCATGTCCGAAGAGGCGGCACGCGTCTCCAGGACGTGGCCCTCCTCACGCACGGCGCCGTCGCCGGCACCTGGAGGGGGGAAACGGACGCGTCGGGTCTACACGGAGGGGATGTAGCTGTGGGTTTGGGCCGGATGTTGCTCCCAGGTGTCCCTTTGTGCTGACCTGACACAACCGGGTGGAGAGGTCCACTGCTCAAAGCCCGCCCGTAAGAAGTCAAAGGGCTAGATCTCGTGGTCAACCGCTCCAGGGTTAGGCGGGACGGGGGCCCTGGAGGGTAGCAATGCCAACGGAGCGTCGCACCGGCCCCTCATACATGGGGGGTGGTGTTGTGGCATGTCCGAAGAGGCGGCACACGTCTCCGGGGTGTGGCCCCCCTCACGGACGGCGATGCCATAGTAGAAGTTCTGCGGTAACTGTGTGGCGTGAATATTATTAAATACTCGGATCGCGATAAAATCATAAGTTTTTTACATGACGTGGGCACATGTGCTATAGGAACGATGGTAATTTTTCATAATTTTTGGTGACGGAGAAGTATCCGAACAATTCCCTCTACGCGGATTGCCCTTCGCATGTCTACGACTATGGCCGGCGGCTTCCGTGGGCTAGCATGCCGCCAATCTTCCGTACGCGGCTTCTCACAAGTCTGAAGGTGTTGTGGTGGTTGCAAACGCCTGGCACGCGTCTCCGGGGCGTGGCCTCCCAGCTCACGGACGGCGCCGCCGGCGGCACCTAGAGGTGGGAAACGGACGCGTCGGGTCTACACGGAGGGGATGTAGCTGTGGGTGTGGCCCGGATGTTGCTCCCAGGTGTCCCTGTGTGCTGACCTGACACAACCGGGTGGAGAGGTCCACTGGTCAAAGCCCGCCCGTGGGAAGTCAAAGGGCTAGATCTCGTGGTCAACCACTCCAGGGTTAGGCGGGACGGGGGCCCTGGGGGGGGGGGGGGGGTAGCAATGCCACCGGAGCGTCGCACCGGCCCCTCATACATGCGGGGTGGTGTTGTGGCATGCCCGAAGAGGCGGCACGCGTCTCCGGGGTGTGGCCCCCCTCACGGACGGCGCAGCCGCCGACATGTGGAGGGGGGAAACGGACGCGTCGGGTCTACACGGAGGGGATGTAGCTGTGGGTTTGGCCCGGATGTTGCTCCCAGGTGTCCCCGCGCGAACCATCTCCCTTCGACGGACTTGGATCCGCCCCCACCCCCACCCCCACCGTCGACGACCCCCCTCCCCCTTCACTTAGCTGACCTACTAAGCTCCAGATCGAGCACGCGAGGCGGCGGCCATGCGCTCCCAGACCCGCGACCAGGCCACGGCCTCGGCGGACGAAGCTGCTCGAGTTCGGCGCCTCCCCTCCCCTCCCCTCTGTGTGGTTCCGGGAGAGGAGAGGGCCGAGCGGTTAAAAAACATTAAAAATCTATATAGAATAATAATACATAAAAAAACATAAAAAAGGAAAAATATAACTATAAAAAACATTAAAAATCTGTATGAAATAAAAAACATAAAGAAGGAAAAATATAAACTATTAAAAACATTAAAAAACGAAAAATATAACTAGCCGTCGGCATAGCTGCGGCCATATGGGACGTGTCACGCGGATCGGTGACATGGCGTCTATGCCGACGGCAGCATTCGGCATAGACTGCCTTGTCCCCTCGCGCGGCGTCTGCTCCACTCATTCTCTCCCAGCTCCCCGCCACGACCCCGCGAACTGCTCGCCGCCGCCGCCGACTCCCCGCCCCTTGTCGCCGCCGCCGCACTCGCCCCCGCCCCCTGTCGCCGCCCACTCGCCTCGCCCGCGCCCCCTGCCACCCCCACCCGCATCGACGCCGCCTCATCCCACCGCACCCGCGTCGCCTGCCGCCTCCCCTCCCTCGCTCCAGCCGGTGGGGGGGTGGTGGGTGTGGTGAGTTGCTCGCGCGCGCAACCAGGGAGAAGAGGGAGTTGGGCGTGGCGGCGGCCGACGGGGGACGAGGCTCTCTGCTACGTGCGCGACAGAGGTGAGTTTTCTAGCGCTTTGGCCATTGAGTTGCTGTCTGCGCGCACCAATTTTTGCATCCACGGGGAAAAATCTCTACTGGAGCATGGGTTTGAGATTTGCTAGTCAAGGGAGAAAAGGATTCGAGTTTCACGATGGGTTTGATGGATGCATGAGCTTCGGGAATACACACTATAAATGTTTCAGGTTGTAGGCAACAATTTACAGAGGAGTTTTTTTGGTAGGCAACACACAGAGAGATAAGAGGCAAAAATACTGCATTATATTTTCATCATATGTGTGTCCAGTAGGCAAATTCTGTGTGATATATGTGTTCATATAGCTTTTATCTTAGCATGTCAATATCTGCGTTTTCAGCAGGCAATACTGTAACCTATCTGCATTCATAGTAGCTTTTTGTTCAGCATATATATGCGCCTTCAGTAAGCAAAATGATGTAATATCTGTGATCATATAACTAGAACCCACCACTTGTTTTTTCAGTAGGCAACATAATTAGGATCTTGTTTTTGTGCAGTCAATATGCGTTTAGCAGGCAATATTGTCGAATGCGCACTCATTTAGGCCCAATTCTCGGATATCTGGAAATACAGAGGGGCGAGGGTTGCTGAAATCGAGAAATTTTCAGAGCAAAACTCAAATTCCGACAGACAATCAACAGCTAGAGGTCTTAGATATGTCTCCCACGCACAAATCCTCACCCCACCATTTTGGATTAGGGAAGGATTAGAGGTGCAGCAGCACACAGTCATTGAGAGGGAGGAAGTGCAGCAGCTCATAGTTGCTTGGATTTTGGGGCGGTAGGCAACAATTCATGTCGCCATCCCATCAGATCCCAGGGATGTAGGCAATAGTATGCAGTGTTTTTACTTTTAGGCAATAGAAGATTTAAAACTAGGCAATAATCGTGGATTTATAGGCTGTTTTTAGAGTGTGTTTCATGCTGGCAAACAACAACAGCAGATACAAATCAGGCTGTGTATGAAATTAGGTCAAGTGTGGGGTGCATGTTTTTCTATTTTTCCTAATTATGTCCGCTGTGCTTGCCTACATTTTATATCAACTGAAGAAAAACAAAGAGAGCACCTGCCATCTTCTAGGCAATATAATATGTTTTTCCAGGCAATACGATGTGTTCTTCTAGCTTTTTGATCTGTTACTATAAGCGGGAGTTACAAATGATATCTCTACAATATGTGGTAGTACAAGTCTGTATTTTTCTGCAAATCCCCTCATGCTATTCTTAGTGCTGCAAAAAAGTCAGTTAAGTTCAGTCAAAAGTTTGCTCTATTATCTCTGCTGGGATTTGTTCCTACCTTTTTGCTTGAGATATCTGTTGTCGTACACATTTAGCGAAGGTCTCTTACATGAAATCATGCAATAGTAGGGTTGCTCTGGTTTTTCTATTTTTTAATTCAGTAGATGTGCAGATTTAGCAAAGTGCAGTACTTGAGCATAGTCACTTCTCTCTGAGAGTAAATGAGCATGTGTAAGTGTAGGGCTGGCCTTTTCATACCTAGCAGCCTTAGTTTATCTCCAAGGAACTATTGTAGTTCCAGACATTATTGTAGGCATTTTTGGATATATGCAGGCATCTTTTCAACTGCAGATTGTCAGACATTTTTTTAGGCATTTTTGGGTGATACGTAGGCATCTTAATTGTACTTTTAGACATTATTGTAGGCATCTTTTCAATTGTAGAATTTCTGACATTTTTTTTGTAGGCATCTTTGGTTAATACGTAGGCATCTTAATTGTAGTTTCAGAGATTATTATAGGCATCTTTAAGTCAAAACAGGGGGTAGGTCCATCATGAGCACTTTTGATATACATGCACTTTTGATAGATGAATGAAATGGAAGAGAGTATAAATGTGAAAAAAATTAAGTGCACAATGTGAGATAGATAGATGTTAGATGAATGGATATTTGTGTAGTTTTACTATGTTTTTAGATACATACTCAATATTATAGATATATGTATTGTGAAGATGAGATGAGAGGGAAGAGTACACTTTTTGTGAAGATAGATAGACGAAAGTTAAAATTTGGATATGATGAGTGGTTACTTCATCATGTTGATCTTGCTAAAAGAAGTTTGTGATATGATGTGATGTGTGATGATGCTTTATATGTGATGTGATGACCTAATTTTTTTCATTTGGTGGAATTTAGAGGATTTTTGGTGTTGCCTCCGGTGGAATGATAGTTGACGTTGGAGCTCTTGGTCTTCGACTGTCCCTTCGTTGATCGACTACATCATCTACATCCGAGGGTGAGCTACTAATCCATCACCTCATACGTTCTTTTAATCATGTCACTAGATTAAATTTTCACATCAAGTCGCGTAACCTAGGTCTCCCGTCTGAAAGGGTTGCATCGATAAATATGCATTCAATTGCATATTTATCACCGCAGCTCTTTCGGATTGTCCAGCGCTTTCCACGGACAGCCCGAGGATGTGTAGATTGGGTACGTTGTTCATGCTCTACCCCGTTCCGAGACAGGATTTCGGCGGCGCCTCTCTGTTGTTCTCCGGATGCACATTCTCTCGGCATTTTGCCAAGGCGTGTATTTGAAGAACAGCGAGGAGGTGCTGCCGAAATTTTGTCTCAGAATGGGGTAGAGCATGGACAACGTACTCAATCTACACATTCTCGGATGGGATTAGGACCCATCTTTAACTATTACTGACTTTTCATTGTTTCAAGCAGTCAACTATATGTTTCGTGCTCACATGTCATGCTTCCAAAATTTGCATAGGTTGTTCCTCGTTGGTGCTATGGAAGGCATGACGGATGGGCGGGTTTGGTGGATAGGTGGCTCGGCGACGATGCAGAGTTTGGTGCCAAGAGCATCAAGGGCCGGGCTAACCGTGGAAAAGACGGCACACACGGCCAAGGAAACAAGAACCACTGGGGCTTCAAGGCCATGAAGGTATATCTATATGCATGATGCATTTTTATTCTTCTTTACCGTCATGTTCTTATGTATGGCTAACTTCTGTTTGACATTGCAGGAAGACAAGTTGAAGAGGCCGCTCTCAGACATTGAGTCGTGGAAGCTGGCCTGCGAGCGGAGTGATCGCGAGGATGGCGAGAGCCAATACTACGGCAAGACCGAGGAGCACCTGGAGTCTTACACTCAGAACTATCAGAAGTTGCATCCGGATGTTCCTGTTCCTGAGGTCGCCCAGTCTCAGATCGACGACGCGGCGGTGGTGGCCATCCAGGGGAAGTCACATGGCCGGTATCCGTGTTTCGATGGCTTGATGACTCCTTCGATCTCGTACACACGGCTTCGGGCTACCAACCAGAGCCAGTTAGAGAGTACGATGTCGATGATGATAGCCGTGCATGTGGCCGTCGTGCCATACTTTTATGTTCATGAATGTTTCATGTCTTGCACTACTTATATGTTCATGAACTTTCGCCGGTGATGATCTTTAGATGATGAACTTGACTATGTTTAAATGATGATGATGAACTTGAGTATGTTTAGATGATGAACTGTCATATTTCTGCATAATCCCATATTATTCTGCTTTGAAATGCTGTCAAATGAATGGAAAAAGAGAAAACAGGGAAAAAAACTATGCCTACGGCAAAGCCGTCGGCATAGATGAGCCAGGGCTTCCCAGGGCTTGCCACGTGGCAGGGCTATGCCTACGGCAAAGCTGTCGGCATAGATTCCATCTATGCCTACGGCTTTGCCGTAGGCATAGCCCTGCCACCAGGAGGCACCACGGAATGCCACGTGGCAGATGTATGCCGACGGCTTTGCCGCCGTCGGCATACCTCTGCCACGTGGCATTCCGTGAATCGTCAGCGCTTTTGACGGCGCCGTCCGTTGCCGTCAGGCGAAAAACACTGCCGACGGTAAACTATGCCGATGGCTGACGCTTGGCCGTCGGCATAGGCCCCTATGCCGACGGCTATACTATGCCAACGGTCTGACAAGACTACGCTGACGTGATCTACGCCGACGGGGCTCGGCATAGGCCGCGAGTCCGGTAGTGTGGCTTGCGCCTGCTCCACCCATTCATGCCGTATGTAACAGAAGAGTTATGGCAGCGTCTTCCTTAGCACAAAGGTTCTTGCAGGAAAGGTTCTATCATGTTATCAAAATACCCATCTATTGTTAAGGTAACACTCCTGATGATTGTAAGTAAATCCAGAGAACTTCACCTTTAGATACCTATATTTACCAGTGGGAAGGCACTATTCTTTATCACAGGAATGGGCATATGATAATCTTGAAAACGAAATCAATATGGTCCTCCTAGACACTATGAACAAACTAAGATCCCTGAGGCCACCAAGGAATACAAATGAAAGGTTGATCAACTTTCTGGACTTTCTGTTTCTGTATCATGCAGGCTAACTGCTTGATTGCCTCTTGTTCAGCACATCTGGCTTGCTGAAACATAATATCCTATTGCCTTTTCTTTCATGTACAGGCGACCTACTTTTGCACTTTGCCGAAGCCAAGAGATTGCTGCCATTGTTCAATGCTATCAATCTTTAGCCGTAACTCTTTCTTCTATCTCGTCTCTTAAGGTTTTCACTTTACACTTTCATGTGATTATTCTTTTTATATTGGGGAAGTGCCTGTTTTTTCTGCCATGCCATCTGAAATTAGTTTGTACTCTGTTCTTTGTAATTTATGCTGAAACCATAAGTGGAGCTATCATGTAGTGGACTTTAACCACTGATGTGATATTGAAAATTCTGCAGCTCAGAGAGTGATCAAACTCCACCTAATTGCGCAACTGCTGTCGTGAACAAAGATCTGAGCGTGTACCTCCAGTTTCATGGAGCTCTAAATGCGGAAGCTGAGCATGAAAAGCTAAAGAAAAAGAGAGACGAAATTTAGAAGTAAGTCTACATTGTCTCTTCCAGCTGGTTTGAACAGTGAAGATATATGCCTTAGGCTTATTTTTGTACTTGATTGTATCAGTAAGTAGCATGGTTTGTTGTGGATGTGTGCAGGCGACGGCATGCCCTGTCACAGAGGATGGATGCTTCGGGCTACAGAGAGAAGGCTCCTCAGGGCGTCCAAGAGGAGGGCATGAGAAAACTGTCCGCCTTGTTGGAGCAACTGGAGGTCATCGGTGAAGCTGAAAAGAAGCTAGACGCGAAAACTGTCGATGCTTGATGAGCATCTCTGTTGTGATTTGTGATGTGGCGTTTTTGTATATACGTTGAAGTCACAATTGTCACTGGCAATGCTCAGATTTGTAGAAAGTCGAGTGGAAGGTTGGGGCTTCATTCCAGTTCCACCACATTTTACAGCGCGAAGAATATTACTTAAAACTCGCAGATTTGCATGTGTATACGCAACAGATTAATTTTGAGCATTTTTCTTTTTAAATATGTATTGCCTCTTATAACCACCGGCAGACATGCACCGTTTCCCTTTGTGAATATCTTGTGTGCTTTGTTATTTGTACCGAGCACGGACTTGGACGAATTTAAATTATTTGTGCATGGTATGTATGTTTGTACTCCAACTTATGTGTGGAATAGCAAAGTTAAAAAGGAAGCAAAATTAAGAAACCATTGTGAACACAGGTGCATGTCACAGAAGGTGTTTTTGCTTGGTGCTCGTAGTATGAAGAACGTGTGCTTATCCATCAGTGTAGTGAGTTTTTGCACAAAAAGTCCATTGGTGTGGTGTGTATGACCGTTCCGGTGGACGACCGCCATAGCCTTACCTTGCTTCCACCCAGAGACTGTACCTCCTGCCTTGAGAGAGTAAAGTTCTATCTCCAGAACCATACATTCCACCGGGCCAAAAACCTTGGCGCGAAGTTCATGGAAAACGAGCGTTCAATACAAGGTTCCCACCTTCACGCATGATATTATGAAAAGTAATTCATGTCTCAGGCCAAAGCTTGGTCAGCAAGAGTTATCCACATACATGGTATTTATTTACAAAAGTTAATGCGTAGCATAATCGGAGAAAACATTTAACGCATTCAAACCTAGTAGATCCTAAGAAAGCATTTATAATGCATTAAAACCCGGATCCTCTATATAAACGCATACCACCAAGGCTCAGGAGTAAACATTGCAACAACACCACCCAGATCCAGATTAGAAAGAAGCTCCAGCATCTCCTCATGGCAATCTTCGGCAAGAGTACTAGCGTTGTGTGCCTCATAGCCCTAGTGCTCATGGCCACCGTTCTCTCCTCACGTGCCTTCTACCATGGTTCGTTTTTTTCATCAATGATATTAGTTCTAATCTGAAAATCCACTTTTACATAGTGTACATTTTGCGGTCATGAGACATGTGGATATTAGTATCACCGCATCCACTATTTCTAGATCTGTCAAGTACTTGATGCAATTTTGGCAATTAACCTACACTAATGCATCTGATTCTCAGGATGCGACATCGGTCCATTTCCCGGGGAAAAGTGTCCCGAGCTATGTGAAAAAGCATGCGGTAAGCCCGGCGCTTGCTCATCAGACGGTCCAGAGTCTTACTGTTGCTGCGAACCAGTACGCCAAGATGGATCCATGAGGCCTCAGGAGGTTGCTGAAATGATACAAACATAATGTCACGGATCACCAGAACCATGTCGAATAAATGTGCTAGCTCTTGATGTTGATGTAGTTAAACAAATAATGAATTTTCTTGTCAATCTGTTGTTGTGTTTGTCTTTTCTCTTAAGTAGTATATGGGTTAGTCTAGGGTGGCCTAGTTAAAGTGACTCAATCAAATATAAAAACGGACAAAAAGAAAAAAGAAAATACTCTCACAAATCTCCACGCAAAATCAATTATATAGGACTTAGATGTGCAATACTTAGAGCATATCTAGAGGCCCGGCCATGCGGGACCTATAAGCGGCCATGGACCAGCCCTTCTAGCAGCCCGTCTTGAAAGACTACGTCTGAGAGGTCACCGAGGATCGGGAGAAGTGCGCAGTCATTCGTGCGTGGGGCGAGTCCCTCTTCAAGTTCGTCCACCCTAGGGATGCCGAGGCTGAGGGCAGCCGAGGCCGCATGTGGTCACGTCAGAGCTTCACACGGAGGGGGCCGTCGGATTTCGGCACCGATCACCAATAGTCACTAGTAGAAAAAAGGGTTTTTTGTCCCGGTTTATAAGGGCCTTTAGTCCCGGTTCTGGAACCGGGACTAAAGGGTCGTTACTAAAGCCTCCCCCTTTAGTCCCAGTTCTTACACGAACCGGGACTAAAGGCCGTCCACGTGGCCGCAGCCTGGAGCTCCACCTTTAGTCCCCGTTGGTGTTACCAACCGGGACTAAAGGAAATTTTATGATTTTTTTTTAAATTTTTTTTGAATTTTTTTTATTTTCAAATTTCTGAATTATTTTAACCTCTAATCTCTAATCACCATCCCTCATCATTGCTCAATTTAACCTCTAATCTCTAATCACCCCTCATCATTCTAAAGCATCTAACTTCCCGGACGGTCACCCATCCTCTCACTACTCCAGCCTGAGCACGCTTAACTTCCGGGTTCTATTCTCCCTCGTTTCCAAGTCTACACTTGTTGTTTTCCTAACAATAGTAAGATGTCAATCCTATTAACCCTCAGGAATTTAACTTGAGCATGAAGCCACACATTTCACTGTTTGAGTTTGAAACTATTGTTTTAAAAAACAATAATTATTTAGTAACACTAATATTTCTTGAATAAGTAGTTTGACCATAGTTTGACCATAGTTTGACCACAGTTTGACCAGATTTGACCAAAATTCAAAAAAACTGAAATAATTATTTAGTAACACTAATATTTCTTGAATAATTAGTTTGACCATTGTTTGACCACAGTTTGACCAAAATTCAAAAAAACTGAAATAATTATTTAGTAACACTAATATTTCTTGAATAAGTTGTTTGACCATAGTTTGACCACAGTTTGACCAGATTTGACCAAAATTCAAAAAAAACTGAAATAATTATTTAGTAACACTAATATTCTTGAATAATTAGTTTGACCATTGTTTGACCACAGTTTGACCACAGTTTGGCCAGATTTGACGAAAATTCAAAAAAAATGAAATAATTAGTTAGTAACACTAATATTCTTGAATAATTATTTAGTAACAGTAATACTTCTTGAATAAGTAGTTTGACCATAGTTTGACCAAATTTAACAAAAATTCAAAAAAAAACTGAAATTTGAGCATAACTTTTTTTCCTTTTAGAATTTGAGGATTCTAAAAATTTGCAAATAAGCCGTAGGCGGTCAAAATCGGATGCGGATTTTCGTGCTGAACATTTTGATATATTATACGTTTTTTTCTGGCATCGTATGCAAAAGATATAGCCGTTTTACATTTTCCCTACAGTTTTTGCAAAACATGTCCAAATTTAAGTTTTTAAATTTTCCTAACTAGTACATGTAGTAACATAACTACATCTGGAAGGATTTTAAGTTTTTAAGTTTTTATCATTTTCTTTTGCTTTTTACATAACTGAAAAGGCGATCCACCAGGGGGGTACTACCGGTTGGTGGCTCGAACCGGAACTAAAGGTCTAACCTATAGTACCGGTTGGTGCCACGAACCGGTACTATTGGGCATCGCACCCTTTAGTCCCAGTTCGTGTCTCAAACCGGGACTAAAGGGCTCTGGTGAACCGGGACTAATGCCTTAGCCGCATGAACCGGGACCAATGCTCACATCAGTCCCGGTTCGTGACTGAACCGGGACTAATGTGAATATTGCCCTGTGACCAAAGCCCTGTTTTCTAATAGTGAGTGTCCATGACAAGTGATTATTTATTGTTTTTGAGAGGCCATCAGCGCCTGTGAAGGGCGAGCCGTCGGCACCACATTGCCGCATTGATAAGACTACGACCAACAGTTACTGAAATTCCTCCATTTGACGAGAAATATTTTTATTATTTCTAGTCTATACTCCCTCCGTTACTTTATGTAAGGTCTATTGTTTACGGTATGGACTAAGGCACATAATTATAGACAATTTATGACAAAATTACCCTTAGCTAATTCGTTGATTAGTGGAAACTAAATCATTCAGGCTATGAAAGCAAGAGATACACACAATCGGAAGAGATGTTTTTTCTTTTTTCTTTACAAAGAGAGATACATGCAATCGAAAAGAGATACTTTCTTTTTCCGGAGGGTTAGAATTATGTGAAACTGAAAGAAATATACCTTATATTATGAAATTTTATCAAAAAACAAATACACATTAAATAAAGTAACGGAGGAGTATTACATACCATGTAATGAGTTATGATGGTACGCATCAAGGGGGGCTTCTCACGCTAAACACGTCATCACAAGGAGATAAAAAAAAGGCGTTACCATTAGGTGGGAGGGACTCGGACTGGGACGCTCGCGTATTGGGCAGAAAGAGAGAGACAAAAAAAATCACGCTCCTCACCTCTCGCATTCTCACCCCACGCACGCCATCTCCTCTCGCTCCGCAAGCCAAAGCTCGGATATTATGGAGAGCATGATATTATGATATTATGGAGAGTAATTCATGTCTCCGCCAAAGCTCGGTCAGCAAGAGTTACCCACATATATGGTATTTATTTACAAAAGTTAATACGTAGCATAATCTGAGGAAACATTTAACGCATTCAAACCTGGATCCTAAGAAAGCATTTAATGCATTAAAACCATAAGCCTCTATATAAACGAATACCACCAAGGCTCAGCCAGTAAACATTGCAGCAACACCACCCAGATCCAGATCAGAAAGAAGCTCCAGCATCTCCTCATGGCAGTCCTCGGCAAGAGTAATAGCGTTGTGTGCCTCACAGCACTAGTGCTCATGGCCACCGTTCTCTCCTCACGTGCCGACAATGGTTCGTTTTTTTTCATCAATGATATTATTTCTAATCAGCAAAATCAAACTTTACATAGTGTACATTTTGCGGTCATGAGACATGTGGATATTAGTATTGCCGCGTCCACTATTTCTAGAGCTGTCAAGTTACTTGACGCAATTTTGGCAATTAACCTACACTAGTGCATCTGATTCTCAGGATGCGACATCGGTCCATTTCCCAAGGAAAACTGTACTGAGCTATGTCATAAAGCATGCGGTCATGCCGGCGTTTGCCTTTTAGGAGATGACGAGAAGTATTACTGTTGTTGTGAACCTGTACGCCAAGACGGATCCATGAGGCCTCAAGAGGTTGCTGAAATGATACAAACATAGTGTCATGGATCACCAGAGCCATGTCGAATAAATGTGCTAGGTCTTTTTGAACTTGTATCGAATTTGATAGCTAGTATCGTCTGTTCCTCGGTTGGATCCAATGAACTTGTATTCCCCATCTGATAAAGTTTGTTTTTGTTGGCCCCATTTGCATATGGTACACGATCCTAGCCCTTGTGTGATACATGTAACAAAAATATACTCGCTCCGTTTCTTAATATAAGGTATATTTTTTTGAACGCGGTGACCAAGGAACATAATTGAGGAGCATTTTGGACGAAAAATACACTAAACAATTATATATTTTGCAGCTTAATTAGCGGCAACTAAATAATGAACAACCTAATAAAAGGCAACTAAATCTCGCTACACCAGAATAAAATCAATTGGTAGGATAGGAGAAAGGGAAAAATATGAGTGCACACAATTAGGGAGAGAGTTTTTTTTTAATCTAAGGCAGGTAATGGATGGTGGAAGGGTACACACGAAAAACTAATACACCTTATATTAAGGAACAAAGGGAGTATTTGCTAAACTATATGTCTATGTCTATCTTTATCTCTTTCTCTATTTCTACTACTTATAGAAGCGCGAGTATTGTGAATCCTACAATTTCTTCCCACTCACATTGTATCACATCAAAACACCATTTTTAGAAATTAAATAGTTTCATTAGGAATTGAATGCCTTAATTCGGAGAAAAATATCTCTACTACTATTACATACAAAGCGCGAGTTGTGTGAATCCTACAAATCCTCTCCTCTACTCACAAATGAACACTGGGGCACCAGATCCACCGAATGATGTATCACATCAAAACACCATTGTTAGGAATTTAATAATTCCATTAGGAATTGAATGCCTAAAGTAGGAAAAAAATAAATTAGGAATTGAACGCCACAATTAGAAAACACCATTATTAGAAAAAAAAATGAATTGAATGCCTTAATTAGGAAATAAATAAATTGGAAAATTAATGCCTCAATTAAGAAACACATCACCCTTAAAAAGTTAAAAACAAATCAGGTGAACGAAAAAAGAGAAGCAATGGCCTCCTGAAAACTGCTGCTCGTGTGACATCTGCATGCCCAGCCGGCACGAATCGTTTTCCTTTACTCAAGGGTTTTTTTCTTAAAAATGGTATTTTCTATTTTATTTTTGCAGGGTGTCAAGCTTTTTTTCGTGGTAATATGTATTCCATTCATATTATAAAGATCAAAGTACAAGTCACGTAAAGATCGACATGACAAAACTAAAAAAATAATAATAGAACCTCTCTGAGCTTGACACCAACGTCCGTCACCTGCCTCCGGCACCACCACAGCAGCCACCGACGGAAAGAATGACGGATCACCTCCTCGCCCGAGCTCGACGCGGCTCCATCGCTGATATGTAGCTTTGCGTACCTCCAAGGTGGCTCACCAAAAGTGAAGCCCTTGCTGTTGAATGAATCAGACCAGGGCAACATCCTGGACACTCCATCGAACTCGAGATATGGTACCCCACCACGACTAAGACGCCGAAGGAGAAAACCATACCTGCCATCCACGAACCACGAACCCAACACACATTCCGTCTTCCAGAAGTCATCGATGTAGATCACAATCTGCATCCGCTCCTGGACTACCTCTCAAGCTCCACGCCGATGCTGGAAGGGTGCCAAGCTTTGCCAGGAAGTCTTTGCTGAGTTGATGAATTGTATTCCTGTAGTTAGAGCATCTCCAATAGATGATGCAAATTTGGATATGTAAAATTTTACATCTCCAAAATATGCTTTTTGCATCTCCAAAAAAGGGCCAACTCCAACAAATGATGTATATTGATGATGTAATGAAGATGTAAAAAGAGCCAGGAGTAGCACCGGCGGTCGAGAGCCGGGAGGAGTGTCGGCGGACCGAGCGGTGGCAGCACGTGAGCCGGTGGTCGAGGGACAAGAACCCGGAGGTCCAGCGGCGGCAGCTCGAAAGGCCGGTGGCGCGGTTATGAATCGAGTGGCGGATTGGTCGCCGCGGGGCGGCATCTCTGCGGCGTGAGAAGGCCGAGTCTGGCGGCGGAAAAACGGCAAAGATGTGTGATACGTCTCCAACGTATCTATAATTTTTGATTCTTCCATGCTATATTATATTCTATTTTGGACATTAATGGGCTTTATTATACACTTTTATATTATTTTTGGACTAACCTATTAACCGGAGGCCCAGCCCAGAATTGCTGTTTTTTGCCTATTTCCGAGTTTCGCAGAAAAAGAATATCAAACGGAGTCCAACCGGAATGAAACCTTCGGGAACGTGATTTTCAGACCGAACGTGATCCACAGGACTTGGACCCTATGTCAAGACATCAACCAGGAAGGCACGAGGTAGGGGGCGCGCCTACCCCCCCCCCCCCAGGGCGCGCCCTCCACCCTCGTGGGCCCCACGTTGTTCTACCGACGTACTTCTTCCTCCTATATATACCTACGTACCCCCAAACTACCAGATACGGAGCCAAAAACCTAATTCAACCGCCGCAACCTTCTGTAACCGCGAGATCCCATCTTGGGGCATTTTCCGGAGCTCCGCCGGAGGGGGCATCGATCACGGAGGGCTTCTACATCAACACCATAGCCTCTCCGATGATATGTGAGTAGTTTACCTCAGACCTTCGGGTCCATAGTTATTAGCTAGATGGCTTCTTCTCTCTTTTTGGATCTCAATAGACTGTTCTCCCCCTCTCTCGTGGAGATCTATTCAATGTAATCTTCTTTTGCGGTGTGTTTGTTGAGACCGATGAATTGTGGGTTTATGATCAAGTTTATCTATGAACAATATTTGAATCTTCTCTGAATTCTTTTATGTATGATTGGTTATCTTTGCAAGTCTCTTCGAATTATTAGGTTGATTTGGCCTACTAGATTGATCTTTCTTGCAATGGGAGAAGTGCTTAGCTTAGGGTTCAATCTTGCGGTGTCCTTTCCCAGTGACAGTAGGGGCAGCAAGGCACGTATTGTATTGTTGCCATCGAGGATAACAAGATGGGGTTTATATCATATTGCATGAGTTTATCCCTCTACATCATGTCATCTTACTTAAAACGTTACTCTGTTCTTATGAACTTAATACTCTAGATGCATGCTGGATAGCGGTCGGTGTGTGGAGTAATAGTAGTAGATGCAGGCAGGAGTCGGTCTATTTGTCTCGGACGTGATGCCTATATACATGATCATACCTAGATATTCTCATAACTATGTTCAATACTTTCAATTGCTCAACAGTAATTTGTTCACCCACCGTAATACTTATGCTCATGAGAGAAGCCACTAGTGAAACCTATGGCCCCCGGGTCTATTTTCCATCATATTAATTTTCCAACACTTAGTTATTTTTATTGCCTTTTATTTTACTTTGCATCTTTATCATAAAAATACCAAAAATATTATCTTATCATATCTATCAGATCTCACTCTCGTAAGTGACCGTGAAGGGATTGACAACCCCTTTATTGCGTTGGTTGCGAGGATTTATTTGTTTGTTTAGGTGCGAGGGACTTGTGCGTGGCCTCCTACTGGATTGATACCTTGGTTCTAAAAAACTGAGGGAAATACTTACGCTACTTTGCTGCATCACCCTTTCCTCTTCAAGGGAAAACCAACGCAGTTCTCAAGAGGTAGCAAGAAGGATTTCTCGCGCCGTTGCCGGGGAGTCTACGCAAAAGTCTACATACCAAGTACCCATCACAAACCCTTATCTCCCGCATTACATTATTTGCCATTTGCCTCTCGTTTTCCTCCCCCCCATTTCACCCTTGCCGTTTTATTCGCTGTCTCTTTTCCGTTCGCCTCTTTTTCGCTTGCTTCTTGTTTGCTCGTGTGTTGGATTTCTTGTTTGTCACGATGGCTCAAGATAATACCAAATTGTGTGACTTCACCAATACCAACAACAATGATTTCCTTAGCACTCCGATTGCTCCTCTTACCGACACTGAATCTTGTGAAATTAATGCTGCTTTGTTGAATCTTGTCATGAAAGATCAATTCGCCGGCCTTCCTAGTGAAGATGCCGCTACCCATCTAAATAGCTTCGTTGATTTATGTGATATGCAAAAGAAGAAACATGTGGATAATGATATTGTTAAATTGAAGCTATTCCTTTTTTCTCTTAGAGATCGTGCTAAAGCTTGGTTTTCGTCTTTGCCTAAAAATACTATTGATTCCTGGAATAAGTGCAAAGATGCTTTTATCTCTAAGTATTTTCCTCCCGCTAAAATAATCTCTCTTAAAACGATATTATGAATTTTAAGCAACTTGATCATGAACATGTTGCACAAGCTTGTGAGAGGATGAAATTAATGATACGTAATTGCCCCACTCATGGTTTGAATTTATGGATGATTATACAAATTTTTTATGCCGGATTGAATTTTGCTTCTAGAAATCTTTTAGATTCGGCTGCGGGAGGCACTTTTATGGAAATCACTTTAGGAGAAGCTACTAAACTCCTAGATTATATTATGTTTAATTATTCTCAATGGCACACCGAAAGATCTACTAATAAAAAGTGCATGCGATAGAAGAAATTAATGTTTTGAGTGGAAAGATGGATGAACTTATGAAATTATTTGCTAATAAAAGTGTCTCTTCTGATCCTAATGATATGCCTTTGTCTACCTCGATTGAAAATAATAATGAATCTATGGATGTGAACTTTGTTGGTAGAAATAATTTTGGTAACAACGCGTATAGAGGAAACTTTAATCCTAGGTCGTACCCTAGTAATTCCTCTAATAATTATGTAATTCCTACAACAATTCTTATAGAAATTTTAATAACATGCCTTCTGAATTTGAGACTAGTGTTAAAGAATTTATGAATTCGCAAAAGAATTTCAATGCTTTGCTTGAAGAAAAATTGCTTAAAGTTGATGAATTGGCTAGGAACGTTGATAGAATTTCTCTTGATGTTGATTCTTTGAAACTTAGATCTATTCCTCCTAAGCATGATATCAATGAGTCTCTCAAAGCCATGAGAATTTCTATTGATGAGTGCAAAGAAAGAACCGCAAGGATGCGAGCTAAGAAAGATTGCTTTGTGAAAGCGTGTTCTTCTAATTTCTATGAAAATAAAGATGAAGATCTAAAAGTTATTGATGTGTCCCCTATTAAATCTTTGTTTAGAAATATGAATCTTGATAATGATGGGATTGAATATGATCCACCTTTACCTAGAAGGCGTTCCAAAAATTCTGAGTTTTTAGATCTTGATGCAAAAATTGGTAAAAGTGGGATTGAAGAGATCAAAACTCTAGATATTAATGAACCCACTATTTTGGATTTTAAGGAATTTAATTATGATAATTGCTCTTTGATAGATTGTATTTCCTTGTTACAATCCGTGCTAAATTCTCCACATGCTTACACTCAACACAAAGCTTTTACTAAACATATCGTTGATGCTTTAATGCAATCTTATGAAGAAAAACTTGAGTTGGAAGTTTCTATCCCTAGAAAACTTTATGATGAGTGGGAACCTACTATTAAAATTAAAATTAAAGATCATGAATGCTATGCTTTGTGTGATTTGGGTGCTAGTGTTTCCACGATTCCAAAGACTTTGTGTGATTTGTTAGGTTTCCGTGATTTTGATGATTGCTCTCTAAACTTGCACCTTGCGGATTCCACTATTAAGATGGGAAGAATTAATGATGTTCTTATTATTGCAAATAGGAATTATGTGCCCGTAGATTTTATTGTCCTTGATATAGATTGCAATCCTTCATGTCCTATTATTCTTGGTAGACCTTTCATTAGAACGACTGGTGCAATTATTGATATGAAGGAAGGGAATATTAGATTCCAATTTCTGTTAAGGAAAGGTATGGAACACTTCCCTAGAAAGAAAATAAAATTACCTTATGAATCTATTATGAGAGCCACTTATGGATTGCCTACCAAAGATGGCGATACCTAGATCTATCCTTGCTTTTATGCCTAGCTAGGGGCGTTAAACAATAGCGCTTGTTGGGAGGCAACCCAATTTTATTTTTAGTTTTTTTGTTTTTGCTTCTGTTTAGGAATAAACATTTGCTCTAGCCTCTGGTTAGATGTGTTTTTATGTTTTAATTAATGTTTGTGCCAAGTCAAACCTATAGGATCTTCTTGGATGATAGTTATTTGATCTTGCAGAAAAGTCCAGAAACTTTCTGTTCATGAAAATAATTGTTAAAAATCACCAGAACGTGATAAAATATTGATTCCAATTGCTGCTGATCAATAAACAAATTTTCTAGGTCGTCCCATTTTGGCTGAATTTCTTGAGTTCCAGAAGTTTGCGTTAGTTACAGATTACTACAGACTGTTCTGTTTTCGACAGATTCTGTTTTTCATGTGTTGTTTGCTTATTTTGATGAATCTATGGCTAGTAAAACAGTTTATAAACCATAGAGAAGTTGGAATACAGTATGTTTAACACCAATATAAATAAAGAATGAGTTCATTACAGTACCTTGAAGTGGTGTTTTGTTTTATTTCGCTAATGGAGCTCACGAGATTTTCTGTTAAGTTTTATGTTGTGAAGTTTTCAAGTTTTGGGTAAAAGATTTGATGGATTATGGAATAAGGAGTGGCAAGAGTCTAAGCTTGGGGATGCCCATGGCACCCCAATATAATCTAAGGACACCAAAAAGCCAAAGCTTGGGGATGCCCCGGAAGGCATCCCCTCTTTTGTCTACTTCCATCGGTAACTTACTTGGAGCTATATTTTTATTCACCACATGATATGTGTTTTGCTTGGAGCGTCTTGTATTATTTGAGTCTTTGTTTGCTAGTTTACCACAATCATCTTTGCTGTACACACCTTTTGATGAGAGACGCACATGATTCAGAATTGATTAGAATATTCCATGTGCTTCACTTATATCTTTTGAGCTATGTAGTTTTTGCTGTAGTGCTTCACTTATATCTTTAGAGCACGGTGGTGGATTTGTTTTATAGAAACTATTTTTCTCTCATGCTTCACTTATATTATTTTGAGAGTCTTAAACAACATGGTAATTTGCTTAATCCTAATATGCTAGGTATTCAAGACTAGTAAAAAACTTTCTTATGAGTGTGTTGAATACTAAGAGAAGCTTGATGATTGATGATTGTTTTGAGATATGGAGTTAGTGATATTAAAGTTGTGCTAGTTGAGTAGTTGTGAATTTGAGAAATGTTTGTGTTGAAGTTTGCAAGTCCCGTAGCATGCACGTATGGTAAACGTTATGTAACAAATTTGAAACATGAGGTGTTCTTTGATTGTCCTCCTTATGAGTGGCGGTCGGGGACGAGCGATGGTCTTTTCCTACCAATCTATCCCCCTAGGAGCATGCGCGTAGTGCTTGGTTTTTGATGACTTGTAGATTTTTGCAATAAGTATGTGAGTTCTTTATGACTAATGCTGAGTCCATGGATTATACGCACTCTCACCTTTCCATCATTGCTAGCCTCTTCGGTACCGTGCATTGCCCTTTCTCACATTGAGAGTTGGTGCAAACTTCGCCGGTGCATCCAAACCCCGTGATATGATACACTCTTTCACACATAAACCTCCTTATATCTTCCTCAAAACAGCCACCATACCTACCTATTATGGCATTTCCATAGCCATTCCGAGATATATTGCCATGCAACTTTCCACCGGTCCGTTTATCATGACACGTTCATCATTATCATATTTGCTTTGCATGATCATGAAGTTGACATAGTATTTGTGGCAAAGCCACCATTCATAATTCTTTCATACATGTCACTCTTAATTCATTGCATATCCCGGTACACCGCCGGAGGCATTCATATAGAGTCATACTTTGTTCTAGTATCGAGTTGTAATCATTGAGTTGTAAATAAATAGAAGCGTGATGATCATCATTTTTAGAGCATTGTCCCAAGTGAAAAAAATAAAAAAAGGCCATAAAAAACGAGAAGAAGGCCCAAAAACAGAGAATGAGAGAAAAAGAGAGAAGGGACAATGTTACTATCCTTTTACCACACTTGTGCTTCAAAGTAGCACCATAATCTTCATGATAGAGAGTCTCTTGTTTTGTCACTTTCATATACTAGTGGGAATTTTTCATTATAGAACTTGGCTTGTATATTCCAACAATGGGCTTCCTCAAATGCCCTAGGTCTTCGTGAGCAAGCAAGTTGGATGCACACCCACTTAGTTTCTTTTGTTGAGCTTTCATACATTTATAACTCTAGTGCATCTGTTGCATGGCAATCCCTACTCCTTGCATTAACATCAATCGATGGGCATCTCCATAGCTCATTGATTAGCCGCATTGATGTGAGACTTTCCCCTTTTTTGTCTTCTCCACATAACCCCCATCATTATATTCTATTCCATCCATAGTGCTATATCCATGACTCACGCTCATGTATTGCATGAAGGTTGAAAAAGTTTGAGATTACTAAAGTATAAAACAATTGCTTGGCTTGTCATCGGGGTTGTGCATGATGAGAGCATTCTTGTGTGACGAAAATGGATCATGACTAAACTATATGATTTTGT
This sequence comes from Aegilops tauschii subsp. strangulata, assembly GCF_002575655.3. Lineage (NCBI taxonomy): Eukaryota > Viridiplantae > Streptophyta > Magnoliopsida > Poales > Poaceae > Aegilops > Aegilops tauschii. The sequence goes on along the minus strand of NC_053039.3, from coordinate 58,816,442 downwards.
AGGGATGAACTTTCTTTGGCCATGTTATTTTGAGAGGACATAATTGCTTAGTTAGTATGCTTGAAGTATTATTACTTTTATGTCAATATGAACTTTTATCTTGAATCTTTCAGATCTGAATATGCATACCACAATTAAGAAGAATTACATTGAAATTATGCCAAGTAGTATTCCACATCAAAAATTCTGTTTTTATCATTTACCTACTCGAGGACGAGCAGGAATTGAGCTTGGGGATGGTTGATACGTCTGCAACGTATCTATAATTTTTTATTGTTCCATGCTATATTATATTCTGTTTTGGATATATTAATGGGGTTTATTATACATTTTTATATTATTTTTGGGACTAACATATTAACCGGAGGCCCAGCCCAGAATTGTTGTTTTTTAACTATTTCAGAGTTTCGCAGAAAAAGAATATCAAATGGAGTCCAAACGGAATGAAACCTTCGGGAACGTGATTTTCGGAACGAACGTGATCCAGAGGACTTGGACCCTACGTCAAGACATCAACTAGGAAGGCACGAGGTAGGGGGGCGCGCCTACCCCCCCCCCAGGGCGCGCCCTCCACCCTCATGGGCCCCACGTTGCTCCACCGACGTACTTCTTCCTCCTATATATACCTATGTACTCCCAAACTACCAGATACGGAGCCAAAAACCTAATTCCACCGCCGTAACCTTCTGTACCCGTGAGATCCCATCTTAGGGGCCTTTTCCGGAGCTCCGCCGGAGGGGGCATCGATCACGGAGGGCTTCTACATCAACAGCATAGCCTCTCCGATGATGTGTGAGTAGTTTACCTCAGACCTTCGGGTCCATAGTTATTAGCTAGATGGCTTCTTCTCTCTTTTTGGATCTCAATACAATGTTCTCCCCCTCTCTCGTGAAGATCTATTCGATGTAATCTTCTTTTGCGGTGTGTTTGTTGAGACCGATGAATTGTGGGTTTATGATCAAGTTTATCTATGAACAATATTTGAATCTTCTCTGAATTCTTTTATATATGATTGGTTATCTTTGCAAGTCTCTTCGAAGGATCAGTTTGGTTTGGCCTACTAGATTGATCTTTCTTGCAATGGGAGAAGTGCTTAGCTTTGGGTTCAATCTTGCGCTGTCCTTTCCCAGTGACAGTAGGGGCAGCATGGCACGTATTGTATTGTTGCCATCGAGGATAACAAGATGGGGTTTATATCATATTGCATGAGTTTATCCCTCTACATCATTTCATCTTACTTAAAGCGTTACTCTGTTCTTATGAACTTAATACTCTAGATGCATGCTGGATAGCGGTCGATGTGTGGAGTAATAGTAGTAGATGCAGGCAGGAGTCGGTCTACTTGTCTCGGACGTGATGCCTATATACATGATCATACCTAGATATTCTCATAACTATGCTCAATTCTGTCAATTGCTCAATAGTAATTTGTTCACCCACCGTAATACTTATGCTCATGAGAAAAGCCACTAGTGAAACCTATGGCCCCCAGTCTATTTTCCATCATATTAATCTTCCAACACTTAGTTACTTTTATTGCCTTTTGTTTTACTTTGCATCTTTATCATAAAAATACCAAAAATATTATCTTATCATATCTATCTGATCTCACTCTCGTAAGTGGCCGTGAAGGGATTGACAACCCCTTTATTGCGTTGGTTGCGAGGATTTATTTGTTTGTGTAGGTGCGAGGGACTTGTGCGTGGCCTCCTACTGGATTGATACATTGGTTCTCAAAAACTGAGGGAAATACTTACGCTACTTTGCTGCATCACCCTTTCCTCTTCAAGGGAAAACCAACGCAGTGCTCAAGAGGTAGCAGTGTGGCAGTAGGTGTGCTGCTCGAATCCGGCGGCAGCGGGGAGAGCTTAAATCATGTGGCAGCACGGCGGCGATCCGATGGCGGTGAAGTGGCTAATTCGGCCGATTTGAAGGCGGGTGGCGGTGGATCAGCGATGGATCCTGCAGCGGCGGCGGTGGAGCTGCTGGATTTGATACCTCGGCGGCTACGGTAGCGCAGCGGGAGGCAGGGATAGCCGGCGGGGTTGCAGTGGTGCTGGGGATGAACGGACGAGCGGCGGCGGCAATATTTCTGGCCAGAAATCACCGGTGGCGGAGACGGGCGGCAGCAAGCGGGTGGGCGGCATGAAACTGAAAAGCGGTTGGCGGTTGGCGAGTTTTACATCTCCTGTAGACGAAGCAAGTTCCACGAAATAAACTCTGTCGCAGATGTCTAAGACTACCTACAGTGGGAGTAACATAGGTAGTAACATCACACATATCTAGATAAAATAGATGATGTGGCAAGCAATAAATGAAGAAAGAGAGGCATGTGGTAACATAGCTAGTTACTATTAGTATGAGTAACATCACGCATAAGATGAGTCTATAGACTAATAAATAAAGTGTTGTATGTTACCACATATATGTTACTACCCACTACTCCCTCCTTTCCGGTTTATTGGGCTCAATTCAAAAATCTCACCAACCAAGGTAGATGGTGAGTGGTGGAATACTTTTTGTAATTTGCAAAAGCACCCAATTAATGTTTTTGTTTTCCTCAAAAATTATGTTTACGAATGTATTAATTGCAATGCATGCATGCATAAAGTATATGCATTGGTCAATTCTCTTAATACTTGCATGCAATTATTTAATGCACGTTGGAATCTGAAATTGTGATGGGGAACAACCAAATTGAGCCTTATAAAATGGAAAAACTAAGATTTTGAGATAAGCCCTATAAACCGGAAAGGAGAGAGTATAGAGGTAGTAACATAGAATAGTAACCATGTTACTATTCTATGTTACTACCCATTGTGGCTAGTCTAAGCGCAACATCGACTTTGTTACAAGACTGACAGTTGAATCTGACACTCATCTCGCGATAAGTCCAATGACTGACGACGTGGCGAATCTTTTAAAAAATCCACTGCCCTAAAAAATTGGGTCACGTGGGAGGTTTCCGAAAAAAAGTGGTGGGGTGGATCCTTCCAACGAAACGACACAGGTGACTAGAGCGACCCGAGCCAACAGAAGGAGGTTTTTGCCGCCGCCGCCACCGCCGCCACGTCCGAGTTATACTCCGCTGCGGCCGCCGCCGCCAAGTCTCAACAAAGATGGAACTGGACACCAGCACGCCGCAGAACCTCGACATCACCTCCCACGAAGAGGACCCAGGGCCCGTTGCAGTTTCCGAAGGCGGCCACGAAGGCATAGATGATCACGACGACGATGAGGGCTTGGAAGAGCCGCAGGTGACCTTATACGTCGCGGAGGAGCCAAAGGAACCATCGGACTGGCATCTCCTTCTCCCCCAACACTTCCCCGACAAAGCTGGCGGTGCCCCGGTCCAACACAACTATATATGCTCTGTTGCATTACATGTTAGATTTTGATGCCCCATCTGAGCTTCTCTCTAACCGCTATACATATGTTTCTTTTGTTCAGGCCTGGCTTGATCCTGTCAATTTGCCGTCAGGCGAGTTGAGTAGATGCGGCTTCTGTGGCGCCCCGCTGCGTTTCGTCCTCCAGGTTTCATTCGTTAACTTTCTATGATGATCACCTCTGCTACATACAGGGATTGGCAACAAATTCGGCATGCTTGTGTGCAGCTCCAGGCGCCAATTAAATGGAAGGAGACAGCCTGCCACCGCACATTCTTTGTGTTCATGTGTCCATCCATGTCTTGCTTGATGCAAGACCAGCATGAGCAAGGGAAAGACAGGGCAGGAATTGTTAGAAGGTACTGCTAGTATATTTGTTGATTGCTCTCAAGTTTTAAATCGAACAGTTTTCCGTTTCTCGTGTTGATTGCATGTAGTGGATGAATTGTGTTGCAGTGTGAAGGTTTTCAGGTGCCAGCTGGCCAAGAATAACCCATTTTACCCGGTCGAAGAGCCTCGACCTGAGGACTGCGTTGATCCTGAGGGCTGCGTTGTGGCACAACGTGCAGGAGGTATCTATTTTTTTTTTTTGCTTGAGTTATATTGTTTTTCTGTACTTCAGCATTGTTGTGGAGAGAGATGTTTCGAAGCTAACCTTAACTTCACCCTTTATTTGCGTGGTTCATACTATAGAGTCCATGGTTTCCCTGTTTTAGAGGGATGAACACACTTATCATTTCCTTGACTAATTTTATCTCTATTTTCACAACTAACCCTCTTTTTTAATAGCATGATTTTCACTTCATTGGCCACCACGTATTTCAAATTGCTGACATCTTCCCCGTACAGAAATCACTATGCTTTTGATTTTCGAAAAAGGAATATATTGATATCACGAAGATATCAATTACACCCGGCCTCTGTACCAACAAGATGTCTAAAGACATCAAGAATACACACAGCCAAAAAAGATAATAAAAATAAGAAGAAGAAAAAGCCCCGCCACGATGATCAATCATTAGCAACAACACTCTAATCATCACCAAAGACAACACCCGGCTTACAAAAAAGGTTCTCCAAAAGCAACGCCTTCAAGAAGGAAACAATGCACTAGCATTGTTGTTACCCGATTGAAGATCTTGAGTTTTCACCTTGGAGAAAGTCCGAGTTCACCCAAAAACAATGCCTTCAGCAAGGTCATTGCCAGGTACAACCAATGAAGGTGAGATATTGGGTTTTCACCCTGTGAATCGAGACTCGGTACTCGAGGAGCACCACCAAAATTGCAGTCCTGCAGTGTTGTCGCCCCTGCTTGCCGATGCCGCTATTGCAAGTCATCAAACACCTAGCACGCAGTCGTCATTGCATCTAGTACACCTTTCCACCAACGCTTCAAGACCTCCAATCGCAGCCGCCATGACTTTCTTCATCTCACTCAGTGACTTGAGAATCTTGACTTAGACATGTCCCATGACTCTGATAAGAAAGCGAAGCTTCGCGTCACTCCCTTTTAAAGCCGTGCTGGCTGATAATATGAGCGCGCGCGATCGGATTCTTTCGAATCTAGAAATTCAGGGCGACATATGCCAATCCGTATAGATCTTTGACAAGGAAAACCGGAACACGTCGGTGGCCAGATTGAAGAGGTTAACGTCCGCCAGAAAGACACCAACACGTCAGTGGCCAGATTGAAGAGGTTAACGTCCGACAGAAAGACGCCATGGCTGACGAAGATTACTAGGGACAAACCACCACCCGCCTCTGCAGAAAACGAGCAGCTCCACACGAGGCGCGCCGCTCCAGCCACCGCACCGAGCACCACTCCGAAACCCCACTCATGAACAAACTCCTCCTTGCAGATCCCATGGCGCCAAGCCCCGGATCTGGCCGTTCCCCGCGAGGAACAACTCACCAGACGGGGTAGCAGCAAGCAGCCGCTACGCATGCACCCCGGGCCGATCGGCGGCAGGAGGCAAGGCCCCAATCCGCGGGGACGTCACCAAGATGAGATCCAGCGGCGGTGACCTTCACGACTCGAGCCACCGGGGACAAAGTGGGTGAGCAGATGGAGGAAGCGTAGGGAGGGAAGGAGCAGGAGGTGGAGGAACTCCCGCCGCCGGCAACGGCGGCGAGGGAAGGTGAGGATGGAGGCGGTGCTCGGGGGGAAAACCTGATCGCCCCCGAGTCGCCTGCACGAGACGACGCGGGGTTACGCCTCCAGGTGCTTACGAGCGTCAGTTGTATTCGACTGGTGATTACTATGCTTTTGATAATACTCTTGGTGTCTCTGGAAATCCTCTTTGCTTCTATTATGCGCCAATTTGCTTATGATGCCCAGTTGACATACTGTATAAACATGACCACTTTATCATATCATTTCTCTTACAAATGTTCCTGTTAGGGCCGCGTCCTCGGCTGTGTGATTGGTGTGGCACATGGAAAGGTGAAGAGATTTGCAGCCACTGTTGCGAAGCAAGGTACTGTTCCAAGAAGCACCAGGTATTCACCAATCAGACAATCATCATGTCTATTTTTCTTATCTGTTTGTGTCTGCTCCTTATTGAATTATTATACATCAAATTATTTGTAATGTTCTTATTCAGGAATTGCATTGGCATGCTAGTCACAAGAATGACTGCTGTCAAATACCAGGTTCATTCAATGACTCTAATCTGCCAGGTGCACGAAAAGGTGGTTGTTCTCTGAGTGCTCTTTTATAGGTCTGAAGTGTAGCTCCAATGTAATGTTTTCATTTTCAGCTACTTGCAGTATTTGCTGGCAGTTCATGGCCTGAATATCTTATATTTGATGAAGTGGAGACCCCTTATTGTGGCGAAAACAGCTCAGAGCAGTTGGTGGAAGAAGGCGACGAACCAGATGACATAACACAATTATTGATGGATCAGTTTGAGGTTTTTGGCCTGTTGTAGTTTCCTCATATGTTTTATTCACTGCCAGTGTTTCTTAGTACCAGACTACTATTTTTGTGTAGGCTGATGATGACAAAACATGCTGGGCATCGTTCATAGACCGTGTAGAAGGAACTCATCAAGTATTGAGGTGAGTGAACTAGAGTCATTACTTTAGTTATCCTTTTCCCTTTTTGAATATGAATTTGGTATTAGATAATCATGTACTGCTTCAAGGTAAGCCATAGACTTGTAGAACGACAAGGTTTTGAATCAATGATTCATCTTCTTGGCAGGCGTCCTTAAACCCAAACTATCTGAGTATGAGTGTTCTGTCCATTACTGTGGTTTTATGAACTTATTAAGGTATTGGTTAGATTAATTTTTGCTTATAACAGTTTAATAAGTGTACATGTAATGGTCCATTATCGGAAAAGAAGTATTTTCCATATCATCATGAGTCCCTACTTCGCTTGATGTAACATCAGCTAAAGCTGCAGCAAATCGTTGGTGGTTGTTTCAGGGGGTTGTTGAGTTTAATTAATGTTTAATGCAGGTACTGTGGGGAAGAAAATGCAGAACCTCTTTGGGCAGAATCAACGGGGTCTCTGACAAGTGCTGACATTCCATCATGCATCTATTGTAATGCCCCACTTGCCTATGAATTTCAGGTTAGTCCAGTTTGAGTTTTTGATAATCCATCCAATTTTGTGTTTTCTACGCTGGAAACACTTGCTGAGATGCACTATGCATCAGTCGAAACAGTGTCGTATAAGAAAAATGAAAATGCGCCGAATAGTTTTGTAGTAATGTATGCCTAACTTTGACCTTGAAGTGGGAAATGCAGAACCTGATTTTTGCAGTACAATCAGAATATCACTACTGGAAGTGGCATAAGCTACAATTTCCCTATTAAGCCCCTCTCTTATAAGAGATGTAGGAATCATAACTTGAGGCAGAGACCAACTACTTGCAGTTGTGTTACTCTGATGTGAATACTAGAATCTGATTCTAGGATTCCTCTCATATATTAAAAAAAAGTGAAGTTGGGGTAAATTTTGAAAGATCAGATGGTATACAGATCGTATCATTCATTGAATGGCACATAAGATCCCATCCACTGACCACTGTCTACATGACAAAATATTAATTGTTATAGCTTTTGACAGCAAATGTGTAAATAGTTCCTAAATGTTAACTTATTAAGCCTTCATAATAAGTGTTCTGCGGTGATCTCTGTGCGACAAAAGGAGGAGACGGTGTGGCGTCCTCATTTACATTATGTGAAACGCCTGGAAGGAGAGGAACCGACACATCTTCAATGACACCTTCGAGGAGATTACGCAGCGTGATTTGGCCTTCAGCCAAGGGTTGTTCAAATTCATGAGTAGTTAGCATGTGGTCTTAAGCTCGTTTGGGGTTCCAGCATGCCCCTCTTTAAACATTACCAACATGTACATATTCTCCCCTTCTTAATGAAAAGGCAGTGCTCCTGCCTGTGGCCAAAAAGAATTTATTTAATTTTATCTATTTTTACTATGCACACAGGTAATGCCGCAACTACTCCATTACTTCAATGTGGAAAGTGACCAAGACCCTCTCGATTGGACAACAATTATTGTGTACACATGCCGAGATTCGTGTGATAAAAGTATCAGCTACAAGGAGGAGTTTGTATGGGTTCAGTTATCAACCGATACAATAAGCACATACCGAGCCATTTCAACTCCAGCTGGTTTGTAGCACTTAAAATACAACCTGTCAGTCTGTTAACAGTTGCATAAATGCGGTTGCATGATGGGTGTTCAGAATAAAAGGCTGAGTTCTCCGAATTAATCCACGTCCTGGTTGGAAGCTCTGGTAGAACCTGTTTGGAAGTTTACTGTTTCGAATTCAGGCTGCTCGAATTGTCGTAGATTGTAGACTAGTAGTCATAACGTCTCAAACCATATGGTGTTCTGGGAAGACAAAGAAAATTGCACTCAATCCAAGCAGAATAGTGTGGGCACTCTGGTTTTATGGTCTGTGTACCCTGCATCCGATGGTATCGTGTGTCTTTGTGTTAACTTGCCTATAAGCTCTGTCGATTTAGCAATAGTTTGAGGGCCGCTTTCTGGCGTTTGCTCGATTGAAATGTGAATAATTCCCGGATGAAAGGGCATCTACAATTGAATTACCCACCTGCGGCGTCTAGGGTTAGTCTTCCAAAAGCAGGAGCTTGTGTTGGTTAGTTAGACGGTTTCCCAACCTTTAGCCTCCCATTAGGCGGCTTTTGTCAAGAAAGTTTCTAAAAATAGTAGAAGACACTTTTTAACTAATATTTCGTGGTTCAGTAAATAGATCCGTGTAAAGCGTATGAAACTATCAACATAACTGACAAAATACTTGAATCTGCCAACTGAGGTACGGAGTAATAGCTAAACTTCTATCAATTCCCCATTGCCTGGTCCTTGGGAAAAAAATGTCGAGGATAAAGATATGTGAGATATAGGTATGAGGGCATCTATATGCTCAGTGGGACTAAACTTCCTACATACCAAAATCTGCACAAGCACCACATTCCAAAATCCAACATGATCTAACTATTGTGCAACCAAAGAAATAGATATATCCGTCAAGCCTTGGGGTACTCCCAGTGCTCCAATGTCAAAAAACATTTTTAAATATTCTGAAAAAAAATGAGAATGTTCACAAGGAATGTCATTACACCTCCTTAAAATTTTAGATCCAAAATCAAAATGTACATTAAGAAACAAAAAAGAGAAATCCAGATCTGAATAGTGTCAATGTTGCTCTTGTCTCTTCTTTACACTATTCATGCTAGATTTCATATTTTTGTTTCTCAATATGTGATTCAAGTTTGGACCTCAAATTTTTAGGGCTTGTAGTCACATTCATTGTAAACATTCACAATTTTTTTTGGAATTTTTTGTAACACTTAAAAATTGTTTTTTTGACATTGGAGTACCGGGAGTACCCAAGGCTAGGAGCACGGGATAGTTTCCCCACATTTTAGCAAACAGGCAACATTCAGAAATCAAGATGTCATAACAGTATTTTTAGCTGCATCAGGGCTTTTACAAGGTCATAGTTCTACTTTGGGTTGAACCGGATGCACGCTTTTGTGCCGAAAACATGAAATTATTCAGGGGCTGCCAGACTCCCTGGACAATTATCCGTCAAGATCTTACCTTTCATGACTGCATAGACAATGCGCTCCCTCCAATGAAAATTGGTACAGTTCATAAATAGATAAAGAACAAATTTTAGCAATCAGGCAACATTCAGAAACAAGGGAATCATAAGTTCATAATAGTATGTTTAGTTGCATCAGGGATTTTACAATGTCCTAGTTCTACTTTGGGTTGAAATGGATTCACTCTTTTGTGCCAAAAACATAAAATAATTCAGGGGCCGCGAGACTCCCTGGACATGAGGTGTACACATTGCACCGTTGTTGCCCTCGCCGACGCTCCATAAAAGCGAGAGCACCCACCTTGTTGTTAACAAGAGAAATGTGATTAGGTTCGGAGGCCAAACACACCGACGTATGTAGATCTCACCCCCTCCAAGTAGGGATACATGGCTGCCACCGTGAGCATGATCCCCATACCAGAACCAGCCACACCTGCGAAATCAGCCAAAACCATCAACACGCCAATGCAAACGCCACAGAGACAAGCTGCCTTGGTGACGTGCCTCCAGAATTCCCTATGAAACATGGAGTCTTACCCTGGACCCACCTGCATTGAATCGACAATGGCATAAGTGAAGGAATTGAGTTGGTAACGGGGAATCATGGACAGAAGTTATTGAATTTTTTTTAGAAAAGAAGGAGGACCCCGGCTTGTGCATCTGGACGATCCATGCAGCCACTTTATTAATTATTCACACAAGACCTCACAAAATTATACAACAGTAAGACTAAAGCCACCGTCTAGGCAACATCTGCCGCTACTTCTATCCAGTTGATGAAGGGATGCTGATAGTCTGAACCTAATACCAAACATACCTCGCAGCCAAACCTACCATCTAAGACCTGAGGTCCCAACCAGGACGCCTGCCGGGTATGGGGTACACACCAATCCGGCGCACTCCTTAACCAGGACGCCTGCCGGGTATGAGGCCGCCGCAGCCACCTGCCACCAATCCATCTTCAGTGATGTACTTCTGCATCTACCTTGTCCAGTCTAGCTGTCGTCGATGCCACCACGACGCCAGACAACGCCACCATCTTGCGTTCGTCCATCATCACACGCCCACCGGTGAGACCCCCACTACTAGAAAAAGGGCTATAGATGGGATTGACACTAATGGCGCATCAGACAAGCGGTGCGCCATTAGTATATACTAATGGCGCACCACCTTCTGATACGCCATTAGAGTTGAAACTACTAATGGCGCACCTGGCCCAGGGTGCGCCATTAGTATCAATTTTTTTTTTTAACTAGTGCGCCTGTCCAAACATACTAATGGCGCATCCAGACACAGTGCACCATTACTAGTTGTAACTAGTAATGGCGCATCTGCCGGAAAGTGCGCCACAAATGTTGTTTTTTCTATTATATTTTTTATTCCCTTTTTTGCAAAACTACTAATGGCGCACTTTTCCACCGTGCGCCATTACTAGTTTAAACTAGTAATTACTATGTTTTTTTTTTTGCAAAACTACTAATGGCGCACCACCAGAAGGTGCGCCATTAGTAACCTGGATTACTAATGACGCATTTAGAGTTGGTGCGCCATTAGTAAGTGGGCAGCAACAAGATATTTTGGACAACCTCTCCTACCCACACTCACTTTCTCCCCACTTCATTCTCTCCACCTCCTCCTTGTCTCGGGTGCCTCCTCTTTTTCACCTCATTTCCACCATAGATTCATTCAATTTAAGTGGTTAAATTACCTTGTTTTGATAGGTAAGTAAGGGGGGAAGCTATATTTATGTTGTTCTCCCTACAACAATGTGCACATGCACTTTTTATGGCCTAGCTTGATCTATGTATGTTCGTGGTGTTGCATATGTTTGTGGTGTTGCATATGTGTTTGTGTTTGGAGGTGTACCGGTATTTGAAATGCGGTAGTTGCCAATATTTTGCCGGAATGTTGATTCATTTCCGTTTCGGCGAGAATTTTGGCATTAAGCATTCTTTTTGGTCCTATTTTTAGGGAAAGTCATGCCAAATTTTTTCTTGGTTCTAAAATATCGTTTTGCTCTACCCCGCAGGCAACCATGGTCCGCATGATGACCGAAGGCATCGTGAATAGGTTTTTGAGGTCCGCGAAGGCCGAGATGCTTCAAAAGAATGAGACGGAGATAAGATGTCCGTGTCGAAGATGCAAGCTGAAGAGCCTTATTGCGGACCCGGAATCCGGGCAGGTGCGGGACCACCTGCTCTTGCGTGGTTTCATGGATAGCTATCGGTGGCAAGGTGATGAAGATGACTACGAAGTCGTCCATGGGGGCCGGGCAAGAAATGAGGAAGGGCAGCAAGACAACCACCGCGGCTCGGGCGGGCGAGAAGACGAAGAATCCCCAGGAGATGATCACGACGGTGATGCTGTACACAGTCATCATGTAGAAGATGCAGGACATGATGATGAGGAAGATGCCGGAGCAGACGACGGGCATGATCATGAAGATGATGATGTCGGCGGAGCAGACGACGCTGGACCATCGATGGGCTGGGTGCAGGACCCTCATATTCAAGAGCTGCTTCTTAAGCAGACGGATAACGAAAAAACTGCCGCCCGAGAGAAAGCCAAGATGGATCAACTTGAGTTAGACGCGGTTACTCCATTGTATGAAGGATGCAGGCCCGAGGATACCCGCCTGAAAGTAACGCTCATGGCTCTGGAGATGAAGGTAAAACACAAAATGACCGACGCATGCTTCGACGAGAACATGTCATTCTGGCACGAACGTCTTCCCAAGGGGAACAAGTGCCCGACCAGTTTGGAGGAGGCGAAGAAAATCGTGTGTCCTCTGGATTTACCGCACGTGAAATACCATGTGTGCATGAACAATTGCATCATTTATCGGGACGAGCACGCGGAGTGTACCATATGTCCGGTGTGCGGCGTCACTCGATACAAGAAGAGGAAGAAAGCTCCTCGAAAAGTGGTGTGGTACTTTCCGATCACTCCTCGTCTGCAGCGGTATTTCGCGGACCCTAAGGTAGCAAAGCTCCTGCGTTGGCACGCGGATAGGGAGGAGAAGAAGCGAGAAGATGACGCAAATGATCCGGAGATAGATAAAAAAGACAAGATGCTGAGTCACCCTAAGGATGCGATCCAGTGGCAAGCGTTGAACTTCGAAGACCTAGAATTTGGGAACGATCCAAGGAACATCGTGCTGGGCGCGAGCACCGATGGAGTCAATCCGTTTGGCAGCCAGAGAAGCACACATAGCACCTGGCCTGTGTTTGTGTGGATGTACAACCTTCCCCCCTGGTTGTGCATGAAGAGGAAGTACATTCACATGAGTATGCTAATTGAAGGACCGAAACAACCAGGGAACGACATCAATCTGTATCTGGGGCTGCTGAAAGAGGAGCTTGACACGCTGTGGAAAACGCCAGCCAATACGTGGGACGCTGCAGAGAAAGAATATTTCCCTATGAGAGCCGCGCTGCTCACGACGGTGCACGACTATCTCGGTTACGGATATGTCGCGGGGCAGGTGGTCCACGGATTTTCTAGATGCGTCAGGTGCATGGATGACACAACGTATCGCCAGCTAGATAGAGATCCCGGGTCTTCGAAAACCGTGTTCATGGGACATCGAAGGTGGCTTCGCGACGATGACCCATGGAGAAAACGCAAGGATCTATTCGATGGTGAAACTGAACCCCGAGGACACCCGCGTACGAGGAGCGGCGAGGAAATAGACGAGCTGTTGAAAAATTGGAAAGACTGCCCACTGCCGGGAAAGAAGCGAAAGGCGCCAGAGCCGGGAAAGAAGCGAAAGGCGCCAGAGCCGCTGCTGAAGGTATGGAAAACGAGGTCTGTTTTCTGGGACTTGCCGTACTGGAAGATCCACCGTGTGCCTCACAGCCTTGATGTCATGCATATCACGAAGAACGTGTGCGAGAGTCTGCTTGGTACCCTGCTCAACATGCCAGAGAGGACCAAAGATGGGCCGAAAGCAAGGGCAGACTTGAAATCAATGGGCATCAGGCAGGAGCTTCACGCTATATATGATGATGATGAGGCGAAGCAGGACACGGAAAGTCGTCTCAAAGGCAAAAAGGCCAAGAAGACCGGAAATGACTACCCTCCCGCGTGCTTCACTCTAAGTCAGGAGGAGATCGAGCAGTTTTTCACCTGCCTCGTAGGAGTAAAACTTCCTTACGGTTACGCGGGGAAGATAAGCAGATACCTAGACCTAGCGAAGCTGAAGTTCAGCGGGATGAAGTCTCACGACTGTCACGTGCTGATGACGCAGATACTTCCAGTTGCAATCCGTGGGATCATGGACGCGCACGTCCGTGAAACGCTATTTGGCCTATGCAACTTTTTCGACGTCATCTCTCGAAAGTCTGTTAGCATGAGGCAACTCAGAAGGCTACAGGAAGAGATCGTGGTGATACTATGCGAGCTTGAGATGTACTTCCCGCCCGCATTCTTCGACGTTATGGTGCATCTGCTGGTCCATATCGTGGACGATATCATCCAACTCGGGCCGACGTTCCTGCACAGCATGATGCCGTTCGAAAGGATGAATGGTGTCATCAAAGGATACGTTCGCAACATGTCACGTCCAGAGGGAAGCATAGCCAGGGGCTTTCTGACCAAAGAGTGCATCTCCTACTGCACGAATTATCTAGGCATCGAGAACCCCGTTGGTCTGCCCGTCAACAGGCACCTCGGCAGGCTCACTGGATGGGGTCACCGTGAGGGTCGCCGCGAAATGCATGTCGACTTCGAGGGTCGACTCGCCGACTTTGAAAGAGCAAACCTAGTCGCGCTACAACACATAGACGTGGTCGATCCTTGGGTGGTAGAGCACAAAACCTTTATTAAGAAGACGTACAATGACCGAGGCCAACAGAGGACGGACGGAGATATACTCAAAGAGCACAACTCATGTTTCACGCGTTGGTTCAAGCAGAAGCTTCTGTCGTACCCTTTACATGAGGATTCTTCCGCGGAAGAACAACTCATATTCGCCTTGTCACAGGGCGCCGAGCACAACCTGATGACCTATGAGGCGTACGATATCAACGGCTACACATTCTACACCGAGGCCAAGGACATGAAGAGCGATGGTTATCAGAACTCCGGGGTAACGATGGAATCCTACACCGGTAACGACAAGGACAGATACTACGGAAGGATCGAGGAGATCTGGGAGCTGAGCTACGCTGGAGAGAAGGTCCCGATGTTCCGTGTCAGATGGGCCAAGAGCGTCCTAAAAGAAGACCGGTATTTCACCACCATGGTTATACCCGAAGCCAAATCCAAGACCGCAGGCGCAAACGTCACCGCGAAGAATGAGCCATGGGTACTGGCTTCCCAAGTGGACCAATGCTTCTTCATTACCGACCCGTCAAAGCCCAGTCGTGTTGTCGTGAGGAGAGGCAAAAGGAAGATCATCAGAATGGATGGAGTAGCCAATGAGCAAGACTTCGACAAGTACGGCGACCCGAGAATCGAACATGACGACGATGATGAAGTAGCAGCATACACCACAAGAAGAAGCAGGACCACCCTACCTAAAGGACGTCCGTTCCACAGAAAAACTCCATTTGCGAAAAAGAAGGGCAAGAAGATTGTGAACAGATAGCTAGCTAAGATCGATTGTATTTAAATCGTAGCCTTCATTTCTCGATTGTATTTCAAGGGCACTTTTTGAACTATCATGAATATTTTTAAATTTCATGGACACTCGATCTCGATCCCCCTCCATCTCGATCGCTATCCCACCTCGCCAGATCCGGTCCCCCTCGCCGCCGAGCACCCCCCGGTCCACCGGCCCCCCGCACCCCGCGCACCCTCCCCCGCTCCACCGGCATTACTGTTTGATGATATTTTTTAAAAAATTATTACTGTCTTATAAAAAATATTATTGTTATGATTTAAACAAGTTTGAACATATTTAAACACAAATAAATATCAAACAACATTTTAAATGCATAAAAAAAATTGTGGAGCCTAGGAATCGAACCCAAGACCTCCTGGTGTGAGAACTGGTTGTTGACCAGTCGAGCTAGTAGAGGGAACTTGGTGTGGATCAGGTCAGGTGGAAGATAACCTGTTGGCTCGAGCAGAAATCAAAAAAAAATACTAATGGCGCACCAGGGTGAGGTGCGCCATTAGTATGGATGTACTTATGGCGCACCAGGGTGAGGTGCGCCATTAGTATGGATGTACCTGTTGGAAGATAACCTATCCCCTCTCTCTCGCTCGCCCTCGCCCTCGATCCCCTTCCCCTCTCCTCTCCCGACGCCGCTGCCCCTTCCCCTCTCCTCTCCCGACGCCGCTGCCCCGACCTCCTCCTCGCCCCTCGACGTCGCCCTCGATCCCCTTCCCCTCTCCTCTCCCGACGCCGCCGCCCCGTCGTCCTCGTCCTCGCCCTCCTCCTCGTCCGCGCCACCGCCGCGCCGCTCCGACCTCCTCCTTGTCCCCTCCGGCCTCCTCCGCCTCCTCAGGTACTGCCCCCACCTCTCCCTCCCCCTCCGGCCTCCTCCTTCCCCTTTGTAAATTTTAGGGTGTAGGGTTTGCAAATTTTAGGGTTAGGGCAGTAAATTTTAGGGCAAATCTAGCACAGTTAGCAAAGTTAGAAATCTTTTAGGAAATTAGGGTAGTAGCAAAAACAGTAGCAATTTAAAAAAACAGTACCAAAAAAATTAGGTATAAAAACAGTAGCAAATAAAAAATATTAGCAAATATAGCTAGGGTAATTTTGTTTAGGTATAAAAAACAGTAGCAATTTTAAAAGAATAGTAGCAATTTTAAAAACAGTAGCAAAAAAATTAGGTATAAAAAGAGTAGCAAATAAAAAAAGAGTAGCAAATATAGCTAGGGAAATTTTGTTTAGGTATAAAAACAGTAGCAAATAAAAAAAAGCAGTAGCAAATTAAAAAAACAGTAGCAAAAAATTAGGTATAAAAACAGTAGCAAATATAGCTAGGGCAATTTTGTTTAGGTATAAAAAACAGTAGCTACAATTTGTAAAAAGCATGAGCAACTGAAAAATCATCCACCCTTCCGCGTGTGTCGGTGTGCAACTGAAAAATCATCCACCCTTCCGCGTGTGTCGGTGTGCAACTTAAAATTCCATTGTGCTGCAATAGTCTGAATCATGTTACATAAGTGTTGGGTTCACAAAGCGATTCCTTGCAATGTGTGGTGCTACCAGACCAGTGCTGCTGCTGCTAGCTTAATCGTGGTTTGTGTTTGTGACTGATGCTGGTCAGAAAAACGTGTAACCCAACTCCTCACCCGGGTTTGTTAGAAGATGGAAACTGCCCCATCTACTTGTAGCTTAATTACTTAGCAGTTGACACCAACAGGTCGAATCCCTCTCGGTTTTGGATGAAAGGGGATTAAGCGTCGACCCAGTTTATTTCTGTGAAACCCAAATAACATAACATCCATTACACTTCAGGCTTAAACATGAAAGCAACCTAAAGATGAAACTCGAGTGTTCCTATCTTGCACTGCCACCTTACCTGTTATATATGCATCATTGTATTACTCTGTTTATATCTTCTGGTTTGATCTAGTTGCAGTTTGTATTGTACTAAATTAAACCCATATTTCTTAGCTCCATTAAATAAGCGCCTAATCAAGCTAAGCAGTGGGAGGGGGCTTGCACTTTTCTTGGTGCTATTTTTGATACTGCTATGGTGTCATGTTCATTTGGTTAATGTCACTGTTGATGAACTACAGTCCACCCGCAGTTTGAAATTATTCAAATCCAGAATGCTGGTTTGCATGCTAGGGCAAATTGCTTTTGTCGCTGATCTTTAAAAATCAGGAAAACGATTGATAGTTTCAGTTGCCGAAAACATATCTGTGCCTATTGATATTAGTAGATGGAGAGTTTATTGCTTGCACGGATCATGTTATTGAAGCCCCTCGTTTGTGCACAGGAGTTGTAATTCTTGACTAACATGATCTCTCGTTCCATAATCCACCTCAAGGAATTTTTTGCTGATTCCGCTATATGAGACCCACCTAACTAGGACGCGGAGACGCCTATAATCAGCATATACCAGTGCCCTCCTGACCGTTCCCTATCAGCGGTTTAGTATTTAGGTAAACTTTTGCTCTTGATTGTTTGATTGAGGCATAAACCAAATCACGACAATGCCGCACCCGGCCTGTCTTTGCATGAACAACACAATAACAAAAGTGAATCATAGCTTAGTTAGTCGGGATTAGATATGTCAAATGCTAGTGTTAGTATAATAAGTCAAATGGATCATATGATCTGCAGACCTCATACACCCAAGAAAACCTGAAAAAAATGAAGTTCAACCCCTCACTTTTCCTATATGCATTGGCCTGTACAGTTGGATTTGTTTCTGATTTTAGTGTTTTCAGTCTATTTTTCTATTTCTGCTTTAACATAACGGAATAACTAATGGTGGCTGCCTAATGATGACAGACTAAGTTTCTGATTTATTTTGTTATAGAAGCGTAGATTCATTGGTAGCAATTGTTTTCAGTGTCTCATGTTGCTTGTAGTGTTTTGTCCAAAATGTTGAATGATACTGCTTGGAGATGCATATATTGTTTCACCTCTTCGCATGCCAATGTATTTTCCATGTTGTGATGGAGGCCTTTTTTGCCTTGTCCACCCGAGAGGCCCTTGAGTTTGCCGGAATGTCGATTAACTTCCGTTCCGGCAAATTCGGGTACTCCATATGTCCTATTTTCAGCAAAGGTCATGCTGACATATGGGGTACTTGTGACTAATGCATGGGCCGGGGTATCTTAGTAGTTAATTAAGTAGGATCAAGTGCCCCGGCGTACTTGTGACTAATGCATGGCTTTTAGGCTGCCTCAGTGTCGATAAAAACCGAAATGATGAAAGCTTAGGCTTTTAGGGTGCCTCGGCGTCGAAAAACCCTCAATGATAAAAGCTTAGCTTTTAGGATGCCTCGGTGTCGACAAACCCTAAATGATGAGACCATGATCTTGTTCCTTGACAATAACCAACTTTTTGACCAAACTTTGTTCCTATTTAGAGAGAAACATGGCCAACAACGATGAGGCCGGGGGTTCGGGCGTCAAGGCATTCTGGAAGCTGTCCCAGGAGATGGAGGAACAACCTCACTTGTATGAGGACGCCGCCTTCCCCACCGATCCTGAGACCACTGATGGTACCGCCGAGGATGACCCCACTGATGCCACCACTGATGCCACCACTGATGGTGCCGCCGAGGATGCCACCACTGATGATGGCGGCGCACGCACAGATGGCAGCCAACCGAAGAGGCAACGGAAGGACCGGCGCCCGACCGTGCTCCGCACCCTCAAGGAGGAAGTTACTGAAGTGGACTCCGACGGGAATCCAACGGCGCTCGAACGAATAGTCAAGGGGTACTCGCTTCAGCTCGGGTGCATTCTCCGGAGCACCGTCTCGATCAACACCGAGAACCTGAGGCATCCTGACCGAGGGAATTTGCGCAACCTCCTCTTCACGAAGCTGCACGAACGATACAAGTTCCCCGCTGAATTTGAAAACACAAGCCTCAAAGGGAATAAAGTGAACAATGCTTCCCTCACGAAGATGAGCAAGGCCCTGTCTAGTTGGAAAAGCAATGTGAAGAGAATGATCGAGAAAGGTGAGAGTTATGAGATGATCAAGGAGAAAAATCCTTCGATCACCGAAGATGACTACAACGACTTCAAGATCAATTGCTCGAGCACCGCAAACTCCGAATCAAGTAAGTGGGGGAAAGAAATGCGGGAGCTGAACTTAGAGGAACACACACTCGGTCCCGGCGGTTACAGAGTGGCGGAGCCTATATGGGACAAGGAGGAGGCGGACCGTGCCGAGCAAGGCCTACCGCCCCTCTTCGATAAATACGGTGACAAGCAGACCATGAACTTTGTCAGGGCCCGGAACAAGAAGGACCCGAAAACAAAGGAGCTTACCACGGATCCAAAGACCAGGGCGCTTGAGCTTGTTCTGGTAAGGAATACACCCCCGCGTAATTAGCTCCATATGGTTGCATTCTAATTAATGAAGCCAAATTTCTAAATGGTTCACATTCCTTCCGCAGGCGACTGAAAGCAGTAGCGTGGGGTCGACTAAGAGCAACCCTTGGGACACCACTCTAAATAGGGCGTTGAATGTAATGAAGAACAAGGATAAGCTCAGTAAGCTGACGTCAGCTGGTCGTGTGGCCGGCAAAGGCTTGTCGACAAAATGGTCGTCATACTATAACACTGGTGGGCGAAAGGAGAAAAAGACCAGCTCGGAAAGCCAGGCGCGCGAGGTTCAAGAACTCAGGGCACAGGTGGCGCGGATTCCGAAGATTGTCCAAGAGCAAGTGCAACAACAACTCAGAGCGACGATCACCGCCATTGTGCCTACCTTGATCCAGGGGATTAGTGCGTGGATTGCAGGCGGTCAACAGGGGCCGCCCCCGATTCCTAGCTTCACGGCCAGCAACTCGCAGAACGCGATGGCGGGGCCATTGGTGTCTCCGGCGGAGGCGGCATTGGTGTCTCCGACGCCGGCACGGGAGCTTAATGCACCCGGGTGTACGCCGGCCGGCACCTCTGCAGCAAGCGGCCCCTCCGTCAACTGCACGCCCGCCGTTGGCGGTGCCTCGACATTAGCCGAGCTCGACGCCATCATCACGGTAACTAATTAAGCCTCTCTCGGCCGAGGACTTCATCTCCTTGCCTTTGACTGGGCATCCCTAACGCCCTACATGTTTTCGCAGGGCGCCGCCGACGTTCCGTGCACTCTCCTGCACTTCATGAACAACGAGTTGGTCGATGTCGCCAAGGGCAAAATCGTTCAACCGGGCAACCCCTTGTTCCACGGTACCCAGATGCCACCCAACTTGTTTAGGGTTCAACTGGTTCGGGTGCTGCCAGGCTGCGACGAGTTGTTACCTCCGATTCGACCCATCGGGGCCGACGATGATGATGTGATGACCCTCAGCGCCTGCCTGAGCTGGCCCCTGCTTTGGCCGAAGAGCCAGATTCGTTTGGGGGCGGGGGACACCACCCCAAAGACAACACCGCCAGTCGTGCCGGCGCCAAGTCGGCCCCATGGAAAGACCGCCGCAACGGTGCCGGACATCCCTATGCCACTGGATCCAAACATGCATATGGCACAGGATCAGAACGACGACGACGACGATACATTTGCCAACGTCGATCAGTACTTTGCCGATCATGGGGACGGTGGCGACTTCATGGGGCCTCCTTCTCAAGAACCCAACCCAACAAAAGACGTGTGCAATCTAGCTGGTACCGCGGAGAAGCCAAGTTGCAACAGGCGTCGTCTGCAGTTCAGCTCTCAGGAGACGCCTCCAGCTGCCGACTTCACCGAGCCTCAGATAGGCGAGGTGCGAAATATGATCAGCCCCAACACACTCAAGAAGGCGGTCTGTGAGCAGAACTCGGTCCCATTACAGGAGAAGAAGAAGGCACGCAAAAGAAAGACTAACAAGGGTGCGGGCCAGCCGGCACGGAGTACGATCCGTGCTCAGGACGGGCCACCTTCAACTGCGGATATCTCGAGGAGGGTGCATGTGGCGGGTAGGCCGATGCTACCGAGAAATATGCTCGATGCTGCAACCGGTGCAATGCGGAGTCTGCATGACAGTGTTCTTTCTTTGGAGAAGCAGCGTCTCGGAGAGAAGGATGTGGCATACCCGGTTTTCGCGGCCAAGGTGCCAAAGGGCAAGGGCTTTGTGGATAACTCCATCGGGGGTACGATCGTCCTGCGGTTTGATGACATCCACGCTATGTTGAACCTTCATCCGCTGCACTACACCTTCGTTCGGCTATTTTCGCTGAGTATGGAGATGCGGATCATTCGCGACAAGACCCCGGACATCGTGATAGTCGACCCCTTCTACATGCGTGCCAAGATCTTGGGCAGCGCTGGGGACCGGCAAGTCGCGAGTTCTTACCTCGAAGGCGTCATTCTGGCAAACCAAGATAAGGATAACTTCCTCGTGCCTTACTTTCCCGAGTAAGTCCTCCCCTCAACCGCCCCGTAACATATGAATTCTTAGATTTCGATCGTTTTTCTTTTAACATTCCGTGTTTTCTGCAGTGACACACATTGCACGCTCATCCTCCTAAGCCCCAAATATTCCATGGCCACGTATTTCGACCCGGACCGTCAGTCGAACGTAGACTACACAAATGTCAAGAAGGTTCTTGATGATGTTCTCCCCGGCTACGTCAAATCTGGAGGCACCTTCACCAGGCCTATTCGTAAGTACGGCAAGCACGTGTTCTCCCACAATACGACGTTCTGCTGCGTCAAGCAGCCGCCTGGCGGTCAGAAGGGTGCCTACTACGCCATCCATCACATGCGGGCGATCATACGGGACCATCATCAACTTCTGCTACCGAGTAGACTCAAATATTGGGCCGTGAGCGTGTCGGCAATCCAGGACGCGGACATCAGACAAGAATTCTTTCGCATCCAGTCGGAGTTTGCGGAAATCATCCATCAAGATGTCCTTCGTACCTCGGGGCAGTTCTACCTCAGAAATCAACCGTCATGGACACAATCCTACAAATGCAGGCTGACAACGCCCGTTGTTTCATGACTCCCACGATAGACGGCGGCTTCATCCACGCTCCGGTCCCTTGAGTCGAGTCGAAAGCAGTGATGCTGTGTCTAGTTCTGAAACATCGATTGGCTCATGTTGTAATTAAACTTTAATGAACTTGTAGTATGTCTCTTTGGTTTCGAGAGTCCTTCAACTTAGATGTAATCGATGCTATTAATGTCTTGCTTTTCTCTTCCGATCGTTCTGTTGCATACTTATATATTGCTTATGTATTGTCTGTGAATTGGTACTAACGTTTCGTTTGGCTACTGCATAGCGATGCCGTGGTATGTCGTGTACAAGGGTAAGGTTCCCGGAGTCTACGACGACTGGGAGGAGTGTCGGAGACAGGTTCACCGATTCAGCGGTAACAGTTACAAAGGGTACGCCACTAGGGCCGAGGCCGAATCTAGATACGCCCGCTATCTAGCGGGAGAGGGGAGGGAGCGTTGGAGGAACCGGATGAAGACGAGTTTCATCGTGATGATGCTCATCGTGATGACCGCAGCTCTCTTCTATGTGATGGTAGTTTAGATGATCGATATCGACTTGTAATGTGAAGACAAACTCGCGGTCTCGAGACTTGTAATATAATGTTCTATCTTTGTTCGGTCTTTTCAATTCGGAGACTAATATGATGAATTGTATTCGGAGACTAAAATGATGAATTGTATTCAGAGACTAATCTTCTATTGTATTCGATGAATCTGTTGTTGATGTGTGCTGTCTATATTTTGTCCAATTATACATTTTGTAACCTGTGCAAAAAACAGAAAATAAAAAAAAATAAAAAAACCTAATATTCATACTAATGGCGCATCACATCATAGTGCGCCATTAGTATGCCAAAGGATACTAATGGCGCATCACTAAACAGTGCGCCATTAGTATGCCGAAGTTACTAATGGCGCATCCTGTTGTTGTGCGCCATTAGTATGCCAAAGCACCTGGGTATACATGGCCCCCTGGGAGGCATACTAATGGCGCATCCTGTTGTTGTGCGCCATTAGTATGCCAAAGCACCTGGGTATACATGGCCCCCTGGGAGGCATACTAATGGCGCACTGTTGTATATACTAATGGCGCATCTGGGGTGCGCCATTAGTATACCAGATACTAATGGCGCACCAGTGGTGCGCCATTAGTAAAATATACTAATGGCGTGCTACTAATGGCGCACCACTAATGCGCCATTAATGGCCAAATTAGGTGCGCCATTAGTAGGCCTTTTCCTAGTAGTGCCCGCTGCTCCATGTTGTTGAGACCCGCCGTTGTCGACATGCCAGATGCCACGCCACTCCTCCGCCGCGAACACCACCCCTGCTGCCACTGGTCTCATCCCCTCCGCCTGCAGTTCCTCTAACCGAACACCCAAACGTCCCAGGCGGCGCCTCCAAGAAGGGTACGAGACACGCAGTGCCGCCGCCGCCCAATCTAAGGAGATTCCACTCTAGATTGTAGTGACAATTTACAAGGTTGTTCTAGATTCAATCCCGCACAACCACACCCAAGGGATTGTCAAAACGATGCTCGAGGAGGCGAGGCCAACAAAAAAGAATTTGTTGTTCAGAGAATTCTGCATGGCCGCGTGAGGGCAATGTGGACGTTGAGCCCCCAAGCTCCATGGATGAATTTTTCCATGATCTCCGCTGTGATCGAAATTGATGTTGATGAAAATGCCCATCTGATCCCTAACGATCAGAGATGGAGCATAGTTCTCGACCTAGAGAAGGTGGCCAGCTGAGTCTGCGGCAAATGAGATCGTGCCAAAGATGAAGATCTGTCCCGGCACGCAGATCGTGTTGGATCCAATCTAAACTCTCAATGCACCATGACGATCACCTAGCAAGACCTGTATGGGTCACCACTGGCGGAGCTGAATCCGGCGGATCTCAGGGTAGGGGATCCAAAGCTAGGCATCTTAGATTGATGGTACAGGGACACAAGGTTTCACCCAGGTTCGGGCTCTCTGAGGAGATAATACCCTACGTCCTGCTCTGGTTATATTATTGCGTTGGGGGTGTACAAAGTGCAGGTGATCTACCATGAGATTACAATGTGTAGATGTAAGATCTATCGACCAGCCCAGCCATGGCTTATATAAACATGTGTAGAGGCCTGGGATTACAGGAGTCCCAATTGGATACATCGGAGAGGAGGATTCCTTTTCTTAAACATTGAGGCTTCTTGATTTTCCTTATAGATCGCCATAGGCAGCCCGAAGTGGCCCAGGACAGAACTGGCCTAGGGGTACTCAGCCTGACCCACCAGGCCGGGAGTCAACATGGTGAGAAGCCCCTTAGTCAGGACATCTTCACCCGTGGCACAACACTACCGAACGGACAACACGGAGGGCCTCTTCTCCCTCGACGAGCCCCGGGAGGTGGGTACTTCGGCATCCTTTATATGAGTAATGCATATGTTGAATTTATTACAGAATCTAACTTGCAACACATTTGCAAAACCGTACAATTTATACTCTACAAGGTTTTATAAATAGGGATATTTAAATTAGTGCCCCTGGTTCCTTAGTTGTGCTCACTTTTCCCCACGCTCCAAACTTTTGCTCACTTTTCCCCTCTTCCATAGCTGAAACTCTCACAAATGCTCATAGCGGGCGTTTGCCGTCTTGACCGTCCATTGACCATTAATTGCTGACGAGTGGGGCCGAGTCTTCGTGTGACTGTTGCTTGCTGACGGGTGGGACCGCAAGGAGACACGTATTGGGCAGCTTGTCTGAATCTGAAACAAATCTAGATAGGCCGCACTGCACCGCGCCGCCCCTCCCGCTCCGCCGGCGTTGTGCCGCGTCGACCACAGTTGTTTCCTCCACCCTATGCCCCTATTCAGTTCGTCGGCGACGCCGCGTCTCCGCCAGATATAGCCCACCTCCCCACCTGGGATTACATAGCGATGTTGAGTGAGGATGGCCGGAATGCAGTCGACCGTGGAGAGGATTGGGTGGAATCTGCGGCAGATAATTCATGGATTAAACCTGGGTAAGCATTGTTTCCTCTCGAATTAACGTTCTAAGTCGTATTGTAGGCCGTATTTGACTTCTGTTTGCTTGAATCGTTTGAATTTGTGCTCGATTTTACCCGGCTAACTGAAGCCTTTGTTTCCTTCAACAAAATAGGATTGATCCCGCGCTGGCTTTCCGGCTGGCGATTAGAATGGAAACTAGTGTGCTGCGTGGTACTAAACCGCATTTGATTTCATCATTTTTCTATCCCAAAGTGGTAGAAACCAGCATATCTTTCAAAGATTTGCGAGCTGAGCTCCGAAACACCTATCCCTGGAGTGATGCCGATGCTGTTGAACTGAATTACTTCAGCAGTGACGAGCAAAGATTTCTCCCACTAACTTGCGAAGATCATATGCCGTTGCTTTTTGCTGGGATTGCTGGCTGCCAATTTGGTAAACTCCAAATCGATGTGCTTCAGCCACGCGCAGAACAGGCGAAGGGGAAGGGAGTTCAGACATCATCTGTCTGTGCTAATAGCCAGCACCCCGGCACTCCTTGTAGGTCGACACCAAGTAAAGCAAGTGGTTCATGGAGCCAGAACATGCCTGCTGCCAATTCTGGTTCCGATTCAGCTGCTGCTTCTCGTGTACCTTCTGCAGTTGGTGTAGAAGAAGATGCAGAACCTGACGAGGCAGTGCCTACAAATGATGATGAAGACGAGATGATGTTTCCTGAACTGGTCGATGTAGCCAGTCAGCAAGCAGTGGATGACGAATATATGGAGGAGCCCATCAGCCAAGCTAGGTTTGATGACACTGACGATGAAGAGAAGGTGGAGAACATGGAGAGCTTAATCGAGGATGAATACGATGGTGATGACATGCCAACAATTGAGTGGAACAGGGAAAAACCTGAGCTTAGTGTAGGTACCATTTTCCAATCAATGGTGGACTGTCGGAATGCAGTGACAACATGGTGCATTATATCTGAAAACACCTATAAGATTAAAAGGAGTGAGCCAGCAAGGTTCACAGTATTTTGTCCATATCCTAGGTGTAGGTGGAAGTTGCATGCATCTCGTATGATCAAGAGCAAATATATTCAGGTAATCCAAGTTCAGTTAGTAATTTAGTTTCAGATCGTTGAGTAAGGTTTCTCAACTGATTTTTACCCTTTTATTTTGTTTCAGATAAAGAAGAACCCACACAAGCACACATGTCCACCTGGAGGGGGAGCGGGGAAGGCCAAAACCAAGCTAGCAAAAACTAGGTGGGTGGCAGATGCTATATTGGATTGGCTGAGAGAAGAACCTGGACTTGGTCCAATAGCACTCCATGGGAAGCTTTTTGAGAAGTACAAGATAGAAATTCCTTACATGAGAATTTTCAATGCTAGGGAAAGGGCTCTTGACAGAATTAATGGTCAATGGAATGACAGTTTTTAGCTGCTTTACACTTTCAAAGCTGAAGTGGAGATGGCAAGTCCAGGGAGTGTTGTAGAGATTGACAAGCATACAGTTCCATTCAAAATAAATGGGAAGTCATTTCAGAAGGAGTGCTTCAGAAGGGCTTTTGTTTGTTTCAAGGCTTGCTGGCAGGGGTTTCTAGATGGTTGCAGGCCCTATTTGGCTGTAGATGCTACACATTTGACTGGAAGATGGATAGGACAGTTAGTAGCAGCTTCTGCAGTTGATGGACACAACTGGCTATTCCCAGTTGCATTTGGTGTGGTGGAGGCAGAGTCTGAGGAAAGTTGGGTCTGGTTTCTGCAGCAGTTGCGCAACATTATAGGCACACCCCCAGGTTTAGCTATACACACAGATGCTTGCAAGGGTTTAGAGAGTGCAGTGGAAATTGTATTCCCTAGAGTGGAGCATAGGGAATGTATGCGACACCTAGCGCATAATTTCAAAAAGAAGTTCAAAGGTAAAGTTTATGATGAGAACTTATGGCCAGCATCATACACATGCAGCAAAAGGAAGCATGAACACCATTTGAGAGTGTTGTATGCTCAAAATCCTCTTGTGAAGGAGTACATGGATGCACATCATGGTAAGGTGTGGTCAAGAAGCCAATTCAACGAAATCTGCAAAGTAGATTATGTGACCAGTAACCTTGCAGAATGCTTCAATTCAAAGTTCAAGTCAGTGAAAGGGCTCTTGTTGTGGCAAGCATTTGACAAGATGAGGCAAATGATCATGATAAAGATGGCTCTTCGCAAAAGAATTGCAGAAACACAATATGTTGGTCATCAAATGCTCCCATCACTGATTAAGGCATTGCACTTGAAGGCAAGAGGACTGAAGATGAAATGTATTCGATCTGGTACATATGAGGGAGAGGTTACATATACTGACACTAAAAAAGGGTATGGAGGTATCCTGTGAACCTAAGTACTAGAGAATGTACTTGTAGGCAATGGCAGATCCGTGGGAAGCCATGCATACATGCCCTACATCTGATGACCGT
This sequence comes from Aegilops tauschii subsp. strangulata, assembly GCF_002575655.3. NCBI lineage: Eukaryota > Viridiplantae > Streptophyta > Magnoliopsida > Poales > Poaceae > Aegilops > Aegilops tauschii. The sequence goes on along the minus strand of NC_053039.3, from coordinate 58,788,950 downwards.
TATCGGGGGTGCAGATGGTGAAGTTGATCAATATTGCTCTGAGTATTTCTCTGTTGCCAAATTTATGTCTGCTTATGCTGACAATGTGCCTGCACTATTGGGGAAAGATCAATGGAACATAGTAGATCCAGGGTTCAAACTCCACGCTCCTGTCATTACTAGACCACCAGGAAGACCAAGGAACCAGAGGATTAGAGCAGGTGAGGAGGGTCGTCTACCAAAGAAGCGTGCTTGCAAAAAAAAGTGGAGTTCTGGGGCATATTGCTAGGCTTTGTACCAATGCAGTGGATGCATCATTTGGAGAGGAGGAAAGATGGACAGCAGCCAATGCTGAGGAGAATGCAACAGCAATGGAGACTGAAGATGCAGTGGAGAATGCAACAGCAATTGAAGCAGTGGAGAATGCAGCAGCAAATGAAGCATCTTGGTATGTGTTTGCACCCTTTGTAGAATGCAGCTACCCTTTTGTTTGCATTTGTTGTCTTTTTTGCCTATGGCTTATAATTTTATTTACCAGCTCTAGGGAGAAAAGGCCAAGAGATGAAGAAGCAGAAGATTTTGAAACCATGGCCTTTGATGGTTTTGAAGCTATAAGAGAGGAAGAGGAGGGGGTAATTTTTCCAACTGTGCCTTTAAAGATTATTGAACCCATAGATGACCGTCAAATGGTCGTCAAGTGCTCGGCGAGTGGAACTACTCCATCAACACCTCCACGGGGAAAACCCCAAGTAAAGCCCAAGATCAAAAGGAACAAGAGTCTGAAAGAAAAGAGCATCTCAACTAGGGAAACCAGGAGCAAGACGGTGAAGCCAGCTGCAAACACAAGGAGCAAGTCGAAAATTTGAATTAAGTTGTTGGGAAATGTTTGTGTTGTCAATTTGAGGGCGAGTCGATCGCTTAAAACTTGGTAGATTTGTATTAAGATGTTGGCATCTTAAAACTTGGTATATTTGAGCTACTGTGAAAACTTACCAGTTGTAATAAGGGATCCCTTGTAATAATGTTGCTTCTACTTTGGTTTCTTATTTGTGTCAGAATTCAAATTTCCATCAAAATTTGAATTTAAATCAATATTTTAATTTGGGCCAAAATTTGGATTCGAGCCAAAGTTGAAGTTGAACATTGGAGGTTCATTGCTCTGTGTGGTGTATTTGATCGAGCATTTGAAGCCCAATATTCGTAGGTGAACAGTCCGAATGAGAAATGTGCTAGAAACAAGCTCGAAAGCTAGGGTAAACAGCCCTATTTGAAATCAAGTTTTTTTACCTTGGCTAAATGAGGCATATATATTTTTATGAACACTTGTTCCATATATATATGGTAAAAACAAAGTCTCACTATTTATTGATTAATATTCATATTACTACATTTTGTTTTGAAAAAATATGCTTTTAATTCAAAACCGTGAAATAACACGTTTTAGATATGAAAATGAAAAAGTAAGTTCAGATCCTTCTTATTCACTCGAAAATGAAGCTATGGAGATTTTTTCTGATTATTTTGAATTTTTTGATTTTTTTTCAAACCCTAAACCCTCTCTCCCTATTATACGAACTCTGAACATGTTCATAGGTGATAGCTCATTTGTGTGAAGCCTTTTTTCATGAAAATGACCTACACCAAGTTTATATTTTTTTCTCATAACCTTGTCACATATGACGGCTATGTGCACAAGAATTACAACATTTTGAGTTTTTTTGAATTTTTTAAAAACATTTGAACTTGATTTTGACAGATCACTTCAAAAAATGATTTTTCAAAAAAAATGCCCCTATACCGAGTTTATATTTTTTTATGGTAACTAGGTCTCATAAACGGACGAACTATGTTTGTTTTATATTTTTGCGATTTTTTCTAATTTAGTTATGGCCATTTGAAATCTGGTCAAACCCTAATAACCCCGTTGACTCGCTCATAACCCCGCAGAAATGCTCCAAACCCTAGCGTCGAACGTCCGTCGTCGGATCCTACCAAGCGCCAAACACCACCCGTCAGATGTGGGCAGGCATGCGCGATCCGCGTGATGCATCCTGATTGGCTACTGCACTGTCCTTCTCGGTTTTTACGATCTGCCCCACTTTACATATGAAATTGTATTTTTCGCACATGACCACCACATGTCAGTGTTAAGAGTTGGTTCAAATATTCAAACTACAAAATACAATGTGGCAAATCGTCAATATAGCTTCCCCTTCTCCTCTTCTCCATCTGACAGACAAAGGCATCGAGCAGATAGGGCAATTCCTCTGTTTCTTTCCCCATCTTCTCGTTCTTCTTCCTCTCGAGCAATTCCTCTGTTTCTTTCCCCATCTTCTCGTTCTTATTCCTCTCGAGCAATTCCTCTGTTCCTTCCTCTCGGGCGATATGTCGACCTCCTCGTCAGCCCCCCGTTCCACGTGGCCGGTGTATGGTCCAGTGCCGATGACTCGATGCACTGACTGCCCACGGACTGCGCCACTGAAGCAGTTGACTTCGAAGGAGGAGAATAATGGGAACTTTGGGCGCGAGTTCGTCAAATGCGAGAGCAAGCCGGAGGGGCAGGTTAGATCTGAGTTTTCCTCGCATCCTTTATCTCTAATTTCTCAAAAAATCTATCACATTTCGTTTTCAGATCGTGAAGAAATGCCACCATTTCGAGTGGATGGATGATTACATCCAGAGGCTTCAAGGGTTGGGCTTGCTGGATTCGAGGGGGAATGCAATCCGCGAGTTCAATCTGCCCCATGACAGTGCCGCTCCGGCAGCAGCAGCGCGTCCGGAATACCCGACGGTGGTAGATGTCGAACTGAAGACGGAATTGAAGAAGATGAACAAGAACTTCAAGCAGCTGATTGAGTTGAAGAAGCAATCCAATCTGATAGCTTTAGGAATACTTGCTCTAGGAATTTTTTACTTGATGGCCATCTCTCGTTAGAGATGTTTGTCTACTGTTGTTGCCACTGTTTAGCAATCCAAGTCTGTTTATCTCAAATGCAACTCTGTTTAGTGCAACTGTCGATCTCTGAATGTATGCAGTTTACTGTTAAGTTTCGACACTTTCAGTTTTGGCAGAAGACAAGTACCAGTTCAGTGATAGGATTATTTTGTTAGCAAATAACCTTGAGTGTTGGATCATACCCTAGCTCGTCAGATGACAGTAAGCAGTACTTGAGCAGCACAAGGGATATACATCAAGTTCATCTCTTCTCTCTCGCACTTGCCAAACTTTTGTCCTCGAGTTCGTCAGTTCTGCTAGAAACCTAGTTCGCGGGCCCAAAGAGAATCAAGCTGCAATAGGCCCACAAAGGATAAATGAGGCCCAGAAACAAGCGATGTTTCTTTTTTTTGTTTAGGAACAATTGCTTTGTCCTTTTTTGTTTCTGATTGCTTTTTTCATTAATTTGATTGCCCAATCTCTTCTATCTCATTGAGGATTTTTTTTGCTTTCCTTTATGGGTCCCTTCATTTTTTAGAATCAAAGTATTTGCAAACCGCAGTATTATTATGCCTAGAGAACCAATACTTCATGATTGAAAAAAGAGGTCCAACCCTCTTTTTTATATACTTCAAACATAGTGTAGTTTTCTACATATTAAAGTATATAAAACTACACTTTTGACTAAAGCCAAACATCTCAAAGTATTTGATACTTCAATATTTCTGAAAACCAAAGTATTCTTTGAATACCTAAAAAATACAGAGCTCTCAAACCAAAGCCGTGTACAAATGTACAATATGTTCTTATTTTTAGAAGGCATCTATGAACACATCATTTTTAGTTAGTTTGGTTAATTTTCCCCACGCCAATTAGCCGTGTCTAAACTTGGGACAAACAAAATACAAAGGGAAATACAAACATAACAAAGCATTAATATAACACACATAAATTAACTTAGATAGTAGGGTTGCTAGGGCAACAAACATAACAAAACATTAATATAACACACATAAATAGATAGGGTTGCTAGGGCAACATAAGTTCCCAAGTTCTTACATAGCTAGGTCGGGCAACACGCACACCAAACTCACACTCACACTACATAGTAGATAGGGATAGGGTAGCTAGGGCAACACGCACACTGCCGGCTTCACCGTCTTCTTCGCCGTCGGCTTCAGTACTCCTCCTCCTCAAGGCCGTTGTCGCCGACGTAGTACGGGAGGCTGTGCATGCGGTTGCGAGCGGGGAAGACGCTCTCGAAGTCCGTGAAGATGTTATGGGTGGTGAATGCGATGAACTCGCACCCACACCAATACACCTTGCCGAGCAGGTAGTAGGCATCGAACCTGTTGGTGAAGTGGACGACGAGCCCTACCACTGGAGCGTTGGCGTGGGGACGCTGCTCCACGTGGTTGAACATGGGCGGCGAGCCCGGCGGGAGGTGGTGGAAGCCCGCACGGAGGAACCCCCGTGCAAGCTCAGTGCTACCCCTCCAGCGTGAGATCGCCCACACGCGGAGCGATGCGCGGGGTACCGCCGTTCCGGCACGGTGGGCGGCGCTTGGAACGTCGGCCCGGTGTACTGCATCTTGAAACGCTTCGCTGAGTGGAACGGCTTTGCCTTTTGGGGGAAGAAGAGAAGTGGGAGGCGCAGATGGATCTGTAGAAGAAGAGGCAATGAAGGGCAGTTTAAATAGCCAGGAGAGACGAAGTGGGTACACGCGCAAACGGCGTAGATCGTGACTCAGTGCGTGCGTGAACCGATGCGATCATAAATGTGTGAACGTGAATCCATGCGAACGTGCTTTGCGTGCTCTGCGTTGGCGGTTGCCTGCCTCCCTCTTCTGCGTGCTCTGCGTTGGCGGCTGCCTGCCTCCCCCTTCTGCGTGCTCTGCGTTGGCGGCTGCCTGCCTCCCACAACTGAATCGAGCGGCACTCGTGCGGCGTGAACCGATGCCTCGACATAGACGTGAGCGTGCGTGCAGCCTGCCCCTTCTGCCACCGGCACGTATGCCTGCGACGCGTGAAACGACGCTGCGGAGCGACTAAATCCACCGGCAACCGGGCGGCAAGGATCGATGCGTGCGTCTCGGCGTGCATGCATGCGTTTAGGTCTAGGTCACTAGATGCGTGCGTGGTCGCATGCATAGCAGGCTAAATCGATGCCAAAGCCGGGCATGCATAGCAGGCTGCATCCATCGATAGAAGGCTTTTTTAATTTATTCCCAACAAACTAACGGGCCCGTCCTATGAACACAAACACGGCCCAACCAGCGAAGCCACAACCACAGTCAACAGAGTCCAACGTGGCCCCACAAGTCAGTTAACGGCCAAGACGGCAAACGTCTGTTATGAACATTTGTGAGAGTTTCAGCTAAGGGAGTGGGGAAAAGTGAGCAAAGGTTTGAAGCGTGGGGAAAACTGAGCACAACTAAGGAATTGGGGGCACAGATGGAATAAGCCCTTATAAATATGGTGACAACACCCGAGCCGCGAGCTCCGCCAGAGCACGTAGCTCCCACCACCTGGGCCACCGCCCTGCATCCAAACACCCTAGAGACCATCCAAGATACGTGCATTGCACAAATGGGCAGATCCCTGCCACCGACATAGCCACGAGCAATCAGCCTGCCCCAATCATCACCCTATCTGAAACCAGGAAGCACTAAGGCCAACTCCAACGCACGACCCCAAATCGTCCACCCCCGTCCGTTTGGGGATAAATGGACATAAACCGCGGCCCAACACCCAACCCCTCCGTAAAAAGCATCCATTTCTGGTCCGTCTCGCCCCATCCCGAGAGCAAAGTTGGGCGGGTTTTGCATCTGGAACGGACACAAGCAGACGATTCTTTGCGTGGTCCTCGTCCGGCTGTGCCCTTTGCATGTGACCCCTGACCCACCTGTCATTGAGACCAGATGGGCCCGCCTGCCCAACCACCCATCCCCCTCTCTCTCTCCCTTTTTCTCTCTCTTCCCCACCAACCCACCCATGCATGCTCTCGCGTCGGGTACCGACACTTTGGCCGCCGCCACCTAGCTAGTGCCAGTCCTGCACGCTGGCAGTCACCTCCAGGCATGGAAGTTCGAAGGCGAGCACCAGCTGCAACACTGGGCGCGGCGAGGTGGTTGGCGGCGCAGCGAGCGGGGCCGGGCGCGACTGCGAGCGGGGTGCAGGCGCGATAGGCCAGGTGGTGGGCGGCGCGGGCATTCAGACAAGTGAGGAAACGGCCGCTGCGGACGCGGCGGTGGGCGGCGAAGTGGGCCGGCGCTGCGAGCAGTGGGCGCGGCGAGCGTGGCGCGGTGCGGGCGACCCCATGGACAGCGGCCACGTCGAGCAGGCCGCGAGGCATCCACGGCGAGTGAGCGCGGCGTTGCTGCAGGACGGCCACGACGAGGGAGCTCGCACGCACGGGCGCTGCGCTGCTGCGGGACGACCACGGCAGGCGAGCGGGCGCGGACGCTGGCGGGGAGTAGGTGCGGCAGCCACGGCGAGCAGGCTTCGGGGCGGCCACGGCGAGCGGGCGTGGCGTTTCTGCCGGACGGCCACGGCGAGGGAGCTCGCGCGCGCGGGCACGGCTCTGCTGCTGGCTGGCCACGACGACGGGCAGGGAGCAGGCTGCGGGATGGCGGGGTCACGTGCATGGCCGACACGGAGCAGGAGGGCGAGGCCAGGGCGCGACGCGTGCTGCTACGAACGGGCGAGCACGAGCAGCTGCAAACGCGGGCGAGCGTGAGGTGCTGCAAACGCGGGCGAGCGCGAGCTATTATGGCTGCAGGGTGACCACGGGGCCAAGCGCGCGGGCGTGGCGCGGGCGAGCTCGGCGGGGCTGCGGGGCAGCAGGCGCGTGGCCGAGGCCGGGGCGTGGCGGACGAAGTGCAGGCGGACGTTTTGGGGATGGTGGCCGCGTTGGGCGCCTCGAACAAATGCCGTACGCGTATGTCTATTTTCTCACCCATTGCTACTCCAAACGGATGAAATCCGGACAAAATGGACGTCCGTTTGGGTCTAGCGTTGGAGTTGCCCTAAGTGGGGAAAAGTGAAAGGAGAGAGAGCGGACTGTGTCTAGACCGGCGCCCCTACGCCAGTGATGTGGGGCTTGATCACCCAGCCCTCCTGCAGCCTCCCATCACGCCACCCTTGGCGCCCCCTTGCGGATTCTGGCCAGATCCGTAGGAGGCCGTGCCAGCCGCCCGCCCACCAGTGAGGGCCGCCAGACCAACCAGACCCTACCGCAAGGACGACCTCCAAAGGGGCCAACCACCAGCCCCCCATCACCACTAGTAGGAAACGAGCCATCAGTCCTGGTTTCAGAGGCCCTTTAGTCCCGGTTCTTCAACCGAAACTAAATGATCAGGACTAATACCCTTCACTTTTAGTCCCGATCGTGTGACGAACTGGAACTAACGGTGCTGCACGTGGCCCCTGCTGGTTCTGTTTCTCTCTTGGTTCCAGAAAAAGGACCGGCACCATAAACTCGGATACAAGAACAGGGAAGATCCCAAATGTCATGAGAGTACCCCAGTTCGACGCAAACGCCGCGGGCACCCAGTAGAACGGATCGGCTAGGGACCCACCCAAAGGTGAGTGGTTTGGCCCCATATAGAGGAAGCTGGCCGGCGGCCATGAAGATATGAAGATGGAAAGCCAGGCGGCCGTGTAGAAAAATTTGTGAATGAGAGGGACGCGCTGCTTTGGGCGCTACACCCGTGGCAAGAACCGCACGAGTGTGGTCAGGTTTCTACGCCACCTCGGCACATCTGCCATGTGACCTAGCTAGACTACTGTGTTCCAGTTCTGGGAAGACGAACCGAAGCAGAGGGAACGTGTTTGCCGGCGACCTGCAGAGAGTGTTTAGATCCTAAAAAAAAAAACCGGGGAGAGGGTTTCGAGGAGGGAGGAGGGCGAGGAAAGTCCTGATGCAAAAACGATTCAAATACATACAAGTACAGATATTTTACAAATAAGATAAAAATATTCTTGTGGAGATGTATACATAATGCAATTCCTTGCTACTGCGTGTTAGCAAACAGGCATATAGCTCAATCAGAATAATGTCCACTCTGTTTGAAAGAAGCGGAAGACGTTGCACATATGGCGTTCAAGTGTACCCCGGCTCAGGAGATTTGGAGGAGCCTAGGCGTACATGAAATAATAGAACAAGTGGCTACACCTGGCAGATCAGGGGCGGAGATACTGGAGATATTTCTCTGCGACCCAGCGCATCAAACACAATATATGGACTCGGTTGATCTAATTGAGTTGATCGTTGTAACGAGCTGGTATCTATGGTGGTGAAGAAGGCAATTTGTGGGACAGGAAGAGGTTCAGTCTCCTGTTCGGTCAAGCCAGTCTATCCGTGCACTTTATCTGAATTTTGTGAGAGCAGCGACCAAACCTGCAGCAACCCCTCGTCACAACCTATGGAGAAAACCGATGCTGGGCCAACTTATTCTTAATGTTGATGCTGCGTTCTCAGAAGAGGAGAATACAGGTGCTTGCGGGGCAATTATAAGACATAGCAGCGGTATGTTTGTGGGCGCGGCAACGGCTAAACTCGAGCACGTGGCAGATGTGGTGTCAGCGGAAGCAGCCGCACTTGTGAAGGGACTCAAGTTAGCCAGTTCTATTGGTGCCAACTCTATCTTGGTACAGATGGACAATTTAGTCATTGTGTAAGCAATTCAAAAGAATACTGGCCATTCAATGATCGCTGCCCCTATTCTTGACGTCTGCCGAACTCTTCTTCACGACTTCGGAAAGGCTTTATTAGAGCATTGTAACCATGAATCTAATATGGTAGCTCATGCGCTAGCTCATAATGGACGTGTGGATCCATCAAACTTGTGGTTGGACGCACCTCCCGAATTTATTTCTGGACTTTTAGCAGACGATGTAAGCGTTTGTTTAAATTAATAAAGCTAGCCATGAAGGCCTTTCCCTCAAAAAAAAGTACAGATATTTTACGTGTCCTTATACTCCCTCCCTTCCTCAGTACAGAACACAGAACACACGTTTTTCTTTCGAGATGTACAAGACACGTATTCAAAACTCATGTTTGAACCATCAAGTTTTATACAAAATTATATTATCGTATTTTTTGCAAATAGGACCCTAGATCTATTAAGGATTATAAAATAATGTTTACACGTTAAAATACATTCTAAATTTATAAAATATAATGAATGCAAGCTAGTCTTGATTTAACAATTGGTGAATGTCAAATGCACTTTCTTCCTTGTTCATCTCCATGTTTACCAAATGATATAACATTTGTAACACAACAATTCAAACTGTCTTGTGCGAAACAGAGCAAAATTCCATCAGAAACTTAATAAATCAATTACATTGAGTATAATGTGCATCCTAGTGAATTACCTTATTTATATTGCATTTTACAGCAAGACCATCAAAGTATGTTCCTATCATTAAACAGGCAATCACATTATCTTGCCTGAATTTAACAAAACAAGTAGCTAAATAAAGCAATTCTTAGTATGGTTCAAGAACATTACTTGCCTCTCTAGAGGAAGGTGGGTTGCATCAACAAATTTCTTTGACCATCCAATAGCCCAATCAGAATTCCAATCATTGAAATACTTTCAGTATAGTTACACATGCTCGGTGTATTATATCTGTACATACTTCATTTTTGTCTTACATAAATGACACAATACCATTTGAATACTGTGAATCAACAATGTTAATCATCTTATGTTTCATATCCCACACATAACATGACCAACCTTGCTTCATTGGTACGCCAATGATTAACTGAATTTGTTTGAATGAACAAATCATAATGAACTTACAATGAAATATTGGTACCAAATAATTCATAACTATCAACAAATTACCATTCTCGTAGATGCAACATCATACTTCATATTGCTGCCAATTAATATATTATGAATTGACTTCACCTTCGTCATTTTTTGCAAAAGCAAATGTCTGCATTTCACTTTGACAATATTAATAACCATTTAAGATGTTGGCATCTTTAAATAATACTCTGGTTCCAGAAACATCTGACTCTATCATAAATTGTCAAATATTATATTCTCATCATCCAACTGATTTAGCCTCCAAGCACATACAGTATAAACTTTGTGATACATATATTTTTTGCCAATTGGCATGAAGATCTCCCGTGATAGATCAATGCACTAGTAGAAAAGGGGGCTTTTGTCCCGGTTGGTAAGGGCCTTTAGTCCCTTTTTTGAACCGGGACTAAAGGGTCGTTACTAATGCCTCCCCCTTTAGTCCCGGGACTAAAGGCCGTCCACGTGGACGCAGCCTGGAGCTCCACCTTTAGTCCCGGTTGTGTTACCAACCGGGACTAAAGGAAATTTTATGAATTTTTTTTTGAAATTTTTTTTGCGATTTTTTTTTGATTTTCAAATTTCTGAATTATTTTAACCTCTAATCTCTAATCACCACCCCTCGTCACTGCTCAATTTATCCTTTAATCTCTAATCACCCCTCATCATTCCAAATCATCTAACTTCCCAGACGGTCACCCATCCTCTCACTACTCCAGCCTGAGCACGCTTAACTTCCGGGTTCTATTCTTCCTCGTTTCCAAGTCTGCACTTGTTGTTTTCCTGACAATAGTAAGATGTCAATTCTATTAACCCTCAGGAATTTAGCTTGAGCATGAAGTGACACATTTCACTGTTTGAGTTTGAAACTATTGTTTTAAAAAACAATAATTATTTAGTAACACTAATATTTCTGGAATAATTAGTTTGACCATTGTTTGACCACAGTTTGACCAAAATTCAAAAAAACTGAAATAATTATTTAGTAACACTAATATTCTAGAATAATTAGTTTGACCATTGTTTGACCATAATTTGAAATTTTTTGAATTTTTTTGCCTCTCCAGATCTTAAAAGCCCCGTATCTTTTTTTCTGTTAGGTTTTTGAGGATTTTGAAAATGTTTAATGGGGTTCCCCCGGTTAAATTTGGATGTAACTTTTCGAGTAGATGATTTTTCATATAAAAAACTTTTTCATCCGAGTTCGTATGCAAAAGTTATGCCCATTTTAAGAAATTCCAGAGAGATTTTGCAAATAAAGTCGAAATTCATATTTGTTAATTTTCCCAACAACTAGACCACATATCACATGGGAAACTTATTTTTTTTGACATTTCCATCATTTTCTTTTGTTTTTTCTAAAACTGAAAAGGCGGTCCACGGGGGGGGGGGGGGGGGGGGGGGGTAGAGTTTGGTGGGCCCTTTAGTACCGGTTCGTGCCATGAACCGGTACTAATGCCTCAAAGCCCATTAGTACCGGTTGGTGCCACCAACCGGTACTAATGGGCATCGCACCCTTTAGTCCCGGTTCGTGGCACCAACCGGGACTAAAGGGCCCAGGTGAACCGGGACTAATGCCTTAGCCGCACGAACCGGGACCAATGCTCACATTAGTCACCAATGCTCACATTAGTCCCGGTTCGTGACTGAACCGGGACTAATGTGAATATTGCCCTGTGACGAAAGCCCTGTTTTGTACTAGTGATGAAGCTATTTTGGCTCTCACATGAAAGATATATTGAGAAGATACTTGAAAGGTTTAATATGAAAGATGCAAAATGTGTTATCTCTCCACTTGTAGACCATCACAAACTGAATTCTAAACAATGTCCTACAGAAAAGAAGGAGAAAGAAGAAAAGAGGAAAGTACCATACCAATTTGCTGTGGGCAGTTTGATGTATGACATGGTATGCACTAGGCCTGATATTGCCTATGCAGTTGGAGTTGTTAGCCGGTTCATGACTAATCCAGATAAAGCTCACTGGGAAGCAGTGAAGTGGATTCTTAGGTATCTCAAGGGAACTTCTACATCTTCTTTATGCTCTGTAGACGATGATCCTATATTGCAGGGCTATACAGATGGAGATTATGCAAGTGAGAAAGTCCACATCTGGATAGCTAATGACTTATGCGGGGAGCAGTGTCATGACAATCAAGATTGCAGAAATGTATTTCTGCGTCAACTACAGAAGCTGAGTACATAGCAGCAGTTCATGCTAGCAAGGAAGATTTGTGGATGAAAAACCTCTTGCAAGAGCTCGGCATGAATCAAGAGAAGTATGCTCTGTTTTGCGAGAGTCAAAGTGCTATTCACCTTGCCAAGAATTCAAGCTACCAGTCTCGAACCATGCACATTGATGTGAGATATCATTGCATTTGAGAAGTTGTGAGTTCCAAGTTCCTAAAAGTTGAGAAGATCCATACCAACGACAATGGTTCAGATATGATGACCAAGATATTGCCAAATAAGAAGCTACAAGCATGCTGCAAGGTAGCGGGCATGGCTATGCTCCCCTCATGTGTCCGAGGGGGAATTTCTTGGGATATCCTTCTCATGTAGGATGTGAGGATATGCCCATTTGAAGCCTTTTAGGCAGCCCAAAGAGGTGCATAAGCCCACTACCCATTAGGGTTATGATCTAGAGTCATTTTGGACTTTGCACATGAGAGGATAAAAATGATTTACCCTCCATTCAGCAGCCACTATCAAGGGTGACGAAAATCAGTTTGGCCTCCATTGAAAAAAAGAGAAACCAAGAGAGAAACGGAAGAAGAGAAAATTTGAAGGAAGAAGCAAAGGAAGCTCCTCCCCGAGGTTGTGATGGTCCAGATCCACTACTTTGTCTCCTTGAAGCTGCGCTTCCACCATCTTTGGTGTGATTGCTTCAATCCCTAGCTCTTGAGCCCCAAATTTTATTGTATTCATCTAAGATTCAGAAATCTTGATGTATGAGATCTTCTAGTGCTATCTAGAGAAGAATTTATTGTATCACATATTTAATAATAATGAAAGAGGATTTGGGTGGCGTCGACACGTGGTTTTCCCCCTCAAGTTTGGGGGGGGGGGGGTCCACGTAAATCCGGTGTCTTTGTGTTGATGCTTGATGTTGTCCAGAAAGTTACTCCTACCACCAAATAGTGTCCCGGAAGCGTCTTGTGTGCCGAGTTACTAGTTTTCTATGTATATATGCTGCGGATTTACTCCTTCGCGATCGGCCGCTCCAGCACTCGATTCGAACCAGCGCACAAGGCAAAACATGATTTCCAGGCAGGGCCCACCACGTGTGACAACCAGCCAACAAGGGATGGTGTTGTGCACATCCACACGAAGGCACCATCGTCAAGGCCCACCCAGAATCAACACTAATCGCCCCCCCTGATTTTCAGGGGGCCCACCTTAATTAATCCCCTAATCCTCAAAGAAAACAACTGCCTACTTTCCAAATCAGGAGCTGTCCGAAACCGAGCGCTCCAACGAGCGCGCGCGAGTTAGCAATCCCCTATATGCTGTTGCATATATTTTTTCCGTGCTAAGCAAGGCTCCTTGAGTGTGACAAATCCTCTCCCAGCTCTTACCTCCTCTTTTAACATGGTAGGAGGTGAGAAGGTATTGTTTTCACGAAAATCCATCTCTGCACCCGAGCTCAATTTTCATGACTTCATTTTTCATCATTTTCTAGCAAAATATAAAAAGGATCTACATGATGCACACAAACACAATTATGTTTGATCAATTTTTAGACGACCAAGAAATGAAGGTAGCAATATCACGAGTCAGGTCGGGATGAATAGGGGTTCGACGATCAGGTGTCTCGCTTGAAGACGTGTGCGTTTCAATGCTCCTAGAGCAACCAAGATGCATGTGGTGAGTCGGTTCAGGTAGTTTATCCCCTTCGGTTGTCCTGAGGACGAGCCCGTGGTTGTCGTCTTCCTCCCATTGTTGAATTCTTCGCCGGCGATCTTGGTGGGTTGCAAGCTTGGACAATAAATCCTTCAATAGACCGGGGTTGCTTTTACACAGATGGCCGAAGCCGTCGGTTGCCATGACTGCATTTAGTGTGGTCGAGGACGTGAGGAGAAACTCGAAGCATGCCTCCCTGAGACGGTGACAGCCATGTTGCTCAGCCAGCAGCAGCGTGGTCGCCGCCGTGCTCGCATCGATGTGAGTCCACAGTTTGTCCTCGCAGACCAGCTTGAGCCTCTCCATGTCGTACCTGTCAGCGGCCTTCAAGAGATCCTGAGCCATCGCAGCACCATCCTCTATTGTCTCCGGCGGAAGCTCGTCGGTGTATGCAAAGTGCAGCAGATTCATGAACACCTCGGCTCTCATGTCGTCGATCCGTACGTATGCGTTGCGCTCTTCCATCGCGCCATAAAGCTCGGCCTCGAATACCGGCGACCGCGCCGCGAGCACGCACCGGTGCGCCGCAAAAGTCTCCCCGCCGACGTCGAGCATCACGTCTGCGCCCTGCTTGCTCCGCAGGAGGTCACCGAAGTGTTGGGCCCAGTCGGGCGGTGGTATGGCGGCCACGACGGGCCGCGGAGGCGGTGCAGTCTCTCTAAGGAACTCGACCACCGTGATGTTGCACCTGACCCAGAAACAGTCGTCCTTGAGGAGGAATTCTTCGAGCTCTTCAAGCCGGATGAAATTTTCATAGCCGCAGAAGGCACCAATGCACGCAAACCGGCGTATGACCCCGGCGCCAGGTCTACGGTACCGCGGCATCGGCTCCCCGGTGGTTGGGTCGAGGACGTCGAACCCGATCTCGGCCTCGACGGCGCGGCCGGCGGCGGCATCGTCAAGAACGGCGAAGACGGAGACGGAGTCGTCGGCCTCCACGCGATTGCCGTTGGGGTAGAAGGCGATGTGCCAGCCAGTTGTGCCTCCTACATAGAAGGATTTGGACCGGAGCCCCTTGCCGGTGTCGAAGCTCTTGCTCATCCATGAATATCCTTGGATCTTGAGCACGTGCTGCACGGTCGTCCTGCTAGCGCGGAGGGTGGTGTTTGGGATGGACTGGTGAACGGCGACGGGGTGCTGATGCGACAACGCTGCTTGTCCGGCGGCCATCGCCTGCAGCCGGTGACCGTGGATGTCTACGGTTTATTATTGGAAACCCTAATGTTGTTTTTTATTGGAGAAGATAGGAGGACCATAATGAAAACTCTAGCGTCTACGTATCTGATTCATATAATAGTCACACGTGTAACTGTAGCAGGAGTCAGGAGACATACAAATAACTCCAAGGTGGGTTTTTTTCTCTTTTTGCATCGAACTCCAAGGTGGTTTGCCCGTCTCAACAAGGACACACATACAATACAAGTGTAATGCATACCTTTTTTTTGCAACTGTGTCTCAACAAGGATACATACATACATACATACATACCGTCTCGTATACCATCTGCCTGTGGGTCATCTCCACAAGATTTACGGACCCAGCACGAGTCGACCGATCGGGAGTTGATAAGAGCCGATCAAAAGCAGGTACACCTAGACATACGGAAAACCTAAATAAGATCGATCACCGGCATACCCACCCGCATCTTTTTGCCGCTGCCGGCGATGACCATCAGACTCGACGTCAGAGCTCCCACCGGCGTCGCGGTCTCAGACTCCACCCTCCGGGCCAGCATTACGAGCGTGCACCACGTGCTCAATATTCAAGGATACTCATCGATGATGAACAGCTTCCCCATCGGCAAAGCCCTCCGATCGGAATCCTTCCGCGGTGGAGGCCGCACTAGCTGGCACATCGACTTCTAACCCAACGGAGAAAGTCGCGAGAGCAGCGGTTTCGTGTCCATCCATGCTGTTCTTGATGCTGCCTACCTCGCCGTGAAGGCAGATATCGGGTTCGACATGCTCGACTCCACCGGGGAGCTGCTGCCGCGCTACGCTAAAGCTAGTAGCGACGTGTGCAATTTTCGTCTGGTCGGCGCTTACCGGGGCTACGACAAATTCATTGCGAGGGAGGAGCTGAAACTCCTCGACTGTTTCTCGGTCAGGTGCAACATCACAGTCATGGAGTTCTTTGCGGGCGGCGCCACCCCTTGCCCTCGTCCTCTACGACCCGTCGTGCCACCGCCTGATTGGCGTCGTGAGCTTTTGCAGAACGGGCAGGGTGCAGACGTGAGGTTCCTAGTTGGCAGGGAGACTTTCCCCGCGCACCGCTGCATGCTTGCGGCGCGGTCGCCGGTGTTCAAAGCGGAACTCTTTGGCGTGATGAAAGAGAGCAGCGCCGCCGGCATAGATATCCACGGGATGAGGCCCGAGGTATTCAGGAATCTGCTGCGGTTTGTGTACACCGAGGAACTACCACCCGTGACAGAAGAAGAGCAGGATGAGGCTGCTATGACCCAGCATCTCCTGGAAGCCGCTGACAGGTATGGCATGGAGAGGCTCAAGCTGCTCTGTGAGGACAGGTTGTGCGAGCACATCAATGTCAGCACGGTGGTGACCACGCTGGTGCTAGCTGAGCAACATGGCTGCCCCGGGCTCAAGGAGGCATGCTTCCAGTTCCTCCTCGATTCCAATTCAACCACACTGGAGGCAGTCATGGCAACTGATGACTTTGACAATATTCTTAGTAACAGCTGTCCTAATCTATTGAAAGAGTTGATGTCGAGGCTTGCTTCCTCTGCCTCTCTCCACGATTGGCAAATAATTGATCGATTGGAGGAGGAAGACGACCTTACCCTCTGCACAACCGAAGGGGGTGAGCTCCCTGAACCGGCTCATGGCATCTTGCCTTTGGGAGCGAGAGCACCAAAACGCATGCGTCTTTAAGCATCCAACCCGCACGTGGATTTTTAGAGCTCGGGTTTCTGGACACCCCTTATCCTTACCCTCCAACATTGTTTTGAGATTCGTGCTAGACAACTAATTTAGTACATCAGATTTTCTTTTTTTTTGTTTCTTGAAAATAAAACAACATATGAACATCAAACTTTGCAAGACACCAAAACATTCTAACTAGAATGTGAGAAAAAACTTTCAGATTTTTTTGTCAAACATAAATATACGAAATTAGATTTTTTGTATTAAAAA
Source organism: Aegilops tauschii subsp. strangulata (assembly GCF_002575655.3). NCBI lineage: Eukaryota > Viridiplantae > Streptophyta > Magnoliopsida > Poales > Poaceae > Aegilops > Aegilops tauschii. The sequence continues at coordinate 58,772,162 of NC_053039.3, read as the reverse complement.
ATATACTTTTTAGTATTTATATTGCACGAAAAATTTCGAAAGTTTTTCCTACATTCTAGTAAGAATGTTTTGTTGAGCTGCCAAGTTTGAAGTTCATATATTGTTTTATATGGGAGCAACAAAAAAGACAAATATACTCGCACGAATCGCGATGCAAAAATGAGTGGCTAGATAAGGGGTGTCCCAAAGCCTATGCTCTACCAACTCCTACTTAACGTTCATCAAGCTGAGTTCAAAGGTTATAAGAAACATAGCAGCCATCGTCTTCTCACGTTCTCGACAGCCGCCTCACCCAAATCTTACCAGACGTGTCCTACCTCCGGTCTTCCATTCCTCTCGCAGGTGCAAGAGACTAGTAGTGGTTGGGCTAAGTCTCGTCTCGCCCGACGTCCCAAGTATAAGTCGTACGCGCACCCTACACGCGGATGAATCACTACTCCTAGTATATATAGAGATAGAAATGGATTTAGATGGTTGAGTTGAGCTTGGGAGAGGAGGTCCATGGGCATGAGGGAAGACCATGCCACGGATCAATGAGGTGGCAAAAGTGAGACCACATAATGATGATGATAGGAGGCCATGCCACGGATCAATGAGGTGGCAAAAGCATGTGAAAATCAAACTAAATTTTCTTAATTCAGTGGAGCTATTCTATTCTACTTTTTTTAGGGTGTCAAAAATCTATTGTTCGAGAGTTTGTAATTTATATTTCTAATGTTCATGGCCACAATAATTAGGGTGCCAAAAATCAATTGTTCATAATTTATATTTCTAATGTTCATTGCCACAATAAGGAACTTACCTTTCATTCTTAACGACCTAGACACACCAGTCCAAAGCTCCAGGAGATTTGTACGTCTTTTTCATGAAGACATGTGTGGAAATTCAATTTTGGTTGAGACACGAACAGACATGTATATGCACTGAGCGAACAGTCATTCATTCATGGGGAATAACCAAAGAAGCATGCATCAATTCGTTGATTCATGGGAAATAATCAAAAGGATTCAGCCAGCTAGCCAGCCAATCTTGGAGTTGGCCCTAGCGATTCAGTCAAAGACTTGAAATCAAAATCATCATCGCCACCACAACCTCATAACATTCAGCGGCAACAAGCTCGGATAGATTTACATATCCTAGAAAGACATGCGGGATCACATGCTACATATCAACTTCCCTCGCTCCTCCCGTCCATGAGAATGCCACTTCCTGTAATATTCAAAGAAACGGCCGAGTCAGGTCTCTCTCTAATCTAATGAACACAACAACCCATCGCTAATACTTGGTAAAATATCAAGTAGATAATATATATCTCTTCTTATCCAATCATATCAAACAAGACCAAGAATCACTTGGACCAGAAATATGAACTCCAAAGGCCAATCTTATCGGCGACACAATAGCATAACCATGATCGGGAACTTAAATCTAGAAATCAACATCATCTGGACATAAAGTTATAAACGATAACTCTAACTTCATATGTTCTCCGGCGGTAACTTGCTAACACAAATGTTGTCCCTTTTGGTGCTTAAAAAGAATTAGGCACATTTATTATGGTCATGCTATGAGTGGATGTCACGTTAAATTTGTGATTCTAAGACTGGAAATCAAAGTCCATTATTTCTCCACTATTTAGATGTAGGTCCAACGTCAAACCATCCGATGGAGCTCAATAGGTGGAATGGAACATATATGTAATTGGGGAGTTAGGGAGAAGATGCATACCAGGGGCTCTGAATGCTGACCAAAAGAAACAAAAAGTTGCTGGTTCGATCCTCCATTTCTTCCTGCAGTAGATCTCATGCAGGCAGGCCAACAGACTTGCTGGTGATATTGGACGCCTTCTCCCTCGCTTACACGATCACTTCAGCACCTGCACGAGGAAACAACATAAGGGAAAAAGGGCAAACTAGACCCCGGTTATCAATATAATAGAAACAAAAAATGAAACCCTGCAAATCTGGAGTTCAGGGAACATAATAGATCGGGAGTTCCGCCGCCGCAAGCTTCTGTCCCCACCAAAAACCAATCGGGACCCTGTTCCGGCATCCTGCCGGAGGGGGGGGGGGAACCCTCACCGGTGGCCATCTTCATCATCCCGGTGCTATCCATGACGAGGAGGGAGTAGTTCACCCTCGGGGCTGAGGGTATGTACCAGTAGCTATGTGTTTGATCTCTCTCTCTCTCTCTCTCTCATGTTCTTGGTGATTCGATCTTGATGTATCGCGAGCTTTGCTATTATAGTTGGATATTATGTTGCTTCTCCCCCTCTACTCTCTTGTAATGGATTGAGTTTTCCCTTTGAAGTAATCTTATCGGATTGAGTCTTTAATGATTTGAGAACACTTGATGTATGTCTTGCCGTGCTTATCTGTGGTGACAATGGGATATCATGTGATTCACTTGATGTATGTTTTGGTGATCGACTTGCGGGTTCCGTCCATGAACCTATGCATAGGGGTTGGCACACGTGTTCGTCTTGATTCTCCGGTAGAAACATTGGGGCACTCTTTGAGGTTCTATGTGTTGGTTGAATAGATGAATCTGAGATTGTGTGATGCATATCATATAATCATACCCACGGATACTTGAGGTGACATTAGGGTTTTGGTTGATTTGTGTCTTAAGGTGTTATTCTAGTACGAACTCTAAGTCTGTTTGTGACACTTATAGGAATAGCCCAACGGATTGATTGGAAAGAATAACTTTGAGGTGGTTTCGTACCCTACCATAATCTCTTCGTTTGTTCTCCGCTATTAGTGACTTTGGAGTGACTCTTTGTTGCATGTTGAGGGATAGTTATATGATCCAATTATGTTATTATTGTTGAGAGAACTTGCACTAGTGAAAGTATGAACCCTAGGCCTTGTTTCAACGCATTGCAATACCGTTTGTGCTCATTTTTATCATTAGTTACCTTGCTGTTTTTATATTTTCAGCTTACAAAAACCTTTATCTACCATCCATATTGCACTTGTATCACCATCTCTTCGCCGAACTAGTGCACCTATACAATTTACCATTGTATTGGGTGTGTTGGGGACACAAGAGACTCTTTGTTATTTGGTTGCAGGGTTGTTTGAGAGAGACCATCTTCATCCTACGCCTCCGATGGATTGATAAACCTTAGGTCATCCACTTGAGGAAAATTTGCTACTGTCCTACAAACCTCTGCACTTGGAGGCCCAACAACGTCTACAAGAAGAAGGTTGCGTAGTAGACATCAAGCTCTTTTCTGGCGTCGTTGCCGGGGAGGTGACTGCTTGAAGGTATATCTTTAGATCTTGCAATCGAATCTTTTAGTTTCTTGTTTTATCACTAGTTTAGTCTATAAAAGAAAACTACAAAAAAATGGAATTGAGTTTTGCCTCATACGCTTCATCTTTTTAATATCTTTGTGAGTATGATGGAAAGGAAAATTGTGCTCAAGTGCTAGAAGAAGAAATCTATAGAATGTTTGGCACTAAATATTTGAATGATGAGCATGATTGCAATGTTGTTAGTATGAATTCCTTGAATATCCATGATGCTAATGATATGCAAAGCCACAAGCTTGGGGAAGCTATGTTTGATGAAGATGATATTTTTAGTCCCCCAAGCTTTGATGAGAAAATTTACTATGATGAAAGCATGCCTCCTATCTATGATGATTATTGTGATGACACATATGCTTTAAAGAATAATGATAACCATGAAACTTTTCATCTTGATCTTAATTTTCAATCACGTGATAGTTATTTTGTTGAGTTTGCTCCCACTATTGTTGATGAGAATAAATTTTCTTATGTGGAGAGTAGTAAAATTTCTATGCTTGTAGATCATGAAAAGAATGATTTAGGTGCTGGTTATATTGTTGAATTCATTCATGATGCTACTGAAAGTTATTATGAGGGAGGAATGTATGCTTGTAGGAATTGCAATAATATCAAGTTTCCTCTCTATGTGCTTAAAGTTTTGAAGTTATGCTTGTTTTACCTTCCTATGCAAGTTGATTCTTGTTCCCATCAGTTGTTTGCTCACAAAATCCCTATGCATAGGAAGTGGGTTAGACTTAAATGTGCTAGTCATATTCTTCATGATGCTCTCTTTATGTTTCAATTCTTATCTTGTATGTGAGCATCATTGAAATCATCATGCCTAGCTAGGGGCATTAAACGTTAGCGCTTGTTGGGAGGCAACCCAATTTTATTTTAGTTTCTTGCTTTTTGGTTCTTTTTAGGAATAAATAATCCATCTAGCTTATGTTTAGATGTTGTTTTATGTTCAAATTAGTTTTTGTGCCAAGTAGAACCTTTGGGAAGACTTGGGTGAAGTCTTTATGATCATGCTGTAAAAAACAGAAACTTTAGCGCTCACGAGATTAGCTAAAACTTTTTACTGGAGAGTGCTATTTAGTTGATTCTTTTTTAAGATGATTACTAGACAAATTCCTCAGGTCCACCAATTTATTTTAGAATTTTTGGAGTTCCAGAAGTTTGCATTAGTTACAGATTACTACAGACTGTTCTGTTTTTGACAGATTCTGTTTTCCGTGTGTTGTTTGCTTATTTTGATGACTCTATGGCTAGTAAAATAGTTTATAAACCATAGAGAAGTTGGAATACAGTAGGTTTAACACCAAAGAATGAGTTCATTACAGTACCATTAAGTGGTGTTTTGTTTTCTTTCGCTAACGGAGCTCACGAGATTTTCTGTTAAGTTTTGTGTTGTGAAGTTTTCAAGTTTTGGGTAAATATTCGATGGACTATGGAATAAGGAGTTACAAGAGCCTAAGCTTGGGGACCCCAAGGTAATATTCAAGGATAACCAAGAGCCTAAGTTTGGGGATGCCCTGGAAGGCATCCCCTCTTTCGTCTTCGTTCATCGGTAACTTTACTTGGAGCTATATTTTTATTCACCACATGATATGTGTTTTGCTTGGAGCGTCATTTTATTTTCTTTTGTTTTGCTTGCTGTTTGAATAAAATACCAAGATCTGAAATTCTTAAATGAGAGAGAGTCCTCATATAGCTACATAATTATTTAACTACTCATTGATCTTCACTTATATATTTTTGGAGTAGTTTGTCATTTACTCGTGTGCTTCACTTATATCCTATGAGTAAATGGTTGAATGATTTGAATGTCATAAGTCTGAAATTATATACGTTTCATATGCCTTTCCCATGGGGAGTAATGCCTTTACATATAAGAAGTAAAGGTGGTAAATTTTTTGAAGGTTAGCAAACATTGTATTGGTCACTTGAACAATTCATGAAAGAATATTGAAGGAAGAGAGATTTCACATATAAATATACTATCTTGGACATCTTCTATGATTGTGGGTCCCATTAATTATTTTCAAACCTGAGCAAATTAGTTGAAGTTGGACAAGGAAGACAACATAATGAGTTATGCTTGGGTATATTTGTATAAGCTATATTGTTATGGATCCTCTAACATGTGGTGCTTGCTATTTAGAATCCTTTGCTAGCCAAAATATCTGTACTAAGCGGGAATACTGCTTGTGCATCCAAAATCCTTGAACCAAGTTCCTTCCATGAGTGTCCACCATATCTACCTATGCGGTATTTACCTGCCGTTCCAAGTAAATTTGCATGTGCCAAACTCTAAACCTTCAAATAATAATCTGTTTTGTATGCCCGAATCGCTCATGTAGCGACTAGGGGCTAGCAGTATCTTCCATGCTAGGTGGGTTATTCTCATGATGAGTGGACTCCGCTCATCATTCACGAGAAAATGGCCGGTAACTGGGATGCCCAGTCCCATGATCAAAAGATCAAAATCAAATAAAAAATAATTGCAAACAAAACTCCCCCAGGATTGATGTTAGTTGGAGGCACCTGTTGTTTCGAGCAAGCCATGGATTGATGATTGTTGGTGGAGGGGGAGTAAAAATCTTTACCTTTCTGTTTGGGAACCGCCTATAATGTATGTAGTATGGAAGATATTGGGAACTCTTGGTCGTTATGTTGACAATGAAAGCATACCTCTCAAAATTATTTTCATCTATGTTTTTGCTTCGAGCTTTGGCACCTCTACAAATCCCTGCTTCCCTCTGCGAAGGGCCTATCCTTTACTTTTATGCAAGAGTCAGTAGTATTCCTCCTCATTCCAACCTACTCTTTAGTTGGCAAGCATCATGTGGTGGAGAAAGATCTAAGCATATATGGCCATTCAAATATATTTGATCATGAATTATTATTGTTGACAATTATCTATATGATAAATAAGTTGGGAGGCGAAACATTAAGCCCCTATCTTTCTCTGTGTTCGATGGATGCTATTTGTTCTAAAAATATGCTTTGAGTGGTAGCAATCATGGAAGACTAAATGATAGTTGAGTATGTGGAGTTTGCTAAATCAAAGCTCTGACATAGACTCTTCCTGAAAATAAGATGAATTGCAATTGTTTGATGACTGAGAACATAGTTTGTTAGTTTTCAAGAAAGTTTATGATCTATACTTTAACATGTGAATAGTTTGTTACTTGATCATGAAAAGTTCTATGAGTTGAGCTACTGTTATGACATATAATGATGCTAGAAAAGGTGATTGAAATTATCATTGATCAAACTTATGCACCTGCTAGCATTCACACTTCATAAATTCTTTCTTTTATCATTTACCTCCTCGAGGACGAGCAGGAATTAAGCTGATACGTCTCCAACGTATCTATAATTTATGAAGTATTCATGCTATTATATTATCCATCTTGGATGTTTTATGGGCTCTACTATGCACTTTTATATTGTTTTTGGGACTAACCTATTGACCCAGAGCCTAGTGCCAGTTCCTATTTTATCCCTTGTTTCAGTGTTTCGAAGAAAAGGAATATCAAACGGAGTCAAAACGGAATGAAACCTTTTGGAGAAGTTATTTTTGGAAGGAAAGCAACCCGGGAGACTTGGAGTGCACGTCAGGAAAGCAACGAGGGAGGCACGAGGCAGGGGGCGCCCACCCCCCTGGGCGCGCCCTCCACCCTCGTGGGCCGCTCGTGGCTCCCCTGATGTATTTCTTCCACCTATATATATCCATATACCCTAAAACGATCGGGGAACATAATAGATCGGGAGTTCTGCCGCCGCAAGCTTCTGTAGCCACCAAAAACCAATCGGGACCCTGTTCTGGCACCCTGCCGGAGGGGGGAACCCTCACCGGTGGCCATCTTCATCATCCCGGCGCTCTCCATGACGAGGAGGGAGTAGTTCACCCTCGGGGCTGAGGGTATGTACCAGTAGCTATGTGTTTGATCTGTCTCTCTCTCTCTCTCTCTCTCTCTCTCTCGTGTTCTCGGTGATTCAATCTTGATGTATCGCGAGCTTTGCTATTATAGTTGGATCTTATGTTGCTTCTCCCCCTCTACTCTCTTGTAATGGATTGAGTTTTCCCTTTGAAGTAATCTTATCGGATTGAGTCTTTAATGATTTGAGAGCACTTGATGTATGTCTTGCCGTGCTTATCTGTGGTGACAATGGGATATCACGTGATTCACTTGATGTATGTTTTGGTGATCAACTTGCGGGTTCCGCCCATGAACCTATGCATAGGGGTTGGCACACGTTTTCGTCTTGATTCTCCGGTAGAAACTTTGGGGCACTCTTTGAGGTTCTATGTGTTGGTTGAATAGATGAATCTGAGATTGTGTGATGCATATCATATAATCATACCCACGGATACTTGAGGTGACATTAGGGTTTTGGTTGATTTGTGTCTTAAGGTGTTATTCTAGTACGAACTCTAGGGCTGTTTGTGACACTTATAGGAATAGCCCAACGGATTGATTGGAAAGAATAACTTTGAGGTGGTTTCGTACCCTACCATAATCTCTTCGTTTGTTCTCCGCTATTAGTGACTTTGGAGTGACTCTTTGTTGCATGTTGAGGGATAGTTATATGATCCAATTATGTTATTATTGTTGAGAGAACTTGCACTAGTGAAAGTATGAACCCTAGGCCTTGTTTCAACGCATTGCAATACCATTTGTGCTCACTTTTATCATTAGTTACCTTGCTGTTTTTATATTTTAAGATTACAAAAACCTTTATCTACCATCCATATTGCACTTGTATCACCATCTCTTCGACGAAGGAGTGCACCTATACAATTTACCATTGTATTGGGTGTGTTGGGGACACAAGAGACTCTTTGTTATTTGGTTGCAGGGTTGTTTGAGATAGACCATCTTCATCCTACGCCTCCCACGGATTGATAAACCTTAGGGCATCCACTTGAGGGAAATTTGCGACTGTCTTACAAACCTCTGCACTTGGAGGCCCAACAACGTCTACAAGAAGAAGGTTGCGTAGTAGACATCAATAACCAATAGCGGAACCTGGATGCTCATATTTGCTCCTTCATATTCTACGAAGATCTTTATCGGTCAAACCGCATAACAACATACGTTGTTCCCTTTGTCATCGGTATGTAACTTGCCCGAGATTCGATCGTCGGTATCACCATACCTAGTTCAATATCGTTACCGGCAAGTCTCTTTACTCGTTCCGTAATGCATCATCCCGCAACTAACTCATTAGTCACATTGCTTGCAAGGCTTATAGTGATGTGCATTATCGAGAGGGCCCAGAGATACCTCTCCGATACACGGAGTGACAAATCCTAATCTTGATCTATGCCAACCCAACAAACACCTTCGGGGACACCTGTAGAGCATCTTTATAACCATCCAGTTACGTTGTGACGTTTGAGAGCACACAAGGTGTTCTTCCGGTATTCGGGAGTTGCATAATCTCGTAGCCTGAGGAACATGTATAAGTCATGAAGAAAGCAGTAGTGAAACTGTAACGATCATAATGCTAAGCTAACGAATGGGTCTTGTCCATCACATCATTCTCCTAATGATGTGACCTGTTCATCCAATGACAACACATGTCTATGGTCAGGAAGCTTAACCATCTTTGATTAACGAGCTAGTCTAGTAGAGGCATACTAGGGACAATTTTTTTGTCTATGTATGCACACATGTATCAAGTTTCCGGTTAATACAATTCTAGCATGAATAATAAACATTTATCATGATATAAGGAAATATAAATAACAACTTTATTATTGCCTCTAGGGCATATTTCCTTCAGTCTCCCACTTGAACTAGAGTCAATAATCTAGTTCACATCGTCATGTAAATTAACACCAATAGTTCACATCACTATATGATTAGTTAACATCGCCATGTGACTAACACCCAAAAGGTCTACTAGAGTCAATAATCTAGTTCACATCGCAATGTGATTAACACCCAAAGAGTGATCATGTTTTGCTTGTGAGAGAGGTCTAGTCAACGGGTCTGCCACATACAGAGCCGTATGTATTTTGCAAATTTTCTATGTCTACAATGCTCTGCACGGAGCTACTCTAGCTAATCGCTCCTGATAGGTCTCCATTGTATCTACTTTTCCAAACACTTTTGCCCTTGTTTTGGACTCTAACTTGCATGATTAGAATGGAACTAACCCGGACTGACACTGTTTTCAGCAGAATTGCCATGGTGTTATCTTTGTGCAGAAACAAAAGTTCTCGGAATGATCTGAAACTTCACGGAGATTATTTGTGGAAATAATAAAAAATACTGGTGAAAGAATCAAGGCCAGGGGGCCCACACCCTTTCCACTAGTGTGGGGGGGTGCGCCTGCCCCCCAGGGCGCGCCCCCTGCCTCATGGCCCCCCTGGTGCTCCACCGACCTCAACTCCAACTCCATATATTCATGTTCGGGGAGAAAAAATCAGAGAGAAAGATTCATCGTGTTTTACGATACGGAGCCGCCGCCAAGCCCTAAACACTCTCGGGAGGGCTGATCTGGAGTCCGTTCAGGGCTCCGGAGAGGGGAATCCGTCGCCATCGTCATCACCAACCATCCTCCATCACCAATTTCATGATGCTCACCGCCGTGCATGAGTAATTCCATCGTAGGCTTGCTGGACGGTGATGGGTTGGATGAGATTTATCATGTAATCGAGTTAGATTTGTAAGGGTTTGATCCCTAGTATCCACTATGTTCTGAGATTGATGTTGCTATGACTTTGCTATGCTTAATGCTTGTCACTAGGGCCTGAGTGCCATGATTCAGATCTGAACCTATTATGTTTTCATGAATATATGTGAGTTCTTGATCCTATCTTGCAAGTCTATAGTCACCTACTATGTGTTATGATCCGGCAACCCCGAAGTGAAAATAATCGGGACCACTCCCGGTGATAACCATAGTTTGAGGAGTTCATGTATTCACTATGTGTTAATGCTTTGGTCCGGTACTCTATTAAAAGGAGGCCTTAATATCCCTTAGTTTCCACTATCTCACTAGTTCCTTTGTGAGGAGGTTTGAATTTTCATCTTCACGCAATTCTCAAACTGTCCTGTTTGATCTTAATGAAAAAATTTATACTATGGACTTAGAGGATTTTACCACTGCTTGCAAACTTCCACAATGGGGTAGTACTAGTGAACCTCGCAAATATGAATTTAGAGATTTTCTTGCTAGTATAACTGTGGGGGAATCTAGAGACATAGCACAAGCTACCATAGGGAGCATTCACTTTCCTGCTATACATTATTTTGCTCTCTTCATAGGTAGCTGCATAAATGGTAAGGATGAAGCATGTCACATGTGTGTCCCTGACCTCAGTGTTCTCAGGAGTGCTATGTTAGGAGATAAACATTATAATCTGGGAGCCATTGTTGCACGTAGGTTGCATAATAATAGATTTAATGGAGATTTCTTTGGTGGAATTTATGCAACCCATTTAGCTAATTTTCTCGGTGTAACCATACGTGAGGATGATATTGAGTTGCCTCCTGCTTCTTTAGATTATGAGGCTATGGTTCGTCATCGTTTTGTTGAGAGGAACGATCAGTTCCTCCAGTACCGACTAATCTTTGACAGACGACGTACCTATCACGTCGCTCTCCCTGCTTCTACCTTCTTTGACTTTCAGGCAAAGGGGAGATATTTCATAAGGGAGGAGGCGAACGAGTACGAGAGGAGGGCTGAGATAGCTCGCCTCCAAGCTGCAGCCCACAATGCAATGACTGCTGCATCTCAGTACGACCCCAACTACAACTATGTATATCCACCAGGCCAGCCGTGGCAATAAACCAACTTAGGCCAAAAGCCTAAGCTTGGGGGAGTACGTATTTCTCACCGATATTACATTCATGTTCACACACTCATTGCTAGATGTCGGTGCTCATACTCTTTCACTGTAATATCCATGCTAGTTTATTTTCTTTTCCCTGCTTTCTTCTTGTGTGTTTGAAAAACCTTAAGAAAAACCAAAAAAAATTAGTGTAGCTTTTAGCTAGTTTATTTTCTTGCTGTAGTAGTAATAATTAAAAGAATACCCAAAAATATTTCCCGTTCTTCTTTTGCTTGTTGGGAGCTTTCCAGTGTAAATAGTTTTATTTCCTTTCTTTTTCTTTGGGGTCGATAGGAGAAGACCAAGATGAAATTGTTAAAGTGGCTCTTATATGCATTATTGTTGATTTAACCAAGAGCCCATATTGCCTTGTCTCCTCCTGTTTATTGAATGCTCGCAGATTCCAGCTTAGTCCAATGCACGTGCACTATTATAATTATACACATCGTTCGGTCGTGCAAGTGAAAGGCAATTATGACGATATATGATGGACTGATTGAGATGAGCGAAGCTGGTATGAACTCGACCTCTCTTGTTTTTGTAAATATGATTAGTTCATCGTTCCTGATTCAGCCTATTATGAATAAACATGTTCGCAACAACAATTAGAGATTATAGTTGCTTATGCCATGATTAATTAGCTAGGAGTTTATAATGGTCTATCTTGCATGCCAACATGCTATTAAAATGGTTGTGATGAGTATGATGGGGTGGTATCCTCCTTCGAATGATTTAAGTGACTTGACTTGGCACATGTTCACACATGTAGTTGAAACAAAATCAACATAGCCTTCACGATATTTATGTTCATGGTGGATTATATCCTACTCAATGCTTGCACTCAATGTTTATTAATTTTAATGCATGCTCATGTCTGTTGTCGCTCTCTAGTCGGTTGCTTCCCAGTCTTTTGCTAGCCTTCACTTGTACTAAGCGGGAATACTGCTTGTGCATCCAATTCCTTAAACCCCAAAGTTACTCCATATGAGTCCACCATACCTTCCTATATGCGGTATCTACTTGCCGTTCCAAGTAAATTTGTATGTGCCAAACTCTAAACCTTCAAATGAAATTCTGTTTTGTATGCTCGAATAGCTCATGTATCAACTAGGGCTGTCCGTATCTTCCATGTTAGGCGGGTTATTCTCAAGAGGAGTGGACTCCGCTCCTCACGCACGAGAAAATGGCTGGTCACCGGGATGCCCAGTCCCATGCTTTATGCAAATCAAATCAAAATAATTGCAAACAAAACTCCCCCGGGACTGTTGTTAGTTGGAGGCACTCGTTGTTTCGAGCAAGCCATGGATTGATGCTTGTTGGTGGAGAGGGAGTATAAACTTTACCATTCTATTTGGGAACCGCCTATAATGTGTGTAGCATGGAAGATATCGCCATCTCTTGGTTGTTATGTTGACAATGAAAGTATGCCGCTCAAAATATTATTTATCTCTATTTCAAAATCGAGCTCTGACACCTCTACAAATCCCTGCTTCCCTCTGTGAAGGGCCTATCTATTTACTTTTATGTTGAGTCATCACCCTCTTATTAAAAAGCACTAGCTGGAGAGAGCTGCTGTCATTTGCATCCATTACTATTAATTTATATTGAGTATGACTATGACTGGATCTCTTTTACCATGAATTACAATGTTTAGTCAGTCCTTGATCTTTAAAGGAGCTCTGCATTTATGTTTTGCGGTCTCAGAAAGGGCTAGTGAGATATCATCTTGTTATATCATATCATGATTGTTTTGAGAAAGTGTTGTCATCCGAGATTTATTATTATTGCTCGCTAGTTGATTATGCCATTGATATGAGTAAACATGAGACCTAAGTGTTATTGTGAATATGGTTAGTCATAATCTTTGCTGAAAACTTGAATGTTGGCTTTACATATTTATTACAACAAGAGCAAACAGAGTTGGTAAAAGTTTTTATTTATCACTTTCAGTTTGTCAACTGAAATGCTTGAGGACAAGCAAAGGTTTAAGCTTGGGGGAGTTGATACGTCTCCGTCGTATCTACTTTTCCAAACACTTTTGCCCTTGTTTTGGACTCTAACTTGCATCATTTGAATGGAACTAACCCGGACTCACGTTGTTTTCAGCAGAATTGCCATGGTGTTATCTTTGTGCAGAAACAAAAGTTCTCGGAATGACCTGAAACTTCATGGAGATTATTTTGGAAATAATAAAAAATACTGGCGAAAGAATCAAGGCCAGGGGGCCACAACCTTTCCATGAGGGTGGGGGGCGCGCCCCCTGCCTCGTGGGCCCCCTGGTGCTCCACCGACCTCAACTGCAACTCCATATATTCGTGTTCGGGGAGAAAAAATCAGAGAGAAACATTCATCGCGTTTTACGATACGGAGCCGCCGCCAAGCCCTAAACTCTCTTGGGAGGGCTGATCCAGAGTCCGTTCGGGGCTCCAGAGAGGGGAATATGTCGCCATCATCATCATCAACCATCCTCCATCACCAATTTCTTGATGCTCACCGCTGTGCGTGAGTAATTCCATCGTAGGCTTGCTGGACGGTGATGGGTTGGATGAGATTTATCATGTAATCAAGTTAGATTTGTTAGGGTTTGATCCCTAGTATCCACTATGTTCTGAGATTGATGTTGCTATGACTTTGCTATGCTTAATGTTTGTCACTAGGGCCCGAGTGCCATGATTTCAGATCTGAACCTATTATGTTTTCATGAATATATGTGAGTTCTTGATCCTATCTTCCAAGTCTATAGTCACCTACTATGTGTTATGATCTGGCAACCCCGAAGTGACAATAATCGGGACCACTCCCGGTGATGACCGTAGTTTGAGGAGTTCATGTATTCACTATGTGTTAATGCTTTGGTCCGGTACTCTATTAAAAGGAGGCCTTAATATCCCTTAGTTTCCGCTAGGACCCCACTGCCACGGGAGGGTAGGACAAAAGATGTCATGCAAGTTCTTTTCCATAAGCACGTATGACTATATTCGGAATACATGCCTACATTACATTGATGAATTGGAGCTAGTTCTATGTCCCCTATGTTATGACTGTTACATGATGGACCGCATCCGGCATAATTTTCCATCACCGATCCAATGCCAACGAGCTTTTGACATATTGTTTTTCGCTTATTTACTTTTCCGTTGCTACTTTTACAATTACTACAAAACCCAAAAATATTACTTTTGCTACCGTTACTGTTACTTCCATACTACTTTGCTACTAAATACTTTGCTGCAGATACTAAGTTATCTAGGTGTGGTTGAATTGACAACTCAGCTGCTAATACTTGAGAATATTCTTTGGCTCCCCTTGTGTCGAATCAATAAATTTGGGTTGAATACTCTACCCTCAAAAACTGTTGCGATCCCCTATACTTGTGGGTTATCAAGACTATTTTCTGGCGCCGTTGCCGGGGAGCATAGCTCTATTCTTTGAGTCACTTGGGATTTATATCTGCTGGTCATTTTGAAGAACTTGAAAGATGCGAAAACTAAAATTTATCCCTCAACTACGAGGGGAGGTAAGGAACTGCCATCTAGCTCTGCACTTGATTCACCTTCTGTTTTGAGTAAGCTTGCGACACCTAAACCTGCTTCGGCTATTAATTCTGATATGTCGCATGTTATTGATGATGCCACTTCTACTATGCATGATACTTATGATGAAACTACTTCTATGCTTGATACTACTGTGCCACTTGGTGAATTTCTTGATGGACAACTTACTAGGGCTAGAGAGAATGAAATTATTGAAACTGATAATACTGATGAAAGTGATGATGAAGACTCTCCCCCTAAATATGAATTGCATGTTGTGCCTGAGGGCTATGTTGTGGATGAAGAAAATGCTAGAGACTTTCTTGGTTGCAATGATAGAAGTGATCTTAAGAAATTATTAGCTAACCTGAAACAAAAAACTTTGAATGCTAGAATGAAATATGATCCTGCTTATGCTACTTCACCTATCTTTGTTACTGATAAGGATTATGAATTCTCCGTCGACCCTGATATAATTACTTTGGTTGAATCTGATCCCTTCTATGGCTATGAATCTGAAACTGTTGTGGCACATCTTACTAAATTAAATGATATAGCCATCCTGTTCACTAATGATGAGAAAGCTCGCTACTACTATATCCTTAAAATATTTCCGTTCTCATTAAAGGGTGATGCTAAGATATGGTTTAATTCTCTTGATCCTGGTTGTGTGCGTAGTCCACAGGACATGATTTATTACTTCTCTGCTAAATATTTCCCTGCTCATAAGAAACTAGCTCCTTTGAGGGATATATATACTTTTGTGCAAATTGAAGAAGAGAGTCTCCCACAAGCTTGGGGGGGCTTCTCCAATTACTTAATGCTTTGCCTGATCATCCTCTTAAGAAAAATGAAATACTTGATATCTTTTATAATGGACTAACCGATGCTTCCAGAGACCACCTGGATAGTTGTGCTGGTTGTGTTTTCAGGGAAAGAACACCAGATGAAGCTGAAATTCTATTGAATAATATGTTGACCAATGAAAATAATTGGACACTTCCTGAGCCAACTCCTGAGCCTATTCCTAAACCAACTCCGAAGAAGAGGGGTGTTCTATTTCTCAGTCCTGAAGATATGCAAGAGGCAAAGAAATCTATGAAAGAAAAAGGTATAAAAGCTGAAGATGTTAAGAATTTACCTCATGTTGAAGAAATACATGGTCTTAATTTACCGCCTGTTGAAGAAATACATGGTTTTAATCCATCACCTATTGAAGAAACACATGGTCTTGATAACCCGACACAGGTAGTAAAGGTAAATTCTCTCTATAGATTTGATGAAGGTGATATCCCTCGTTATAAGTCTGCTAGCCAATGCTTAGATGAGTTCGATAATTTTATTGTCAAACAAGAAAACTTCAATGCTTATTTTGGTAGAGAATTAAAACACAATTCCGATATGCTTGAACACTTGAGTGATTATATGTCTAGAGTTAAAGGTGAACTTAGACTCATTAGTAAACATGCTTCTATGGTTACCACTCAAGTAGAACAAGTACTTAAAGCTCAGAATGATTTGCTCAATGAATTGAATAGTAAGAATAATGATTTTTCTGTTAGAGTGGCTACTAGAACTAGTAAAATGACTCAGGAACCTTTGTATCCTGAAGGCCATCCTAAGAGAATTGAGCAAGACTCTCAGAGAAATAATACTGATGCACCTAGTCCTTCTAAGAAGAAGAAAAATAAAAATGATAGGACTTTTCATGCTTGTAGTGAACCTGTTGCTTACACACCTGAGAATCCTAACGATATTTCTATCTCTGATGCTGAAACACAATTTGGTGATGAACTTGAACCTAGTGATAATGTTAATGATGATGTTCATGTTGATGCTCAACCTAGCAATGATAATGATGTAGAAATTGAACCTGCTGTTGATCTTGATAACCCACAATCAAAGAATCAACGTTATGATAAGAGAGACTTTGTTGCTAGGAAGCACGGTGAGGAAAGAGAGCCATGGGTTCATAAACTCACGCCTTTTCCTCCCAAACCATCCAAGAAAAAGGATGATGAGGATTTTGAGCGCTTTGCTGAAATGATTAGACCTATCTTCTTGCGTATGCGATTAACTGATATGCTCAAAATGAATCCTTATGCTAAGTATATGAAAGACATTGTTACAAATAAGAGAAAGATACCGGAAGCTGAAATTTCCACCATGCTTGCTAATTATACTTTTAAGGGTGGAATACCAAAGAAACTTGGAGATCCAGGAGTACCCACTATACCATGCTCCATTAAATGAAATTATGTTAGAACTGCTTTATGTGATCTTGGAGCCGGTGTTAGTGTTATGCCTCTCTCTTTATATCGTAGACTTGATTTGAATAAGTTGACACCTACTGAAATATCTTTGCAAATGGCCGATAAATCAACTGATATACCTGTCAGTATTTGTGAGGATGTGCCTGTTCTGGTTGCAAACGTCACTATTTTAACGGACTTTGTTATTCTTGATATTCCCGAGGACGATAGTATGTCATTATTCTTGGAAGACCCTTTCTGAATACTGCAGGGGCTGTTATTGATTGCAACAAAGGCAATGTCACTTTTCATGTTAATGGTAATGAGCATACGGTACACTTTCCGAGGAAACAACCTCAAGTTCATAGTATAAACTCTATTGGAAAAATTCCATCGATTATTTTTGGAGGTTTTGAATTTTCTCTACCTACTGTCAAGAAGAAATATGATATTCTTATTACTGGGGATGTGCATATCCCCGTTGAGGTAACATAGTGTTATTCGAAATTTCTCCGGTTTCATGCGATTCGGAATGGGTTTGTTAACAAGACTTGATCAACCTTGTTAGTGGATTCCTTTTGATGAGCATGAGATGGATGAAGTTAGAAAGCACAACCTTCTGTACCTCCTTCTACTTTCTGTTATTTAGTTGAAATAAAGTAAAAATAGTATTTTTCTGTCAGTTTTCTGAATTATCCGTGCAATAATAAAAACCCCAAAAATAAAAGTTCACCAAATGCCCCGAAATTGAAATATGATTTTTTCTGGAACATTTGAGAATATCTAGCACTGAGAACACATCAGGGGGAGCTGGCACCTGGCCACTAGGGTCCAAGGCACGCCCACCCCCTGGGCGCGCCCCCTGCCTCGTGGGCCCACGGTGGCTCCCCTCCACTTATTCCAGCCACCACACACTCCTTCTTCCTCCCCAAAAAATCACCAACCAGCTCAAGCATGAGTTCTAGCTCATTTTGCTGCGATTTTCGATCTACTTGCTCAAAGCACCTCTCACAAAACTGCTTTGGGGGATTGTTCCTTGGTATGTGACTCCTCCAATGGTCCAATTAGTTTTTGTTCTAGTGCTTTATTCATTGCAAATTTGTGCTGCCTAGGTGACCATGTTCTTGAGCTTGCATGTCAAATTTATATGGTTCCAAGTAGTTCTAATGCATGATATAGTCTCTAGGCACTTGTGGGAGTAGTTGCTATCAATTTTTGTTGAGCTTGGTTCACTTTTATTTGAAGTTACTAAAAATTTCAGAAATTTTTTAGAGGAAGAAACATGTTTAGGAAAATGTATCAAGGTGGTTCTTCAAGGAAGCAAGGACCTAGGCTTGTAATGCGCGATGCTGATGATGAACCACCAAGGGACGCTCTAGTGCGGGCTTGTGAATGGCCTTCAGAGGACTTCATGGATCAAGCAGGAATCAAGGAAGAATTGAACGCATATGTGCGTAACGCTGATCTTGGGAGCTTCAAGGGAGATAAGTGCCGTCAGTACCACTATCTCACTAGTTCCTTTGTGAGGAGGTTTGAATTTTCATCTTCGCGCAATTCTCAAACTGTCCTGTTTGATCTTAATGAAAAAATTTATACTATGGACTTAGAGGATTTTACCACTGCTTGCAAACTTCCACAATGGGGTAGTACTAGTGAACCTCGCAAATATGAATTTAGAGATTTTCTTGCTAGTATAACTGTGGGGGAATCTAGAGACATAGCACAAGCTACCATAGGGAGCATTCACTTTCCTGCTATACATTATTTTGCTCTCTTCATAGGTAGCTGCATAAATGGTAAGGATGAAGCATGTCACATGTGTGTCCCTGACCTCAGTGTTCTCAGGAGTGCTATGTTAGGAGATAAACATTATAATCTGGGAGCCATTGTTGCACGTAGGTTGCATAATAATAGATTTAATGGAGATTTCTTTGGTGGAATTTATGCAACCCATTTAGCTAATTTTCTCGGTGTAACCATACGTGAGGATGATATTGAGTTGCCTCCTGCTTATTTAGATTATGAGGCTATGGTTCGTCATCGTTTTGTTGAGAGGAACGATCAGTTCCTCCAGTACCGACTAATCTTTGACAGACGACGTACCTATCACGTCGCTCTCCCTGCTTCTACCTTCTTTGACTTTCAGGCAAAGGGGAGATATTTCATAAGGGAGGAGGCGAACGAGTACGAGAGGAGGGCTGAGATAGCTCGCCTCCAAGCTGCAGCCCACAATGCAATGACTGCTGCATCTCAGTACGACCCCAACTACAACTATGTATATCCGCCAGGCCAGCCGTGGCAATAAACCAACTTAGGCCAAAAGCCTAAGCTTGGGGGAGTACGTATTTCTCACCGATATTACATTCATGTTCACACACTCATTGCTAGATGTCGGTGCTCATACTCTTTCACTGTAATATCCATGCTAGTTTATTTTCTTTTCCCTGCTTTCTTCTTGTGTGTTTGAAAAACCTTAAGAAAAACCAAAAAAAATTAGTGTAGCTTTTAGCTAGTTTATTTTCTTGCTGTAGTACTAATAATTAAAAGAATACCCAAAAAGATTTCCCGTTCTTCTTTTGCTTGTTGGGAGCTTTCCAGTGTAAATAGTTTTATTTCCTTTCTTTTTCTTTGGGGTCGATAGGAGAAGACCAAGATGAAATTGTTAAAGTGGCTCTTATATGCATTATTGTTGATTTAACCAAGAGCCCATATTGCCTTGTCTCCTCCTGTTTATCGAATGCTCGCAGATTCCAGCTTAGTCCAATGCACGTGCACTATTATAATTATACACATCGTTCGGTCATGCAAGTGAAAGGCAATTATGACGATATATGATGGACTGATTGAGATGAGCGAAGCTGGTATGAACTCGACCTCTCTTGTTTTTGTAAATATGATTAGTTCATCGTTCCTGATTCAGCCTATTATGAATAAACATGTTCGCAACAACAATTAGAGATTATAGTTGCTTATGCCATGCTTAATTAGCTAGGAGTTTATAATGGTCTATCTTGCGTGCCAACATGCTATTAAAATGGTTGTGATGAGTATGATGGGGTGGTATCCTCCTTTGAATGATTTAAGTGACTTGACTTGGCACATGTTCACACATGTAGTTGAAACAAAATCAACATAGCCTTCACGATATTTATGTTCATGGTGGATTATATCCTACTCAATGCTTGCACTCAATGTTTATTAATTTTAATGCATGCTCATGACTGTTGTCGCTCTCTAGTTGGTCGCTTCCCAGTCTTTTGCTAGCCTTCACTTGTACTAAGCGGGAATACTGCTTGTGCATCCAATTCCTTAAACCCCAAAGTTACTCCATATGAGTCCACCATACCTTCCTATATGCGGTATCTACTTGCCGTTCCAAGTAAATTTGTATGTGCCAAACTCTAAACCTTCAAATGAAATTCTGTTTTGTATGCTCGAATAGCTCATGTATCAACTAGGGCTGTCCGTATCTTCCATGTTAGGCGGGTTATTCTCAAGAGGAGTGGACTCCGCTCCTCACGCACGAGAAAATGGCTGGTCACCGGGATGCCCAGTCCCATGCTTTATGCAAATCAAATCAAAATAATTGCAAACAAAACTCCCACGGGACTGTTGTTAGTTGGAGGCACTCGTTGTTTCGAGCAAGCCATGGATTGATGCTTGTTGGTGGAGAGGGAGTATAAACTTTACCATTCTGTTTGGGAACCGCCTATAATATGTGTAGCATGGAAGATATCGCCATCTCTTGGTTGTTATGTTGACAATGAAAGTATGCCGCTCAAAATATTATTTATCTCTATTTCAAAATCGAGCTCTGGCACCTCTACAAATCCCTGCTTCCCTCTGTGAAGGGCCTATCTATTTACTTTTATGTTGAGTCATCACCCTCTTATTAAAAAGCACTAGCTGGAGAGAGCTGCTGTCATTTGCATCCATTACTATTAATTTATATTGAGTATGACTATGACTGGATCTCTTTTACCATGAATTACAATGTTTAGTCAGTCCTTGATCTTTAAAGGTGCTCTGCATTTATGTTTTGCGGTCTCAGAAAGGGCTAGCGAGATATCATCTTGTTATATCATATCATGATTGTTTTGAAGAAGTGTTGTCATCCGAGATTTATTATTATTGCTCGCTAGTTGATTATGCCATTGATATGAGTAAACATGAGACCTAAGTGTTATTGTGAATATGGTTAGTCATAATCTTTGCTGAAAACTTGAATGTTGGCTTTACATATTTACAACAACAAGAGCAAACAGAGTTGGTAAAAGTTTTTCTTTATCACTTTCAGTTTGTCAACTGAATTGCTTGAGGACAAGCAAAGGTTTAAGCTTGGGGGAGTTGATACGTCTCCGTCGTATCTACTTTTCCAAACACTTTTGCCCTTGTTTTGGACTCTAACTTGCATCATTTGAATGGAACTAACCCGGACTCACGTTGTTTTCAGCAGAATTGCCATGGTGTTATCTTTGTGCAGAAACAAAAGTTCTCGGAATGACCTAAAACTTCACGGAGATTATTTTTGGAAATAATAAAAAATACTGGCGAAAGAATCAAGGCCAGGGGGCCACAACCTTTCCATGAGGGTGGGGGGCGCGCCCCCTGCCTCGTGGGCCCCCTGGTGCTCCACCGACCTCAACTGCAACTCCATATATTCGTGTTCGGGGAGAAAAAATCAGAGAGAAACATTCATCGCGTTTTACGATACGGAGCCGCCGCCAAGCCCTAAACTCTCTCGGGAGGGCTGATCCAGAGTTCGTTCGGGGCTCCAGAGAGGGGAATCTGTCGCCATCATCATCATCAACCATCCTCCATCACCAATTTCTTGATGCTCACCGCTATGCGTGAGTAATTCCATCGTAGGCTTGCTGGACGGTGATGGGTTGGATGAGATTTATCATGTAATCAAGTTAGATTTGTTAGGGTTTGATCCCTAGTATCCACTATGTTCTGAGATTGATGTTGCTATGACTTTGCTATGCTTAATGTTTGTCACTAGGGCCCGAGTGCCATGATTTCAGATCTGAACCTATTATGTTTTCATGAATATATGTGAGTTCTTGATCCTATCTTCCAAGTCTATAGTCACCTACTATGTGTTATGATCTGGCAACCCCGAAGTGACAATAATCGGGACCACTCCCGGTGATGACCGTAGTTTGAGGAGTTCATGTATTCACTATGTGTTAATGCTTTGGTCCGGTACTCTATTAAAAGGAGGCCTTAATATCCCTTAGTTTCCGCTAGGACCCCGCTGCCACGGGAGGGTAGGACAAAAGATGTCATGCAAGTTCTTTTCCATAAGCACGTATGACTATATTCGGAATACATGCCTACATTACATTGATGAATTGGAGCTAGTTCTGTGTCACTCTATGTTATGACTGTCACATGATGAACCGCATCCGGCATAATTCTCCATCACCGATCCAATGCCTACGAGCTTTTCACATATTGTTCTTCGCTTATTTACTTTTCCGTTGCTACTTTTACAATTACTACAAAACCCAAAAATATTACTTTTGCTACCGTTACAGTTACTTCCATACTACTTTGCTACTAAATACTTTGCTGCAGATACTAAGTTATCTAGGTGTTTTTGAATTGACAACTCAGCTGCTAATACTTGAGAATATTCTATGGCTCCCCTTGTGTCGAATCAATAAATTTGGGTTGAATACTCTACCCTCGAAAACTGTTGCGATCCCCTATACTTGTGGGTTATCTGCTCCCACTTTCAATATGTATCCAGATTGAGACTCAGAGTCATCTGGATCAGTGTCAAAGCTTGCATCGACGTAACCCTTTACGACGAACTCTTTGTCACCTCCATAACCGACAAACATATCCTTATACCACTAAGGATAATTTTGACCGTTGTCCAATGATCCACTCCTGGATCACTATTGTACCCTCTTGCCAAACTCATGGTGAGGTTCACAATAGGTCTGGTACATAGCATAGCATACTTCATAGAACCTATGACTGAGGCATAGGGAATGAATTTTCATTTTCTTTCTATTTTCTTCCGTGGTCGGGTTTTGAGTCTTTACTCAACTTCACACCTTGCAACACAGGCAAGAACTCCTTCTTTGACTGTTCCATTTTGAACTACTTCAAAAATTTGTCAAGGTATGTACTCATTGAAAAAACTTATCAAGCGTCTTGATCTATCTCTATATATCTTGATGCTCAATATGTAAGCAGCTTCATCGAGGTCTTTCTTTGAAAAACTCCTTTCAAACACTCCTTTTATGCTTTCCAGAAAATTCTACATCATTTCCGATCAACAATATGTCATTCACATATACTTATCAGAAAGGTTGTAGTGCTCCTACTCACTTTCTTGTAAATACAGGCTTCATCGCAAGTCTGTATAAAACTATATGCTTTGATCAACTCATCAAAGCATATATTCCAACTCTGAGATGCTTTGCACCAGTCCATGGATGGATCGCTGGAGCTTGCACATTTTGTTAGCACCTTTAGGATCGACAAAACCTTCTGGTTGCATCATATACAACTCTTCTTTAAGAAATCCATTAAGGAATGTAGTTTTGACATCCATTTGCTAGATTTCATAAAATGTGGCAATTTGCTAACATGATCCGGACACACTTAAGCATCGCTACGAGTGAGAAAATCCCATCGTAGTCAACACCTTGAACTTTGTCAAAAACCTCTTTCAACAAGTCTAGCTTTGTAGATAGTAACACTACTATCAGCGTCCGTCTTCCTCTTGAAGATCCATTTATTTTCTATGGCTTGCCGATCATCGGGCAAGTTAACCAAAGTCCACACTTTGTTCTCATACATGGATCCCATCTCAGATTTCATGGCCTCAAGCCATTTCGCGGAATCTGGGCCCATCATCGCTTCCTCATAATTCGTAGGTTCGTCATGGTCAAGTAACATGAACTCCAGAATAGGATTACCGTACAACTCTGGTGCAGAACGTACTATGGTTGACCTACGAGGTGCGGTAGTAACTTGATCTGAAGTTTCATGATCATCATCATTTACTTCCTCACTAATCGGTGTAGGTATCACTGGAACTGATTTCAGTGAAGAGCTGATTTCCAATTCGAGAGAAGGTACAATTACCTCATCAAGTTCTACTTTCCTCCCACTCACTTTTTCGAGAGAAACTCCATTTCTAGAAAGGATCCATTTTTAGCAACAAAGATCTTGCCTTCGGATCTGTGATAGAAAATGTACCCAACAGTTTCCTTTGGGTATTCTATGAAGACACATTTCTCCGATTTGGGTTCGAGCTTATCAGGTTGAAACTTTTTCACATAAGCATCGCCGCCCCAAACTTTAAGAAACGACAGCTTAGGTTTCTTGCCAAACCACAGTTCATATGGTGTCGTCTCATCAGATTCAGATGGTGCCCTATTAATCATGAATGCAGCTGTCTCTAATGCATAACCCCAGAACAATAGTGGTAAATCGGTAAGAGACATCATAGATCGCACCATATCTAATAAAGTACGGTTACGATGTTCGGACACACCATTACGCTGTGGTGTTCCAGGTGGCGTGAGTTGCGAAACTATTTCACATTGTTTCAAATGAAGACCAAACTCGTAACTCAAATATTCGCCTCCATGATCAGATCGTAGAAACTTTATTTTCTTGTTACGATGATTTTCCACTTCACTCTGAAATTCTTTGAACTTTTTCAAATGTTTCAGACTTATATTTTATCAAGTAGATATACCCATATCTGCTCAAATCATTCGTGAAGGTCAGAAAATAACGATACCCGCCGCGAGCATCAACACTCATCGGACCGCATACATCAGTATGTATTATTTCCAATAAATCTGTTGCTCGCTCCATTGTTCTGGAGAACGAAGTCTTAGTCATCTTGCCCATGAGGCATGGTTCGCAAGCATTAAATGATTCATAATCAAGTGATTTCAAAAATCCATCGGCATGGAGTTTCTTCATGCGCTTTACACCAATATGACCTAAACGGCAGTGCCACAAATAAGTTGCACTATCATTATTAACTGTGCATCTTTTGGCTTCAATATTTATGAATATGTGTATCACTACGATCGAGATTCAATAAACCATTTACATTGAGTGTATTACCATAAAAGGTTTTTATTCTTGTAAATAGAACAACAATTATTCTTTGACTTAAATGAAACTGTATTGCAATAAACATGATCCAATCATATTCATGCTTAACGCAAATACCAAATAACATTTTTTAGGTTCAACACTAATCCCGAAGGGAAAAGGAGTGTGCAATGATGATCTTATCAACCTTGGAATCATTTCCAACACACATCGTCACCTTGCCCTTAACTAGTCTCTATTTATTTTACAACTCCCGTTTCGAGTTACTACTCTTAGCAACTGAACTAGTATCAAATACCGAGGGGTTGCTATAAACACTAGTAAAGTACACATCAATAACATGTATATCAAATATACCTTTGTTCATTTTGCCATCCTTTTTATCCGCCAAGTATCTAGGGCACACTACTAGGGAAAAGCCTAGCAGCAGCACGGGTTCTAGGTGTATCAGTAGCGCGGGTACCAGCACTACTAATAAGGCGCTACAGCTAACCCGTCGCAGCAGCGCGTGCACGCCCGCGCTACTGCTATACAAGTGTAGCAGCAGCGTGTTGCATGGAAGCTCGCTACTGCTAATAGCTCTAGCGCGCTTTGGCCGCACGCGCTACTACTACTGTCACGCTGCTGCTAACTTTTCTCCACTCGCTACTGCTAATTTTAGTAGTTTTTGATTTTTTCTGCATATTTGTTTTGTATTTGAACATGCTTTATACATGAATCTTTAGCAGATACAAATGTCATCATGATACACATACAAATGGCTGCGAGACCACAAATGTAATCATAGCATATACATACAAATAATATCATCATAATCATCATCCAACACAAAGTGGTATCTCATCATCATCTCGAAAATAGCGATACATGCAAGTCTCGAATACTTGCAACTACAACATCATCCATCTAAACAATGGTATACGCGAGAAGAGCTATCACTATGAGTGAGAGCGGAACTATGCAGTACATGAGGCGGCGGTTACGAGTCCTCTCTCGCGCTAGCGTGAACCTCAAGTAACTAGCTTCTCCTTCTTGTCTTCTTTTGAAGCCTTTATGGCTGGCGCCCGAGACCCCATTCACTTGCGCCTGACACTTAGGCCACTCGTTGTACACCCCCGGAACCTTCCCTTTGTACACAACATAACACTGCCATCTCGCCATCACGAAACTAGGTACCTGTTAGAGATGCATCTTCATCAAGAGGATGTACAATCATATGC
Source organism: Aegilops tauschii subsp. strangulata (assembly GCF_002575655.3). Lineage (NCBI taxonomy): Eukaryota > Viridiplantae > Streptophyta > Magnoliopsida > Poales > Poaceae > Aegilops > Aegilops tauschii. The sequence goes on along the minus strand of NC_053039.3, from coordinate 58,745,903 downwards.
AACAAAATATACTAGAGCAACACGAAAAAGAAAGGGTTAGCAACTAGATGCAACATACAGTATGGAAACTAATTAACTAGAGGTACGCAGGTCATCATACCCAAACTAACAAAGTAGCATTACGCAAGTTCGGCAGGGACCGTGGACATCACAAAGTTTCATCGCTACAGAAAGTATACAAGTTCAACCGACACATATCATCATCATCGGCATCGTAAATCACTAGAAGTTCCATCCTTCCATACCATCGATGATGGACCCTAGCTTCTTGAACGGCGTGAGGTCATGACGTTGCATGCCTATGCGAGTTCGGACGTCAGCTCGCGATATAGGGCCGTGGTGGAACATCCCCTTCTCATCGACGACTTGTTTCATGATGATCGTTGCAATGTCCCTTTCAATGCGAAAGAAGTCATCTCTAAGTTTATAATCCGCTTCTCCATGAGATTCTACCCACTTGTGGATATGATCATCATTTCTGCTTGTCATGCGAAGCTTTTGGTGATCCGCGCTGAACTCAATCATGAGATGGAGGATGTAGAATCCATATTTCTTGCTTGGTTTTGGGACATGGATGCAGCAAAAGTTAGTTTTATGCGTGAAACCCATCTTCTTGTTCCTTGGTTTCCTGATCTGTATGTGGCCACCTCTAATGCTGAAGCCTTGGAGAGCATCATCTAGAATATTCATTATGTGGGTGTAGTCCTTCTTCTCGTAGTCTCTGGAAGGGTCGAAATACACGGCGTGGGAGACTCGCGGGTAAAGAACGATAAGGACGGCGTGCCCATTGCTGCAGGGAAAAGACACCTCAAATTATTCTCCATATGAGCGAGAAGGAATGATTGAAATGTACGAAAGGGTTGTCCGGAAGTGACTTACTTTGGATGATAAGGTAGGAGGACAATTTCCTGGTCCTTATTCTATACCATGAAGTTTTGGAGGTAGTCCCTAGCAGTTTCATGCTCAAAGTCGCCGAGACTCAAGAAAGACTCGTGCATGTAGTACGGATCCGCCACACAGATTTGCGAGACTTCTTCTCTCTTCATGACGGATCTCATATTTAGCGCAAAAAGGCGGACAATTTTAAAATTGAGCCGTCTTGTCAGAAACATCTCAAAGATATGGTCAAACCGCAGGAAGAACACCTCCGCGGGCCGTGTGTCAACGTAGCACTTCCCCTCAGGCACACGAGCCGCGGTCGGATATCCTGGATCCTTCGAGGCTAGTAGGCTTTTCTTAGTCGACATCACATGGTCATGCAGTCTCCTGAGATCCCCTGATAGTGCCTCCAGCGGTTTCGGCGGTAGCATCGGCTCGCCCGTGAGATGGAACATGGCTGCACCTTTCATGAGTACACGCTCTTCAGAATCCATCGTCTGGCTGCTATGTGCTCTGGCTTTTTTGGAGGCAGCTATCTTCCCCGATCTCTTCCTCTCCTTTTTCTTGGGCACACCTTCCAGACCTTTCCTTAACCCCTGCCCCGGTGTTCCCGGACTAAGCACTGCACGACCCCTGGCTAGTTGAGCCTGTGTTGAGGCGGCATCTTAAGGCGTGTCCTGCGAGGATTTCATGAAGAGAGACTTTTTGCAATCCCTGCTACGACCTTCCTGCCTGACAGATCATCCATATCCTCATTAGCATGCTGATAGCCCGATTCGTCATATGGTTGACTCATCATATCGAAGTCACACTCATACGCGTTTGTATTGAGGAAAGCCATTGGGTCGACCTCTGTCTCATCATCCATTCTCTGTTCTACAGGACCGATTACATCAGCCAGTACTATTGCACCCCCTTCATCACGTCGTCTGCCGCTCTCACCCGGCACTACAGGAGCTAGTAATTGCGTAGGCGGGGTGGTGATCTCCGCACATGCTTGTTGATGTGTGGTTATTGGTGTGCTCTCGGCCGGCTCCAGATGAATAAGATTCTTCGGCCATAGCAGCACCCAGCCCTTGCAGCTTCCAATCCACGGTGGGGTCTCGTAGTCCTCTCCCACATGCTGTACTGGAGGAGGCAAATCCTCGTGTCCCGATTTCACACTAGACAAGTTAACCTTGAAGTGCCCAGCAGGGATCGGCTGGTTGTGGAACGTGGGTTGCAAGGGGTTCATTACCATCCCCTTTCCCACGTCCACCTTCTGGCCTTTGATCAAGTAGAGTATGGTGCACGGGATTTCTTCGGCCTGCAAACACATGTCTGTGGCGTAAAACATCCGAAAGGCAACGAAAATGGAATATTCTATATATATATATATATGTTGGTGCGACATGTAATTACCGTGAGGGCGTCGAGCTCGGCCAAAGACGAAGGCCCACCTAGCGCGCCAGAGACTGAGGACGGGCTGCTATGAGCGGGAGCAACTGCGAGAGGAGGCCCGGTTGCGTGCGCAAGTGATGGTGCGGTGGTGTTGTTGTTCACGGAGTTGCTCCCGACGAAACTGGGCAATGGGAAATCATGTACCGTCTTGTCTGAATTTTCCTTCGTCCAGTTGATGATAGCTGGAACCAAGTTAGTAGCGAAATCATTTCTGCAGGCAGTTACAGCTGCATTGACTGCCTGCTGTAGCAACTCATTTTCTCCTCGGCTATTTTTTTGCATCCTCGGCTGCTTTTTTCTCGGCCGCAAGCTTCACCTTCGTGTCGATGTCCGCCTGACTAAACTTCTTTTTCTGCTTCTTGGCCTCCGGGCCCTCGTTGTAAAACACCTTCCACGTGGCGCCGTCTCTAGCGCCGTGCACACGACCGTATTGCGGCCGCTAGCCCAAAGGGAGTCCCTTAAGTTCGTCCAAGGCCCGGTTGAGAGGAGTGTCCCACTTGGGCCTCATCGGAGAAGTAGGGCTTTCGGCTGCAAGCTGGTGTTGCTTCTCCTGCAGAAGGAGCGTGAACCGTTTAGGAATGTGTAGTCAACTAGATCTGGAGCTAAATGTAAGGAGGTAAAAGAATAATTACCAGTAGTCTAATCAATTTCCTTGTGATCTGGTCCACGTAAAAAACCTTCTTTTCCTTGTCCCACTTGTAGCGGGCCCTGATGAAGTCATGCTCCAAGGGGTTGGTGTACTTCGCGAAGGGGTCTGGGATACCTGTGGCTTCACGTTCTGCATCCTCCTTATCCCATATGGGCCTTTTACCGAGGTAGCCACGGCTTCCGAGGCGATGCTTACCCATGTTCCTTTGCTGAAGGCTCTTGAATTTCGCAGCCTTAGCCTTGGCTGCCTCGGTAGCGCAAGTGTCCTTGAACTTTTCGAACCCCTCTTCCGTAAGTGTCGGATTTTCCTCCAGAATCTTGGACAGGGGTTCCTCAGCCTCAATAGCTCATTTCACCATCCCTTTCCAGGAGGCCAAATCATTGCTGAACATGCCCATGGCGCGATTGTTAATCTTTTTCATCTTCGGATCATCCACGGTTGTTCTATGTTATCATCCCGGTCGGGGAACTTGATGTTGGAAATATGCCCTAGAGGCAATAATAAATGGTTATTATTATATTTCTTTGTTCATGGTAATTGTCTATTGTTCATGCTATAATTGTATTGTCCGGAAATCGTAATACATGTGTGAATACATAGACCACAAAGTGTCCCTAGTAAGCCTCTAGTTGACTAGCTCGTTGATCAACAGATAGTCACGGTTTCCTGACTATGGACATTGGATGTCATTGATAACGGGATCACATCATTAGGAGAATGATGTGATGGACAAGACCCAATCCTAAGCATAGCATAAAAGATTGTGTAGTTTCGTTTGCTAGAGCTTTTCCAATGTCAAGTATCTTTTCCTTAGACCATGAGATCGTGCAACTCCCGGATACCGTAGGAGTGCTTTGGGTGTGCCAAACGTCACAACGTAACTGGGTGACTATAAAGGTGCATTACGGGTATCTCCGAAAGTGTCTGTTGGGTTGGCACGGATCGAGACTGGGATTTGTCACTCCGTGTGACGGAGAGGTATCTCTGGGCCCACTCGGTAATGCATCATCATAATGAGCTCAATGTGACTAAGGCGTTAGTCACGGGATCATGCATTGCGGTACGAGTAAAGAGACTTGCCGGTAACGAGATTGAACAAGGTATTGGGATACCGACGATCGAATCTCGGGCAAGTAACATACCGATTGACAAAGGGAATTGCATACGGATTGATTGAATCCTCGACACCGTGGTTCATCCGATGAGATCATCGTGGAACATGTGGGAGCCAACATGGGTATCCAGATCCCGCTGTTGGTTATTGACCGGAGAGGCGTCTCGGTCATGTCTGCATGTCTCCCGAACCCGTAGGGTCTACACACTTAAGGTCCGGTGACGCTAGGGTTGTAGAGATATATGTATGCGGAAACCCGAAAGTTGTTCGGAGTCCCGGATGAGATCTCGGACGTCACGAGAGATTCCAGAATGGTCCGGAGGTGAAGAATTATATATAGGAAGTCAAGTTTCGGCCACCGGGAAAGTTTCGGGGGTTACCGGTATTGTACCGGGACCACCGGAAGGGTCCCGGGGGTCCACCGGGTGGGGCCACCTGTCCCGGAGGGCCCCGTGGGCTGAAAGTGGAAGGGAACCAGCCCTTAGTGGGCTGGGGCGCCCCCCCTTGGGCCTCCCCCCATGCGCCTAGGGTTGGGAACCCTAGGGGGGGAGTTCCCCCTTGCCTTGGGGGGCAAGGCAACCCCTTCCCCCCCTTGTGGCCGCCCCCCCCCCCCCCCATGAGATCTCATCTCTAGGGCCGGCGCCCCCCCCCAGGGGCCTATATAAAGGGGGGAGGGAGGGCAGCAGCCTACAGCCTTGGGCGCCTCCCTCCTCCCCTGCAACACCTCTCTCTTTCTCGCAGAAGCTCGGCGAAGCCCTGCCGGAGACCCGCTACATCCACCACCACGCCGTCGTGCTGTTGGATCTCCATCAACCTCTCCTCCCCCCTTGCTGGATCAAGAAGGAGGAGACGTCGCTGCACCGTACGTGTGTTGAACGCGGAGGTGCCGTACGTTCGGCACTCGGTCATCGGTGATTTGGATCACGGCGAGTACGACTCCGTCATCCACGTTCATTGGAACGCTTCCGCTCGCGATCTACAAGGGTATGTAGATGCACTCCTTTCCCCTCGTTGCTAGTAGACTCCATAGATGCATCTTGGTGAGCGTAGGAAAATTTTAAATTATGCTACGATTCCCAACAGTGGCATCATGAGCCAGGTCTATGCGTAGTTACTATGCACGAGTAGAACACAAAGAAGTTGTGGGCGTTGAGTTTGCCAATTCTTCTTGCCGCTACTAGTCTTTTCTTGTTTCGGCGGCATTGTAGGATGAAGCGGCCCGGACCGACCTTACACGTACACTTACGTGAGACAGGTTCCACCGACTGACATGCACTAGATGCATAAGGTGGCTAACGGGTGTCTGTCTCTCCTACTTTAGTCGGAACGGATTCGATGAAAAGGGTCCTTATGAAGGGTAAATAAAAATTGGCAAATCACGTTGTGGTCATATGTAGGTAAGAAACGTTCTTGCTAGAAACCTACAAATCACGTAAAAAAAACTTGCAACAACAATTAGAGGACATCTAACTGGTTTTTGCAGCAAGTGCTATGTGATGTGATATGGCCAGAAGATGTGATGAATGATATATGTGATGTATGAGATTGATCATATTCTTGTAATAGGAATCACGACTTGCATGTTGATGAGTATGACAACCGGCAGGAGCCATAGGAGTTGTCTTTATTATTTTGTATGACCTGCGTGTCATTGAATAACGCCATGTAAATTACTTTACTTTATTGCTAAACGCGTTAGCCATAGAAGTAGAAGTAATCGTTGGCGTGACGACTTCATGAAGACACAATGATGGAGATCATGATGATGGAGATCATGGTGCCATGCCGGTGACGAAGATGATCATGGTGCCCCGAAGATGGAGATCAAAGGAGCATGATGATATTGGCCATATCATGTCACTATTTGATTGCATGTGATGTTTATCATGTTTTTGCATCTTATTTGCTTAGAACGACGGTAGCAAGTAGGATGATCCCTTATAATAATTTCAAGAAAGTGTTCACCCTAACTGTGCACCGTTGCGAAGGTTCGTTGTTTCGAAGCACCACGTGATGATCGGGTGTGATAGATTCTAACATTCGAATACAACGGGTGTTGACGAGCCTAGCATGTACAGACATGGCCTCGGAACACACGCAATACACTTAGGTTGACTTGACGAGCCTAGCATGTACAGACATGGCCTCGGAACACGGAGGACCGAAAGGTCGAGCATGAGTCGTATAGAAGATACGATCAACATGGAGATGTTCACCGATCTTGACTAGTCCGTCTCACGTGATGATCAGACACGGCCTAGTTAAAGTCGGATCATGTTTCACTTAGATGACGAGAGGGATGTCTATCTGAGTGGGAGTTCATTAAATAATTTGATTAGATGAACTCAATTATCATGAACTTAGTCTAAAATCTTTACACTATGTCTTGTAGATCATATGGCCAACGTTGTCCTCAATTTCAACGCGTTCCTAGAGAAAACCAAGCTGAAAGATGATGGCAGCAACTATACGGACTGGGTCCGGAACCTGAGGCTCATCCTTATAGTAGCCAAGAAAGATTATGTCTTAGAAGCACCGCTAGGTGATGCACCAATCCCACAGAACCAAGACGTTATGAACGCTTGGCAATCACGTGCTGATGATTACTCCCTCGTTCAGTGCGGCATGCTTTACAGTTTAGAACCGGGTCTCCAAAAGCGTTTTGAGAAACATGGAGCATATGAGATGTTCGAGGAGCAGAAACTTGTTTTTCAAGCTCATGCCCGGGTCGAGAGATATGATGTCTCCGACAAGTTCTTCAGCTGTAAAATGGAGGAGAACAGTTCTGTTAGTGAGCACATACTCAGAATGTCTGGGTTGCATAACCGCTTGTCTCAGCTAGGAGTTAATCTCCCGGATGACGCGGTCATTGACAGAATCCTCCAGTCGCTTCCACCAAGCTACAAAAGCTTTGTGATGAACTACAATATGCAGGGGATGGAAAAGACCATTCCCGAGGTATATTCAATGCTGAAATCAGCGGAAGGGGAGATCAGAAAAGAACATCAAGTGTTGATGGTGAATAAAACCACTAAGTTCAAGAAGGGCAAGGGTAAGAAGAACTTCAAGAAGGACGGCAAGGGAGTTGCCGCGCCCGGTAAACCAGTTACTGGGAAGAAGTCAAGGAATGGACCCAAGCCCGAGACTGAGTGCTTTTATTGCAAGGGAAGTGGTCACTGGAAGCGGAACTGCCCCAAATACTTAGCGGACAAGAAGAAGGCCGGCAACACCCAAGGTATATGTGATATACAAGTAATTGATGTGTACCTTACCAGTACTCGTAGTAGCTCCTGGGTATTTGATACCGGTGCGGTTGCTCATATTTGTAACTCAAAGCTGGAACTACGGAATAAACGGAGACTGGCGAAGGACGAGGTGACGATGTGTGTCGGGAATGGTTCCAGGGTTGATGTGATCGCCGTCAGCACGCTACCTCTGCATCTACCCACGGGATTAGTTTTAAACCTCAATAATTGTTATTTAGTGCCAGCTTTGAGCATGAACATTGTATCTGGATCTCGTTTAATTCGAGATGGCTACTCATTTAAATCCGAGAATAATGGTTGTTCTATTTATTTGAGAGATATGTTTTATGGTCATGCCCCGCTGGTCAATGGTTTATTTTTGATGAATCTCGAACGTGATGTTACACATGTTCATAGTGTGAATACCAAAAGATGTAAAGTTGATAACGATAGTCCCACATACTTGTGGCACTGCCGCCTTGGTCACATTGGTGTCAAGCGCATGAAGAAGCTCCATGCAGATGGACTTTTGGAGTCTCTTGATTACGAATCATTTGACACGTGCGAACCATCCCTCATGGGTAAGATGACCAAGACTCCGTTCTCCGGAACAATGGAGCGAGCAACCAACTTATTGGAAATCATACATACCGATGTGTGCGGTCCAATGAGTGTTGAGGCTCGCGGAGGATATCGTTATGTTCTCACTCTCACTGATGATTTAAGTAGATATGGGTATGTCTACCTAATGAAACACAAGTCTGAAACCTTTGAAAAGTTCAAGGAATTTCAGAGTGAAGTTGAGAATCAACGTGACAGAAAAATAAAATTCTTACGATCAGATCGTGGTGGAGAATATTTAAGTCACGAATTTGGTACACACTTAAGGAAATGTGGAATAGTTTCACAACTCACGCTGCCTGGAACACCTCAGAGAAATGGTGTGTCCGAACGTCGTAATCGCACTCTATTGGATATGGTGCGATCTATGATGTCTCTTACCGATTTACCGCTCTCATTTTGGGGTTATGCTTTAGAGACTGCCGCATTCACTTTAAATAGGGCTCCGTCGAAATCCGTTGAGACGACACCGTATGAATTATGGTTTGGGAAGAAACCTAAGCTATCGTTTCTAAAAGTTTGGGGATGCGATGCTTATGTCAAGAAACTTCAACCTGAAAAGCTCGAACCCAAATCGGAAAAATGCGTCTTCATAGGATACCCTAAGGAAACTATTGGGTATACCTTCTACCTCAGATCCGAAGGCAAGATCTTCGTTGCCAAGAACGGGTCCTTTCTGGAGAAGGAGTTTCTCTCGAAGGAATTGAGTGGGAGGAAAGTGGAACTTGATGAGGTGATAGTCACCCCTTCCGAACCGGAAAGTAGCACAGCGCGGGAAAATGTTCCTGTGGTGCCTACACCGACTGGGGAGGAAGTTAATGATGATGATCATGAAGCTTCGGATCAAGTTACTGAACTTCGTAGGTCCACAAGGACACGTTCCGCACCAGAGTGGTACGGCAACCCTGTCCTGGAAATCATGTTGTTAGACAACGGTGAACCTTCGAACTATGAAGAAGCGATGGCGGGCCCGGATTCCGACAAATGGCTAGAAGCCATGAAATCCGAGATAGAATCCATGTATGAAAACAAAGTATGGACTTTGACTGACTTGCCCGATGAGCGGCGAGCCATAGAAAACAAATGGATCTTTAAGAAGAAGACGGACGCGGATGGTAATGTGACCATCTACAAAGCTCGACTTGTCGCTAAGGGTTATCGACAAGTTCAAGGGGTTGACTACGATGAGACTTTCTCACCCGTAGCGAAGCTGAAGTCCGTCCGAATCATGTTAGCAATTGCCGCATACTATGATTATGAGATATGGCAGATGGACGTCAAAACGGCATTCCTTAACGGCTTCCTTAAGGAAGAGTTGTATATGATGCAGCCGGAAGGTTTTGTCGATCCTAAGAATGCTAACAAAGTGTGCAAGCTCCAGCGCTCAATCTATGGGCTGGTGCAAGCATCTCGGAGTTGGAATATTCGCTTTGATGAGATGATCAGAGCGTTTGGGTTTACATAGACTTATGGAGAAGCCTGTGTTTACAAGAAAGTGAGTGGGAGCTCTGTAGCATTTCTCATATTATATGTGGATGACATATTATTGATGGGAAATGATATAGAATTCTTGGAAAGTATAAAGGCCTATTTGAATAAGTGTTTTTCAATGAAGGACCTTGGAGAAGCTGCTTATATATTAGGCATCAAGATCTATAGAGATAGATCAAGACGCCTCATTGGTCTTTCACAAAGTACATACCTTGACAAGATATTGATGAAGTTCAATATGGATCAGTCCAAGAAGGGGTTCTTGCCTGTATTGCAAGGTGTGCAATTGAGCACGGCTCAATGCCCGACCACGGCAGAAGATATAGAAGAGATGAGTGTCATCCCCTATGCCTCGGCCATAGGGTCTATTATGTATGCCATGCTGTGTACCAGACCTGATGTAAACCTTGCCGTAAGTTTGGTAGGAAGGTACCAAAGTAATCCCGGCAAGGAACACTGGACAGCGGTCAAGAATATCCTGAAGTACCTGAAGAGGACTAAGGATATGTTTCTCGTTTATGGAGGTGACGAAGAGCTCGTCGTAAAGGGTTACGTCGACGCTAGCTTCGACACAGATCTGGATGACTCGAAGTCACAAACCGGATACGTGTATATTTTGAATGGAGGAGCAGTAAGCTGGTGAAGTTGCAAGCAAAGCGTCGTGGCGGGATCTACATGTGAAGCGGAGTACATGGCAGCCTCGGAGGCAGCACAGGAAGCAGTCTGGATGAAGGAGTTCATTACCGACCTAGGGGTGATTCCCAATGCGTCGGGCCCAATGACTCTCTTCTGTGACAACACTGGAGCCATTGCCCTTGCGAAGGAGCCCAGGTTTCACAGGAAGACCAGGCATATCAAGCGTCGCTTCAACTCCATTCGTGAAAGTGTTCAAAATGGAGACATAGATATTTGTAAAGTACACACGGACCTGAATGTAGCAGATCCGTTGACTAAACCTCTCCCTAGGGCAAAACATGATCAACACCAGGACGCAATGGGTGTTCGATTCATCACAATGTAACTAGATTATTGACTCTAGTGCAAGTGGGAGACTGTTGGAAATATGCCCTAGAGGCAATAATAAATGGTTATTATTATATTTCTTTGTTCATGGTAATTGTCTATTGTTCATGCTATAATTGTATTGTCCGGAAATCGTAATACATGTGTGAATACATAGACCACAAAGTGTCCCTAGTAAGCCTCTAGTTGACTAGCTCGTTGATCAACAGATAGTCACGGTTTCCTGACTATGGACATTGGATGTCATTGATAACGGGATCACATCATTAGGAGAATGATGTGATGGACAAGACCCAATCCTAAGCATAGCATAAAAGATCGTGTAGTTTCGTTTGCTAGAGCTTTTCCAATGTCAAGTATCTTTTCCTTAGACCATGAGATCGTGCAACTCCCGGATACCGTAGGAGTGCTTTGGGTGTGCCAAACGTCACAACGTAACTGGGTGACTATAAAGGTGCATTACGGGTATCTCCGAAAGTGTCTGTTGGGTTGGCACGGATCGAGACTGGGATTTGTCACTCCGTGTGACGGAGAGGTATCTCTGGGCCCACTCGGTAATGCATCATCATAATGAGCTCAATGTGACTAAGGCGTTAGTCACGGGATCATGCATTGCGGTACGAGTAAAGAGACTTGCCGGTAACGAGATTGAACAAGGTATTGGGATACCGACGATCGAATCTCGGGCAAGTAACATACCGATTGACAAAGGGAATTGCATACGGATTGATTGAATCCTCGACACCGTGGTTCATCCGATGAGATCATCGTGGAACATGTGGGAGCCAACATGGGTATCCAGATCCCGCTGTTGGTTATTGACCGGAGAGGCGTCTCGGTCATGTCTGCATGTCTCCCGAACCCGTAGGGTCTACACACTTAAGGTCCGGTGACGCTAGGGTTGTAGAGATATATGTATGCGGAAACCCGAAAGTTGTTCGGAGTCCCGGATGAGATCCCGGACGTCACGAGAGGTTCCGGAATGGTCCGGAGGTGAAGAATTATATATAGGAAGTCAAGTTTCGGCCATCGGGAAAGTTTCGGGGGTTACCGGTATTGTACCGGGACCACCGGAAGGGTCCCGGGGGTCCACCGGGTGGAGCCACCTGTCCCGGAGGGCCCCGTGGGCTGAAAGTGGAAGGGAACCAGCCCTTAGTGGGCTGGGGCGCCCCCCCTTGGGCCTCTCCCCATGCGCCTAGGGTTGGGAACCCTAGGGGGGGAGTTCCCCCTTGCCTTGGGGGGCAAGGCAACCCCTTCCCCCCCCCATGAGATCTCATCTCTAGGGCCGGCGCCCCCCCAGGGGCCTATATAAAGGGGGGGAGGGAGGGCAGCAACCTACAGCCTTGGGCGCCTCCCTCCTCCCCTGCAACACCTCTCTCTCTCTCTCGCAGAAGCTCGGCGAAGCCCTGCCGGAGACCCGCTACATCCACCACCACGCCGTCGTGCTGTTGGATCTCCATCAACCTCTCCTCCCCCTTGTTGGATCAAGAAGGAGGAGACGTCGCTGCACCGTACGTGTGTTGAACGCGGAGGTGCCGTACGTTCGGCACTCGGTCATCGGTGATTTGGATCACGGCGAGTACGACTCCGTCATCCACGTTCATTGGAACGCTTCCGCTCGCGATCTACAAGGGTATGTAGATGCACTCCTTTCCCCTCGTTGCTAGTAGACTCCATAGATGCATCTTGGTGAGCGTAGGAAAATTTTAAATTATGCTACGATTCCCAACACTTGAATCTCTTGTGCAACTTCGTGAGGAGCAACTGCGTCAAATGTTCTTTACTCCTTAAGTCATCGTCGTTGATGCTCACGCATTCCCGTAGGATGCATCCTACTTGGTTCCCATAGCACTTGCGAGGTTCTTCCGGCTCTAATGGCTCAAACTTGCCAGGTGCCATCTTTGTGATCACCAGTCGTCCAATCCCTAGTTTGTTAGGTTTTCATATCCTCTGCTTCTTCTGCTTCTTCTTTTCGGTAGCGGCATCGGCGCCGGTACCTTCCCCGCTGGTATCTTCCCCGCCGGTACCTTCCCCGCCGGTCTCGGCGCCGCCATCGGTGCCGGCACCGTCGATGTCAGCGTCAGTACCATCATCGAGGCCGACCTGCAAACCTTGACTTTGGAATTGCTTAGCAGTCAAATAGTCGAGGTACTCTTGTTCACCCTCATAATCCATCTCGTCTGCATCTTGGTCAGAAGGCCTAGTTTCTTCGTTGTTTGACATGTTTCCTATGATTAAGTCTCCTCGTTTAATTCTAAAACTATGAGAAAATGAGAAATGACATAAAAAAGAAATCTATGTTTGCCGGAATGTCTTTTCCCAGCAACTCCCAGCACTCGATATGCCTACTATTTAGCACAAATCATGCCAAAATTCATGGAAAATTTCGGCATGACCTTTGCTAAAAAATGGACATATCGAGCGCCTGAAATTTACTGGAATGGAAATGAATCAACATTTCGGCATAACATAGGCCACTCGGATCATTTACCCTGCACATAATCATCATGTCCAAATGACATGTCCAAATTCCAAATATGACATGTACAAAACATCACATGTGCACTTCAAATTTGCATATAAAAGGAAGAAAAATATAGAACTTGAAGAAAAAACCTAGCTAAATTCATAACTAAATATATAACCTAATTAACCATCTGCCCTAACTAAAACCTAAGTAAATTAACCAAAAAACCTAGCTACCAGAGAGAGGAGGAGCGGTGGGGGCTTACAGAGGGTGCAGGCCCGACGACGGCCGAGGTTGGGAGGGGTCGGGGTCGGGGTCGAGCGCTGGGGCCGGAGCCGGGGTCGGGGTTGGGGCCGGGGCCGTGGGCGAGCGCCGGGGTCGGGGCCGGGGTCGGGGTCGGGGGCCGGGGCCAGAGCCGGCGCCGGGGTCGGTCGGGGTCGGGGGCGAGCGCAGAGGCGCGGCGAGGGCAGGGCTTCGGCGGCGCGACGGGGGAAGAGAGAGTATGGGGATTTGGGGGAAAAGAGGCGGGATAAAGCGAGAAGCGGGGATTTGGCGGGTTAAGTGGGCATAGCAGTAGCGCGTTTAGGCAAAACGCGCTATAGCTACTCCAGGTAGCTATAGCGGTTTCGTGTAGAAACCGCTACTGCTATCTTGACAACCTATATAACAGTTTTCCTGTTTGTTTCCTTCTTATTTCTTTTCCTTTATTTTCTCTCACTTTTCTTTTCTTTTTTCCGAGAGCAGTGAACGAAGGGAAGGCGATATATATTGCATCATTTGACGGTTAAATATGTATACAAACTCGGAACATATATATTACATCATTGGACCCATGCATAATAATGGCTAAGTGTGTATACAAAATAGGAACATATATATTACATCATTTGACCGATAACATACGGTTCCTCAGCGTTGACGTCTTCGTTTTTGAGTCAGCTTCTTTCCCTTCTTGTTCGTTGAAGAATAATTGAGCTCCTCATTGTGACTTTTCCTTTTCCATGGAGTACGATTTTTCTTAGGTAATGTAGTATTGATTCTTCTTTTGACGTATACTTCATCATCATCGTCATCTTCCCTCATTGGGTTGCCGTACTGATCGTAGTCTTCCTCATTTTCGATTCCATCCATTCCAATGATGTTCCTTTTGCCTCTCCTCACGACAACACGGTTGGGATTGCACGGGTCGGTTATGAAGAAGCATTGTGTCACGTGCTTAGCGTGTACCCATGGCTCGTTTTTTGCGATAGCGTTCACGGTAGCGCTCTTGGCGTCGGGTATAGTCATGGTAGTGAAATTCCGGTTTTCTCTTTCGACATTCTTAGCCCATCTGACACGGAACATCGTCGTGTTGTGCAGTCCAGAGTAGTCAAGCTCCCAGATCTCCTCGGTCCTTCTGTAAAATCTTTCAGTTGCGCCGTTGTCGCTGTCGGTCATGCATTCCATCGTCACCCCTGAGTTCTAATCATCACTGTCCATATCTTTGGCCTCTGTGTAGAACGTGTATCCGTTGATCTCGTATGCCTAATAGGTTACAAGGTTGGGAGAGGGGCCATGTGCCAAGGCGTATATGAGTAATCCGTCCTTAGAGCCCTCCTCCGGGGGATTAGCAATAATATGCTCTTTGAACCAATGCAGGAAAGTGGAGTTGTGTTCTCTAGTAACCTCGGCGTCCGTCCTGCATACCCCCCGGTCATGATACTTCTTTGTGATAATTTCTTTGTGCAGTGCCACGAAAGGATCTACCTCATCTAGGTGTTGTAGCACTACCAAGTTTGCTCTGTCAAAGTCGCTGCGTCGATCTGAGTATGCCACGTGCAGTTCCCTGTGACCGTTGGAGTGACCTTCTCCTTCGAGCCTCCCATCGTGCTTGTTAACGGGCAAACCAACACTAACACCAGGTGGCTGGTCTGCGCCATATAGAAAATTCTCACAGAAAGAGATGCACTCTTATGTCAGATAGCCCTGGACGATGCTTCCATCCGGACAGGACATGTTACGAACGAATCCTTTGATGATCCCATTCATCCTCTCAAACGGCATCATGTTGTGCAGAAATGACGGCCCCAGGTCTATTATGTCGTCCACAATATGGACACACAGATGCACCATCACGTCAAAGAACGCGGGCGGGAAGTACATCTCAAGCTCATTCAGTATCACAACGATCTCTTCCTGTAGCCTTCGGAGCTGCTTCACACTGATTGACTTTCGAGAGATGACATCGAAAAAGTTGCAGAGACCAATAAGCGTGTCGCGGACGTGCTTGTCCATTATCCCTCTAAGGGCAACAGGTAGTACCTGCATCATCATCACATGACAGTCATGGGACTTCATCCCGCTGAACCTTTTCTTGTCCGTGTCTAGATATCTGCTTATCTTGCCACAGTAACCGGAACTAACTTTGACTCCGATAAGGCACTTAAAGAATTGATCAATCTCAGCCAGACTTAAGGTGAAGCAAGAAGGGGGGCAATAATCCCCTTTCTTTATTTTCTTGCCCTTCTTCTCCCGCGCCTCTGTCTCCGTCGTTGTCTCGTCTGACTTTTACGGGGCGGCATGTGCAGATCTTCCCTGATATTCAAATCTTGCAAGTCTTTTCTTGCCTTCGGCCCATCCTTGGTCTTATCCGGCATGTTCATCAGTGTCGCAAGCAAGCTCTCAAGGACATTCTTACAGATATGCATTTGATCAAGGCAATGAGGTGTATCGTGTTTGTGCCAGTACTCCAAGTCCCAGAACACAGACCTCGTTTTCCATACCTTCAGCAGTGGCTCCGACGCCTTTTTCATCGTCTTTCCCGGCGCAGGGCACTCCTTCCATTTTTTCAACAGCTCATCGATTTCGGCGCCGCTCCGCTTACGTGGAGGTCCTCGATGCTCAGCGTGACCATTGAATAGATCTCCACGGTTTCTCCACGGGTCGTCCTGTTCGAGCCATCTTTGATGCCCCATGTACACGATTTTCCCAGACCCGCCATCTTTCCTTGACGTTAGCTGCTGAGACATCGTATCATCCATGCACCGCGTGCATCAGAAATATCCATGGCACACCTGGTCTGCGACATATCCGTAACCAAGATAGTCGTGCACCGTCGTGATCAGCGCGGCTCTCATGTAGAAATACTCGCCTTTGCTAGCGTCCCATGTCTTGGCCGGTGTTTTCCATAACGTGCTAACTCCTCTTGAAGTAGCCCCAGATACAAATTAATATTATTTCCTGGTTGTTTCGGCCCTTGAATAAGCATGCTCATGTGAATGTACTTCGACTTCATGCACAACCAGGGGGGAGGTTGTACATCCATACAAACACGGGCCATGTGTTATGGTTGGTGTTCTAGTTGCCAAACGGATTCATGCCATCGGTACACGCCCCAAGCACGATGTTCCTTGCATCACATTTCGAAATACCGGTAGAAGCTGTTAAATGCCCTCCACTGGCTTCCATCCTTGACGTGTCTCAGCTTCGGATCATCTCCATCGTCGGGCTTCTTCCTCTCTGCGTGCTAGCGCATTAGCTTTGCTTCCTTGGGATCTACGAAATACCGCTGGAGACGGGGAGTGATCGGTAAGTACCATACAACTTTCTGGGGACATTTCTTCTCGGCCTTCTTGTATCGAGAAGCATTGCACACCGGACAGCTTGTTTTTTCTGCGTGCTCCTTCCGATAAATTATGCAATCGTTGACGCATGCATGGTATCTAACGTGCGGCAGATCAAGAGGGCACACGATCTTCTTGGCCTCATCAACACTAGTAGGACATAGATTCCCCGCGGGAAGAACATCCTTTAGGTACTTGAGATGCTCATCGAGGCTAGTGTCGATCCATCTGCTTTTAGCCTTCGTCTTCAGGAGTTGGAGCATGAAACTCAAGCGGGTCACCTCAGGATTGCAACCATCATACAATGGAGTGTTCGAGTCTACCACCGTTGCTCCAACTTAGCCTCCTCTCTAGAAGCAGCTCTCTCAGTACTCGTCTCCTTGCGAAGTAGTGCTTGAACATGAGGGACCCGCACGATTGAACTTAGTACCGATGAACTCTGCTGCGTGGAGTCCACGTTCTCTCCGCCGCCATGTCCGGCCCATTCTCCTCCGCCATGTCCGGCCCCTTCTCCGCCGCCATGTCCGTCCTCTTCCCCGCCGCCATTATCGATCATCTCTTCGTCTTGCCCCGTGTCGTCATTGCCTGCCCCGTCGGCGTCCTCAACATCGTCATCCTCATCTTCAATTATCCACCGAGTATAGCCATCCATGAAACCAGTCATGAGCAGGTGCGCTTCGACACGACCATCGTCATAGGGGTCGAGCCAAACTATTCCTTTGCATTTTCGACACGGACATAAAACCTCTGTCCGGTTATTTTCTTTCACGTCCTGCATCGCCGACCGCAACCACCTGTCCACCATCGTTCCACTGACCATCATGAACGTCTGAAAGGTAATAATAAACAAATTGATTATTGCGTGCATGCATCAAAATCATACAAAAATTCGGCATGACCTTCCCTAAAAATAGGACATATAGATCTAGAGTTTGCCCGGGATTCGCCGAAACGGAAATAAATCGATATTTCGGCAAAACATAGGCAGCTCAAAAGCACAATTTGGCGTCAACTCATGCCACACACACAATTTCCATCATATTGCCCAATTATCATATCAC
Organism: Aegilops tauschii subsp. strangulata; assembly: GCF_002575655.3. Classification (NCBI taxonomy): domain Eukaryota; kingdom Viridiplantae; phylum Streptophyta; class Magnoliopsida; order Poales; family Poaceae; genus Aegilops; species Aegilops tauschii. The sequence continues at coordinate 58,728,311 of NC_053039.3, read as the reverse complement.
ACACACATACACATATTTCCATTTTGCAAAAGCATGAAATTTTAATCACCTCTATCTCGAGATCGAGCACACGGGTGGAGATGATGATGTAGGGAGATCAAAAGTGCACAAAGCTCTTCTTGACAAAGATAGATCTAGTTAGGGGGCAAATAGGTGATACGTCTCCAACGTATCTATAATTTTTTATTGTTCCATGCTATATTATATTCTGTTTTGCACATTATTGGGCTTTATTATACACTTTTATATTATTTTTGGGACTAACCTATTAAACGGAGGCCCAGCCTAGAATTGTTGTTTTTTGCCTATTTCAGAGTTTCGCAGAAAAAGAATATCAAACGGAGTCCAAACGGAATGAAACCTTCGGGAACGTGATTTTCGGAACAAACGTGATCCAGAGGACTTGGACCCTACGTCAAGACATCAACCAGGAGGGCACGAGGTAGGGGGCGCGCCTACCCCCCTGGGCGCGCCCTCCACCCTCATGGGCCCCCTGTTGCTCCACCGACGTACTTCTTCCTCCTATATATACCTACGTACCCTCAAACTACCAGATACGGAGCCAAAAACCTAATTCCACCGCCGCAACCTTCTGTACCCGTGAGATCCCATATTGGGACCTGTTCCGGAGCTCCGCCGGAGGGGGCATCGATCGCGGAGGGCTTCTACATCAACACCATAGACTCTCCGATGATGTGTGAGTAGTTTACCTCAGACCTTCGGGTCCATAGTTATTAGTTAGATGGCTTCTTCTCTCTTTTTGGATCTCAATACAATGTTCTCCCCCTCTCTCATGGAGATCTATTCGATGTAATCTTCTTTTGCGGTGTGTTTGTTGAGACCGATGAATTGTGGGTTTATGATCAAGTTTATCTATGAACAATATTTGAATCTTCTCTGAACTCTTTTATGTATGATTGGTTATCTTTGCAAGTCTCTTCGAATTATCAGTTTGGTTTGGCCTACTAGATTGATCTTTCTTGCAATGGGAGAAGTGCTTACCTTTGGGTTCAATCTTGCGGTGTCCTTTCCCAGTGACAGTAGGGGCAGCAAGGCACGTATTGTATTGTTGCCATCGAGGATAACAAGATGGGGTTTATATCATATTGCATGAGTTTATCCCTCTACATCAGGTCATCTTGCTTAAAGCGTTACTCTGTTCTTATGAACTTAATACTCTAGATGCATGCTGGATAGCGGGCGATGTGTGGAGTAATAGTAGTCTATGCAGGCAGGAGTCGGTCTACTTGTCTCGGACGTGATGCCTATATACATGATCATACCTAGATATTCTCATAACTATGCTCAATTCTGTCAATTGCTCAACAGTAATTTGTTCACCCACCGTAATATTTATGCTCTTGAGAGAAGCCACTAGTGAAACCTATGGCCCCCGGGTCTATTTTCCATCATATTAATCTCCCATCAACAAGCTATTTCTGTTGCCTTTTATTTTGCTTCTATTTTACTTTGCATCTTTATCATAAAAGTACCAAAAATATTATATTATCATATCTATCAGATCTCACTCTCGTAAGTGACCGTGTAGGGATTGACAACCCCTTATCGCGTTGGTTGCGAGGATTTATTTGTTTGGGTAGGTGCGAGGGACTCGTGCGTGGCCTCCTACTGGATTGATACCTTGGTTCTCAAAAACTGAGGGAAATACTTATGCTACTTTGCTGCATCACCCTTTCCTCTTCAAGGGAAAACCAACGCAGTGCTCAAGAGGTAGCAAGAAGGATTTCTGGCGCCGTTGCCGGGGGGTCTACGCAAAAGTCAACATACCAAGTACCCATCACAAACCCTTATCTCCCGCATTACATTATTTGCCATTTGCCTCTTGTTTTTCTCTCCCCCACTTCACCCTTGCCGTTTTATTCGCCCTCTCTTTTTCGTTCGCTTCTTTTTCTCTTGCTTTGTCGTTATGGCTAGTCCTCTATCTTCTCCGTTCTCTCCCGAGAATGAAGTTCTAAATTTTAAGCAAAGGGAGGGAGAAAATCTAAAAGACGCTTGGTATAGAATTTGCAATGCTCAAAATAGATCTACCAAGAAGCAATCTACTTCCGTTCTTCTCCGCAATTTTTATGTAGGCGCTACTCCTTGGTACAGATATATCCTTGATACCATTACCGGGGGGAATTTCTTGGGTAGCCATACTTTTGATTGTTATAATGCTATGATAGATTTGTTTGGCTCACCACCTCTTTTGGTTAATGGAACTATGTTAACTTTGGAGCATGTAATGCAAAGACTTGAAATTATTGAAAATAAAGTTGCTACCATAGAGTTAATTGAAAATCTGGATAAAAAGATCCACAACCAAATTACCCAATATGGATCTAAAGTAGGAGTCACTTTGAAAAAGATTAGGGAGAAGGAACCCATAGTTAATGAAAGAATAAATCAAGATTCCACTAGAATCGATAAACTTGAGGGTATCATTACCAACTGGAGAACCGCTTTTTCTTCCGTAAAGAATACTCCAAGACCTCCAACTAAAATTGCCAAGCTTATGTATGTTCCTAAAAACAAGGGTGAATCCTCTAGTAAGGAAACTGCGGATCTCAAATCTATAAGTATTCATCCCAATCTTTTTGCTATCATTAAGGAACCATTTGCTACAAATGAATTTTTTGATTTTGTGCCTAGGAGTTTGATAATTAATAACAATAAAGAAACTCCTAAGGATGATAGATGTCTTATTAAAGAGTTGCCTACCAAAGATGGCAATACCTAGATCTATCCTTGCTTTTATGCCTAGCTAGGGGCGTTAAACGATAGCGCTTGTTGGGAGGCAACCCAATTTTATTTTTAGTTTTTTTTCTTTTTTCTTCTGTTTAGGAATAAATATTTGATCTAGCCTCTGGTTAGATGTGTTTTTATATTTCAATTAGTGTTTGTGCCAAGCTTAACCTATAGGATCTTCTTGGATGATAGTTATTTGATCTTGCTGTAAATTCCAGAAACTTTCTGTTCACGAAAATAATTGTTAAAAATCACCAGAACGTGGTAAAATATTGATTCTAATTGCTGCTGATCAATAAAAAAAATTCTAGGTCGTCCTATTTTGGCTGAATTTTTGGAGTTCCAGAGGTTTGCGTTAGTTACAGATTACTACAAATTGTTCTGTTTTTGACAGATTCTGTTTTTCGTGTGTTGTTTGCTTATTTCGATGAATCTATGGCTAGTAAAATAGTTTATAAACCATATATACATTGGAATACAGTAGGTTTAACACCAATATAAATAAAGAATGAGTTCATTACAGTACCTTGAAGTGGTCTTTTGTTTTCTTTCGCTAACGGAGCTTACGAGATTTTCTGCTGAGTTTTGTGTTGTGAAGTTTTCAAGTTTTGGGTAAAAGATTTGATGGATTATGGAACAAGGAGTGGCAAGAGCCTAAGCTTGGGGATGCCCATGGCACCCCAAGATAATCTAAGGACACCTAAAAGCCAAAGCTTGGGGATGCCCCGGAAGGCATCCCCTCTTTCGTCTACTCCCATCGGTAACTTTACTTGGAGCTATATTTTTATTCACCACATGATATGTGTTTTGCTTGGAGCTGTAACACCCACGATGCGGCTATATCTCCCACGTGTCGAGGCACGACTTATAGGCATAACTGCATTGTGGTTTTGTCGCAAGAAGGGTCATCTTCACACAATCCCATGTAACGAACAAGAATGGGATAAAGAGTTGGCTTACAATAGCCACTTCACACAATACATAAATAAAACATACATCATTCAGAGTACACACATAGACCGACTGCGGTCAAAGCCAAAAGAAAATAAGACAACCCAACTGCTAGATCCCCGATCGTCCCAACAGGGCTCCACTACTGATCAACAGGAAACGAAACAACACAACGAACAAGAGCTTCATCGAGCTCCCACTTGAGCTCAGTTGCATCACCTGCAATGGTATCCTCGGCACCTGCAACTGTTTTGGAAGTATCTGCGAGTCACGAGGACTCAACAATCTCACACCCGCGAGATCAAGACTATTTAAGCTTAAGGGTAGGAAAGGGTAAGGTGGTGAGGTTGCAGCAGCGACTAAGCATATATGGTGGCTAACATACACAAATAAGAGCGAGAAGAGAAGCAACGGAACGATCGTGAAGCTAGCAATGATCAAGAAGTGATCCTGAACTCCTACTTACTTCAAACATAACCCAGAAACCGTGTTCACTTCCCGGACTCCGCCGAGAAGAAACCATCACGGCTACACACGCGGTTGATGCGTTTTAATTAAGTCGAGTGTCAAGTTCTCTACAACCGGATATTAACAAATTCCCATCTGCCACATAACCGCGGGCACGGCTTTCGAAAGATAATACCCTGCAGGGGTGTCCCAACTTAGCCCATTATAAGCTCTCACGGTCAACGAAGGATAAACCTTCTCCCGGGAAGACCCGATCAGTCTCGGAATCCCGGTTACAAGACATTTCGATGATGGTAAAACAAAACCAGCAAAGCCGCCCGATGTGCCGACAATCCCGATAGGAGCTGCACATATCTCGTTCTCAGGGCAACACCGGATGAGACATCCTACGTGTAAAACTAGACCTCGAGTTTCCACGAGGGGGCCCCGCAGTCTACTCGGTTCAGACCAGCACTTAGAGAAGCACTGGCCCGGGGGGTTAAAATAAAGATGACCCTCGGGATGCGCGACTCCCAAGAGAAAAAGGCTAGGTGAGGCAAATGTAAAACCAAGGTTGGGCCTTGCTGGAAGAGTTTTATTCAAAGCGAACTGTCAAGGGGGTCCCATAAATCACCCAACCGTGTAAGGGACGCAAAATCAAGGAACATAACACCGGTATGACGGAAACTAGGGCGGCAAGAGTGGAACAAAACACCAGGCATAAGGCCGAGCCTTCCACCCTTTACCAAGTATATAGATGCATTAATTAAATAAGAGATATTGTGATATCCCAATAGAGTTCATAATATCCATGTTCCAACAAGGAACAAACTTAAACTTCACCTGCAACTAGCAACGCTATAAGAGGGGCTGAGCAAAAGCGGTAACATAGCCAAACAACGGTTTGCTAGGAAGGGTGACAAAGGTTAGAGGTTCATGGCAATTTGAGAGGCTTGATAAGCAAGTGGTAGGTAGCGCGACATAGCAATAGAGCGAACAACTAGCAAGCAAAGATAGAAGTGATTTCGAGGGTATGGTCATCTTGCCTGAAATCCTGCTAGGAAGAAGAACGAGTCCATGAAGAAGACAAACGGATGGAGTCGAACGAATCCTCACAACTCCGGAACGAAACCGAAGCTAACGAGAGAAGCAACCCGGAAAGAAACAAACATTATAGTAAACACACAAACATAAACATGGCATGATGCACAATCAAGTATGATGCATGTCCGGTTTAAAGAGGCATGGCATGGCAAAGTGCACAAACGAAACTACAAGTTAAGTGGAGCTCAATATGCAACGAGTTGCATATTGACGAAACACCACATCAATTGTTTAGTTCTCTCGATTATGTACCCAACAATATTAAATGTTGATTAACATGGCAAGAGGTGGAGCATAATTAAACAACCTATCTAGGCAAGTTTAAATGAGGCCGGAAATAACAAACGACAATTCTGGAAAATCCTCATGTCATTTAACAATTTTAATGCAAACATCAATTGTAAACATTTAAATGTTGTTATCATGATGCGAATGACATATGCAAGTTTTTAAGCAATTTTTATGAAAACGTTGTTATAATAAGATATGGGCAAGATAAGAGCATTTGTCACCGTGGTGGAAGAAAGGGTGCCATGGCGACGAATCCGAAAATGATGCCACGGCAACATATCGGTTTCGGTAGCTTATGGAGATACCGGCGCAAAAGGAAGCGTGGCGTGAGCGTGTCATGCAAGATGGTGGGGTGCTCCCGACTACCGGGTGTCCCACATGTCGGTGGCATGGAAACAAGGAACGCGCAAGCGACAACTGGGACACGGTGCAAACGCGAGCATCTCATAAAACAAAGCATTCGCTCCACGGACGTCGTCTCGGGTTATACCTTCGAAGCGTGCCTTTTGAAACGGATCATGTTCGGTGCGATGTAGAGGAAGTAGACGTTCTCGGGAGGGTCGTCGTGGAAGTAGTGGTACACATCTCGGAGAGGGACTTGACGAATCCACCGTCTTCGGGGCGCCGGTAGTTGTACACTTGGTTTTGTCGGATCCACGGCGACGGTAGAGGTACAGACGTTCTCGGGTACTTGTCGGTCCGGTCTTGGTGTAGATGTACATGGCAAACGTAGTGGTACTCGACGTCTTGTCGAACCCAAGCGACGGTAGTCGTACACGATGCGTTGTGGAAGTAGTTGAACTCGCGGTCTTCGCGGCAACGGTAGTCGTACACGTATCGACGAGGTACTTGATGTTTCGGTGTGTAGTCGTTCGAGCATCCGTGTGGTCTTGCCATTTTTGTCAAGTTCGACTACACCCGCCATGACCTCGGAGTTGGACCGCAAGCGGCAAAGGGACGAGCAGGCAGGGTGCAGGGGTCGTCAAGGAGGAGGTCGACCATGGTCTTGCTGAAGCTCCGGCACGGGGAGCAGCAGGGCAAGGCTACGGCAGCAAGGGGCGGCAGAGGCAACGGAGGCGCTGGCACGCTCACATCAGAGCAGAAGATCATGGGCGTCTCTGGAGCATCGAGCAGGAGCAGCAGTGAGGCGAGGCGCTAGAGGGCGCGGCACAGCTGGACGAAGGCCATGGCCGCGGTCGATGGAGGAAGGCAAGGCGACGCGACGGCGAAGGGGCATGGCTCCGGCGGAGCTGCTCGCTGGCGGCGGCCGGAGGCAGAGGCGAGGAGGCGGCGGCGATCCAGCGATGCGGTGCTGGAGGGGGAGGCGCGAGGAAGGAGCAGTGGCGGTGGAGCAATGAGCACGGCCGACGCGCTTGAGGGCCGGCACGGTGGCCTCCATGGCCGGCGGCCGTGCGGTTCGCGCAAGGAGAAGGGGCGCCATGAGATGGGGCCTGCAGAGGGAAGGAGGCACGGCGGAGCAGAGAGCTCGGGGCGCCGGCGGTGGGTGTCGACGCCATGGGAGCGAGGAGGAGGTCGGTGGCGAGGCTTGGGGATCGGGCGCGAGGAGAGGGAGAGGGGGTCGGGCACTGGCGGCGGTGTGGGAGGAGATGGGGATGGAGATAGGCTAGGGTTAAGGGGGTGCGGCTGGGCCTTGAGCCAAAAGGACTGCGGGGAAACAGGCCGGCCTGGCTGCTGGGCTCTCTCTCACTCTAAAAATAAATAAATAAACAAAACAGAGATGAGAAAGAAAAGAAAGAGAGGTTAGGGGTGGAGCTCCGGAATATGATGAAAGAATATATGGCAAGGTTGGAGACCAAGAATTAAGATAACAAAGGCATTGGGATAATTTGCAAGTGCGTTATGGTGATTCCCAAAGAATGGAATACTTTGTTATAGCTCCCTAATAATATTGGGAGGATATATGTTATAAAGAGAAATCACCATGTGCATTTCCCTCGATTTAAATGGATCGAAGATCCATGCAATTTACATGGTTGAGTTTTTTTAAAATTAAATGACATGATGGCATGCTGACATGATGCAATGCAAAAAGAAAAGAGCAAGCACAAATGAAACACACAGAGATCACAAAAATATGGAAGTCTTCTGAAGCGTCGGTCTTGGGGCGTTACAGGAGCGTCTTGTATTATTTGAGTCTTTATTTGTTAGTTTACCACAATCATCCTTTCTGTACACACCTTTTGAGAGAGACACACATGATTCGGAATTTATTAGAATACTCTATGTGCTTCACTTATATCTTTTGAGTTATATAGTTTTTGCTCTAGTGCTTCACTTATATCTTTTAGAGCACGGTGGTGATTTTGTTTTATAGAAACTATTGATCTCTCATGCTTCATTTATATTATTTTGAGAGTCCTACAAAACAGCATGCTAATTTGCTTTAATTATGATAGGCATTCAAGATTAGTAAAAAAATTCTTATGAGTGTGTTGAATACTATGAGAAGTTAGATGCTTGATAATTGTTTTGAGATATGGAGATGATGATATTAGAGTCATGCTAGTTGAGTAGTTGTGAATTTGAGAAATACTTATGTTAAAGTTTGTGATTCCCGTAGCATGCACGTATGGTGAACCGTTATGTGATGAAGTCGGAGCATGATTTATTTATTGATTGTCTTCCTTATGAGTGGCGGTCGGGGACGAGCGATGGTCTTTTCCTACCAATCTATCCCCCTAGGAGCATGCGCGTAATACTTTGCTTTGATAACTTGTAGATTTTTGCAATAAGTATATGAGTTCTCTATGACTAATGTTGAGTCCATGGATTATACGCACTTTTCCTCCTTCCACCGTTGCTAGCCTCTCTAATACCGCGCACTTTTCGCTGGTATCATACACCTACCATATACCTTCCTCAAAACAGCCACCATACCTACCTATCATGGCATTTCCATAGCCATTCTGAGATATATTGCCATGCAACTTACCACCGTTCCGTTTACTATGGCACACTCCATCATTGTCATATTGCTTTGCATGATCATGTAGTTGACATCGTATTTGTGGCAAAGCCACCGTTCATAATTCTTTCATACATGTCACTCTTGATTCTTTGCATATCCTGGTACACCGCCGGAGGCATTCACATAGAGTCATATTTTGTTCTAAGTATTGAGTTGTTAGTAAATAAAAGTGTGATGATCATCATTTTTAGAGCATTGTCCCAAGTGAGGAAAGGATGATGGAGACTATGATTCCCCCACAAGTCGGGATGAGACTCCGGACGAAATAAAAAAAAGAAAGAAAAAGAGGCCATAAAAAAAGAGAGAAGAAAAGGCTCAAATAAAAAATGAGAGAAAAAGAGAGAAGGGACAATGTTACTATCCTTTTACCACACTTGTGCTTCAAAGTAGCACCATGATCTTCATGATAGAAAGTCTCCTATGACATCACTTTCATATACTAGTGGGAAATTTTTCATTATAGAACTTGGCTTGTATATTCCAATGATGGGCTTCCTCAGAATGCCCTAGGTCTTCGTGAGCAAGCGAGTTGGATGCACACCCACTTAGTTTTTTTTGTTGAGCTTTCATATACTTATAGCTCTAGTGCATCCGTTGCCAAGCAATCCCTACTCAATCACATTGATATATATTAATGGGCATCTCCATAGCCCGTTGATACGCCTAGTTGATGTGAGACTATCTTCTCCTTTTTTTTGTCTTCTCCACAACCACCATTCTATTCCACATATAGTGCTATGTCCATGGCTCACGCTCATGTATTGCGTGAGGATTGAAAAAGTTTGAGAATACTAAAAGTATGAAACAATTGATTGGCTTGTCATCGGGGTTGTGCATGATTTAAATATTTTGTGTGGTGAAGATAGAGCATAGCCAGACTACCAGATACAGAGCCAAAAACCCAATTCTACCGCCGCAACCTTCTGTACCAGTGAGATCCCATCTTGGGGCCTGTTCTGGAGCTCCGCCGGAGGGGAATCGATCACGGAGGGCTTCTACATCAACACCATAGCCTCTCCGATGATGTGTGAGTAGTTTACCTCAGACCTTCGGGTCCATGGTTATTAGCTAGATGGCTTCTTCTCTCTTTCTGGATCTCAATACAATGTTCTCCCCCTCTCTCGTGGAGATCTATTCGATGTAATCTTCTTTTGCGGTGTGTTTGTTGAGACCGATGAATTGTGGGTTTATGATCAAGTTTATCTATGAACAATATTTGAATCTTCTCTGAACTCTTTTATGTATGATTGGTTATCTTTGCAAGTCTCTTCGAATTATCAGTTTTGTTTGGCCTACTAGATTGATCTTTCTTGCAATGGGAGAAGTGCTTAGCTTTGGGTTCAATCTTGTGGTGTCCTTTCCCAGTGACAGTAGGGGCAGCAAGGCACGTATTGTATTGTTGCCATCGAGGATAACAAGATGGGGTTTATATCATATTGCATGAGTTTATCCCTCTACATCATGTCATCTTGCTTAAAGCGTTACTCTGTTCTTATGAACTTAATACTCTTGATGCATGCTGGATAGCGGTCGATGTGTGGAGTAATAGTAGTAGATGCAGGCAGGAGTTGGTCTACTTGTCTCGGACGTGATGCCTATATACATGATCATACCTAGATATTCTCATAACTATGCTCAATTCTGTCAATTGCTCAACAGTAATTTGTTCACCCACCATAATATTTATGCTCTTGAGAAAAGCCACTAGTGAAACCTATGGCCCCCGGGTCTATTTTCCATCATATTAATCTCCCATCAACAAGCTATTTCCGTTGCCTTTTATTTTGCTTCTATTTTACTTTGCATCTTTATCATAAAGATACCAAAAATATTATCTTATCATATCTATCAGATCTCACTCTCGTAAGTGACCGTGTAGGGATTGACAACCCCTTATCGCGTTGGTTGCGAGGATTTATTTGTTTGTGTAGGTGTGAGGGACTCGTGTGTGGCCTCCTACGGGATTGATACCTTGGTTCTCAAAAACTGAGGGAAATACTTACGCTACTTTGCTGCATCACCCTTTCCTCTTCAAGGGAAAACCAACGCAGTGCTCAAGAGGTAGCAATAGGTCACTTAACTAAATGCTACATCTACCTAGTTAGCTAATTTGGGAGGAGAAAACAACTAGTGGAGGGGGAAGGAAAGAGAGAAAGGAGATGCATTAATGGAGGTGGTGTGGTTAGCTAGGAGTAATGAATAGAGAGAAAGGTAGGTAGAAGAGGGAGAGTAATGGGGAGAGAAGTATTGAGGAAGAAGAAGAGTGAGAGAGGGAGGATGTGGGAGGTAGGGGAAAGGGAGGAGAGGAGATGGGCGAGCTGAGGACGGGTGGAAAAAGGTGGTGGGGTGCTGCCTCTTAGCAGTAGCGCGGGTGGAAAAATGCGCTACTGATAAGAGCGTAGCAGCAGCGTGCTTTTCTCACACGCGCTACTGCTAAACGGGGCCAACCGTGTGGACAATTTCGAAATTAGCAGCAGCGACGTGAGTAAAAAGCGCGCTACTGCTATTGCATTAGCAGTAGCGCGCATCGTGACACCGCGCTGCTGCTAAACTTAGGTTGTTGGTTACTGTCGGTTGATTTTTGTAGCAGCGCGGTTTAGCCCTCACGCGCTATTGCTAAATTTGCATCAGTATCGTGTTTCTCTTAACCGCGCTACTGCTAATTAGCAGTAGCACTTCTTTTTGTGTCGCGCTGCTGCTAAGATTCTGTGTATAAGGTTTTCCCTAGTAGTGGCAGTTCCACTTCCAGTGACCATTTCCTTTGCAGTAGAAGCACTCGGTTTAAGGCTTGGGTCTAGCTTTGGGCTTCTTCATGGGAGTGGCAACTTGCTTGCCATTCTTCTTGAAGTTCCCTTTCTTTCCCTTGCCCTTTTACTTGAAACTAGTGGTCTTGTCAACCATCAACACTTGATGTTTTTCTTGATTTCTACCTTCGCCGATTTCAGCATCGCGAAGAGCTTGGGAATTACTTTCGTCATCCCTTGCATATTATAGTTCATCACTAAGTTCTAGTAACTTGGTGATAGTGACTAGAGAACTTTGTCAATTACTATCTTATCTGGAAGATTAACTCCCACTTGATTCAAGCAATTGTAGTACCCAGACAGTCTGAGCACATGCTCACTGGTTGAGCTATTCTCCTCCATTTTGTAGGCAAGTACTTGTCAGAGGTCTCATACCTCTCGACTCGGGCATGAGTCTGAAATACCAATTTGAACTCTTGGAACATCTCATATGCTTCATGGCGTTTCAAAACATTTTTGAAGTCCCGGTTCTAATCCGTAAAGCATGGTGCACTAAGCTATCAAGTAGTCATCATACCGAGCTTGTCAAACATTCATAATGTCTGTATCTGCTCCTGCAATAGGTCTGTCATCTAGCGGTGCATCAAGGACATAATTCTTCTGTGCAGCAATGAGAATAATCCTCAAATCACAGACCAAGTTCGCATCATTGCTACTATCATCTTTCAACTTAGTTTTCTCTAGGAACATATCATAAATAAAAAGGGGTAGCTATTTGCGAGCTATTGATCTACAACATAGATATGCAAATACTATCAGGACTAAGTTCATGATAAATTTAAGTTCAATTAATCATATTACTTAAGAACTCCCGCTTAGATAGACATTCCTCGAGTCATCTAAATGATCACGTGATCCATATCAACTAAACCATGTCCGATCATCACGTGAGATGGAGTAGTTTTCAATGGTGAACATCACTATGTTGATCATATCTACTATATCATTCACGTTCGACCTTTCGATCTCTAGTGTTCCGAGGCCATATCTGCATATGCTAGGCTCGTCGAGTTTAACCCGAGTATTCTGCATGTGCAAAACTGGCTTGCACCCGTTGTATGTGAACGTAGAGCTTATCACACCCGATCATCACGTGTTGTCTCAGCACGAAGAACTGTTGCGACGGTGCATACTCAGGGAGAACACTTATACCTTGAAATTTTAGTAAGGGATCATCTTATGAACCAAGCAAAATAAGATGTATAAAAGATAAACATCACATGCAATCAAAATATGTGACATGATATGGCCATCATCATCTTGTGCCTTTGATCTCCATCTCCAAAGTACCGTCATGATTTCTATCGTCACCGGCATGACACCATAATCTCTGTCATCTTGATCTCTATCAACGTGTCGTCATATGGTCGTCTCGCCAACTATTGCTTTTGCAACTATTGCTATCGCATAGCGATAAAGTAAATCAATTACATGGCACTTGCATCTTATGCAATAAAGAGACAACTATAAGGCTCCTGCCAGTTGCCGATAATTTCAAAAACATTATCATCTCATACAACAATTTATATCTCATCAGGTCTTGACCATATCACATCACAACAAGCCCTGCAAAAACAAGTTAGACATCCTCTACTTTGTTGTTGCAAGTTTTACGTGGCTGCTACGGGCTTAGCAAGAACCGTTCTTACCTACGCATCAAAACCACAACGATTTTTCGTCAAGAGTGTTGTTTTAATCTTCAACAAGGACCGGGCGTAGCCACACTCGATTCAACTAAAGTTGGAGAAACAGACACCCACTAACCACCTGTGTGCAAAGCACGACGGTAGAACCAGTCTCATAAATGCGGTCATGTAATGTCGGTCTGGACCGCTTCATCCAACTATACCGCCGAATCAAAGTATGACATGCTGGTAAGCAGTATGACTATTATCGCCCACAACTCTTTGTGTTCTACTCGTGCATATAACATCTACGCATAGACCTGGCTCGGATGCCACTGTTGGGGAACGCAGTAATTTCAAAAAAAATCCTACGCACACGCAAGATCCATCTAGGTGATGCATAGCAACGAGCGGGAGAGTGTGTCCACGTACCCTCGTAGACTGAAAGTGGAAGCGTTAAGTAACGCGGTTGATGTAGTCGAACGTCTTCACGATCCAACCGATCAAGTACCAAACGCACGGCTCCTCCGCGATCTGCACATGTTCAGCTCGGTGACGTCCCTCGAACTCTAGATCCAACTGAGGCCGAGGGAGAGTTCCGTCAGCACGATGGCATGGTGACGGTGATGATGAAGTTACCGGCGCAGGGCTTCGCCTAAGCACTACGACGATATGACCGAGGTGTAAAACTGTGGAGGGGGCACTGCACACGGTTAAGACAAAACTTGAGTGCCTTTGGGGTGCTCCCATCCCCCGTATATAAAGGAGGGAGGGAGGAGGCGGCCGGCCTAGGGGGCGCGCCAAGCATAGGGAGTCCTACTAGGACTCCCAAGTCCTAGTAGGATTCCCTTTCCTATTCGGAGTAGGAGAGAAGGAAAGAGAGGGAGAGGGAGAAGGAAAGGGGGGCCGCGCCCCCACCCCTTGTCCAATTCGGTTTGGGCAGTGCGAGGCGCGCGCCACCTCTTGGCCATTCTCCCCTGTCTCCACTAAAGCCCAATAAGGCCCATTACTTCTCCCGGTGAATTCCCGTAACTCCCCGGTACTCCGAAAAATACCCGAATCACTCGGAACCTTTCCGATGTCCGAATATAGCCTTCCAATATATGAATCTTTACCTCTCGACCATTTCGAGACTCCTCGTCGTGTCCGTGATCTCATCCGGGACTCCGAACAACCTTCACATAATACAAATCGTCATCGAATGTTAAGCGTGCGGACCCTACGGGTTCGAGAACTATGTAGACATGACCGAGACTCATCTTGGGTCAATAACCAATAGCGGAACCTGGATGCTCATATTGGCTTCTACATATTCTACGAAGATCTTTAACGGTCAAACCGCATAACAGCATATGTTGTTCCCTTTGTCATCGGTATGTTACTTGCCCGAGATTCGATCCTCGGTATCACCATACCTAGTTCAATCTCGTTACCGGCAAGTCTCTTTACTCGTTCTGTAATGCATCATCCCGCAACTAACTCATTAGTCACATTGCTTGCAAGGCTTATAGTGATGTGCATTACCGAGAGGGCCCAGAGATACCTCTCCGATACACGGAGTGACAAATCCTAATCTTGATCTATGCCAACCCAACAAACACCTTCGGAGACACCTGTAGAGCATCTTTATAATCACCCAATTACGTTGTGACGTTTGATAGCACACAAGGTGTTCCTCCGGTATTTGGGAGTTGCATAATCTCATAGTCTGAGGAACATGTATAAGTCATGAAGAAAGCAGTAGCAATGAAACTGTAACGATCATAATGCTAAGCTAACGAATGGGTCTTGTCCATCACTTCATTCTCCTGACGATGTGACCCCGTTCATCAAATAACAACACATGTCTATGGTCAGGAAACTTAACCATCTTTGATTAACGAGCTAGTCTAGTAGAGGCATACTAGGGACACTTTGTTTTGCCTATGTATTCACACATGTATCAAGTTCCCGGTTAATACAATTCTAGCATGAACAATAAATATTTATCATGATATAAGGAAATATAAATAACAACTTTATTATTGGCTCTAGGGCATATTTCCTTCAGCGTTATGAAAGAACAACATATTACGATCCCCGTGCATCAACCAATTTGCATGGCCTCTTTGTAGCCAGAAGATTTCCTCTTGGTCCAAAAGGTTCTCAATTACCACAATAATTTCCTTCTGTCGATAACGGGACTCTGTATTCAGGGGGCCACGCCTCAGTCTCTCTAATTATTTTTTAAATTTTTTTAATTCTCTGTTTCGGGCCCTTGAGAGTTTCACGATCCCAAGTTTGCAAATCTGCATGCACGGCGCGCGTTCGGTCAGCAAAAGAAAGGCCAATACCTACTAGCTTTGCTCTTTCCCAAGAGGCCTTAACAATTTTAGTGACAGTCTCTTCCTTCAACCACCTATATATCTTCAAATTGCTTTACACGCCCCTCTGGTCGTCTGAAGATTCCATTCAAGACCAGTGGACGATGATCCGAAGGAACATATTCTTCATTAATCACCGCCGCCCGAGGAAATTTATGTGTCCACCCTATATTGCAGATGGCTCGATCGAGGCACTCTCGAATTTCGCCTCTTCTCCAAGTAAAAGGGTCGCCGATATAACCTAAATCCTCCGGCCCACAATCCATGAAACATTCACGAAAATCCCTCATCATTCCATTTGGTCTCGCATTGCCACCCTCTTTTTCCGAAGAAAATAAAATTTTGTTAAAATCCCCCGGAACCATCTAGGGGTGGTCGCCCTTACTGTGCAAATTACGAATATCCTCCCAAGATAAATTGCTTTCATTCCAGTTCGGACGACAATAAAACTGGGTTAGCCGTCACTGTACAACATCCTCCTTCATAAATAGAATATCAGCAAAATAAGACGAAACATAGTTCGACTCAATTTTATTCAACTTATGATAGAACATAACTAGGCTGCCGGCCTGAGCATCACTTTCCACTACAAACATAGAATCAAAATTTAAGACGCGACGCAGCTCATCGGGTGCAACTTGACCCTGACCGTTGGGCACACTCTGGGGAAAAGAACGTCGGAGAGGGCCCGGAAAACTTGCAACGCGCGACCAACTCCTGACCCCTGTAAACCGGGACCCACACGAGCCCTCTAGCGGCGATCCGATTGAACCACGAAGCAGCGTTTCCCAAAAGCTAGAGGATACGTATATACTCGGATACGTGCAGCTAATCAATGATCTGTATCAGTTGGCTCAACTAGGTCCTGGAATATCCTCGTTGCAAAAAAGAAAAAGAAAAACTGGAATAACCAGCTCCGGACGTGTATTCGTGACCAGCACACGGATACGGCCGGATTCTAGCACTGATCGATCTCCAACTGCACACTATATATGTCCCAACATACAAACCTCTTACCTCTGCCAAGAAGAGCTAAATCGTTTCAACGGCGTGCATAGCAGTGCGTCTCTGCGGGCGTCCATGGCTAAGCGGCGCAGATGTGCCGAACTCCCCGATCATCTCATCGAGGAAATATTCCTGCGGTTGCCAGCCAAGTCGGTGCTTGGGTGTCGCTGCCTCTCCCGCGCCTGGGCCGCCAAGCTCTCCTCGGAAAATTTCAAAGACCGCCACCACTGCATGGCCAACCTCCACGGCGGCCCCAGGATCTTTGGCACGCAGCACTGGACATACGCCACGGAGCCGAAGGTGCTAGCACCACTCACGATCATCCCGCGCGTCATCCCGCTTGATAGTTTCCCACGTCTTGGCACTGCGTTACCATCATCGGTTGAAGGAGAAGAAGAGGATGATGCACCACCCGGGCCCATTGTCGCGCACCTCGTCACAGCGCAGTGTCGTGGCCTGGTCATAGTGACAATCAGGCCCACAAGAAAGACTTTTCTCCCTGACATGTCCTATGTTTGCAACCCGTCTACCGGCCAGATGACAGCTTTGCCGGAGGGCCGGACAACGGGCTACCGAGGTTCTACCGAGTACAGGGAGAACTATGATGGCCTAGGGCTCGGCTACGACGTCCGCACCAAGAAACACAAGGTCGTGCGCATCTACTACCGCGGAGGCGGCCTCATGTCCGCTGGCTGTGAAGTCTACGTGATAAACGGACCCATGGGGTCGTGGCGGCCGATCGGTGAGAAGCCCATGGGTTCGATAGACCAATACGGTACGAGTGTCTTCGCGCAAGGGCATGTGTACTGGGTGGCCTGTCGACACAGAGAGATGTTCATCATGTCCTTCTTTCTCGCAACTGAGAAGTTTGGGACCATAGAACCACCGTTGGACATGGACAAGAAGCAGATGTATGATTTGACGGAGCTTGGCGGACGACTTTGCCTTTTTACCTATCAATCTGGACAGCATTGCAACATCTGGCTGTTGAATCAATATGGATCAGCTGGAGCTTCATGGCAACTGCAATACCGAATCAACGCATCACCAGAAGTCATGTTATTCGGGGCCAGCCCGCTCGCCATCATCGACAACGGCCGCCGCATACTCCTCACACAGCCTAGCTTCCCAGACCAAATATACGCATACAACCCTGTCACTCATGATATTGAGAACCTCCTCGACTGGAGCGGTTCATCCATCTCGAGTCCCACCTTGGGCATAAGTTATGTTGCTGTATACGAGGAAAGCCTCGCCTCACCGGGGCGGCAGCCTTGCAAAGAAACATCTTGATCTCCTCAACGTCTACACAGGCCCTATGTCTGTTGCTACAACTACAATACCTGTCACAACACACCATTGGAAGGCTTATGTGTGTCTGCCGTAGCTGGCGATCCATGATCTGCAGTAATCAATAGAGTGAATTTCAGTTTTTACCCCAAACTAGTTTGAGATTTGGCAGAATTTTATCCATTATACCGCATTTAGCAAAAACTTTGCCAAATTTTACCCCTTCTAATTTTTTATATGAAAATTCTAACCAGTGGTTCTCAATTGTCTCGTTCGCATGCCAGTTCTCCACGTCAAAACCCTGGGAGGCCTACGGGCAGAGGGGTCAAAAAAGTGTCTTGTGTTTCTCTATAGATCATCAAGTCGACGTAGATTAGATTCGTTTGTAAGCTAGCCTCCATCAAAAAGCATCCACCAGCCTGCGAGCTAGAATGAATTTCAATTTTTACCCCCAAATTAGTTTGAGATTTGGCAGAATTTTATCCGTTATACCCCGTTGCACCTCTTTTAATTTTGTCATTATGAACATTCTGACCAGTTGGTCCCAATTGTCTCGTCCACATGCCAGCAGTTTTCTTTTGACGGATTTTCTCCACGTCGAAACAGGTCCATACCACTTCACCTAACCGGACCGGTGTGAGAACCGTACCCAGTTGTAGCTTTTCAAACCTGAGCTTCCTGACTGCGTTGCGCGCCCCGTGAGTGTTTTGGTGAGAGCGGAGGCCGCTCTCGCCAAACTTGAGGTGGTGCCGGATGTGTCTTCGCTGCCTGAGCTTCAGATTGGGGTTGCCCCTGATTTGTCCCCATCCCTTGAGATCCTGGTTGGTTCTGCCGATGGGGAAGCAGGCATGTATGGAGATCTCTTCCCTCGTGCTACATCTTGTTGGTTGCCGTTGCCCGTCGTGCCGATTGCTTCTGGGAGTGAAGCCGTTGTCGAGGTCGTGGCTCCGGTGCTGCAGATTATGCCTGAGCTGTAGAAGCTTTGTGGGGAGCCCACTTCGCCTATTTCGATGGTGCTTCCTAAGGAGATGGGGTCGCTTGGTGGGGACTTGGCGATGCCGACTGCGACCTCACCGTAGTCGTTGGAGTCCAGTCAGCCACCCACCTATGTGGACCGTGGAGGTTTGGATGTTGCTATTGCTCTCTCACCTGAGGTTGTTGCCCAGGTGGCATCCGTGGGTGCCGAGGTTGATGCGATAGGTGCTTTGGCAGCTACTTCTGAGGCGCCGAAGCCCATTCGGTCGCCCATCTTTGACCGTGACGCTATGTTGGCACGTATTGACGAGGTGGTCTTCGTGAAAAAGCTTGACCGTTTGCTCGCCTCCATGGAGGCAACTTGTCCTGGGTCTCACAATGTGATTGCTTGCCTCCTCGTGGATGAGGTTTCTACAGGCAAAATAAAGAAGGTGAAGAAGGCTCTCAGGAGCATAGGCAAGAAGAGTGGCGCCATTGATAAGGCGTCTACAGCTGCTTAATGGAGAATACCCAGTCTCTTCGTCCTCCATCTCCGAGTGGCTCGTCTCCGTGGATTTCTTGGCGTATGATGTATTCAACATTGGTTTTGTTGAGGGTTTCTTTGCGACATAGAAGTGCCAGGGTTTGTGGTTGTTGTGTGTTATGTATGGTTGTCGGGTTGATCGTGAGGTCATGGAGTTTTTTTGTTAGCGAGTAGTCCGCATGTGATCTATATGTAGCGGTTTTCGCCCGGTTTTCCGTTAATTAACCGGGCAATTCTCTTCTTCTTAATCAATCGATGAGACAAATCTTTTGCCTCCGTTTTGAAAAAAAAACATGTAGTTGATTACCTTTCGCTTGCAAAACAAACAATAGATTAGATGCAATACATGGATTGATTAATTAGATATTTATCGTAATGTATGCATGTGATATGCATGCATAAGTGTGTTCATCACTCAGGATGCAAACAGGGTCGGTTGTGAGAAAAGAAATAGATGGATCTGGAATAATCATGCCATCGACACATGGCTAGTCTAGTCGTTGGAAAACTTGATGCATCGTAATACGTCCAGTAATTATCAGGAGACTAGTAAATAATCTGTGTATGGCTAGTCATCATAATATCTCTAATAATAACATGTCACGGTGATTAAAAAACAACCATCTCATCACAAACCTTCAGGCTTCTTGAGACTATAAACGATTGAACCTAAACATATCTAATCTACCTCCCAAACTGACATAAAATTGTTCGGGTCAAATACTTGGTCAGCTATTTCCAACGAATATTTGTAGAGGATACACGCTTAATTAGACGTTTCTCATATAAAAATGGACAATGGTGCTTTAGAAAAGGCCGATTTATTTTTCTAAGCACCTAGCATTGTATACAAGGCCTAAGAGCATCTACAGCTGGACCCCCGCCTATTCCTTCCCTAAACGCCTGAAACGTCCGCCTGGTCAGTGTCCAGTCAAAAAAAGTTGATCCAACCGGACCCCCCACTTCCTCACTAAACGTCCGGACTGACCGGCACACCTCAAACCCGTCCCAAATTTGGGGGCAATATGAGGCTGCCCGGTCACGCCCGGGCACCTCCTCTCGATCCCACGTGCAGCCACTCAAGCCTTCTTCCTCCCTGATTTCTCTCTCTCTCTCTCTCTCCCTCTCTCTCGCGCGCGCGGAGCATGCAGCGACGCCGGCGGAGGAACTGGTGCCTCGTGACGACGTTGGAGTGGGTGTGGCCGACAGCGAGGGAGACGGCTGACGACCTCGCGTAGCCCCCGCGTGTGCTTGCTAGCCCCGTGTACCCGCAGACGAGCTAACAGCCGCCGGGGCAAGAAGGTGTTCTAGATGCCACCCCGGGCGCGGGCGTGCGCAGCCGTCACAGCCACGGGCGTGCTGGCCGCCTCAGAGCATCTACAGCCGCATATGACAAATATGACCCCTCAAACGCCCATGGACGCGCCCGGGCACTCCTCAAATTAGCACAACTGAATCTAGACATCTCATACTAGATTCTCAAATTTATACAAAAGCATGCAAACGAATAAACCTGCGTACTACGTAGATGATCTAGCTACTCCTCGTCGGAGATGTCAGCTATCTCCATGCTCGGCTCCGGGTACATGGGCGGCAACTGCAGCTCCGGCTCCTCCCGCGCCTCCACCTGCTCCGCTCCGGCCTCCTCCTCTATCTCCGCGTCGAGTTTGATGAAGAGCGCGTCGGTCGCCGTCTGCTCCTGCCGGAGGAACTTCCGGTTGGCCTCCACATAGGCCTCATCCTGGATGGACTCCAGGATGGCCTGTTGCTTCGCCATCTCCGCGGCTTGGGCGACGACGAACTCCGCCTCCGCCTCATCCATGTTGAACCCCGGAGCAGGCTGCTCCACCTCGTCCTCCTCCGGATCCGCCACCTCCATCGGCTTCGACAGCTGCTCTTCCTCGTCCTCCTCCGGCTCCGGTGAGTCCGGAGGCATCCCGACAGCGACGTGGGCGGCACGCCTAGCCTGGATCTCCTTCGCGATCTGCCTCCGGTGCTCCGGTGTGAGCATAGCGTATGTGGTGATCTTCCGCCGGACCATGGCGATGCCGGAGAGCGGGGAAGAAGAGGCGGACGGGGCTCGGGTGGCGGTGCAGAGAGGGAGGAGGTGGATGGGCTAGGGTTGGGGGACGTCGGCCGGCTTAAATAGCTAGATTTGGCCTCGGGCGGTGAGTCGGAGCGGCGCCACGCGGCGTTCACACCGTGGCGACGGAGGAGGCGTTCCTCGGACCGTCGGGTTTCCGGACGATTCCGCATGGGACCCCATCATCAATCCTACGTGGCGGGCGCGCCCGGGCGCCCCCATATCCGTCTCATATTTGGGCTGGATAAGAGGGTTGTCAGTCAGCTCAGGTGTTTGAGGCCCATTTGAGACGCCCTGCTGAGTCAAAATTTCGTGACCTGTTAGTGATCGGGCAGCCCGCCCAGCGCTTGAAGAGGGTTTAAGGTGCCCGGCTATAGATGCTTTCATCAAACCAAAATGCTCATCTGATCGTGGGAGCCCAGCGCATCGAACCAAACCGCCGAAATGTCAAAAGAGAAAGGGCATGCTAGTCTTAGTCAAGTCTCAGTCAAGTGGCTATAACACAAAACATAAGAAAGGGAAAAAAATTATTTTGCATGGATCTTAATGTAATATTTCACAAATATAGCATCAACAAAACATAACCAAGTCTCAGTCAACTGAGATTTAGCAAGACCGAAATGAAAAATTGCCACTTTTTTTTCTTTCATTCACCTTCTAATTTTGTGAATTTTCTTCCTCATTCACCTACGGAAGAAAGATTTGGTGTCACCCTGTCTCGTCACAATCTTTTCTACATCACCGATTGGGTTCCCATGCTCATGACTTTTGATTCTTCCTTTTTCGTACATGAGTTCCCCTCTATTTTGCGATATCGCCGCTCTGACATCGCCGCGGGCTTGGTGGGCTCCGGCAAGCGGCTCCCTCTAGCAGCCAGGGTGGGGTGTTGGTCCCCTTTTTGCCTAGTGGGAGCTCTTCGCCGCGTCGATTGGCATCAGGGCGACACCTGGTGATTTTAGCAGTTCAGTGGCGGTCACTAGCCAAATATGGGAGGTTGCGGCTGGTTTCAGCTCTTTCAAGGTGGGGCGTCTGTGACGGCTGGGGGTTTCAGTTGTCGGCTTTGGTCCGCAGGGGAGGAGCGTTGCACGGGTTTGCGGAGGCCAGCCCTAAATCAGGGAGGAGGGGTCTTGGGTTGCTTGATGAGCATTTTTGTTTGTTATGATGATCGGCGTTGGAGACTTGGAGTTGCCCTTAAGCCTTGCACAGCGCAATGTGTTTACAGGAGATGCTTAGAAAAATAAATCAGTTTTTATTAAGCACTGATGCTTATTTGTAGAGGCTAGACACTTAATTAGGAACTCCTTCTATAGAGATACTCACTGGCGCGTGAGAAAAACTCGGTTTAATTTATAAAACACCTACCCAAAGCACCTTTGTACTAAGGCACAAGGCCTTTAGGCCCTCGCTGGCGCCCCAGCAGCTCACGGCCAACTTGGCTTCCTGGTGGACGAATTCGCTTCAAGGTTGGACTGCTGTTGCTTCAAGAAGCTTGGAACCCAACTGTCATGCTCACCTGGTGCATGATTTGGAAGAAGAGGAACACAGTGTGTTTGCTAACAAAGCCATCAGCGCGACTCAGCTAACAGACAAGACTATGCAAGAAGTGAGATGTTGGCATCAGGACAAGATTGGAGCTATAGCCCCGTTCTTTATCCATGAGCCTCCCTGAACTGTATTCTCTGCATTCTTGTTTCATTCACTTTCGTTGCTCTGGTAGTTTGCCCATATGTTTATACTCTCCCTCTGTTCCATAATTCTTGTCGTGGTAAGGTTTTAGTTACCACAACAAGAATTATGGAACGGAGGCCAGTTCTCTTAATGAATGAAAAGTAGCACTTGCTACATTTTGTCAACAACAAAAAAAAAAATGAGATTTGACATGACCACAACCATATCACCCCGGGAAGCTGAAATTCCCTGTATTAACCCGGTTACATTCGAAACTTTGGTAGACTAGCACACATTCAGCAAGTTAGTTTAGATAGTTTATAAAGTTTGTCAAACACATTGATGCGATGCGATGCGATGGACTCAGCAAGAACTGCAGCGGCCGTTCCTTCACCTGGAGAAAGCAAAAATGCCAATCCATTAGTAACCTGATAGGCACTAGTAATATATAGCCTCCAACATACTGATGTTTATAGAATAAAAGGAAAATGGACTACTAATATATAGCTGGAAAAGGCAAAATCGTCAATCCAGAATTCCAGATTCTATACCCTCAACTTGCAGCAGCTGCCCATGGCTGCTGTTTATAACAAGAAAATGGTCCAAAGGAATGTTATTTGAAACGCGGCTAAGCCAAGGAGAACTTCTATGAATGCCCACATAGGCACAAACGCGTGTAATTTCAACATCCACACCCCATATTCAACCCAGTATATCATGTGCGATAAAAAGGAGACATTTTAGTTTGGCATCACCATCCATTTTAGTTCTTCTCTGTGCTATTCACAAGTGTGAATCCTTATAGCCAAATGGACAATAGCTTGTGAGTGCATGTTACCCATGATGCAGCCAGATATTTTACACATAAAAAATAATCAAACAATCCAAATCTCACAAGCTATATTCAGATGATTTTCTTACATGTTGAACCGTTTCAGCACATTCGCACATCAAACCAGTCAGCCATCCCAGCTTCGTTATATCCACCAGCAATGGCTGTGCCTAAAGACACAAGAAGTCAGCCAATTAAAAACAGTTCCAAGGAAAAGACAGATGGATAGCTAAAAACACTACTTGAGCGAAAGAACTCCCTTTTGTAACTCGCATTTTATAGACGATTTATACCTCATTTTTTATACTAACAAGGAATGTCCGGAAAACAGTACACTTAGCCAATAACAACCAAGACATGGTGCAGCATTTATCTCATGTAAACTCGTCCCTAGTCATGTCAAGTTGTCAACCAACACAATTAAAACACCAAACTAATAAAACTTTAGCAACAAAAGTGACTTTAGGTACGCAGTTTTAAATAATTGGAGCATGATTAGAGCCAAGAAATGCAATTTATTTTTGTGTGCTACCAATATACTCCATCCATCGTGTTTATTGGGTCAGCGGGCCAACCAACGACGTCCAAATTTGCGAGGCCACGTGCAATGAAATTAATTAGGAAGTACTTTTTTGCGACGAAATTAGGGAAGTGCTGCATGCAACGGAATTAATTAGAAATGGGGGCATAGAAAGGTGCAAGGCGTGCACGCCACGTTCGGCTTCGCTGCAGAGGTAGTAGATTTTTTTATGCAATGCAAGCTAATTAATTAGCAACAAACAAGCTCATACTCTAGTTTTCCTTCCCAACATGGTCCCAGAGTTTCGGCTAGCAGGCCTAATAAACGCGGACAGAGGGACTACTAGTCACTTGCAAGAGGGTCTACAAGTGGCAAAAAGTAAGTACTATATTCTCATATGCAGGCGTATTAGGTTTCATTAAGATGAGGCTTTGATGATGAATTACTTTGTTAATATGCCTTTTTATGACATGAACTTGGTGCCACTTGATTTGTTTTAAAAAACGTGTACTGAGAATTGCAATATTACATCATATAAACCATGTGGTAAAGGAGTAATTCTTGGTCAAAGCCTTTTTTTGCGACCAAGTCAAAGCCTTGTCTTAGCAAAACCTAATAAGCCCAAGATATCGGAATGGCAGGAATATCATTTAAGAAGGTGTGGATTCAACCGAAGTTGTTATTATCGAGTTTAAAAAGTAACGGATAAAAGAATATAATTAGCTTTGACATTCCAAACATCTCAATTAAGTTACTAAGTGACATTTGATTTTGCAATTTTAACCATTTGACATTTGATTTGGACCTTCCAGGAATGAAGACAGCTAATGAGAACATAAGGAAAATATGGCTATAGATTAAGTTTGTCTATCTATCAAAGGGATAATTGCTGATTAGGCTTAAGTTGTCTGTGACTTAAGAGATACAATCAAGATGTTTGAGCAACAATTTATGGAACATAACTGAATTTGGCAGCTCATGCAATATTAGGACTAAGGACAAACAATTACCTGGTGTATAGAAACTCATGAATGGATGGTAGGCACTTCTAAAACGCTTTCCAGGAATACTCTTGGATTGCATTGAATTAAGTTGAATCATGTAGACATTGACGTCCATATGTATAAAAATTACATCAGTATCCTCAACATAGCACATTATACCTCCCGTCCCCTTGACATAGTCCCAGCCTCGTGTCAACCGCGCCATCCTTCTGGTTCTCCCAATCTGAGGACGGGGCCCGAGAATGTTACGCAAATCAACGGTCTTCCATGGCACCCATGTGGCAACACCATGAGCATCGACGTTCCTTTGCCACGTTTGGAAGTGTGGGTAAGACATCATGGCGAAGCCAACAGCGCCATCCTCAGCCTGAATGATTCGATGGGTACCACCACCGGGGAAATCATCTGTAACGGGTGGCCCCTTGATCACAACTAGGCTCTGCTCTTCCAAATCAAACTCAACAATGCCAGCCTCCATAGTTGTAAGCAACCAGTAAAGTGCTTTACCAACGAGTGAGCCATCCATACCAGCATCAAACAGTTGACATGGAGCCGCCGTCGAGACGAGATTGCTCCATGCCCCGGTATCTGAGGAGTAAACACTGGCGAGGGGTCTATAGTCATGTCTGCACAAGGATACCAAGGCCACCTTGAAGGGGCTGGAGTGGCATTCACCGTGCACGTGGCCAGGGTCGCCGGCAGCGCAGAGCACGGCCCCGTTGAGGTGGACCGTCTTGAACTCGGGCGGAACGGCCACGCGGCGCTGCTCGCCGGTGACGGGGGCGCACACGACGAGGTCCTTGCGCACATGGTCTAAGACGAGGACGCGGCCGTGGCGGAAGCCGAGCACGCCGTAGTCGCGGTGGTCGCTGTAGCGTCCCAGGTCGAAGCGCCCGGGAGGGATGCGGTCGGGGCGGTCGAGCAAGGAGGTGAAGACGAGGTCGCCCTGGATGTACTCGAAGGCGCCGAGGAGCGGCAGCTTGCGGTGGTGCGCGCGGAAGCGGCCGAGGAATCTAGGATCGGTGGTGATGCTCCGCCACCGCCTGCAGACGGCGGAGGCGCGGATGAGCGAGGAGGGCTGCGGAGGGAGGCGGAGGAGGATCTCCCGTAGGAGATCGTCGTCGTCCGGCAGAGCGGCAGGCTCCGTCGGCGAGCTGTGGCGGCGGGGCCGGCCCCGGCGGCGGCGGGTCGTCTCACTCATGTCGTGTGGGACTTGGGACTGTGGATCGAACTTTGAAGGCAATGGAGTGGGGAAAAGGTTGGATTTCTTTTACTCCAGTCACTTGTGTTATTGGGCCGCCAATGGACGCCAAACCACTCGATTTGTTACACGGGCTGATACACACGTAAGTGCGTCTGGGATTTGTGCGACGACGACCTGACTTCAAAATTGTCTCAAAAAAAAACTGACTTCAAAATTGCCTCAAGAGACAACTGATTTCAAAATGTTGCCAGATTGCTAAATTTTGTTCTTTATTAGACATGCTAATTTTTGGGATGGAACGTAATGTTATGTTGGTTGTCATACACATGTAATATATCGCAGTTAGAAACTATTCCCTCTGTTCCTAAATATAAGTCTTTTTAGAGATTTTAATATGAACTACATATAGATGTATATAGACATATTTTAGAGTGTAGATTTACTCATTTTGCTTCGTATGTAGTCTATATTGGAAAATCTCTAAAACGACTTATATTTAAAAACGGAGGGAGTAATGGTCAATTTTGGATGTTAAGAATCTATGCGGCACCGTTCGTTTGTGTGGGAAGGTGATGGTCCAAGAACTGAGATGGTGGTTTGTGGATGGCAATTCTTGTGTTGTGCCTCGGCAACATAGATAGCAGAACAATGGTTTTGAGATGTGAGGAGTATGAGTACGTTCCCGATCGACGTGATATAATGATTTCGGCTCCACGGACAACGGGCCTCTCAGTCAGCTCACGAAGCCCAATCAAGGCGATGGTACTTCTTCAACTCTTGCGAGGGTATGTGGCAGTGATGGCAGTTGCAATGATTCCTAGAGACTTTTCTCATTTTCTATTTTCTGAAGGAGGGAGTTTTCTACAAATGTTTGTGGACGCATATCTTCACTCGCCCTTTCTGGATGATTCCGTGTGTGTGTGTGTTGTATCGTGACTTCTGATGAATAACTCGTGGCAATCTTTTCAAAAAGATGAATTTACTATTTTTTAGTATATTTTCACTTTTTTATTAGGATTAACCCGACGGTTTATAGGTACCCGTGGAAGAGTAAATGTGATATTTAATGTGTTCCTTGGTAATCTTTTTCAAAATCACTATTTGTATTATTTTATTAATTAGTACTCCCTCTGTAAAGAAATATAAGAGTGTTTAGATCATTATAGTAGTGATCTAAATGCTCTTATATTTTTGACTCTTGAGTAGAAATCAAATAATACCATGATACAATACCAATTCTTGTGAATTTTGTAATACTACTTCAGGGAAATAACAATACTGGGAATTTTATGATACTAATTCTAAAAAAAATCATGATACTAAATTCCATGAAATTTCATGACACTAATTCCTGGAATACTAATTTCCGAATAGTTTAGACACGCCTGCTCGTCCTGAGCGTTTTGAGCAGTCATAGACCGAAAGTGGCCTACAAACATCATGGAAACCTATTCTGGAATGGATTTGGAGAGTTCTTGTCTAGTTGGATGCAAAAAAAATTTGCCTTGTTTTCTTATCTGAAATTAAACCAAGGGATATCTAACATGGCCGAACGAAGATGCCAACAACCTCAAGTTTATGATGTAGAAGGGTTGTGATAGGGACATGGTGGAACTTGACGAGAAGTGGTGAACAACACATATTATGGTTGTGCAGCGGGAGGCGGTCACTGGGAACATAACTCAGAACACTACAGGAACTGGACACTGAGACAAACAACTCGACACGAGAATACAAATGTAAACTCAACGATGCAACACACTGAAAGTAAACATGGCAATGCCTTAGAGTATTCTATATGTGATGATCTAACCATATAGGGGTGGACAAACCATATCAACATATAGTTTCCTAGGGCCCACATGTACTTTCACCAAGGTAAGCACTCATAGGAGATAATGATGATGGACACGTTAACATTAGGATCTTGCTGTAGCTAGAATAATTATACTGTTCGGTAGTAGTAACGTATCAGATGTAACACACTTGAGGGCTCATATCACATCTATCACACTTGGAGGGCTTGGGTTCGAGCTATTATTGCTGCACTGTGGTGCGGTCACACCTTCTAAGCTTGATTGAATAACACTAAAAACATATTTTGTAAAGCAGGGACACGATCCTACGACCTCGCCCTACCACGATGACAAAGTTTGACTTACGATAGTATATGCACATGAGTGCTATTTTACATTATCTTGACGTTTAAATTCAAATTAATTCAAAATTTTGAACGGTATAAAATTTTCCTCTAGTGTCAACGAAATTTCAACCGAAAAACCCTGGCCAACATAGCCAGTATGTCTAATAATTGACGATGGAAATATGCCCTTTTGCCAATTAATTACTGATTATTTGCATTATTTGTCCAATTATTTTCATTTGTGAAGTTCTTGTGGTTTATAACACATATCTTGGTTTTTGTTTCTTTACTAATGTTTTTTTATTGGAGAATTTCTGCAGTTTGTTATGCTGTTGGCATCAGTTCCGTTGGTGCAAGGATGGATTATATGGCCATTTGATGCCAAGGATTGAGCTTATGACCTCCAAGCAATAAAGATTACGCTGTTATAGCTTCCAACAGTCCTTTTTTTTGAACTGGCTTCCAACGGTCGTTGATACACTAGCTACAACAGGTCGCAGTAAAGCTAGATTCCGTTTTCATTATGCGTTTTTGGGATAATGTTATATAAGCCTGTTGTGTTATTAGGCGTCAATGACTGTCTTTTTTAGTTTTGATATGACATTTTTGTGTTGTTCTATATTTGAGAGCCATCAATCATTTGTGTTGAAATGAAACATAAGCAAATCCTTCCTTGCAAACCAAACACTCAAACATGATAGACAGGGAAGATGTTTGGGACAGAGAAGAGGATTGGGGGTGGTAGCAGGGCTTTTTTTTACCGGGTGGTAAATTCGGTTACCACCCGGTAATTGCCCCCCCCCCCCCCCCCACCCCCTCTCGACAACATTCATACTGAGCAAAAAAAATCATACTCTAAAACGAAAATGTTTTCAGTAAAAAAAACATTCATACTGACCAAAAAAATCGAGAATTTTGAAAATTTTGAATCCAAACGGTCATGCTCTAGTTAAACATATGGTGTTTCTTTTAGAACATGAGAACTAGTCATTGCCTGGTGGCATGCCAAAGTTTAAAACGCTCTAAAATAAATGTGGGAGCAACCAATAGTCGAATTGCCGACGAAATAGCAGGCATCAACTTTTGCTGAACAGCCACCACATTAGGAGATGGTTGGCGATGTATAAAGGTTAAATACTTTTCTATACAGACTTAAAAAATGAATTCAAAATTCGTTTGAAATATTTCAAGCAGTATTTGTCGGTAACCATGGTACCCGTGTTTTTGCCCCACCTCAGTATCCAAAATCGGGATTGGGTGCAATCCCAGAATATCCCAAAATGGTTGAGCTTCACCTCAGGATTGAACGGAGGAGGAGCTGAGTGAACTGGCTGCCGGCGCTCATTATACTCCCTCTGTTTTAAAATATAGCGCGCCCGTGCTTCTCAATGTTCAACTTTGATCATAAATTTAACCAATGAGACCAACTGTGGCAGGACCAAAAATTATACCAGTGAATTCGTATTCAAAAGAAGATTTTAATTATATAACTTTTGCTTCCGCCGCAGTCGATCTCGTTGATTAAATTTGGACCTCGATAAGGACCGAACGTTCGGCCTGGACAGCTGCTGGACTGAACAGAAACGTTCGATCTGGGAGCGCCCTCCACCGAACAGAATTGTTCGATCTGGGAACGCTCCAGCCCGAACCCCTCCTTCACGAGCAATCTTGTAGATACGTCCAGGTTAAAGAAAGTGGACCAGAAAAAAGGCCCAGCGTATGCACACAAAAGACCCAATTATTAAAAAGCTGGTAATTGCACACAGACTAGAAAGTCAGAAACAGAAAAATTGTCATGGCAAAAATTACACTATTTTTCCATGGCAAAAATATACTTTAATTCACATCAAAAAAATATAGTCTAATTTGCCAAGGCAAAATTTACTCTATTTTTCCGATGACAAAAATTACATGGATACTTTTACTCCCATGGCAAATTTTAGTTTAATTTGACATAATTTTACTCTATTATTGCCATGGCAAAAGTTTACACTATTCTTCCATGGCAAAAAACTTTTATTCGCATGGCAAATTTGAGTTTAATTTGCCATGGCAAAAATACTTTTATTCGCATGGCAAATTTTAGTTTAATTTGCCATGGCAAAAATACTTTTATTCGCATGGCAAAAATACTTTTATTCGCATGGCAAATTTTAGCTAAGATCCGAATACGATCATATAGCCCCCAGTGGCTTTGGCGTTGCCGATCAAGAGGGTACCGACAGCTATGTTCTCTTTGGTTCGAATACGACCTATGTTTGAACAGGAAGCCCCCAAATGACCTTGAGAGTTGTTTAACGACGCTGATTGGAATACGATCCACGTCGGTTCCCAAAAGGGGTTGAGCTATGATTCGAATACGATCAAGAAGCCCCCTAGTGAGCTCGGCAGTGTGCCGATCAAGAGGGTATCGACAGCTATGTTCTCTTTGGTTCGAATACGACCTATGTTTGAACAGGAAGCCCCCTAGTGATCATGAGAATATTTAACGACTCTGATTCGAATACGATCAGGGTCACACCAAAAGGTTTAAGCTAAATTCGAATACGATCAGCTCCCAATGGTCATTAAAGCAGGGTACCTATGTTTGGGTTGTGCTTTGTAATAGACTCTTTTTGGTCCCTTTAATTTTTCCTGAGAACTCGAACTTTGCGAGAGATAAATTCTCTTTGAACCGGAAAAATCAGATATTGAGAGTTTCAAAGCTTTGTGATAGACAAATTTACCTTGAACCGGATTTTGAACCGGATTTGAGAGCTTCAAAACTTTGTGGCAGATAAATTTCCCTTGAACCGGATTTTAAACCGGATATGGAGATCTTCAAAACTTTGTGAGAGACAGATTTCTCTTGAACCGGATTTTAAACCGGATATTGGCAAGACTTGCTGAGTCATACCATTGTAGCCCCTGAGTCTTAAGACGACTCGAGGAGTTGTCTTGAGATTCTCCATATTTGACCATAGCAGAAGGTGTATACATTGGTATTGATAGCGCGATGTGAATCCACAGAATGTTGAGGTGACCGCGGCGGGTTATAAATGATCCCGTATGAGCCGTGTCAGCAGCTCGGCCAATGGTTCCTTCCAACTGGATGTTTGAAGTTAACCAAACTGTAGTGGCGGCGACTTGTGCGCCTGCCCATTGAGCCATCTAGTGCAGACGGCGGCTGATAATACATGATAATTTGCCTCCAATTTGTCGGAAGAAAACCGGGCTACCCAAGCAGTGACTTGCTCATACTCAATAATCAGCTCATGCAAACAGGTGTGGCCCGGTATGTTGATATAGACCAGTCCGCGAGAGACAGACGGTAAAGACGACCGTAGCATCAGAGGCGGTACAGACAGATGAGTCAGTCGCAGCATTGTAAGCCGGCGCGGACGGACGAGTCAACCACGTTATGTTGATGTAGTGAACAATTGTCCTGCATCAAAAACATCGCAAACCAGAGTAATTGTTCTTTGATAAAAACAATGTATACTAATAAACTTAAACGGATAAATATCACCTGATTATTCGGATGACGGGTGATTCGTTCAACGCAACAGAGGCGGCTCAGGCAGACCAACGGCTCAATATAGCCTGTGTGGCTCAACACGGCAGAGGCGGCTCAACGCGGCCCCGGCGGCTCAACACAGCAGCAAAACGGAGGCATCATCATGGTGGCGGCTCAGAAACTGTAGCGGCAGTGCGTTTGAGACGGCGCAGGCGACGACTGGAACTGCTTGAGACGGACGCGAGTTGACCCGGGGGCAGGCGGCGGCCCATCGTGTGACGGAGGCTCTCCGGCAGTATAGTAACCCGGCGATGACGGCTTGAAGCAAAGCGGCTCGCCAGAGGTCTTGGTTGGTGTTTGTGAGCCGGCCACGGCAGGCAGGCTGATAGCAGCGGGCGGGTCAGCAGCAGAAATCGGTGAAGGCGTCGGCGGCTCAATGCGCGGTCATGGAGACGCCGAGACGGTAACTGGCAGCCCGGCAATTTTCCCGACGATAGATGATTAGTTCTGCGCATGTCGCCGGACTTGTCCCAGTCATAGCACCCTTTTTTTAAACGTCCTTTGACTCTTAGTTCTTTTTCACACAGCCCGCCCACATCCCATCTCATTTTTATCTGTCGAACAACCGGACCCATGAAGGCCGCAGAATCGGGGGCGGCGGCTCAGCGACTCGCGGGCATGCGCGAGTAGAAAAGGTAGCGAGCCGGTGTGGCGCGCCGGAGCCGGCCGGGGCAGCGACTTAAAGCAGAGGCAGTGCGGGTTGGTGGTGTGCGAGCAAGGCAGAAGCGGCCCAGAGTCCAACGGCAGCTCGACCACGGCGGAGTCGGAGCGCGGCCGAGGCGGCTTGACCGAAGCGAAACAAGACCAGGGCGACTTGGAGGTGAGCACGACGGCAGTTCTGGCAATGGCGGGTGACTCGCGGCACAGACGGAGCCAGCAGGCGGATGGCGGCCTGGAGAAGAACAAGGCAGGTCCGCGGTGGCGGTTTATCATCAGCAGCGTGAGGCGACTTGGGGGCGACGGGCGAAACGGTGTAGCGGTGCAACTTCTGCTATGCTGTCTTTAGTATCTGCACGCGCGGCTAACTTGTACCAACAAGCTTCTGTCTTAGGATCAGTACGTGGAAGCAAAATTCCATGGGTGATGCCTTCCACATGAGCCACAAATGATCCTTGCTTTGGAACTTGTGTTTTGGGGTAGTCCTAGTACTAACCCTTCACAACTGCCATCAATTGATTCTGACTTCATCTGCTGGTACTCGGAGTACATGAACGTCGCTGTTTTTTCTTCAAAACAATCCAAAGGTTCTGATTTTGTGCTGTAACTTGTGCAATATTGATTCGAAACCGAGTTGGAAACTACTCCCGCATACGGTCCGCAGGGAAAATGTCGTGGAATTGTCACGGCAGATGTCCTTGGGCTAGGACTTAATCGTGGAGCCATCGCAACTAGGAAGCTTGAAGGGGTTATGCGGGACAAGGGACACGAGGGTTTATACTGGTTCGGCCCCTTACGGTGAAGGTAAAAGCCTACGTCCAGTTCGAGGTGTTATTGATTAGGGTTACGATCGCCAGGGAACTAAACACTTATCCCGGCTCTCGGAGAGATTGTTGTCGTCCCCAAACCGCTGCCGGGTCGTCCCTTTATATAGGGAGGCTGACGCCCAGCAGCCCTTAGAGTCCCGAGCCGGCTCATAAGAGTGTCCGGCTCGGGCTCTAAAACAATACTTGCCTTACACTACAAGTCTACTATAACAATGATTGTAACTACGGGCCTTAAGCCATATCCGGGTCTCAGCCCATCTCTGGCCCATTATCCTGAAACTTAGCTCCGGGCTTCTGGTAATGATCCTTGGAGTAACCCGGCCCTCCTGGCGGGTGACCCCCAGGTCTATATCCTCAACATTAGGCCCCAGATTGACTTGAGCCGGCTCGTGTCAATCTTCAGCTCCGCAGTCAGAAAAAATCTCCGGCTTATCATTCATGTGAAGGTCATAACCCGGAGTGACGTCATCCTCTGGACTCCGGGTAATCCGCCGTGACGTCATCCTCCACTAAATCCGTTTTTTACTCCGCCAGATCCGCAACGGATCTTTGCTTTTACTGACCTTCCGAGAATCGAGGCGCCGTGAGGGGGGAGATAACCACGCCGTGGCCTCCTCAAATCCCGCGCCCGCTTATGACTCGGCCTTATAAATAGGCCGGCCCGGCACTCTCTTCTTCACATTCTCCTTCTTCTTCCTCGTACTGCCGTTCCTCTGCCCGAGCTTCTGCCGCCGCCGCCGTCGCACCACTGGTCTTCCTCAACCCGGCCGCTGCATCAACCTGACTCGGACCAGATAACGTCGGCGGCCTCCGCTCTTCTCCAGCTCCGGTGAGTCCCCTCTGCCTTACTAGCATAGATCTAGGACAGAGTTCATCTGTGTTCTTCATGTTCATCACTGTTACCGCAAGTTTCGGTAACCCCTGTAGCCACTGCCCCCGTTGATCCTTAGGCTTGTGTAGAACCACCACGGTAGATATCTGAGGTTCATTTCTTCTGCAAGAACACCTCTTTTTACTGCATAAGGACTGGGTTCCATCTCAAGAACCTCCCCTGCTTCTGTTTTTTAGGTCTAGAAAACTTTCTCTGTTCCGACTACTTTGATCCAAAAAAGTTACTGTAATATGTGAAATCTGTTTACCACACTTAGTAAAAACTGCAGTCCTTGAATCTTGGCGGCTTATATTTCCGACTTAGAGAAAACACGCGCCGTAGAACTTTCCGGTTTAAAGAGAATCATGCTCTGTAGTATCTTCCGACTTAACCGCAGTAAGCCGTAGACGACCAACTTATCCTGAAAACCCCGACGGCTTAGATAACCCACCGTATCA
Source organism: Aegilops tauschii subsp. strangulata (assembly GCF_002575655.3). NCBI lineage: Eukaryota > Viridiplantae > Streptophyta > Magnoliopsida > Poales > Poaceae > Aegilops > Aegilops tauschii. Next base: position 58,693,373 of record NC_053039.3, on the reverse strand, counting down.
AGACATACCATTAATCCCCTTCATAAGCCGTCATTGTAACTTGAATGATATACTCCGGCTTATAATTAACCCGGACACTTTTCTCTTCCTTGTAGACCACCAACCGTCACCATGCCTCCCAAGGCTCCCATCACTTGCAACTGGATGAAATCCAGCGTCACCGAAGAGACCCTGGCCAACTTCGTTAAATCCGGATATCTGCCTAAGAAGGAAGTGATGTCCTACCGTGCCCCTGACCCGTCCGAAGAAAGGCCACAGCCGAGAGACGGGGAGGTAGTGATCTTTGCCGACCATATGAGCCGGGGCTTCGCACCGCCCGGCTCAAAATTCTTCCGGGACGTGCTCAACTTCTTTGATCTTCGGCCTCAGGATATAGGACCCAATTCCATATCCAACATCTGCAACTTCCAAGTTTTTTGTGAAGTATATCTTGGAGAAGAGCCGAGTCTGCTGCTCTTCAGAGAGCTGTTCTATTTGAACCGCCAAACCGAGTGCGCAAACGGTCCAAGTCTAGAGTTAGGCGGCATCTCCATCCAACGGCGCAGGGATTGTCTGTTCCCTTATGCAGAACCGCCAAGCCACCCCAAGGACTGGAACATGACTTGGTTCTACTGCCAAGACACGTCCCCGGCTGATGAGAGCCCGCTGCCCGGCTTTCGCCCAACGCGCCTGGAGCCAACTCATCCATTATCCGACAAACTGACTGCCGCAGAACGCCAGCCTCTGCTTCCAACGATCAACAAGATCAAAGCCCTGCTAGGCAATGGTCTGAACGGAATTGACCTGGTCCGGGTCTGGATCTCATGGCGGGTGATCCCATTGAGCCGCCGCCCCGGCTTAATGTGTGAGTACACCGGGCGAAAGGATGACCCGCAGAGGCACAGTCGCAATGATCTTCCAGAAGACGTTGCTGAAGAAGAGACCAAGGCTCTTTTAAACGAGAGCCTGGCAGACTGTGGAAGAATCGGGCTAGCCCCGTTCTGCAAGACCAATCCAGCCCCAGCGGTAAGCCGCTGACTTTAACCTTTCCATTTTGTTTTACCTGTCATCTTACTAAGAGCTCATTACTGTATTTCTCAGGCTGATGATAAATTCTGGCGGGTCAAGTATGACCACGAGGCGGCCAAGAAGGCCAGGAAGGCGAAGAAAGCCGCCAAGAGAGCCGCCCCTCGCAAAAAGGGAAACAGACCCACTGCTTCGGAGCTGCTGCAATTAAGCGATAGCTCCGAATCAGAGGTAACCCTTAAATCTTTTAAATTCTTGCAGTATATGTTGTCTGATGCTGTCCGCCTTATCAACACTTGCTTATTGACAGGATGACACCGGCGCCAGTAACCCGGTGGTCGAAGAGGTAACATCACTTTCCTCCGGCTCGGAGCCTTTACCACAGCTGAAAGTCCGAAGGGTAACCCGGAAAGTAAGCTTTTCCCATCGATTAGCTCACCGAGACCCTCAATTTCTTTTGAAGCAGCAGGTTCACGAGAGCCGGCGTCACACCCGGGCCCGCAAGGACACTGACCTCTCCACTGGGTTACCCGACGCAACGAGGAAACGCCGCACTGAGGTTTTTTCTCACCTGTACCCTTTTCATCCGTTGGCGGGTGTCATCCGTCAGCCACTCAACTCTTCTGACTCCAATTACCAGGAGACCTCCCCCTCCTCGGGTGACTCCATGCAGTCAAGTCTGCCGGCCTTCAAGACTGCCCCCGGGTAATAACAATCTCCTTACATTATCTGTCTGTACTTACCCTTTGTATGCCTAACACTTCTGCCTTTTCAGTGCCCAGGCAAAGCTCACCAAAAGAGTAAAGAAGACCAGGTCAGCCGGAGTGCCCGACTTGCCTGAGCCGGAGACGACGGCTCAAGAGCCGCCAGTCGCCTCCACCCCTGAAGCCACCATTGCCATGGATACGGCGCCTGAAGCCCCACCAGCTAATGACCCGGACGTGGTAATTACCCGGACGGAGTTTGTTGAGCCGGGAAGGCCGACCGCGCTGGCCAAATGCTCCGCAAGGGGGGAGTTGCTACAACCCCACCGGGTGAATCTGGATCTCTCCAGCTACACCGACTTAAGTATTGGAGAACTCGTCTCAGGCTATATCAGCCAGGTTCACAAGAGCCGGGACGCCGAGATCGCCATGGTCAACCAGATCCAACACAAATCTGAGGTAACCTTCTGCTGTTCTCTTACTTTCCGCATAGTGATCCTTGCCATTCTAGCCCCCAAGTCTAGGACTTATACTTGAATATGTTGTAGACTTTAGATTCTGGCTCACTGAACTGAGCCGGCCGTACATAGATAGATACGTTCAATATGCATTAGCCCCCAAGTGCCAAGTGTCTTTGCTTGGAAAGCGCTTGGGACTTTATAGGATGACTGTTAATAACCCGGAAATATATGCAGGCTGTTGGCAAGAAATTAGAGTCAGACCTGGCGGATCTCAAGAGCCGGCTGAAGGCACAAGAGATGGAGACCCGGAAGGCAAATGCCAAGTTTGTCTCCAGCATCGCCGCTCAGGAAAAGTTGAAGACTGAATTCGACGCTGAGCGGAAGGCCTGGGCTGAGGAGAAAACTGCACTGGTGACCCGGGCAGAACAGGCGGAGAAGGCCCTTACTGAGAAGACCGCTGAGCTCTCCGGTCTAAAGCGCCAAGTGTCCCAAATGGTAGCTGCCATCTTCGGTAAGTCGCCTCACCGGCTTTCATTCACATTGGAATGTTTACATCTCTTAACTCATCCTTACCACCGGGTCATCTGATGTTGTTAAACAGGTTCCAGAAGCGCCAACTTGAACCAGAGCGTGGTCACCAAGTTAAAGGCCGTGTACACCCTGGTGGAACAGCTCTACACCGGGTCACAGCGGGCTTTAGCTGTGGTGGCCCTGTCGAATGAAGTGCCGACTCATCTGGCCGAAGTCCTGCGCGGGCTCGCAGTTCTGCCGCAGCGGATCCAGGAGCTACGACGAGCATCCGCGAGATCCGGAGCAATCGCCGCACTGAGCCGGGCCAAAGCCTTCTTGCCAGAGCTAGACCCGGCAGATATCGCCCTGGGTTATCCCAGCCTGAAAGAAGACGGCTCAGCGTTCGACCAGAAGGACTTCGCGGCTTGTGTGAAAGCTGTGCGCCCGGTGGCCACCATCATCGGGAACGACACCGATTTAACCAAGTATCAGCCGGGATACAACGCGGAGAATCAGAGGATTCCAACCCCTCGCTATGAAGCCATCAATCTGATTCCTCCGGCTCGCCAGCACACCTTTGCCCCGGAGATTAACCCGGACGGGTTAATTGACGAAGAAGCTCAGTTCGAAGCTCTCAGCGGCATCAACTGGAAGTCGTCGACCTTCGAAGCCTTGGGATCAGCCGAAGCAGAAGATGAGCCGGGGACTTCAACTCAGCAGGCGTCATAAACCGGCTAGCGGCTCACCAAACAACGCCCATCCTTGAAACTTTGAAAGATTTTTGTAATAGAGTAGGTGCAACAATTTATCTCTGCCGTGCCATCGTGCACGTAATGAATGCTGAAATCCTTTGAAGTCATTCTTTTGATGCTCCTCCGGGTCGGAATTATCCCTTTGTCCTTCTCAACCTTAAAGAGTGCCTTTAAATATCTGCATAGAAAGGCAAATTACAAGTCGCAAAGCGGCTTACCGCCCTGAGAATCAGGTGTTTGAGATGGATAACCCGGGATACGAACCAAAAAAGATCGGTCCTTAACTATACTCGAACATAGCTGTGATGACACACTTAACAGCCTGTAAGCATACTTCCGGGTTAAATAGCCCGGGTAGCACGGTTGGTACCTTAACTCGAATTTATTTGTCTTGATGACATCCATGATGCTCAACTAACAAGATAAACCAAAATTAAGCCGGCAAGTGAAACCCGGCAGTACATACTTTGACATGATCAAAGCAAGTTTGTGGTAAAATATAAAAACTTAAGGGCTTCCGGTTCGAATACGACCAGAAACTCGGTCCAAAGGGGTTAAGCTAAGATTCGGATACGATCATATAGCCCCCAGTGGGTTTGGCGATGCCAATCAAGAGGGTATCGACAGCTATGTTCTCTTTGGTTCGAATACGACCCATGTTTGAACAGGAAGCCCCCAAGTGATTCTGAAAATTTGTTTAACGACGCTGATTCGAATACGATCCACGTCGGTTCTCAGAGGGGTTACACTATGATTCAAATATGACCAGAGGCAACTTCCCAATGAACTCGGCACTTTGCCAATCAAATGGGTATCGACAGCTATGTTCTCTTTGGTTCGAATACGACCCATGTGTGAACAGGAAGCCCCCAAGCGACTTTACCGCTTACAGCTAGATTCGAAGATGATCATAAGCCGGATCTTCTGTAAGTCAGCATGTAACAACACACATTTTTGGAAGAGAGCAAAGGACAGAGGTCCTGCTTTATTGCTTTATCATAATATATACATGGCTGAGATAAATATGTACATCACAAGAGTCGGAAGCTCAAGTGTAGTAAGGCCGAAGCTGAGCTATGTTCCACGGCCGACGGGTCTCCTCCTCAGATTTACGTGAGTCCTTATGCTCCCGGATATCAATGAGGTAATATGACCCGTTGTGCAAGTTCTTACTGACCACAAAAGGCCCTTCCCAAGGTGGGGATAACTTGTGTGCATCTGTTTGATCCTGGATGAGCCGGAGCACCAGGTCGCCCTCCTGGAAGACCCGGGATTTGACCCGGCGGCTATGATAACGGCGCAGGTCTTGTTGGTAAATCGCTGAACGGGCGGCTGCCACATCACGCTGTTCGTCCAGCAAGTCCAGAGCATCTCGGCGCGCCTGTTCATTATCCGTCTCAACATAAGCCGCCACACGAGGTGAATCATGACGGATGTCGCTGGGGAGAACTGCTTCTGCTCCATAAACCATGAAGAAAGGCGTGAAGCCTGTAGACCTGTTAGGAGTAGTGTTGATGCTCCATAAAACGGAGGGCAACTCCTCCACCCAACAACCTGGCGTCCGTTGCAAAGGGACCAAGAGCCGGGGTTTAATGCCCTTCAGAATCTCCTGGTTAGCTCTCTCAGCTTGACCATTGGATTGGGGGTGTGCCACTGAAGAGACATCAAGCCGGATATGCTCTCTTTGACAAAACTCCTCCATAGCGCCTTTGGACAGATTAGTGCCGTTGTCTGTTATGATGCTGTGTGGAAAGCCGAAGCGGAAGATCACCTTTTTCATAAATTGAACCGCCGTGGCTGCATCGCACTTGCTAACTGGCTCAGCTTCCACCCACTTCGTGAATTTGTCCACTGCCACCAAGAGGTGGGTCTTCTTATCCTTGGACCGTTTAAAAGGCCCGACCATATCAAGCCCCCAGACCGCAAAGGGCCAAGTGATCGGGATCATCCTCAATTCCTGAGCTGGCACATGAGCCCGTCGGGAGAACCTTTGGCAGCCATCACATTTACTGACCAAGTCCTCTGCATCAGCGTGAGCCGTCAGCCAATAAAAACCATGACGGAAAGCCTTGGCCACAAGAGATTTTGAACCGGCATGATGGCCACAATCCCCTTCATGGATCTCGCGCAAGATCTCTTGACCTTCCTCAGGGGAGATACAACGCTGGAATGCCCCTGAAACACTGCGATGATGCAACTCGCCGTCGATAACAATCATTGACTTAGCCCGCCGGGTTATTTGCCTGGCCAGAGTTTCATCCTCAGGCACCTCTCCCCGGGTTATATAAGCCAGATATGGCATTGTCCAGTCTGGTGTGATATGAAGAGCCGCCACCAGTCGTGCCTCCGGGTCAGGGATAGCCAAGTCCTCCTCTGTAGGCAACTTAACCGAAGGGTTATATAGGACATCCAGGAAAGTGTTAGGCGGCACCGGCTTTCGCTGAGAGCCGAGCCGGCTTAAAGCATCAGCCGCCTCATTCTTCCTGCGGTCAATGTGCTCCACTTGATATCCCTGAAAGTGCCCAGCAATGGCATCAACCTTGCGGCGATAAGCCGCCATTAGAGGATCCTTAGAATCCCAGGTGCCTGATACTTGTTGAGCCATCAAGTCTGAGTCACCAAAACACCTCAGCCGGCTTAAGCTCATCTCCTTAGCCACCCGAAGACCGTGGAGCAAAGCCTCGTACTCAGCCGCATTATTAGTGCAAGGAAACATCAACCGTAGCACATAATGGAACTTGTCACCTTTAGGGGAAGCCAAGACCACACCAGCCCCCGAGCCCTCCAGCTGCCTGGACCCATCAAAGTGAATAGTCCAATAAGTGTTATCCGGCTTTTGCTCGGGTACTTGTGACTCTGTCCAATCATTGATGAAATCTATCAAGGCCTGAGACTTAACAGCAGTGCGTGGCACATATTTGAGGTCATGAGGTCCAAGTTCTATAGCCCACTTAGCAATTCTCCCTGTAGCCTCTCTGTTCTGGATAATATCACCGAGAGGGGCGGAACTGACCACAGTGATGGGATGACCTTGAAAGTAATGCTTAAGCTTCCGGCTCGCCATAAATACCCCATATACGAGCTTCTGCCAATGCGGATACCGCTGCTTGGACTCAATGAGCACCTCACTGACATAATAAACCGGCCGCTGAACCGGATGTTCCTTACCTGCCTCCTTGCGCTCCACCACAATAGCCACGCTGACAGCTCGTGCGTTTGCCGCTACATACAGTAGCAAGGGCTCCTTATCAACCGGAGCAGCAAGGACGGGGGGCTCTGCCAGTTGCTTTTTCAAATCCTCGAAGGCGGTATTAGCTGCATCATTCCAGACAAAGTTATCAGTTTTCTTCATCAATTGATATAAGGGCATAGCCTTCTCACCCAAACGGCTTATAAACCGGCTTAACGCAGCGATGCGACCCGCCAAACGCTGAACGTCATTTATACATGCCGGCTGAGCTAGAGAAGTGATAGCTTTGATCTTCTCTGGGTTAGCCTCAATGCCCCTGTCAGAAACCAAGAAGCCCAATAGTTTGCCTGCAGGAACACCAAAAACACATTTGGCCGGGTTAAGCATCATCTTATAGACCCGGAGATTGTCGAAGGTTTCCCTTAAGTCATCTATCAGGGTTTCCTCCTTGATGGATTTAACCACAATGTCGTCCACGTAAGCGTGAACATTGCGCCCGATCTGCTTATGAAGGCAATTCTGCACACAACGCTGGTAAGTCGCCTGTGCACACTTGAGTCCAAAGGGCATAGACACATAGCAGAAGGCTCCAAAGGGAGTGATGAACGCCGTCTTTTCCTGGTCCTTAACTGCCATCTTAATCTGATGATACCCGGAATAAGCATCCAAGAAACTTAAGCGTGCACAACCTGCCGTGGCGTCAATGATTTGATCGATACGGGGGAGAGCAAAAGGATCAGCCGGACACGCCTTGTTCAAGTCCGTGTAGTCCACACACATCCGCCAGGTGCCGTTCTTTTTAAGTACGAGCACCGGGTTAGCCAACCACTCTGGGTGAAAAACCTCAACAATGAACCCGGCCGCCAAAAGCCGGGCCACTTCTTCACCAATAGCCTTCCGCCTCTCTTCGTTAAACCGTCGAAGGAACTGTCTGACCGGCTTAAATTTTGGATCCACATTGAGAGTGTGCTCAGCGAGTTCTCTAGGTACACCTGGCATGTCAGAAGGTTTCCATGCAAAGATGTCCCTATTCTCACGGATGAACTCGATGAGCGCGCCTTCCTATTTCGGGTCCAGATTTGCACTGATGCTGAACTGCTGAGACGAGTCACCTGGAACAAAATCAACAAGTTTAGTCTCATCGGCCGATTTAAACTTCATTGCTGGTTCATTCTCCGTGGTTGGCTTTTTCAGAGAGGTCATATCTGTTGGGTCAACATTGTCTTTATAAAATTTCAACTCTTCTGTGGCACAAACAGACTCTGCATAAGCCGCGTCACCTTCCTCACACTCCAGAGCCACCTTCCGGCTGCCGTGAACTGTAATGGTCCCATTGTGACCCGGCATCTTGAGCTGTAAGTACACATAACACGGCCGTGCCATGAACTTGGCGTAAGCCGGCCGTCCGAATATAGCATGGTATGGGCTTCTTATCTTGACCACCTCAAAGGTCAACTTCTCCACCCTGTAGTTGTTCTCATCACCAAAAGCCACTTCCAATTCGATCTTGCTGACTGGATAAGCCGACTTACCGGGTACCACACCATGGAAGATAGTATTTGACTGGCTGAGGTTCTTATCAACTAGCCCCATACGACGGAAAGTCTCATAATAGAGGATGTTGATACTGCTGCCTCCATCCATGAGTACCTTTGTGAATTTATAGCCTCCCACCTGAGGAGCCACTACTAAGGCCAGGTGGCCCGGGTTATCCACCCGGGGAGGGTGATCCTCCCTACTCCACACTATGGGCTGCTCCGACCACCGTAAGTAGCGTGGAACCGCCGGCTCAACAGAATTAACAGCCCTCTTGTGAAGCTTCTCGTCTCGTTTGCACAAACTAGTGGTGAACACGTGATACTGTCCACCGCTAAGTTGCTTCGGGTTGGTCTGATAACCCCCCTGTTGCTGTTGATGACCTTGACCAGACTGTTGATTGAAGCCCCCTTGACCGTTCTGAGGACCGGAATTTGACCCGCCACCCGGGCCATGAGAGCCGCCAGCGCCGGAGCCGCCTGCGCCTGGGCCGCCGCCCGGGCCATTGTAGTTTTTAAAGGCCTTCATGATAGCACAATCCTTCCACAGATGAGTCGCTGGCTTCTCTCTAGAGCCGTGTCTCGGACAAGGTTCATTCAACAGCTGCTCCAGAGAAGGTCCTGACCCGCCGCCTCGGGGAGGGGGCCTCCCCTTGCGTCGCTGGTTGTTGCCTTGGGTGTTGGCTACGAACTCCAGGCTGCCATCGGCCTTGCGCTTGCCTCCTCCTTGATTCCCCGGGTTAAACTGAGGGCTCTTTCCATTGCCGTTCTTCTTTCCCTTCCCTGTCCTTTCATCATCTGAAGGGGGATCCTTGGTACCATCGGAATCAGCGTATTTGACAAGAGCCGCCATTAGTGTACCCATATCCGTGCAGTCACGTTTAAGCCGCCCAAGCTTCATCTTTAGGGGCACAAAACGACAATTCTGTTCTAACATCAAGACTGCAGAGCCGGCGTCCATCTTATCTGATGAATGTATGATCTCCTTGACCCGGCGAACCCAATGGGTCGTGGACTCGCCCTCCTGCTGCTTACAGTTAGTCAAATCCACAATTGACATAGACTGCCTACAGGTATCCTTGAAGTTTTGAATGAACCGGGCCTTCAGCTCGGTCCAAGACCCAATGGAGTTCGGTGGCAGCCCTTTTAACCACGTGCGGGCAGTTCCATCTAACATCATGGTGAAATATTTGGCCATGGCCGCCTCGCTGACCTCTAGCAGTTCCATGGCCATCTCATAACTCTCAATCCAGGCCGCAGGCTGTAAGTCAGCTGTATAGTTAGGCACCTTCCTAGGGCCCTTGAAATCCTTAGGTAAACGTTCATTACGGATGGCCGGCACCAAACAAGGGACACCCCCGGTCCTGGTAGAAATACCCACATCAACGGACGCCGTTGGATAAGCCGGGGGGGTCTGATAAGCCGTCAACTGCGGCACCTGCTCCGCCTCTTGCCGTGCTTGGTCTGCGGCGTAGAAGGTTCCAACATGAGCCGGGCCATGGCGTCGGACATTACTTGAGCCGGTCGCCGAGACCATGTGCCGGCTGTAGCTCGGGCTCTGGCCTGGGCGAGGAGTTGAGTGGATCCTGTCCCGGCTGTAGGAGTACGCCTCTTGCTGCGCTAGGGCCGTCTGCAGGAGTTCCCTGACCCGGCGGGTTTCCACGGCTGCCGGAGAATTGCCGTCAACGGGAAGAGCCGCCAGTCGTGCTGCCGCTGCTACCATGTTCTCCAGCGGGTTATCGTAACGACCCGGGGGTATTGGCACATACTGAGGCGGGGCAGGGGGCGCCTGGGGAGGCCCCATTATTAGTGGCTGAATAAGGGGTCCCGACCCGGGCGCAATGACACCTGGTGGGTTACTGGATCCCGCACCCGGCGTGTTGAATAGATTGCGCGGATCGTAAACCGGCGGGAGTCGAGACTGGGCCTTCTGATGCCTCCTTCTCATGACCTCGTTGGCCGCGTTCTGATCCATCGTGAGTTGGAAGGACTGCGCCTGAATCAACTGAGCCCGGGCGTCGAGAGCCGCCCGCTCCGCCGCCAGCCTGATCCCTTCTGCTGCAAGATCCTCCTTTGCTTTCATCAGATCCAATTTTAACTGTGCCACCTCCGCGTCATGCTGGGCTTGATCTGCCGGGTCAACCGTGGCAGTTAACAGGGCCGTCATCTTGTCTGTGAGATCCATCAGCACCTGAGCCGGGGAAGGCTCCGGATTTTCTGATCCGGTAGCGGGGTTCTGAACAGGCTGCGTACCAGCCATAAAAACTCCGACCTGACTTGGCGGCTCAAAAAGGTCCGGAATACTGTTGCCATCGGAATAACTCATGAGCCTGCCATCTTGAAGTTGGTACAACGAGTTTGACTCATCAGCGGCCGACTCGCCGTCAGAGCCGGCGGCCGCCTCATCCCCAGACCCAGATGGATCGGAGGGCCTTCCATGGATGCATCCCACAAAAGCGCGTTTTAAGGCTGGCCGGGCCCGGGCGGATCGGGCGCGCTGAGCCGTTTCGATGAGATCGGCGCAGAGACCCGGCTCGGGGCCCGGCTCACCAATCTTGCCAATGAAGACATGAATTCCGCCGAAGGGGACCCGGTACCCGTACTCCACTGAGCCGGCGTCGGGGCCCCAGTCCGCGTCGTCGATGTAGAGCCTGCCGCGACGACTCTTGGTCATTTGGCCCACAGCGTATCCCTTGAGCCCTTCGAAGCTGCCCTTCAAGAACTCAAATCCACCGTGCGCTCGCCCCACGGTGGGCGCCAACTGTCGTGGAATTGTCACGGCAGATGTCCTTGGGCTAGGACTTAATCGTGGAGCCATCGCAACTAGGAAGCTTGAAGGGGTTATGCGGGACAAGGGACACGAGGGTTTATACTGGTTCGGCCCCTTACGGTGAAGGTAAAAGCCTACGTCCAGTTCGAGGTGTTATTGATTAGGGTTACGATCGCCAGGGAACTAAACACTTATCCCGGCTCTCGGAGAGATTGTTGTCGTCCCCAAACCGCTGCCGGGTCGTCCCTTTATATAGGGAGGCTGACGCCCAGCAGCCCTTAGAGTCCCGAGCCGGCTCATAAGAGTGTCCGGCTCGGGCTCTAAAACAATACTTGCCTTACACTACAAGTCTACTATAACAATGATTGTAACTACGGGCCTTAAGCCATATCCGGGTCTCAGCCCATCTCTGGCCCATTATCCTGAAACTTAGCTCCGGGCTTCTGGTAATGATCCTTGGAGTAACCCGGCCCTCCTGGCGGGTGACCCCCAGGTCTATATCCTCAACAGAAAACAAACCTGCCGAAAATATTCGCGCCGAGTCACGGTCTCACGGAAGCTGTCGGACGCTGGGTGGCTAGTACTTTGAGCCAATGTGCTACTACTCGAGCAAAAAAGGTTCTGGCTGTCATCAAACTTTATACGCGCCATTGAGTGAGTGTAGCAGAGGATCACGCTGATGCTCCGAATTGGATTTGAACACAGACGACTGTGTAGGTCTCGGCGACTTGTCCCTCGTATCAACTGATCTCAGATGCGAGACTTCAACCTGCAGCGGCAACGGAAATTAACCCGGCCTCGACGGATCATCTGGTCACGTGCGCTAGCACAAAAACGCAACCCTAACTTTCTCTTGATCTTAAATCTTGTATATCTCATCTTGACTGTTCTTCGACGATGTTATCTTTTGCACCGGCTCTTTTTCATCCGGCACATCGCGAGCTTCTTGATCCCTGGAGAAAGCCCTTCAAGAACTCAACACCACCGTGCGCAAGCCCCACGTTGGGCGCCAACTGTCGTGGAATTGTCACGGCAGATGTCCTTAGTGTCAGGACTTAGTCGCGAGGCCAGCGCATCTATGTGGTAGCTTGAGAGGGGTTGGGCGGAATCAAGAGACGCAACACAAGACAAGGATTTAGACAGCTTCGGGCCCCGGGAAACATCATCTGGTAATAGCCCTACATGCTGTTTGTGGCTAGGTCTCATTATGCTCATGAGAGAATCGCCGGTAAGCCGGCTCTTTGTGTCTAGCACTAAAGATTGTTTCTTCTTGCCTCTCCCTCTTGGGGAGCCCTGCCCCTCCTTATATAAGTTAGAGGGGCGGGTTACATGTGGAGTCCTAGTAGGACTAGGACTAGTCTATCTTTTCTTACAAGTTGAATACAAGTCCGGGTCTTGCTTACAAGTCTGAATACAAGTCTGAATCTGTCATATAACTTTTCTTACAAGTTGAATACAAGTCTGAATCTGTCATATAACTTGCTATGTTTACATGGGTGCCATCATATCTTCTGTGCCTTTTTGGCTCGTGATCAGTAAGGGACTTTTGTTCTATGCAATTAGTAGATTCATGCCATGCCTTTGTTTGCTATGATATGTTCCTGTAGCATGTTGTTTGATAGCTCTAAACTTAGCAACCTGGTGTTATTTCTGCCATGTCCAGTGATTTCTGCTAAGTCTGTGAACCTGTTATTATTTGCAATCTTGCCATGTCCTTTTGAGCATGTTCTAGTGATTTCTGGAGATAGCTCAGTGCTCATGTTTTGTCATGCTTTACCTGTACATCATGTCCATGCCTTTTGTTTTCATGTTGAGTTGCTGTAGCATATTGTTTTGATGATTTCTAGATGCCTAGTTGCTGTTTTGGATAGATTGTTGCTATGTCTTGTTTGGAGTGTATGTGTTGCACCGTTGCTCCGTTTTGAGCATGTTCTATATGTAACTTGCTTAGTTTTGCATGTAGCTTCATATTATCATGTTGCATCCATGCCTTGAGTGTGTTTGTTTGATGTTTGAATGCATTTTGCATCAATGCCATGTTTAACTTGTTTTGCTCATATCTTCTAGGCCGTAGCTCCGAATTAAATGAACTTTATATGTAACTTGACTAGAATTTTGTGTAGATCATCTTGGTGCATTTTGACTTGCTGTTTAACAACTTGAACATAAGGTTTATTCAGATCTGGACCAATTTCGAAATTTGCATATGAGGACTTACCGGATTTGTTATATGTTGTTTCCGGCCTCATTTAAACTTGCTTTGATGTGTTGTTCGTGTATGCATCATCTCTTGTCATGAGTAGCTTCATGTAGCCTTGTCATGCATCATACTTGGTTGAGCTTCATGCCTTGTTCATGTGTGGTGTGTTTACCATGTTGTGTGCTTCTTCTCGATAGTTCCCGTGTCGTTGCGATCGTGAGGATTCGTTCGTCTTCGTGGCTTCATCCTCTTCATGGACTCGTTCTTCTTCCTAGAGGGATTTTAGGCAAGATGACCGTCACCTTGGATCTCATTACTATCATTGCTATGCTAGTTGCTTCGTTCTATCGCTATGCTGCGCTACCTATTCACTTGCTTTTCAAGCCTCCCAAATTGCCATGAACCTCTAACCTTTGTCACCCTTCCTAGCAAACCATTGTTTGGATATGTTACCGCTTTTGCTCAGCCCCTCTTATAGCGTTGCTAGTTGCAGGTGAAGTTGAAGATTGCTCCATGTTGGATTATGTTTATGTTGGGATATCACAATATCTCTTATATTCTTAATGCATCTATATACTTGGTAAAGGGTGGAAGGCTCGGCCTTATGCCTGGTGTTTTGTTCCACTCTTGCCGCCCTAGTTTCTGTCATACCGGTGTGATGTTCCTTGATTTTGCGTCCCTTACGCGGTTGGGTGATTTATGGGACCCCCTTGACAGTTCGCTTTGAATAAAACTCTTCCAGTAAGGCCCAATCTTGGTTTTACATTTGCCTCACCTAGCCTTTTTCCCTTGGGAGTCGCGCTCCCGAGGGTCATCTTTATTTAGCCCCCCGGGCCAGTGCTCCTTCGAGTGTTGGTCCAACCTGTCAGTCGCCGGTGGCCACCAGGGGCAACTCTGGGCTCGCCTATCGGAAGCTTGGACAATCCGATGTGCCCCGAGAACGAGATATGTGCAGCTCCTATCAGGATTTGTCGGCACATTCAGGCGGCTTTGCTGGTTTTGTTTTACCATTGTCGAAATGTCTTGTAACCGGGATTCCGAGACTGATCGGGTCTTCCCGGAGAAGGAATATCCTTCGTTGACCGTGAGAGCTTATAATGGGCTAAGTTGGGACACCCCTGCAGGGTATAAACTTTCGAGAGCCGTGCCCGCGGTTATGTGGCAGATGGGAATTTGTTAATATCCGGTTGTAGAGAACTTGACACTTGACCTTAACTAAAACGCATCAACCGCGTGTGTAGCCGTGATGGTCTCTTCTCGGCGGAGTCCAGGAAGTGAACACGGTTTATGGGTTATGTTTGACGTAAGTAGGAGTTCAGGATCACTTCTTGATCATTACTAGTTGACGAACGTTCCATTGCTTCTCTTCTCACTCTTATTTGCGTAAGTTAGCCACCATACATTGCTTAGTCGCTGCTCCAACCTCACCACTTATCCTTTCCATACCCATTAAGCTTTGCTAGTCTTGATACCCATGGTAATGGGATTGCTGAGTCCTCGTGGCTCACAGATTACTACAACACCAGTTGCAGGTACAGGTTTTGCGATGATCATGACGCGAGAGCAATGTTACTTGTTTTGGAGTTCCGCTTCTTCTTCTTCTTCTTCTTCGATCAGGGGATAGGTTCCAGGCCGGCAGCCTGGGCTAGCAGGGTGGACGTCGTTTGAGTTTCTGTTTGTGTTTCATCCGTAGTCGGATGTTGATCTTATGTATGATGTATTGATGTATTTTTGCGGCATGTGTATGCCTTGTAAGTATCCCCATCTATTATGTAATGTTCATGTAATGATATCCACCTTGCAAAAGCGTGTCAATATGCGGTTCTATCCTTGGTGGGACCTTCGAGTCTCTTAAGGATAGTGCCGCATATTGGGCGTGACACCGACGACGACGGCAGCTAAGGCTTGCCAAAGTCCGCAGCCGGCCAAGGGCGCGAGCTGGCGGTGGCGAGGCAGTTCCCTCCGGTCGTGTCGGGTCACGCCAACGTGCCACCATTGACCCGCACGAACTACGCCGAGTGGAGCCTCCTCATGGAGGTCGGGATGCAGGAGAGAGGGATGTGGCGCGCGATCCTGGGCGCGAAGGATCTCGATGATGAGTACGGGTACCGCAATGACAAGGGCGCGATGGAGTTCATCCTCCGATCGGTGCCCCCTGAGATGCTGCCCATGCTGCGCAAAGCACCAGACCTCCCAGGAGCTGTGGGAGGCGATCCGCGCCATGCGCGTGGGCTCCGCGCGCGTCCGAGACGCAAAGGCCCAGACCCTGCGGGGGGAGTTCGATCAGCTGCGCCACAAAGCCGGTGAGTCCATTGATGAGACGAGCTCACAGGGCTGTGCGCGCGCCTCGGCGAGCTCGGAGACGCGATCAGCGACAAGCGCGTGATCCAGAAGTGGTTGCGAATCGTCCCCAAGCGGTACTCGCAGCTCACGGTCTCCATCAACAACCTGGTCGACCTGGACACGACGTCGATCGAGGAAATCATCGGTCATTTCAAGGTGGACGAGGAGCGGTACGAGCTGGACACCGAGGAGGAGGGCGGCAGCAAGCTCCTGCTCACTCTGGAGGAGTGGAACGCGCGGATCAGGCGCAGTGATCAAGGCAGGTCCTCTAGCAGGGGGGGGGGCAACGGCGGCAAGAAGGGGCGTGGAAAGGGCCACGGCGACCGCGGCAAGGGTGCCGCCCGCCCCGGTGGCGGAAAAGCTGGACCCAAGCGCTCCGGCAACTGCCGCTACTGCGGTATTAGCAGCCATTGGGCTCGCGAGTGCCGCAAGAAGATGAAGGACGAGGGCGGCGGCGAGGCGCACCTCGCGGCGGCGGAGGACGAGGATCCTGCGCTCCTCATGGCGCAGGTGACGCCGCTGCCTGACGAGCCCGAACTGGTCGTGCACGGCGATCAGCTCGTGCACCTCCACGAGGAGGGCGTTGAGGTCAGCCTCGGGGCCGCCGACGACACCAAGGAACCACTCTGGCATCTGGACACCGGCGCATCAAACCACATGACGGGCAACTCCACCGTCTTTTCGGAGCTGGATCGCCACGTCGCCGGCACGATGCGCTTCGGTGACGGGTCGGTGGTCGAGATGGAGGGGCGCGGGACGGTGGTCTTCGTCGCTCACGGAGGGCGTCACCGCGTGCTTTCAAAGGTATACTACATACCTCGCCTGCGTACCTCGATCATCTCCACGGACAGCTGGACGAGGCGGGGTGCACCGCTCTGGTGCGGAGCGGCATGATGGTGGTGCGCGATCGTCAGGAGAACATCATCGCCAAGGTGTACAGATCGAGGAATCGCCTCTACACCGTTGAGCTGGAGATCACGCGGCCGGTGTGCTTAACGGCCATGGACGGTGAGGACGTGTGGCGCTGGCACGCCCGCTACGGCCACCTGAACTTCGACGCGCTCCGGAAGCTGGCCCAGGACGGCATGGTGCGCGGCATGCCCTGGTCCAGCACGCCGATCAGGTGTGCGATAGCTGCCTTGTCAGCAAGCAGCGCCGCGCCCCGTTCCCTACGGAGGCGAACTACCGGGCCGACGATCGCCTGGATTTGGTCCACGGTGACCTGTGTGGCCCGATCACGCCGCCGATGCACAGAGGGAAAAGGTATTTCCTGTTGCTCGTGGATGACAAGTCACGCTACATGTGGATCGTGCTCCTGAGCAGGAAAGACGAGGCACCAGCGGCGATCAAGTGCTGGCAGGCCCGCGTCGAGGTGGAGACCTCTGTCAAGCTGCGCGTGCTCCGAACTGACAGGGGCGGCGAGTTCACATCAATGGAGTTCAGGGAGTACTGCGCTGACCGTGGCGTACGCCGGCAGCTCACTGCCCCATACTCGCCATAGCAAAACGGTGTCGTAGAGCGTCGGAACCAGACCGTCGTCGGGACGGTGCGGTGTCTCCTGAAGGCGAAGGGGGTGCCGAACGAGTTCTGGGGGGAGGCGGTGACCACCGCCGTTCACCTGCTGAACTGCGCGCCCACGAAGGCGGTGCGCGGCATGACACCGTATGAAGCTTGGCACGGCAACAAGCCGGCGGTGAGCTACTTCCGCATGTTCGGCTGCGTCGCGCACATCAAGGTGACACTGCCAGGTCTCAAGAAGCTGGACGACCGCAGCCTGCGCACTGTCTTCATCGGGTACGAACACGGTCAATCCAAGGCGTGGAGCGTCTACGACCCCGTGGGCAAGCGAGTGCACGTCACTCGCGACGCCGTCTTCGACGAGTCGGCGTGCTGGGACTGGCAGACAGCGACACCGGGGGAGGGCACCTTCGTCATCGAGTTTGCACCCACGATGGCCCTGACGCAGCAGCCGGAGTAGACAAGGACTACGCCTGCGACCGCGGCGAGTCCAGACACGCCGGTGCGTGACCACACTCCTTCTGGAGGTGCATCGCCTGCGTCCGCGGTGCGTGGAGACACGCCAGTGCATGCCCACACCCCTGAACTAGAGGTGTACAAGGGAAAGGGCGTGGGGGCGGGTACGTCTCACCTCCTCCTGGAGCCACGCCGGACGCAGCCCTGGGCACCCGTGAGGCGCCTCGTCGCTACCACGCGGTCGACACCGTCCTTGAGGAAGTTGAGCCAGTGACTCTGGATCCGGCCGAGCTGCTCCTTGTGGCCGGAGAGGAGCCCGACATGTTCGAATAGGCGGAGCCACACGCACCCTAGCGGGCGGCTATGCTGGATGAGATGCAGTCCATCGACGACAACAACACTTGGACGCTCACCACGCTCCCGTCGGGCAAGCAGGCGATCGGGGTGAAGTGGGTGTTCAAGCTCAAGAAGAACTCCGCCGGTGAGATCGTCAACACAAGGCGAGGCTTGTCGCCAAGGGATATGCGCAGCACCCGGGCGTGGACTACAACGAAGTCTTTGCTCCGGTGGCGCGGCTCGAATCCGTGCTGCTGCTGCTCGCGATCGCCGCGCAGGCAGGCTGGGAAGTTCACCACCTCGACGTCAAGTCTGCTTTCCTCAATGGAGATCTGCAAGAGGAGGTGTATGTGGTGCAGCCACCGGGGTTTGAGCGCGCCGGGGAAGAAGAGAAAGTGCTTCGACTCTCCAAGTCTCTGTACGGGCTCTGCCAGACGCCGCGTGCCTGGAACATTAAGCTGGACGAGACGCTGGTGTCGCTTGGTTTTCAGAGGAGCCCATCTGAACACGCCGTGTACATGCGGTGCGATGGAGACGAGCGACTGATGCTGGGCGTCTACGTCGACGATCTCATCGTCACCGGATCAAGCCTGGAGGCCATTATTCAGTTCAAACAGCAGATGAAGTCTGTCTTCTCCATGAGTGACCTCGGTCTGCTGAGCTACTATCTCGGCATCGAAGTGCAGCAGGGAGACGATGCGATCACCCTCAAGCAGGCGAGCTACGCAGCCAAGATCGTGGACAAGGCTGGGCTGACAGGCTGCAATCCAGTGCACATCCCGATGGAGCCGCGCCTGAAACTGAGCAAGGAGAGCACGAACCCGCCGGTGGACAGAAAACTCTACCGCAGCATCATGGGCAGCCTTCGTTACCTGGTGCATTCGAGACCGGACATCTCCTACGCGGTGGGTTTCGTGAGCAGGTTCATGGAGGCGCCCACGACAGAGCACTGGGCGGCGGTGAAACAGCTGCTGAGGTATGTTGCAGGCACCCTGAACTTTGGGTGCAGATACAAGAGAGGAGAAGTAGAGCCGCGGCTGGTTGGGTACAGTGACGTAGACTTCGCCGGAGATGTTGATTACAGGAAGAGCACATCCGGAACGGTGTTTGTTTTTGGGGGGAGCGTGATCAGCTGGCAGTCCCAGAAGCAGAAGGTGGTCGCTCTCTCATCCTGTGAAGCCGAGTACATGGCGGCTACTGCAGCCGCGTGCACGGGCGTTTGGCTCCGGCGGATGCTTGGCGATCTGCTAGGTGATCCGGGAGGCGCAACTCCACTCCTCATCGACAACAAGTCAGCAATCCAACTCTGCAAGAACCCTGTTTTCCATGACAGAAGCAAGCACATCGAGACGCGATTTCACTTCATCCGCGAGTGCGTGCAAGACGGGAGGATCGCCATCGATCACGTCCACACCGACGAGCAACTGGCTGACATCCTGACCAAGGCACTGCCTCGGGTGAAGTTCCAGAAGCTGCGGGAGAAGCTGGGCATGATCAACATCAGCAACTGATTAAGGCGGAGATTGTCAGTTAATCAGCTGCAGAAGTTTGTCTTCAGTTTCGACAGATATAGGTGTAGGTTCAGTCTCTGTCAGTTTCGTCAGAGAAACTTGTTTTCAGTTCAAATAATCCGAGCTGCGTCTCGGTCGTAGTTTGTTAGGTTTCTCCGCGGCCCTGACCCGATCGTGGGATGGCACGAACTAGACGGTCATGGCCGCATCGCGGGCGACGCGCGGGGAGCGCTGGGATGGCGGTGCTCACGACCCGGGCGTGGCTTGTTTTCCGGTTTCAGTTAGCTTTGTAATCGCTGAATAAGAAGAGAAATAGAGAGCAGAAAAGCTGCAAGGTTAAACGCGGCACAAAACATCTTCGTCTTCCTCTCGTGTGAGCTCGAGCGCTAGGTCTGATAGCAAAATGGCAGAGCGCGGACAGGCGATGCAACATTAACGACGTCTCCACGTGAAGGTAAACGAGGCTACTACACAAGTTCCGATTTTTCTTTCTGAATGTGAACAGAGGCAGTCGTCTTCCACTCCTTCCAATCTTGCTACCTCAGCCCAACGCCAGAATTAATGCCGAAGCGTCGGAAAGTCACGTCCGCCATTGTAGCTGAAGAAGAGAGAAGGACGCACGTGATCAACATAGATGGGTACTCAAGAACCAAGGAGCTGCTCAAGGTCGGCGACTGTACCACATCCATCCCTTTCATGGTGGGAGATCATAACTGGGTCGTCAAGTATTACCCAAACAGCAATGACAAACCAGGTCACATATCTGTTTATCTGGTTCTTGATTCGGCGGGTGGCGAAGGCGTAAAGGCCAAAGTCACCTTCAACATCCTTGACAAGGGTGGAGAACCAGTGCCTTCATATGTCAAAGTCGCCCCGGAACATGTGTTCCCATACAGTGGTTCAGATTGGGGTTTCGGTGATTTTATCAAGCATGAGGATTTGGAGGGATCGGTGCATCTAGGAGGCGATAGTTTTAGAATCAAGTGTGATGTGGCCGTGAAGAAGATCCATAACGAAGAGACACATGCAAATCAGTTTGTTGTGGTTCCTCCAAGCAACTTGCATCACCATTTCGGTGAGCTCCTGAAAAGTAAGGATGGAGCAGACGTGGCCTTTCGAGTTGGTGGCCAGGTATTCGAGGATCATAGGTCCGTGCTCGCTGCTCGTTCGCCGGTCTTCAAGGCAGAGCTCTTTGGTACCATGAGGGAGAGATCTGGTGATCCTATTGAAATTGATGATATAGAAGCAGGTGTGTTCAAGTCCTTGCTCCATTTCATCTACACGGACTCACTCCCTGAGACGACTCATGAAGGAACCGATGAAGGCGCAACGCACGAAGATATAGCAACAACTGGCCATCTACTTGTAGCGGCAGATAGATACGACATTGCGAGGCTCAAGCTGATATGTGAGGAGATATTGTGCAATCACATTGACTCCAGCATGGTTGCAACTAGTTTGGTTTTGGCTGAGCAGCATAATTACCATGGACTCAAGGAGGCTTGCTTTGAGTTCCTTGCTTCTCCGTCCAATTTGGAAGCGATGATCGTAAGTGATGGTTACCAACATCTAAAAAGTAGTTGCCCATCTCTTCTGCGAGAGCTGATTGCTAGACTCTTGCCTGTTGAGCTGACAGCAGCCAAGGATATTATCAGGGACATTTAGTATGCACTCACGTGTGTGGGTACTAATGATCGTGTTATCAAGTAAGCTTAAAATCTACTTCCTCCGTTTCATAATACTTGTAGTTGTTTTAGTTCAATTTTAAACTAAAACCACGACAAATAAATATTTAGAACGGAGCACTACCGGAATCGCACCCTGGCCGTCGGCATAGCCTTGATTGGCCGTCGCGACAGGCCTATGCCGACGGCCCCCGTCGGCATAGGGCCATCGGCAACATATCCGTCGGTGTAGCCCGGGAGGCCGTCGGCATATAAAGGCCGTCGGCATAGGCCCTATCCCGACGGTGTCCGTACATCTATGCCGACGGCCCTAGCCGTCGGCAACGTTATCGCTTAACGGCGGCCGCCGTCAAGTGCTGACCAACGGCTGCTCGCCACGTGGCGCATCTATGCCGACGGCCCGGCCATCGGCTTAGTTTGAAACTATGCCGATGGCTAGACTGTCGGCATAGATGCGCCACGTGGCGAGCAGGCATTACTCCTGGAAGCAGGGCTATGCCGACGGCCTAGCCGTCGTCTTAGTTTGAAACTACGCCGACAGCTAGGCCGTCGGCATAGCCTGCCACGTGTCAGCATATGGGCATTCCTGGGGCAGGGCTATGCCGACGGCCCGGCTGTCGGCTTAGTTTTAAACTACGCCGACAGCTAGGCCGTCGGCATAGCCCTGCCCCAGGAGTGCCCAGTTGCTGACACGTGGAAGCTATGCCGATGGCCTAGCTGTCGGCCTAGTTCGAAACTACGCCGACGGCTAGGCCGTCGGCATAACTGCCACGTGTCAGCAACTGGGCACTCACGCCAGCTCTATGCCGACGGCCTAGCCGTCGGCATAGTTTGCATTTGTTTTTTTTCTTTTTTCTATTTCTTTTCAGATCAATTCAATTCAAATATACAACAGATATATATGATGGAAATGCACATATAGAACACATAGGTATCATACGGCACCGTCACAACAATATATGCATAAGCATCTTCCCAAAGGACCATCAAAAGTAACCGAAAGGATCATCATCACCACACACAAGTCATCTAAAGGATCATCATCACCACACACAAGTCATCTAAAGGATCATCATCACCACATACAAGTCATCTAAAGAAACACAAGCATAAGCACACAAGTAATCGAAAGGCTTAAGCGCCAGGACGTCGAGCACCGTGGATGTCGTCACCGCCAAGACCGCCGAAGCCCAGGTCGTCACTGCTAGCGGCAGCGCTACCGCCAAGACCGCCTCCACCTCCGCCTCCGCTTCCATGGATCGGAGTGGTCGGGCTCCGTGACTCAGGAGTGCTGCGAAGACCACCGCCAACGGTTGATCCACCGGTTCTCTGAATGTTGAAAAGACATATTAACGGGATATATGACTGTGTTGAAAGGCATGATATGCTTTGGGTGAATAGATTGGGGATGAACTAACCGGCGAGGGGCCAGCGTTCTGTGCCACAAACTCCTCAAAGATCAGCAGCCTTGGTTGTGCTGGAGGACATTGTGCTGGTTGAAATTGAGGACACCTGCCGGCCGCCATTTCCTGAAAAGCGTGCTGCATCTGGCGACCCCTCTGCTCATGGTATGCATAAAGGCTCTCGTGCCATGCCATGGTATCCTGGCGTGTGTACTCCAGGTAGGCCTACAGTATGACATGATGGAACTCATAAAACTACTAAATGCGGAAAATAAAGTGAGCAATGAAGATAAGAGGGAAAATTCTTACAGATTGTCGCTCCTGAAAGAGGGACTGTGACTGTGCACTGGTCATTGGCGTGCTCGTGCGCTGGCTCAGGCTCGGGTCGATCCGATGGAGCTGTGTGTAGGAGATAGTAAGAGTGATCACAGCATCGAGAACCGCCTCCCGACCGTGCTCCTTGGGCCCCATGCCCACCACCACCCTATCATCCAGATCCGCCGCAATGGGGTCAGGTGTGTCAGGATGTAACCTCAAATACCCATCGGAGTAGGCCTTCTTCCTCTGTGCGGTCTTCTTGCCGTAGTACTTGGGCTCGCCAGGCTTGGAGTCCTTCCGCGTATGGGCGATCTCCCACGCCTCCATGTGTGAGAGCGGCCGCTTCAGTTTCTCCTCCTGCACCACCAAACAGAGGTTAGTCATACATAAGAAAGTGACGGTAAATAGAAGAAGAAGAATGTTTAATGGGGTTAGTCATACATTAAGTGTCTTGTGGAGAAAGTGGTTTCGGTTTCCCTAAGCATGTACTCCCTCCTTCCCTCGGTTAGCCTTGTTTTTGACTCTCGTAGCCGCCCAGGCTCCAGCCTCATCACACCAAAGATCCACCAATGCCGCCCAGGACTCGTCTTTTCCATAACACCAATTTGGACACACCTACATAATAAAAGCATGATGGCATGTCAACACGGAATGGTGAAATGTACCACAAACATCTGAATGAAAAATATTTTATACTTACCGCCAAGAACTCGAGCCTCTCCAAGGTAATGCCCATCCTCCGCGCTTCTTCCTTGGTCATCTTCACACCAAGAGTGTCGTGATAGTATGTCGAGATGGCCACATAGCGCACCTCGTACTGCATCTAGCGGGCCTTCTTCTTGCATTGGCGCAGCACGATCTGGTCGGCTCTGGCCCTGTGCTCCGGAAGAACTCGATAGAATTTCTATAATCATGCATGAAACAAGAATGGAAGAAGCCATGAGTTAAATCATTCATGAAACTAGAATGGACTTGTGCTTCTGAAGAGAACTCACCCAGAAAGTAGTGATCACGACATTGGCATGGGTCCCATGGTACGCATGGAGGGCCGCTTCCCAGTGGTCCCAGCTCGTGGCCAAAACCCGATGGTCTGGGTGCCTGACTGGATCGGTGCAGTACAACCCCGGCCAGTGTAACTTCAGCAAGACGGTGATGAGGCCGTTTGGAATACGGACCCCTTTAGAATATATCCAGTTGCTGCAAAAGACTGAACAATTAGCATGTGACAAGCAAAAAAAATAACAACCGGAATGAACATGTGACAAGCAAAATAATGAAATTATTATAAAGTGCCACTTACTCTTTCCCTGTGGGCTCAATGAGCCACTTCTGCTCCTCAGTAGCAGGAATCTGCTTTGGTAGCTTTGCATTACCACGCAGCCACCCCTTTGTAACGCCCACGATGCGGCTATATCTCCCACGTGTCGAGGCACGACTTAGAGGCATAACCGCATAGTGGTTTTGTCGCAAGAAGGGTCATCTTCACACAATCCCATGTAATGAACAAGAATGGGATAAAGAATTGGCTTACAATCGCCACTTCACACAATACATAAATATCATCATACATCATCCAAAATACAATCATATAGACCGACTACGGTCAAAATCCAGATGAAAATAAGACAACCCCAAATGCTAGATCCCCGATCGTCCCAACTGGGCACCACTACTGATCATCAGGAAAAGACACATAGTAACGACCACGTTCCTCGTCGAACTCCCACTTGAGATCGACGCCATCGTCTGCACTGGCATCGTCGGCACCTGCAACTGTTTTGGTAGAATCTGTGAGTCACGGGGACTCAGCAATCTCACACCCGCGAGATCAAGACTATTTAAGCTTATAGGAAAGGATGGCGCAAAGAGGTGGAGCTGCAGCGGCAAAAGCATATATGGTGGCTAACTTGCGCAAATGGGAGCGAGAAGAGAAGCAACGGAACGGGCGTCATCTAGCAATGACCAAGAAGAGGTCCTGAACACCTACTTACGTCATTCATAACACAGGCCGTGTTCACTTCCCGGACTCCGCCGAGAAGAGACCATCACGGCTACACACGCAATTGATGTATTTTAATTGGGTCAAGTGACAAGTTATCTACAACCGGACATTAACAAATTCCCATCTGCCTCATAACCGCGGGCACGGCTTTCGAAAGATAATACCCTGCAGGGGTGTCCCAACTTAGACCATCATAAGCTCTCACGGTCAACGAAGGATAAACCTTCTCCCGGAAAGACCCGATCAGTCTCGGAATCCCGGTTTACAATACATCTCGACAATGGTAAAACAAGACCAGCAAAGCCACCCGAATGTGCCGACAAATCCCGATAGGAGCTGCACATATCTCGTTCTCAGGGCACACCGGATGAGACATCCTACGAGTAAAACCAGACCTCGAGTTTCCAGGAGAGGGCCCCGCAGTCTGCTCAGTTCGGACCAACACTCGAAGGAGCACTGGCCCGGGGGGGTTAAAATAAGATGACCCTCGGGCTCGCGAAAACCCGGGGGAAAAGGCTTAGGTAGCAAATGGTAAAACCAAGGTTGGGCCTTGCTGGAGGAGTTTTATTCAAGGCGAACTGTCAAGGGGGTCCCATAAATCACCCGACCGTGTAAGGAACGCAAACTCAAGGAACATAATCCCGGTATAACAGTAACTAGGGCGGCAAGAGTGGAACAAAACACCAGGCATAAGGCCGAGCCTTCCACCCTTTACCAAATATATATAGATGCATTAATTAAATAAGAGATATTGTGATAACCCAACATATCCATGTTCCGACATGGAACAACTTCAACTTCACCTGCAACTAGCAACGCTATAAGAGGGGCTGAGCAAAAGCGGTAACTTAGCCAAACAACGGTTTGCTAGGAAAGGATGGTTAGGGCTGACATGGCTAAAATGGGAGACATGATATAGCAAGTGATAGTTAGCGAGCATGGCAATGGAGCGAACAACTAGCATAGCAAAGATAGAAGGGATTTCGAGGGGTGGTCATCTTGCCTGCAAGGTTCTCAGAGTTGTCGAAAGCTTGATCCTCGTCAGCGTACTCGACAGGTTCCTCGTTCACGAACTCGTATCCCGGCTCTACCCAAGACAAGAACACAAACAAACGGAACCACAATCAACAACGAGGAATGCGCAAGCAACATGATGCAAAACATGTATGATATGCAAGATATGATATGCGATGCATATGCGTGCTCCGGAAGGAAAATGATGAACATGGCAGTAACTTGGCAAACCAAGCATGCCACTGAAAAGATGAGATGATTTCGGTCGAAATCGATATAAAGATCACCGAAATCGGATGCACGGTTTGCAAATGGCAAGCAAAACAAAAATGACACTAATCTGCGATAAACAGCAAGATAGCACTTAAAATGCAACAAGTAACAATGCTACAGCACCCCAACATAGCAAAAAAGCACATGACAGTAAACTACAGGCGATGCTTGACAAAAGAGGAACACTGAGCTACGGCTAGTTCACAACATATCAAGCTCAAACAAGCATGGCAAAAGTGCAAAAGATTACAGGTTCACAGACTTAGTGAAAAACTGGACATGGCAGAAATCAGCATCAGGCAGCAATGTTCAGAGCACGAAATCAACATGCTACAGGAACTGAACATAGCAAAACGAGGCATGGTAGTGTTCTACTAAATGCACATGACAAAAGTCCCTTAATGACCATAAGACAAAAAGGACCAGAAGATATGATGCCAAGCATGTAAACATAGCAAGTTTCGTTATCAGGTTTCAGACTTGGCAGAAAACAGAGCGTGGCAGAAATAATAATATGTAGGCCTCTTTGTGAGCTTGATGCACTCACTACAGAGCAATTCATGACAAACCAAGCACACCTACAGCACGATGGCATGTTTATGAAGCTAACCGTGGCAAGAACAATTGCATAGCATGTATGGATCAACTACAATAAGCTTGGCAAAATTGCATATCATGTTAAGAATCTGCCAGAAATATTTTGTAGCAAAAGTAGAGCAAGATTGAGTCATGCTATGTCACTCTATAATTGCAAACAATTGCAGGAATGGATCAATTACAACTATAGCTACAAAACATCCTTACTGAACGTCTCCAAAATATGCATGGATCTTTCTGTAGAATCAAGTTTACATGGCAACAAAATTACAGCAGACAAGGACTTAGAGAAATCACCAAGTCCCTGAAATCAGAAATATTACGGGGCCTACTTTGCATGCTTGTGCTAGTCACCACAGAGATTACAAAAATACAAGGACTACGCCACTGGAAAGATGGCATGGCATACTTCAAAACACATGTAGAGCTCATGCCCAAAAGATGCACAGATTAAATGATACAAAAATGACAAATCTCCAAGTTCTGATAAGAACCAAAGATTAATAGCAACTAGCCCTCTTCCAACGAAGATTTGGGTATCAAGATGACCTCTAATGAACATGGTGCAATTAAACAAAATGTAGAGCATCATGAGACGAACAATTTTACATATTACACGCGTGAATCAGAGCTACATGCAAGAAGTTATAGCATCGGAAACAGGAGCACATGCTGATAAAATATGAGGACTTAGAAAAAAAAGGAAGGACGAAGTCAACGGGAGCTACAGTGGCTACCGGATCGGATCGAGGGAGAGGCCGTCGATGGCGGGGGCGCGACTTCGCCGGAGAAGAGGGACGGGGCGCCGGCCGGAGGGAGAGGAGGCGAGCTGGCCGGCGGGCGCGGCGGCGGAGGAGGCGGCGCCGGCGGCGGGCTCCGCGGCGGCGGCGGCCGAGGACGTCGGGCGGCGAGGCGAGGCCAGGCGGCGACGGGGCGACGGCCGGCGGCAGGAGCGCGAGGCGGCGGCGTCGGCGCGCGGGCCCCGTGGGCCGGTTGCGGGCCGCGCGGGCCGGCGGCGGCGGAGGAGAGAGAGGCGGGTGAGGTGGCGCGTGCCGGTTGGCTGCGGCCGGTGCGTCCGGCCGGCGGCGGACGTGTCCGGCGCGGCGCGAGGAGAGGGTTAGGGTTCGTCTGTGATTCCGTTTTTCGGGGGAGATGGAGTTTTATAGGTAGAGGGAGCTAGGAGACTCCAAGTGAGGTGCGGTTTTCGCCCACACGATCGTGATCGAACGACCTAGAGCATGGAAGAGAGTTTGGTGGGTTTTGGGCTGGTTTTAGAGGGGGTTTTTGCTGGACACCCAAATGGACTTTGCGGATGCCCGGTTAACCGTTGGAGTACCAAACGACCTCCGAATGGAACGAAACTTGACCGGTAGTCTCCGGGTGGTATATTAAGACCACTTGACAAGCCTTGGTCCATTCCGAGAAAGTTTGACACACGCACACGAAAGAAAACAAGAGGGGTGCACCGGAGGAGATAGGAGCGCCGGATTGGAAAACGGACAACGGGGAAAATGCTCGGATGCATGAGACGAACACGTATGCGAATGCAATGCACATGATGACAAGATACGAAAATGCATGACATGACAAAATACAAAACGAAAAACAAAACCCGACAACGGAGGGAATAACATAACACATCGCCGAAAATGGCAAGAGTCGGAGTTACAAATATGGCAAGATACATCCGGGGTGTTACAACACTCCACCACTACGAGAGGATCTCGTCCCGAGATCTAGGACTGAAAGAACTCCGGATATTCGGAACGGAGATGGTCCTCGCGTTCCCAGGTGGCTTCCCGGTCGGAATGGTGCGACCACTTCACTTTCAGGAATTTGATAGACTTGTTGCGAGTCTTGCGCTCAGTTTCTTCAAGAATAGCAACGGGGTGCTCAAGATAAGACAAATCTTCTTGGAGGTCAATCTCTTCGAAGTCGATAGTGCGCTCAGGCGCCTTGAAGCACTTGTGGAGCTGTGACACGTGGAACACATCGTGCATGTTCGTGAAGTTGGAAGGAAGCTCAAGTTGATAGGCGAGGTCGCCTCTTTTGCCAATGATCTTGAAAGGACCCACGTATCTAGGGACAAGCTTCCCTTTGATACCGAAACGACGAGTGCCTTTCATTGGAGAGACGCGGAGGTAGACATGATCTCCGATCTCGAAAGCCAAATCACGATGCTTACTATCATAGTAACTCTTCTGACGCGATTGCGCGGCTTTGAGATTGTCACGGATGACTTTACACATTTCTTCTGCTTCAGTGATTAAGTCATTGCAAGAAGTTGGCGTTCACCAGTCTCTGACCAATTGAGAGGAGTACGGCACTTTCTGCCATAGAGAATCTCGAATGGGGCCTTGCCCGAACTCGCTTGGAAGCTGTTGTTGTAGGAGAATTCAGCATATGGAAGACAATCTTCCCATTTCATGCCAAAGGAAATGACACAAGCCCTAAGCATATCCTCAAGAATTTGATTGACTCGCTCGACTTGGCCACTAGTTTGAGGATGGAAAGCTTTGCTGAAGCGAATGTTAGTGCCCATGGCCTTCTGGAAGGAGTCCCAGAACTTAGAGGTGAAAATGCTTCCACGATCTGAAGAAATCAATTGTGGAATGCCATGCAAGGAGACAATTCTGGAGGTGTAGAGCTCTGCCAACTGAGCTGATGTGATGGATTCTTTGATAGGAAGGAAATGAGCCACTTTAGAAAGCTTGTCGATGACAACGAAGATAGCATCATTTCCACGCTTGGACTTGGGAAATCCAGTCACGAAGTCCATTTCGATATGATCAAACTTCCACTCTGGGATAGCAAGAGGTTGGAGGAGACCAGCTGGTCGTTGGTGTTCTGCTTTCACTCTTCGGCAGACATAACATTCGTTCACGAATTGAGCAATTTCTCGCTTCATTCGAGTCCACCAATACGACTGCTTGAGGTCATGATACATCTTCGTACTTCCAGGATGAATGGACAGGAGAGAATTGTGCGCTTCGTTCATTATGACTTTCCTTAGACCACCTTTAGGAACCACAATCCGGTCCTCGAAGAATAAAGTGTCTCTGTCATCAATGCGATAGCACTTGTATTTGGAAAGACCCTTGTTGATACCACGTTTCACCTTCTTCACCATGGCATCAAGGAGTTGCGCCTCACGAATTTGATCTTCCAAAGTAGGAGATACTATGAGGTTGGCAAGAACGCCTTGAGGAACAGCTTGGAGATTCAGCTTGCGGAAGGCTTCACAAAGATCCGGTTGGAAAGGCTTGAGGATTAAGCTGTTGCAATAAGCCTTCCTGCTTAAAGCATCTGCAATGACATTGGCCTTGCCTGGCGTATATTCAATACTCGGATTGTACTCTTGAATCATTTCGACCCATCGAGTCTGCCTGAGGTTGAGGTTGGGCTGAGTGAAGATATACTTGAGACTCTTGTGATTAGTGAAAATGTCCACTTGTCTTCCCAACAAGAGATGTCTCCACGTAATCAATGCATGGACAACTGCCGCCAACTCAAGATCGTGAGTGGGGTAGTTCTTCTCGTTGGGCTTCAACTGACGAGAGGTATAGGCCACAACTTTCTTCTCTTGCATTAACACAGCACCGAGACCTTGGAGAGAAGCATCACAGAAGACTTCATACGGCTTGGATTCATCAGGAGGAGTCAAGACAGGAGCTGTGACTAGTTTCTCTTTGAGAGTGTTGAAAGCAACGTCACACTCAGGAGACCAGACATACTTCACATGCTTCTGTAGGAGGTTGGAAAGAGGCTTTGCAATCTTGGAGAAATTCTCAACGAATCTTCGGCAATAGCTTGCAAGACCCAGAAAACTACGAAGCTGCTTGACATTTTGAGGAGGTTCCCAATCCACAACTGCGGACACCTTCTCGGAGTTAACAGCGATGCCCTTGGCAGAGATGATGTGACCAAGGAAAAGAACTTCATCAAGCCAAAACTCACATTTAGAGAACTTCGCATAGAATTGATACTCTCTGAGCTTGTCGAGCACCAATCGCAAATGTTTGGCATGATCCTGCTTATTCTTGGAGAAGACCAAGATATCATCGAGATACACCAGAACGAATTCATTGGTATAGGGGTTGAAGATGAAATTCATCATCCGAGAGAACACCGGAGGAGCATTGACAAGGCCGAAAGACACGACAGTATATTCATAAGAACCAAAGCTTGTTTTGAATGCTGTCTTGGGAATATCTTCTTCACGAATGCGAATCTGATGATAACCCATACGAAGGTCAAGCTTCGAGAATACTTTAGCACCTTTAAGTTGCTCAAATAGCTCATTGATGTTGGGAAGTGGATACTTGTTCTTGATTGTCTTTTTGTTCAATGGACGGTAGTCGACACAAAGTCGGTCCGTGCCATCCTTCTTCTTGACAAAAAGAACACCACAACCCCATGGAGAAGAACTCGGTCTGATCAAACCCAGACGTTCTTGTTCATCGAGCTCCTTCTTCAATTCCTTCAGCTCGTTTGGTCCAAGCTTGTATGGACGCTTGCAAACGGGTTTAGTGCCAGGCTCTAGTTCGATAACGAACTCAACTGGCCGATGAGGAGGCATACCCGGAAGCTCTTCTGGAAAGACATCTTGATACTCGCAAACAACTGGAATTTGAGAGATGGCATTCAATTCGCCCTTCTCATTGAGAGAGAAAAACCGAATGGTTTCATCGCGAGCGGCAAAAATAATCACATCCTCAGAAGAGTGTGTCAATTGAATTTCCCTGGCAGCACAATCAAGTTGAGCCTTGTGCTTAGAAAGCCAGTCCATCCCAAGAATTAGATCAATATCCGAGTCACCAAGAACAATTGGAGAAGACTGGAATTTATAGTCGCCCATCTTGATGGAGACATCAGGAGCAACCAAACTAGAAGACAAAAGCTTACCCGGAGAAACAACTTGCATAACTTTGGATAAGATCTCTGTGTCAACATTGTGCTTCGATGCAAATGGGTATGACAAGAAAGAATGCGATGCACCAGTATCAAAAAGAACTTTTGCAGGAATATCATTAACTGAGAGATTACCCATTATCACATCAGTAGATTCCTGCGCTTGAGCTGCATTCATCATGTTCACCTTTGCAAACTTTGGATTATGCTTGACCACTGCATTGCTGGAAGATCTGACAGGAGGAGGAGGAGGAAGACGCCTCTGGTTGAAGCACTTGTTAGCATAGTGACCTTTCTGCTGACATTTGTTGCAAGTCACCTCTGAGAGTGGACGGTGATAAGGAGCATTGGACTTTGGAGCTTGATTCTGAGACTTGTTCTGATAGCCAGAGTTGGAAGAGTTGGAAGAACTATGGCCACGTTTGTTCTTCTGCTGATAAGGCTGACGGAACGGAGGAGGAGGAGGCAACCAGAACTTCTATTGCTTAGCTGTCACAAGTGAGGAAGAAGAAGACTGAACTGCGTCTCTGACTCTCTTCTTAGAAGCCTCACACTTGAGCTGAGCAGCCTCTTGCTTCAGTGCCATATTGTAGAATTGATCAAACTGAGTAGGCTCAACAAGAACGAGAGCTAGTTGCAGATCCTCTTTAAGGCCACGTTTGAAGTGATAGATCATGCTCTTCTCATCAGGAACGTCTTGTTTAGCGAAGCGAGCAAGTTTCTGAAACTGAATGTTGTATTGATACACAGACATGTTGCCTTGCTTGAGATTGCGGAACTCCTCACGCTTGCTCTCAACAACACTTTGTGGAATGTGGTGCGCTTTGAAGTCCCGACAGAAGTCAGTCCAAGTGATCACACGACCTCCTCTGGAATCTTTGTATTGTTGATACCAATCAGCAGCTTGGTCCTTGAGCTGGAAAGAAGCGAACTTGACATAGTCCTCAGGCCTGACATTGCTACATTCAAAATGCTTGTTGATGTCCACGAGCCAATCATCGGCATCCGTGGCCTCGGCACAGTAGCTGAAAGACTTGGGCTGATTTGCGAGAAACTGGTTGAGAGTGGCGAAGTGAAACTGATTGTTGCCTTGACCTTGATTGCCTTGATTGCCTTGCCCTTGAGTACGTTCTTGCAAGAGTTGCAGAATCATCTGAGCATTGGCGTTGGTGGCTGCCATGATTGCTTGCCATGCCTCCGGAGGTGGAGGTGGTGGCGGAGGGTTCGCTTGACTCCCTTCATTGCGATCCGGACTCTGACGCGTTGGCGGAGCCATCCTGAAGAGGGTGACATCTGTTAGCATCTTGATAGACAAATAGATAAGTAGAATCAACGGATAGAAATTGCAACATATAGTCTTCACAATAAACATTCGAACGAGGATGAACGAATGAATTCCGTAGTAAATCATCACACTTCCATAAGTTGAGAAGCCACTTGAAAAAGATATGGAGTGAACATATGAATTCGAAGAAACTCGAATACCACAATACAAAATAAAACAAAGTATTGGCTTGCAAATAAGCCGGAACAAACATATGATAGAGATTTCGTCCGAAGTTTTTGTGGTGGGCCCACACGGGCTCAATCATACAACACCATCATGTACAAGGCTGTGCACATGACATACGAAGCGTCCCCGAGTCGGCATAGCCATGGACTCTTTAAGACACAACGAGACCACTGTAAAATCAACCGTGGAAAGGCGGACCACTAGACGTCGAACCCCAATCTCATATCATGCGTCTGTCGGAAAGATATCCTAAGGCTACTTGAATTCCCACTTATAAACTCCCGAAACTTCCTGGTTATGCAATCTGGTGTAGGGGATACAGGGGACACAAAATATATCACCCAAACTAACAATCCCTAGATCCAGCTGTATCCATCCGTCAACACATAACCAAGAAACCTTCGGAAATCGTTTACCTCAACCTTCGAAAAACATCCGTTATACAAGTTATGGCAATACTCCCGAACTCCCGCCCCAGTACTGGGTGGCGTCGAGGTGATCTCACCAACAACTGCATAAAAGAGATTTCGATGTCGGCGAAACTCAGGTATTCCAGAACTGCAACGATAAAATTGTGACGACAACACCTCGGAGCTCAACTCCCCAGGACACTGCCACAACCCCTAAATGACAGGAGGCACCAAGAACAATGTTCTCGTCACAAAACCATCGGAACGATTCCAAGATACCCGCGTGATCCTAAATTTTTTTAGTGAAATTTGAGGAGAGGATAGTCAAAACTTCTACGTCAGGAGACCTCACCAGAGCGACGAAGGGACTGAGGAGTAAAAAGAATCCTACTCTCCGATATATATAATCCTAAGACTCAAAACATTTTTGTTCTAGACTCAACAACGCCAGCGATTCGATCAAGCAGGGGGCTCCTAAGTCGGGGATGGCTCTGATTACCAACTTGTAACGCCCACGATGCGGCTATATCTCCCACGTGTCGAGGCACGACTTAGAGGCATAACCGCATAGTGGTTTTGTCGCAAGAAGGGTCATCTTCACACAATCCCATGTAATGAACAAGAATGGGATAAAGAGTTGGCTTACAATCGCCACTTCACACAATACATAAATATCATCATACATCATCCAAAATACAATCATATAGACCGACTACGGTCAAAATCCAGATGAAAATAAGACAACCCCAAATGCTAGATCCCCGATCGTCCCAACTGGGCACCACTACTGATCATCAGGAAAAGACACATAGTAACGACAACGTTCCTCGTCGAACTCCCACTTGAGATCGACGCCATCGTCTGCACTGGCATCGTCGGCACCTGCAACTGTTTTGGTAGAATCTGTGAGTCACGGGGACTCAGTAATCTCACACCCGCGAGATCAAGACTATTTAAGCTTATAGGAAAGGATGGCGCAAAGAGGTGGAGCTGCAGCGGCAAAAGCATATATGGTGGCTAACTTGCGCAAATGGGAGCGAGAAGAGAAGCAACGGAACGGGCGTCATCTAGCAATGACCAAGAAGAGGTCCTGAACACCTACTTACGCCATTCATAACACAGACCGTGTTCACTTCCCGGACTCCGCCGAGAAGAGACCATCACGGCTACACACGCAATTGATGTATTTTAATTGGGTCAAGTGACAAGTTATCTACAACCGGACATTAACAAATTCCCATCTGCCTCATAACCGCGGGCACGGCTTTCGAAAGATAATACCCTGCAGGGGTGTCCCAACTTAGACCATCATAAGCTCTCACGGTCAACGAAGGATAAACCTTCTCCCGGAAAGACCCGATCAGTCTCGGAATCCCGGTTTACAATACATCTCGACAATGGTAAAACAAGACCAGCAAAGCCACCCGAATGTGCCGACAAATCCCGATAGGAGCTGCACATATCTCGTTCTCAGGGCACACCGGATGAGACATCCTACGAGTAAAACCAGACCTCGAGTTTCCAGGAGGGGGCCCCGCAGTCTGCTCAGTTCGGACCAACACTCGAAGGAGCACTGGCCCGGGGGGGTTAAAATAAGATGACCCTCGGGCTCGCGAAAACCCGGGGGAAAAGGCTTAGGTAGCAAATGGAAAAACCAAGGTTGGGCCTTGCTGGAGGAGTTTTATTCAAGGCGAACTATCAAGGGGGTCCCATAAATCACCCGACCGTGTAAGGAACGCAAAGTCAAGGAACATAATCCCGGTATAACAGTAACTAGGGCGGCAAGAGTGGAACAAAACACCAGGCATAAGGCCGAGCCTTCCACCCTTTACCAAATATATATAGATGCATTAATTAAATAAGAGATATTGTGATAACCCAACATATCCATGTTCCGACATGGAACAACTTCAACTTCACCTGCAACTAGCAACGCTATAAGAGGGGCTGAGCAAAAGCGGTAACTTCGCCAAACAACGGTTTGCTAGGAAAGGATGGTTAGGGCTGACATGGCTAAAATGGGAGACATGATATAGCAAGTGATAGGTAGCGAGCATGGCAATAGAGCGAACAACTAGCATAGCAAAGATAGAAGTGATTTCGAGGGGTGGTCATCTTGCCTGCAAGGTTCTTAGAGTTGTCGAAAGCTTGATCCTCGTCAGCGTACTCGATAGGTTCCTCGTTCACGAACTTGTATCCCGGCTCTACCCAAGACAAGAACACAAACAAACGGAACCACAATCAACAACGAGGAATGCGCAAGCAACATGATGCAAAACATGTATGATATGCAAGATATGATATGCGATGCATATGCGTGCTCCGGAAGGAAAATGATGAACATGGCAGTAACTTGGAAAAGCAAGCATTCCACTGAAAAGATGAGATGATTTCGGTCGAAATCGATATAAAGATCACCGGAATCGGATGCACGGTTTGCAAATGGCAAGCAAAACAAAAATGACACTAATCTGCGATAAACAGCAAGATAGCACTTAAAATGCAACAAGTAACAATGCTACAGCACCCCCAACATAGCAACAAAGCACATGACAGTAAACTACAGGAGATGCTTGACAAAAGAGGAGCACTGAGCTACGGCTAGTTCACAACATATCAAGCTCAAACAAGCATGGCAAAAGTGCAAAAGATTACAGGTTCACAGACTTGGTGAAAAACTGGACATGGCAGAAATCAGCATCAGGTAGCAATGTTCAGAGCACGAAATCAACATGCTAAAGGAACTGAACATAGCAAAACGAGGCATGGTAGTGTTCTACTAAATGCACATGACAAAAGTCCCTTACTGACCATAAGACAAAAAGGACCAGAAGATATGATGGCAAGCATGTAAACATAGCAAGTTTCGTTATCAGGTTTCAGACTTGGCAGAAAACAGAGCATGGCAGAAATAATAATATGTAGGCCTCTTTGTGAGCTTGATGCACTCACTAAAGAGCAATTCATGACAAACCAAGCACACCTACAGCACGATGGCATGTTTATGAAGCTAACCGTGGCAAGAAAAATTGCATAGCATGTATGGATCAACTACAATAAGCTTGGCAAAATTGCATGTCATGTTAAGAATCTGCCAGAAATATTTTGTAGCAAAAGTAGAACAAGATTGAGTCATGCTATGGCACTCTATAATTGCAAACAATTGCAGGAATGGATCAATTACAACTATAGCTACAAAACATCCTTACTGAAAGTCTCCAAAATATGCATGGATCTCTCTGTAGAATCAAGTTTACATGGCAACAAAATTACAGCAGACAAGGACTTAGAGAAATCACCAATTCTGAAACCCATCTCAATTCGTCATCCATAGATATGTTCGAATCTTTTCCCTACAAGTATAATTGAAACTGCTGCGTGCATTAGTTTGGTTAACTAATAAATGTTGAATTAGATATTTAATAGGGGAGTGTGCAAAATTACTTTCTCCATGAACCAAGCAACAATTTTTTTACGTCCAGGGTTTCCATGACGGAGAAGAGTAAGTGCCTCCGCCTCAGTAGGAGGATTCATTCCCGTCCATTCCTCTTGAACGAAATCACTAAAAAAAGAAAAGCGGTGTTAGACCGGGACTAAGTGAACAGAGAACATGATGATGGGGAAGACATAAAGGAATCGTGTAGTGGTATTACCTCATCCACACTTCCTCAACTTCCTTGATGTTGTGCAAGATATAGAACATGTGGTCCTCCCACTCTTGTCGTTGCATGTTATCAGATTTCGAGGCCCCAGCCCTCCCACGTTGCGCGTTGAATAGATGGAGTCTGGGTTGATACTGTTGGAAATATGCCTAGAGGCAATAATAAAATGGTTATTATTATATTTCCTTGTTCATGATAATTGTCTATTGTTCATGCTATAATTGTGTTATCTGGAAATC
Organism: Aegilops tauschii subsp. strangulata; assembly: GCF_002575655.3. Classification (NCBI taxonomy): domain Eukaryota; kingdom Viridiplantae; phylum Streptophyta; class Magnoliopsida; order Poales; family Poaceae; genus Aegilops; species Aegilops tauschii. The sequence continues at coordinate 58,656,055 of NC_053039.3, read as the reverse complement.
GTAATACATGTGTGAATACATAGACCACAACATGTCCCTAGTGAGCCTCTAGTTGACTAGCTCGTTGATCAGCAAATAGTCATGGTTTCCTGACTATGGACATTGGATGTCATTGATAACGGGATCACATCATTAGGAGAATGATGTGATGGACAAGGCCCAATCCTAAGCATAGCACAAAGATCGTGTAGTTCGTTTGCTAGAGCTTTTCCAATGTCAAGTATCATTTCCTTAGACCATGAGATTGTGCAACTCCTGGATGCCGTAGGAGTGCTTTGGGTGTACCAAACGTCACAACGTAACTGGGTGACTATAAAGGTGCACTACGGGTATCTCCGAAAGTGTCTGTTGGGCTGGCACGGATCGAGACTGGGATTTGTCACTCCGTGTGACGGAGAGGTATCTCTGGGCCCACTCGGTAATGCATCATCATAATGAGCTCAATGTGACTAAGGCGTTAGTCACGGGATCATGCATTGCGGTACGAGTAAAGAGACTTGCCGGTAACGAGATTGAACAAGGTATTGGGATACCGACGATCGAATCTCGGGCAAGTAACATACCGATTGACAAAGGGAATTGCATACGGATTGATTGAATCCTCGACACCGTGGTTCATCCGATGAGATCATCGTGGAACATGTGGGAGCCAACAAGGGTATCCAGATCCCGCTGTTGGTTATTGACCGGAGAGTCGTCTCGGTCATGTCTGCATGTCTCCCGAACCCGTAGGGTCTACACACTTAAGGTTCGGTGACGCTAGGGTTGTAGAGATATTAGTATGCGGTAACCCTAAAGTTGTTCGGAGTCCCGGATGAGATCCCGGACGTCACGAGGAGTTCCGGAATGGTCCGGAGGTGAAGAATTATATATAGGAAGTCCAGTTTCGGCCACCGGGAAAGTTTCGGGGGTTACCGGTATTGTACCGAGACCACCGGAAGGGTCCCGAGGGTCCACCGGGTGGGGCCACCTATCCCGGAGGGCCCCATGGGCTGAAGTGGGAGGGGAACCAGCCCCTGGTGGGCTGGGGCGCCCCCCTTGGGCCTCCCCCTGCGCCTAGGGTTGGAAACCCTAGGGGTGGGGGGCGCCCCACTTGGCTTGGGGGGCAAGCCACCCACCTTGGCCGTCGCCCCCTTGGAGATTGCATCTCCCAGGGACGGCGCCCCCCCAGGGGCCCTATATATAGTGGGGGGGAGGGAGGGCAGCCGCACCACAGCCCCTGGCGCCTCCCTCTCCCTCCCGTGACACATCTCCCTCCTCCCGCAGCGCTCGGCAAAGCCCTGTCGGAATCCTGCTACTTCCACCACCACGCCGTCATGCTGCTGGATCTCCATCAACCTCTCCTTCCCCCTTGCTGGATCAAGAAGGAGGAGATGTCGCTGCTCCGTACGTGTGTTGAACGCGGAGGTGCCGTCCGTTCGGCGCTCGGTCATCGGTGATTTGGATCACGATGAGTACGACTCCATCAACCCCGTTCACTTGAACGCTTCCGCTCGCTATCTACAAGGGTATGTAGATGCACTCCTTCCCTCTCGTTGCTAGTAAACTCCATAGATGGATCTTGGTGATGCGTAGAAAATTTTAAATTTCTGCAACGATCCCCAACACTTCTTACCCTTGCCCTTCTTGAACTTTGTGGTTTTATTCACCATCAACACTTGATGTTCCTTTTTGATCTCCACCTTCGCTGATTTCAGCATTGAATATACCTCAGGAAGGTCTTTTCCATCCCCTGCATATTGAAGTTCATCACAAAGCTCTTTTCTACGCATCACCAAGTTACGTTGTGACGTTTGGTACACCCAAAGCACTCCTACGGCATCCAGGAGTTGCACAATCTCATGGTCTAAGGAAATGATACTTGACATTGGAAAAGCTCTAGCAAACGAACTACACGATCTTTTGTGCTATGCTAAGGATTGGGTCTTGTCCATCACATCATTCTCCTAATGATGTGATCCCGTTATCAATGACATCCAATGTCCATAGTCAGGAAACCATGAATATCTGTTGATCAACGAGCTAGTCAACTAGAGGCTTACTAGGGACACGTTGTGGTCTATGTATTCACACATGTATTACGATTTCCGGATAACACAATTATAGCATGAACAATAGACAATTATCATGAACAAGGAAATATAATAATAACCATTTATTATTGCCTCTAGGGCATATTTCCAACAGTCTCCCACTTGCACTAGAGTCAATAATCTAGTTACATTGTGATGAATTGAACACCCATAGAGTTCTGGTGTTGATCATGTTTTGCTCTAGGGAGAGGTTTAGTCAACGGATTTGCTACATTCAGGTCCGTATGTACTTTACAAATATCTATGTCTCCATTTTGAACACTTTCACGAATGGAGTTGAAGCGACGCTTGATATGCCTGGTCTTCCTGTGAAACCTGGGCTCCTTGGCAAGGGCAATAGCTCTAGTGTTGTCACAGAAGAGAGTCATCGGGCCCGACGCATTGGGAATCACCCCTAGGTCGGTAATGAACTCCTTCATCCAGATTGCTTCTTGTGCTGCCTCTGAGGCTGCCATGTACTCCGCTTCACATGTAGATCCCGCCACGACGCTTTGCTTGCAACTGCACCAGCTTACTGCCCCTCCATTCAAAATATACACATATCCGGTTTGCGACTTCGAGTCATCCAGATCTGTGTCGAAGCTAGCGTCGACGTAACCCTTTACGACGAGCTCTTCGTCACCTCCATAAACGAGAAACATATCCTTAGTCCTTTTCAGGTACTTCAGGATATTCTTGACCGCTGTCCAGTGTTCCATGCCGGGATTACTTTGGTACCTTCCTACCAAACTTACGGCAAGGTTTACATCAGGTCTGGTACACAGCATGGCATACATAATAGACCCTATGGCCGAGGCATAGGGGATGACACTCATCTTTTCTCTATCTTCTGCCGTGGTCGGGCATTGAGCCGTGCTCAATTGCACACCTTGCAATACAGGCAAGAACCCCTTCTTGGACTGATCCATATTGAACTTCTTCAATATCTTGTCAAGGTACGTACTCTGTGAAAGTGTTGGGGAACGTAGCAGAAATTCAAAATTTTCTACGCATCACCAAGATCAATCTATGGAGTTTACTAGCAACGAGAGGGAAGGAGTGCATCTACATACCCTTGTACATCGCGAGCGGAAGCGTTCAAGAGAACGGGGTTGATGGAGTCGTACTCGTCGTGATCCAAATCACCGATGATCTTAGCGCCGAACGGACGGCACCTCCGCGTTCAACACACGTACGGAGCAGCGACGTCTCCTCCTTCTTGATCCAGCAAGGGGGAAGGAGAGGTTGATGGAGATCCAGCAGCACGACGGTGTGGTGGCGGAAGTAGCGGGATTCCAACAGGGCTTCGCCAAGCGCTGCGGGAGGAGGGAGATGTGTCACGGGAGGGAGAGGGAGGCGCCAGGGCTTAGATCTTGCTGCCCTCCCTCCCCCCACTATATATAGGGCCAAGGGAGAGGGGGAGCAGCCTTGGCCCTTCCTCCAAGGAAGGGTGCGGCCAGGGAGGATTCCATCGTCCCCAAGGCACCTCGGAGGTGCCTTCCCCCTTTAGGACTCTCCCTTTCCCTTATCTCTTGGCGCATGGGCCTCTTGGGGCTGGTTCCCTTGGCCCATATAGGCCAAGGCGCACACCCCTACAGCCCATGTGGCCCCCCGGGGCTGGTGGACCCCCTTGGTGGACCCTCGGACCCCTTTCGGCACTCCCGGTACAATACCGATAAAGTGTGAAACTTTTCCGGCGACCAAAATAAGACTTCCCATATATAAATCTTCACCTCCGGACCATTCCGGAACTCCTCGTGACGGCCGGGATCTCATCCGGGACTCCGAACAACTTTCGGGTTACCGCATACTAATATCTCTATAACCCTAGTGTCACCGAACCTTAAGTGTGTAGACCCTACGGGTTCGGGAGAGATGCAGACATGACCGAGATGACTCTCCGGTCAATAACCAACAGCGGGATCTGGATACCCATGTTGGCTCCCACATGTTCCACGATGATCTCATTGGATGAACCACGATGTCGAGGATTCAATCAATCCCGTATACAATTCCCTTTGTCAATCGGTATGTTACTTGCCCGAGATTCGATCGTCGGTATCCCGATACCTTGTTCAATCTCGTTACCGGCAAGTCTCTTTACTCGTTCCGTAACACATCATCCCATGATCAACTCCTTGGTCACATTGTGCACATTATGATGATGTCCTACCGAGTGGGCCCAGAGATACCTCTCCGTTTACACGGAGTGACAAATCCCAGTCTCGATTCGTGCCAACCCAACAGACACTTTCAGAGATACCTGTAGTGCACCTTTATAGCCACCCAGTTACGTTGTGACGTTTGGTACACCCAAAGCATTCCTACGGTATCTGGGAGTTGCACAATCTCATGGTCTAAGGAAATGATACTTGACATTAGAAAAGCTCTCAGCAAACGAACTACACGATCTTGTGCTAGGCTTAGGATTGGGTCTTGTCCATCACATCATTCTCCTAATGATGTGATCCCGTTATCAACGACATCCAATGTCCATGGTCAGGAAACCGTAACCATCTATTGATCAACGAGCTAGTCAACTAGAGGCTTACTAGGGACATGGTGTTGTCTATGTATCCACACATGTATCTGAGTTTCCTATCAATACAATTCTAGCGTGGATAATAAACGATTATCATGAACAAGGAAATATAATAATAACCAATTTATTATTGCCTCTAGGGCATATTTCCAACAGTCTCCCACTTGCACTAGAGTCAATAATCTAGTTCACATCACCATGTGATTAACACTCACAGGTCACATCACCATGTGACCCTCCTTGGTTTGATCATGTTATGCTTGTGAGAGAGGTTATTAGTCAACGGGTCTGAACCTTTCAGATCCGTGTGTGCTTTACGAATATCTATGCCATCTTGTGGATGCTACCACGCGCTACTTGGAGCCATTTCAAATAACTGCTCTACTATACAAATCCGGTTTACTACTCAGAGTCATCCGGATTAGTGTCAAAGTTCGCATCAACGTAACCCTTTACGACGAACTCCTTTCCACCTCCATAATCGAGAAAATTCCTTAGTCCACTAGATACTAAGGATAAGTTCGATCGATGTCATGTGATCCATTCCCGGATCACTATTGTACCCCTTGACCAACTCATGGCAAGGCACACTTCATGTGCGGTACACAGCATAGCATACTGTAGAGCCTATGTCTAAAGCATAGGGGACGACCTTCATCCTTTCTCTCTCTTCTGTTGTGGTCAGGTCTTGAGTCTTACTCAATACTCACACCTTGTAACACAGCCAAGAACTCCTTCTTTGCTGGTCTATTTTGAACTCCTTCAAAATCTTGTCACGGTATGTATTCTTTGAAAGTATCATCAGGCGTCTTGATCTATCTCTATAGATCTTGATGCCTAATATGTAAGCAGCTTTATCCAGGTCTTCCCTTGAAAAACTCCTTTCAAACAACCCTTTATGCTTTCCAGAAATTTTACATCATTTCGGATCAACAATATGTCATTCACATATACTTATCAGAAATGTTGTAGCGCTCCCACTCACTTTATTGTAAATACAAGTTTCTCATAAACTTTGTATAAACCCAAAATCTTTGATCATCTCATCAAAGCGTACATTCCAACTCCGAGATGCTTAATCCAGTCCTTAGAAGGATTGCTGGAGCTTTGCATACTTGTTAGCATCTTTCAGGATTGACAAAAACCTTCTGGTTGTATCACATACAACCTTTCCTTACGAACACTGGTAAGGAAACTTGTTTTGATATCCTATCTGCAAGATTTCATAAATAATGCAGTAACTGCTGACACAATTCCAACAGACGCTTAGCATCGCCACGAGTGAGAAAGTCTCATCGTAGTCAACTCCTTGAACTTGTCGGAAAACATCTTAATGACAAGCCGAGCTTTCTTAATGGTGACACTTACCATCATTGTCTGTCTTCCTTTTAAAATCCATCTGCACCCAACAGCCTTACGACCATCAAGTATTTCTTCCAAAGTCTACACTTTGCTTTTATACATGGATCCTCTCTCGGATTTCATGGCCTCGAGCCATTCGTCGGAATCCGGGCCCACCATCGCTTCTCCATAGCTCGTAGGTTCATTGTTGTCTAGCAACATGACTTCCAAGACAGGATTACGTACCACTCTGAAGTAGTACGCATCCTTGTCGACCTACGAGGTTTGGTAGTGACTTGATCCGAAGTTTCATGATCACTATCATAAGCTTCCACTTCAATTGGTGTAGGTGCCACAGGAACAACTTCCTGTGCCCTGCTACACACTAGTTGAAGTGACGGTTTAATAACCTCATCAAGTCTCCACCATCCTCCCACTCAATTCTTTCGAGAGAAACTTTTTCTCGAGAAAGGACCTCTTTTCTTCCAGATCTGAAACAGAAGGTATACCCAACTGTTTTGGGTATTCTATGAAGATGTATTTATCCGCTTTGGGTTCGAGCTTATCAGCCTGAAACTTTTTCACATAAGCGTCGCAGCCCCAAACTTTTAAGAAACGACAACTTAGGTTTCTCTAAACGGTGTCGTCTCAACGGAATTGCGTGGTGCCCTTTTTAAAGTGAATGCAGTTGTCTCTAATGCCTAACCCATAAACGATATTGGTAATTTGATAAGAGACATCATGGTATGCACCATATCCAATAGGGTGCAGTTATGATGTTCGGACACACCATCACACTGTGGTGTTCCAGGCGGTATTAATTGTGAAACACTTTCCACAATGTCTTAATTGTGTGCCAAACTCGTAACTCAGATATCTCTATGATCATATCATAGAAATTTTATCCTCTTGTCACGACGATCTTCAAGTTCACTCTGAAATTACTCGAACCTTTCAATAATTCAGACTTGTGTTTCATCAAGTAAATATTCTCAGCATCTACTCAAATCATCTGTGAAGTAAGAACATATCGATATCCACTGCGTGCCTCAGCACTCATTGGATTGCACACATCAAATGTATTAATTCCAACAAGTTGCTCTCTTGTTCCATCTTACTGAAAACGAGGCCTTTCAGTCATCTTGCCCATGTGGTATGATTTGCGTGTCTCAAGTGATTCAAAATCAAGTGAGTCCAAACGATCCATCTGCATGGAGTTTCTTCATGCATATATACCAATAGACATGGTTCGCATGTCTCAATCTTTTCAAAAACGAGTGAGTCCAAAGATCCATCTACATGGAGCTTCTTCATGCGTTCTATACCAATATGACTCAAATGGCAGTGCCACAAGTATGTGGTACTATCATTACTATTTTATATCTTTTGGCACGAACATGTGTATCACTGCGATCGAGATTCATTTTAGGTGCAAGACCATTGAAGGTATTATTAAAATAAACAGAGTAACCATTATTCTCCTTAAATGAATAACCGTATTACGATAAACATAATCCAATCATGTCTATGCTCAACACCAAATAACAATTATTTAGGTTTAACACCAATCTCGATGGTAGAGGGAGCATGCGATGCTTGATCACATCAACCTTGGAAACACTTCCAACACATATCGTCATCTCACCTTTAGCTAGTCTCCGTTTATTCCACAGCTTTTATTTCGAGTTACTAACACTTAGCAACCGAACCGGTATCTAATACCCTGGTGCTGCTAGGAGTACTAGTAAAGTACACATTCATATAATGTATATCCAATATACTTCTGTCGACCTTGCCTGCCTTTCTCATCTACCAAGTATCTAGGGTAGTTCTGCTTCAGTGACCGTTCCCCTCATTACAGGAGCACTTAGTCTCGGGTTTGGGTTTAACCTTGGGATTCTTCACTAGAGCAGCAAATGATTTGCTGTTTCATGAAGTATCCCTTTTGCCCTTGCCCTTCTTGAAACTAGTGGTTTTAATAACCATCAACAATTGATGCTCCTTCTTGATTTCTACTTTCGCGGTGTCAAACATCGCGAGTTGCTCAAGGATCATCATGTCTATCCCTGATATGTTATAGTTCATCACGAAGCTCTAATAGCTTGGTGGCAGTGACTATGGAGAACCATCACTGTCTCATCTGGAAGATTAACTCCCACTCAATTCAAGCGATTGTGGTACTCAGACAATCTGATCACATGCTCAACGATTGAGCTTTTCTCCCTTAGTTTGCAGGCTTAAGAAACTTCTCAGAGGTCTCATACCTCTTGACGTGGGCACTAGTCTGAAATCCCAATTTCAGTCTTCGGAACATCTCATATGTTCTGCGACGTTTCAAAACGTCTTTGGTGCCACAATTCTAAACCATTAGCATTACGCACTGAACTATCACGTAGTCATCAAAACGTGTATGTCAGATGTTTCGCAACATCTACAGACAACGCTGAGGTTCAGCACACCGAGCGGTGCATTAAGGACATAAGCCTTCTGTGCAGCAATGAGGACAATCCTCAGTTCACGGACCCAGTCCGCATAATTGCTACTATCAACTTTCAACTAAATTTTCTCTAGGAACATATCTTAAACAGTAGAACTAAAGCGTAAGCTATGACATAATTTGCAAAGTCCTTTTGACTATGTTCATGGTAATTAAGTTCATCTGATTATTTAATGAACTCCCACTCAGATAGACATCCCTCTAGTCATCTAAGTGATACATGATCCGAGTCAAACTAGGCCGTGTCCGATCATCACGTGAGACGGACTAGTCATCATCGGTGAACATCTCCATGTTGATCGCATCTACTATACGACTCATGTTCGACCTTTCGATCTCTTGTGTTCCGAGGCCATGTCTGTACATGCTAGGCTTGTCAAGTCAACCTAAGTGTTTCGCATGTGTTCCGAGGCCATGTCTGTACATGCTAGGCTCGTCAACACCCGTTGTATTCGAACGTTAGAATCTATCACACCCGATCATCACGTGGTGCTTCGAAACAACGAACCTTCACAACGGTGCACAATTAGGGGGAACACGTCTCTTGAAATTTTAGTGAGGGATCATCTTATTTATGCTACCATCGTTCTAAGCAAATAAGATGTAAACATGACAAACATCACATGCAAATCATAGAGTGACATGATATGGCCAATATCATCTTGCGCCTTTTGATCTCCATCTTCGAGGCGCGACATGATCACCTTCGTCACCGGCATGACACCATGATCTCCATCATCGTGTCTTCATGAAGTTGTCTCGCCAACTATTACTTCTACTACTATGGCTAACGGTTAGCAATAAAGCAAAGTAATTACATGGCGTTTTTCAGTGACACGCAAGTCATACAATAAATTAAGACAACTCCTATGGCTCCTGCCGGTTGTCATACTCATCGACATGCAAGCCGTGATTCCTATTACAAGAACATGATCAATCTCATACATCACATATATCATTCATCACATCCTTTTGGCCATATCACATCACATAGCATACCCTGCAAAAACAAGTTAGACGTCCTCTAATTGTTGTTGCATGTTTTACGTGGCTGCTATGGGATTCTAGCAAGAACGTTTCTTACCTACGCAAAAGCCACAACGTGATATGCCAATTTCTACTTACCCTTCATAAGGACCCTTTTCATCGAATCCGATCCGACTAAAGTGGGAGAGACAGACACCCGCTAGCCACCTTATGCAACTAGTGCATGTCAGTCGGTGGAACCTGTCTCACGTAAGAGTACGTGTAAGGTCGGTCCGGGCCGCTTCATCCCACGATGCCACCGAATCAAGATAAGACTAGTAACGGCAAGTAAATTGACAAAATCGACGCCCACAACTACTTTGTGTTCTACTCGTGCATAGAAACTACGCATAGACCTAGCTCATGATGCCACCGTTGGGGAACGTAGCAGAAATTCAAAATTTTCTACGCATCACCAAGATCAATCTATGGAGTTTAGTAGCAACGAGAGGGAAGGAGTGCATCTACATACCCTTGTAGATCGTGAGCGGAAGCGTTCAAGAGAACGGGGTTGATGGAGTCGTACTCGTCGTGATCCAAATCACCGATGATGCTAGCGCCGAACGGACGGCACCTCCGCGTTCAACACACGTACGGAGCAGCGACGTCTCCTCCTTCTTGATCCAGCAAGGGGGAAGGAGAGGTTGATGGAGATCCAGCAGCACGACGGCGTGGTGGTGGAAGTAGCGGGATTCCAACAGGGCTTCGCCAAGCGCTGCGGGAGGAGGGAGATGTGTCACGGGAGGGAGAGGGAGGCGCCAGGGCTTAGATCTTGCTGCCCTCCCTCCCCCCACTATATATAGGGCCAAGGGAGAGGGGGGCGCAGCCTTGGCCCTTCCTCCAAGGAAGGGTGCGGCCAGGGAGGAGTCCATCCTCCCCAAGGCACCTCAGAGGTGCCTTCCCCCTTTAGGACTCTCCCTTTCCCTTATCTCTTGGCGCATGGGCCTCTTGGGGCTGGTTCCCTTGGCCCATATAGGCCAAGGCGCACACCCCTACAGCCCATGTGCCCCCCGGGGCTGGTGGACCCCCTTGGTGGACCCCCAGACCCCTTTCGGCACTCCCGGTACAATACCGATAAAGTGCGAAACTTTTCCGGCGACCAAAATAAGACTTCCCATACATAAATATTTACCTCCGGACCATTCCGGAACTCCTCGTGACGTCTGGGATCTCATCCGGGACTCTGAATAACTTTCGGGTTACCGCATACTAATATCTCTATAACCCTAGCATCACCGAACCTTAAGTGTGTAGACCCTACGGGTTCGGAAGACATGCAGACATGACCGAGACGACTCTCCGGTCAATAACCAACAGCGGGATCTGGATACCCATGTTGGCTCCCACATGTTCCACGATGATCTCATCGGATGAAGCATGATGTCGAGGATTCAATCAATCCTGTATACAATTCCCTTTGTCAATCGGTATGTTACTTGCCCGAGATTCGATCGCCGGTATCCCGATACCTTGTTCAATCTCGTTACCGTCAAGTCTCTTTACTCGTTCCGTAACACATCATCCCGTGATCAACTCCTTGGTCACATTGTGCACTTTATGATGATGACCTACCGAGTGGGCCCAGAGATACCTCTCCGTTTACACGGAGTGACAAATCCCAGTCTCGATTCGTGCCAACCCAACAGACACTTTCGGAGATACCTGTAGTGCACCTTTATAGCCACCCAGTTACGTTGTGACGTTTGGTACACCCAAAGCATTCCTACGGTATCCGGGAGTTGCACAATCTCATGGTCTAAGGAAATGATACTTGACATTAGAAAAGCTCTCAGCAAACGAACTACACGATCTTGTGCTAGGCTTAGGATTGGGTCTTGTCCATCACATCATTCTCCTAATGATGTGATCCTGTTATCAACGACATCCAATGTCCATGGTCAGGAAACCGTAACCATCTATTGATCAACGAGCTAGTCAACTAGAGGCTTACTAGGGACATGGTGTTGTCTTTGTATCCACACATGTATCTGAGTTTCCTAATAATATAATTCTAGCATGGATAATAAACGATTATCATGAACAAGGAAATATAATAATAACCAATTTATTATTGCCTCTAGGGCATATTTCCAACAGAAAGACCAATGAGGCGTCTTGATCTATCTCTATAGATCTTGAGGCCTAATATATAAGCAGCTTCTCCAAGGTCCTTCATTGAAAAACACTTATTCAAATAGGCCTTTATACTTTCCAAGAATTCTATATCATTTCCCATCAATAGTATGTCATCCACATATAATATGAGAAATGCTACAGAGCTCCCACTCACTTTCTTGTAAACACAGGCTTCTCCATAAGTCTGTGTAAACCCAAACGCTTTGATCATCTCACCAAAACGAATGTTCCACCTCCGAGATGCTTGCACCAGCCCATAGATGGAGCGCTGGAGCTTGCATACCTTGTTAGCATTCTTAGGATCGACAAAACCTTCCGGCTGCATCATATACAATTGTTCCTTAAGAAAGCCATTAAGGAATGCCGTTTTGACGTCCATTTGCCATATCTCATAATCATAGAATGCGGCAATTGGTAACATGATTCGGACGGACTTCAGCTTCGCTACGGGTGAGAAAGTCTCATCGTAGTCAACCCCTTGAACTTGTCGATAACCCTTAGCGACAAGTCGAGCCTTATAGATGGTCACATTACCATCCGCGTATGTCTTCTTCTTAAAGATCCATTTATTTTCTATGGCTCGCCGATCATCGGGCAAGTCAGTCAAAGTCCATACTTCGTTTTCATACATGGATCCTATCTCGGATTTCATGGCTTCTAGCCATTTGTCGGAATCCAGGCCCGCCATCGCTTCTTCACAGTTCGAAGGTTCACCGTTGTCCAACAACATGATTTCCAGGACAGGGTTGCCGTACCATTCTGGTGCGGAACGTGTCCTTGTGGACCTACGAAGTTCAGCAGTAACTTGATCTGAAGCTTCATCATCATTAACTTCCTCCCCAGTCGGTGTAGGCACCACAGGAACATCTTCCCGCGCTGCGCTACTTTCCGGTTCGGAAGGGGTGACTATCACCTCATCAAGTTCCACTTTCCTCCCACTTAATTCTTTCGAGAGAAACTCTTTCTCCAGAAAGGACCCGTTCTTGGCAACAAAGATCTTGCCTTCGGATCTGAGGTAGAAGGTATACCCAATGGTTTCCTTAGGGTATCCTATGAAGACGCATTTTTCCGACTTGGGTTCGAGCTTTTCAGGTTGAAGTTTCTTGACATAAGCATCGCATCCCCAAACTTTTAGAAACGAAAGCTTAGGTTTCTTCCCAAACCATAATTCATACGGTGTCGTCTCAACGGATTTCGACAGAGCCCTCTTTACAGTGAATGCGGCAGTCTCTAAAGCATAGCCCCAAAATGAGAGCGGTAGATCGGTAAGAGACATCATAGATCGCACCATATCCAATAGAGTGCGATTACGACGTTCGGACACACCATTTCGCTGAGGTGTTCCAGGCGGCGTGAGTTGTGAAACGATTCCACATTTCCTTAAGTGTGTGCCAAATTCGTGACTTAAATATTCCCCTCCACGATCTGATCGCAGGAACTTTATTTTCCTGTCACGTTGATTCTCAACCTCACTCTGAAATTCCTTGAACTTTTCAAAGGTTTCAGACTTGTGTTTCATTAGGTAGACATACCCATATCTACTTAAATCATCAGTGAGAGTGAGAACATAACGATAGCCACCGCGAGCCTCTACACTCATTGGACCGCACACATCAGTATGTATGATTTCCAATAAGTTGGTTGCTCGCTCCATTGTTCCGGAGAACGGAGTCCTGTTCATCTTACCCATGAGGCATGGTTCGCACGTGTCAAATGATTCGTAATCAAGAGACTCCAAAAGTCCATCTGCATGGAGCTTCTTCATGCGTTTGACACCAATGTGACCAAGGCGGCAGTGCCACAAGTATGTGGGACTATCGTTATCAACTTTACATCTTTTGGTATTCACACTATGAATATGTGTGACATCACGTTCGAGATTCATCAAGAATAAACCATTGACCAGCGGGGCATGACCATAAAACATATCTCTCATATAAATAGAACAACCATTATTATCGGATTTAAATGAGTAGCCATCTCGAATTAAACGAGATCCAGATACAATGTTCATGCTCACAGCTGGCACTAAATAACAATTATTGAGGTTTAAAACTAATCCCGTAGGTAAATGCAGAGGTAGCGTGCCGACGGCGATCACATCGACCTTGGAACCATTCCCGACGCGCATCGTCACCTCGTCCTTTGCCAGTCTCCGCTTATTCCGCAGTTCCTGTTTTGAGTTACAAATATGAGCAACCGCACCGGTATCAAATACCCAAGAGCTACTACGTGTACTGGTAAGGTACACATCAATTACATGTATATCACATATAACTTTGGTGTTGCCAGCCTTCTTGTCCACTAAGTATTTGGGGCAGTTCCGCTTCCAGTGACCACTTCCCTTGCAATAAAAGCACTCAATCTCAGGCTTGGGTCCATTCTTCGACTTCTTCCCGGCAACTGGCTTACCGGACGCGGCAACTCCCTTGCCGTCCTTCTTGAAGTTCTTCTTACCCTTGCCTTTCTTGAACTTAGTGGTTTTATTCACCATCAACACTTGATGTTCCTTTCTGATCTCCACCTCCGCTGATTTCAGCATTGAATATACCTCAGGAATGGTCTTTCCATCCCCTGCATATTGAAGTTCATCACAAAGCTCTTGTAGCTCGGTGGAAGCGACTGAAGGATTCTGTCAATGACCGCGTCATCCGGGAGATTAACTCCCAGCTGAGACAAGCGGTTGTGTAACCCAGACATTCTGAGTATGTGCTCACTAACAGAACTATTTTCCTCCATTTTACAGCTGAAGAACTTGTCGGAGACTTCATATCTCTCGACCCGGGCATGAGCTTGGAAAACCATTTTAGCTCTTCGAACATCTCATATGCTCCATGTTTCTCAAAACGCTTTTGGAGCCCCGGTTCTAAGCTGTAAAGCATGCCGCACTGAACGAGGGAGTAATCATCAGCACGTGATTGCCAAGCGTTCATAACGTCTTGGTTCTCTGGGATGGGTGCTTCACCTAGCGGTGCTTCTAGGACATAATCTTTCTTGGCAGCTATGAGGATGATCCTCAGGTTCCGGACCCAGTCCGTATAGTTGCTACCATCATCTTTCAGCTTGGTTTTCTCTAGGAACGCGTTGAAGTTGAGGACAACGTGGGCCATTTGATCTACAAGACATATTGTAAAGATTTTAGACTAAGTTCATGATAATTAAGTTCATCTAATCAAATTATTCAATGAACTCCCACTCAGATAGACATCCCTCTAGTCATCTAAGTGAAACATGATCCGAGTTAACTAGGCCGTGTCCGATCATCACGTGAGACGGACTAGTCAACATCGGTGAACATCTCCATGTTGATCGTATCTTCTATACGACTCATGCTCGACCTTTCGGTCTTCCGTGTTCCGAGGCCATGTCTGTACATGCTAGGCTCGTCAAGTCAACCTAAGTGTATTGCGTGTGTTCCGAGGCATTGTCTGTACATGCTAGGCTCGTCAACACCCGTTGTATGCGAACGTTAGAATCTATCACACCCGATCATCACGTGGTGCTTCGAAACAACGAACCTTCGCAACGGTGCACAGTTAGGGGGAACACTTTCTTGAAATTATTATAAGGGATCATCTTACTTACTACCGTCGTTCTAAGCAAATAAGATGCAAAACATGATAAACGTCACATGTAATCAAATAGTGACATGATATGGCCATTATCATTTTGCTCCTTTGATCTCCATCTTCGGGGCGCCACGATCATCTTCGTCACCGGCATGACACCATGATCTCCATCATCATGATCTCCATCATCGTGTCTTCATGAAGTTGTCACGCCAACGATTACTTCTACTTCTATGGCTAACGCGTTTAGCAATAAAGTAAAGTAATTTACATGGCGTTATTCAATGACACGTAGGTCATACAAAAAAATAAAGACAACTCCTATGTCTCCTGCCGGTTGTCATACTCATCGACATGCAAGTCGTGATTCCTATTACAAGAATATGATCAATCTCATACATCACATATATCATTCATCACATCTTCTGGCCATATCACATCACAAGACACATGCTGCAAAAACAAGTTAGACGTCCTCTAATTGTTGTTGCAAGTTTTTTTACGTGGCTTCTATAGGTTTCTAGCAAGAACCTTTCTTACCTACGTAAAACCACAACGTGATATGCCAATTTCTATTTACCCTTCATAAGGACCCTTTTCATCGAATCCGTTCTGACTAAAGTGGGAGAGACAGACACCCGCTAGCCACCTTATGCAACTAGTGCATGTCAGTCGGTGGAACCTGTCTCACGTAAGCGTACGTGTAAGGTCGGTCCGGGCCGCTTCATCCCACAATACCGCCGAAACAAGATAAGACTAGTAGTGGCAAGAAAAATTGACAACATCTACGCCCACAACTGCTTTGTGTTCTACTCATAAATAGTAACTACGCATAGGCCTGGCTCATGATGCCACTATTGGGGATCGTAGCAGAATTTTAAAATTTCCTACGCATCACCAAGATCCAACTATGGAGTATACTAGCAACGAGGGGAAAGGAGTGCATCTACATACCCTTGTAGATCGCGAGCGGAAGCGTTCTAGTGAACGGGGTTGATGGAGTCGTACTCGTCGTGATCCAAATCACCGATGACCGAGCGCCGAACGGACGGCACCTCCGCGTTCAACACACGTACGGAGCAGCGACGTCTCCTCCTTCTTGATCCAGCAAGGGGGAAGAAGAGGTTGATGGAGATCCAGCAGCACGACGGCGTGGTGGTGGAAGTAGCGGGGATCCCGGCAGGGCTTCGCCAAGCGCAAGCGGGAGAGAGAGGTGTCACGGGAGGGAGAGGGAGGCGCCAAGGGCTAGGGTACAGCAGACCTACCTCCCCCCCTTTATATAGGCCCCCTGGGGGGGGCGCCGGCCCTGGGATCCCATCTATGGGGGGGCGGCGGCCAAGGGGGGAAACTTCCCCCCAAGTCAGGTGGGGCGCCCCCCACCCCCAGTGTTTCCAACCCTAGGCGCAGGGGGAGGCCCATGGGGGGCGCACCAGCCCACTAGGGGCTGCTTCCCCTCCCACTTCTGCCCATGGGGCCCTTCGGGATAGGTGGACCCACCCGGTGGACCCCCGGGACCCTTCCGGTGGTCCCGGTACAATACCGATAACCCCGAAACTTTCCCGATGGCCGAAACTGGACTTCCTATATATAATTCTTCACCTCCGGACCATTCCGGAACTCCTCGTGACGTCCGGGATCTCATCCGGGACTCCGAACAACTTTCGGGTTTCCGCATACTAATATCTCTACAACCCTAGCGTCACCGAACCTTAAGTGTGTAGACCCTACGGGTTCGGGAGACATGCAGACATGACCGAGACGCCTCTCCGGTCAATAACCAACAGCGGGATCTGGATACCCATGTTGGCTCCCACATGTTCCACGATGATCTCATCGGATGAACCACGATGTCGAGGATTCAATCAATCCCGTATACAATTCCCTTTGTCAATCGGTACGTTACTTGCCCGAGATTCGATCGTCGGTATCCCAATACCTTGTTCAATCTCGTTACCGGCAAGTCACTTTACTCGTACCGTAATGCATGATCCCGTGGCTAACTCCTTAGTCACATGGAGCTCATTATGATGATGCATTACCGAGTGGGCCCAGAGATACCTCTCCGTCATACGGAGTGACAAATCCCAGTCTCGATCCGTGCCAACCCAACAGACACTTTCGGGGATACCCGTAGTGCACCTTTATAGTCACCCAGTTACGTTGTGACGTTTGGTACACCCAAAGCACTCCTACGGCATCCGGGAGTTGCACGATCTCATGGTCTAAGGAAATGATACTTGACATTGGAAAAGCTCTAGCAAACGAACTACACGATCTTTTGTGCTATGCTTAGGATTGGGTCTTGTCCATCACATCATTCTCCTAATGATGTGATCCCGTTATCAATGACATCCAATGTCCATAGTTAGGAAACCATGACTATCTGTTGATCAACGAGCTAGTCAACTAGAGGCTTACTAGGGACACGTTGTGGTCTATGTATTCACACATGTATTACGATTTCCGGATAACACAATTATAGCATGAACAATAGACAATTATCATGAACAAGGAAATATAATAATAACCATTTATTATTGCCTCTAGGGCATATTTCCAACAAGACGAACTTCAAAAAGGACGGCAAGGGAGTTGCCGCGCCCGGTAAGCCAGTTGCCAGGAAGAAGCCAAAGAATGGACCCAAGCCTGAGACTGAGTGCTTTTATTGCAAGGGAAGTGGTCACTGGAAGCGGAACTGCCCCAAATACTTAGCGGACAAGAAGGCCGGCAACACCAAAGGAGCTGTGGAATAAGCGGAGACTGGCGAAGGACGAGGTGACGATGCGCGTCGGGAATGGTTCCAAGGTCGATGTGATCGCCGTCGGCACGCTACCTCTACATTTACCTACGGGATTAGTTTTAAACCTCAATAATTGTTATTTAGTGCCAGCTTTGAGCATGAACATTGTATCAGGATCTCGTTTAATTCGAGATGGCTACTCATTTAAATCCGAGAATAATGGTTGTTCTATTTATATGAGAGATATGTTTTATGGTCATGCCCCGCTGGTCAATGGTTTATTCTTAATGAATCTCGAACGTGGTGTTACACATATTCATAGTGTGAATACCAAAAGATGTAAAGTTGATAACGATAGTCCCACATACTTGTGGCACTGCCGCCTTGGTCACATTGGTGTCAAACGCATGAAGAAGCTCCATGCAGATGGACTTTTGGAGTCTCTCGATTATGAATCATTTGACACATGCGAACCATGCCTCTTGGGCAAAATGACCAAGACTCCGTTCTCCGGAACAATGGAGCGAGCAACCAACTTATTAGAACTCATACATACTGATGTGTGCGGTCTAATGAGTGTTGAGGCTCGCGGAGGCTATCGTTATGTTCTCACTCTCACTGATGATTTGAGTAGATATGGGTATGTTTACCTAATGAAACACAAGTCTGAGACCTTTGAAAAGTTCAAGGAATTTCTGAGTGAGGTTGAGAATCAACGTGACAAGAAAATAAAGTTCCTACGATCAGATCGTGGAGGGGAATATTTAAGTCATGAATTTGGCACACACTTAAGGAAATGTGGAATAGTTTCACAACTCACGCCGCCTGGAACACCTCAGCGAAATGGTGTGTCCAAACGTCGTAATCGCACTCTATTGGATATGGTGCGATCTATAATGTCTCTTACCGATCTACCGCTCTCATTTTGGGGCTATGCTTTAGAGACTGCCGCATTCACTTTAAATAGGGCTCCGTCGAAATCCGTTGAGACGACACCGTATGAATTATGGTTTGGGAAGAAACCTAAGCTGTCGTTTCTAAAAGTTTGGGGATGCGATGCTTATGTCAAGAAACTTCAACCTGAAAAGCTCGAACCCAAGTCGGAGAAATGCGTCTTCATAGGATACCCCAAGGAAACCATTGGGTATACCTTCTACCTCAGATCCGAAGGCAAGATCTTTGTTGCCAAGAACGGGTCCTTTCTGGAGAAAGAGTTTCTCTCGAAAGAAATAAGTGGGAGGAAAGTGGAACTTGATGAGGTGATAGTCACCCCTTCCGAACCGGAAAGTAGCGCAGCGCGGGAAGATGTTCGTGTGGTGCCTACACCGACTGGGGAGGAAGTTAATGATGATGATCATGAAGCTTCGGATCAAGTTACTGCTGAACTTCGTAGGTCCACAAGGACACGTTCCGCACCAGAGTGGTACGGAACCCTGTCCTGGAAATCATGTTGTTAGACAACGGTGAACCATCGAACTATGTAGAAGCAATGGCGGGCCCAGATTCCGACAAATGGCTAGAAGCCATGAAATCCGAGATAGGATCCATGTATGAAAATGAAGTATGGACTTTGACTGACTTGCCCGATGATCGGCGAGCCATAGAAAATAAATGGATCTTTAAGAAGAAGACAGACGCGGATGGTAATGTGACCATCTATAAGGCTCGACTTGTCGCTAAGGGTTATCGACAAGTTCAAGGGGTTGACTACGATGAGACTTTCTCACCCATAGCGAAGCTGAAGTCCGTCCGAATCATGTTACCAATTGCCGCATTCTATGATTATGAGATATGGCAAATGGACGTCAAAACGGCATTCCTTAACGGCTTTCTTAAGGAAGAATTGTATATGATGCAGCCAGAAGGTTTTGTCGATCCTAAGAATGCTAACAAGGTATGCAAGCTCCATCGCTCCATCTATGGGCTCGTGCAAGCATCTCGGAGTTGGAATATTCGATTTGATAAGATGATCAAAGCGTTTGGGTTTACACAGAATTATGGAGAAGCCTGTGTTTACAAGAAAGTGAGTGGGAGCTCTGTAGCATTTCTCATATTATATGTGGATGACATACTATTAATGGGAAATGATATAGAATTCTTGGAAAGTATAAAGGCCTACTTGATAAGTGTTTTTCAATGAAGGACCTTGGAGAAGCTGCTTATATATTAGGCATCAAGATCTATAGAGATAGATCAAGACGCCTCATTGGTCTTTCACAGAGTACGTACCTTGACAAGATATTGAAGAAGTACAATATGGATCTGTCCAAGAAGGGGTTCTTGCCTGTATTGCAAGGTATGCAATTGAGCACGGCTCAATGCCCGACCACGGCAGAAGATAGAGAAAAGATGAGTGTCGTCCCCTATGCCTCGGCCATAGGGTCTATTATGTATGCCATGCTGTGTACCAGACCTGATGTAAACCTTGCCGTAAGTTTGGTAGGAAGGTACCAAAGTAATCCCGGCATGGAACACTGGACAGCGGTCAAGAATATCCTGAAGTACCTGAAGAGGACTAAGGATATGTTTCTCGTTTATGGAGGTGACGAAGAGCTCGTCGTAAAGGGTTACGTCGATGCTAGCTTCAACACAGATCTGGATGACTCGAAGTCACAAACCGGATACGTGTATATTTTGAATGGAGGGGCAGTAAGCTGGTGCAGTTGCAAGCAAAGCGTCGTGGCGGGATCTACTTGTGAAGCGGAGTACATGGCGGCCTCAGAGGCAGCACAGGAAGCAATCTGGATGAAGGAGTTCATTACCAACCTAGGGGTGATTCCCAATGCGTCGGGCCCGATGACTCTCTTCTGTGACAACACTGGAGCTATTGCCCTTGCCAAGGAGCCCAGGTTTCACAGGAAGACCAGGCATATCAAGCGTCGCTTCAACTCCATTCGTGTAAGTGTTCAAAATGGAGACATAGATATTTGTAAAGTACATACGGACCTGAATGTAGCAGATCCGTTGACTAAACCTCTCCCTAGAGAAAAACATGATCAACACCAGAACTCTATGGGTGTTCAATTCATCACAATGTAATTAGATTATTGACTCTAGTGCAAGTGGGAGACTGTTGGAAATATGCCCTAGAGGCAATAATAAAATGGTTATTATTATATTTCCTTGTTCATGATAATTGTCTATTGTTCATGCTATAATTGTGTTATCCGGAAATCGTAATACATGTGTGAATACATAGACCACAACATGTCCCTAGTGAGCCTCTAGTTGACTAGCTCGTTGATCAACAGATAGTCATGGTTTCCTGACTATGGACATTTGATGTCATTGATAACGGGATCACATCATTAGGAGAATGATGTGATGGACAAGACCCAATCCTAAGCATAGCACAAAGATCGTGTAGTTCGTTTGCTAGAGCTTTTCCAATGTCAAGTATCATTTCCTTAGACCATGAGATCGTGTAACTCCCGGATGCCGTAGGAGTGCTTTGGGTGTACCAAACGTCACAACGTAACTGGGTGACTATAAAGGTGCACTACGGGTATCTCCGAAAGTGTCTGTTGGGTTGGCACGGATCGAGACTGGGATTTGTCACTCCGTATGACGGAGAGGTATCTCTGGGCCCACTCGGTAATGCATCATCATAATGAGCTCCATGTGACTAAGGAGTTAGCCATGGGATCATGCATTACGGTACGAGTAAAGTGACTTGCCGTAACGAGATTGAACGAGGTATTGGGATACCGACAATCGAATCTTGGGCAAGTAACGTACCGATTGACAAAGGGAATTGTATACGGGATTGATTGAATCCTCGACATCGTGGTTCATCCGATGAGATCATCGTGGAACATGTGGGAGGCAACATGGGTATCCAGATCCCGCTGTTGGTTATTGACCGGAGGGTCGTCTCGGTCATGTCTTCATGTCTCCCGAACCTGTAGGGTCTACACACTTAAGGTTCGGTGACGCTAGGGTTGTAGAGATATTAGTATGCGGTAACCTGAAAGTTGTTCGGAGTCCCGGATGAGATCCCGGACGTCACGAGGAGTTCCGGAATGGTCCGGAGGTGAAGAATTATATATAGGAAGTCCACTTTCGGCCACCGGGAAAGTTTCGGGGGTTACCGGTATTGTACCGGGACCACCGGAAGGGTCCCGGGGGTCCACCGGGTGGGGCCACCTATCCCGGAGGGCCCCATGGGCTGAAGTGGGAGGGGAACCAGCCCCTGGTGGGCTGGGGCGCCCCCCTTGGGCCTCCCCCTGCGCCTAGGGTTGGAAACCCTAGGGGTGGGGGGCGCCCCACATGGCTTGGGGGGGAAGCCACCCCCCTTGGCCGTCGCCCCCCTTGGAGATTGCATCTCGCAGGGCCGCCGCCCCCCCAGGGGCCCTATATATAGTGGGGGGAGGGAGGGCAGCTGCACCACAGCCCCTGGCGCCTCCCTCTCCCTCCCGTGACACATCTCCCTCCTCCCGCAGCTCTCGGCGAAGCCCTGTCGGAATCCCGCTACTTCCACCACCACACCGTCGTTCTGCTGGATCTCCATCAACCTCTCCTCCCCCCTTGCTGGATCAAGAAGGAGGAGACGTCGCTGCTCCGTACGTATGTTGAATGCGGAGGTGCCGTCTGTTCGGCGCTCGGTCATCGGTGATTTGGATCACGATGAGTACGACTCCATCAACCCCGTTCACTTGAACGCTTCCGCTCGCGATCTACAAGGGTATGTAGATGCTGTTGGGGAACGTAGTAATTTCAAAAAAATTCCTACGCACACGCAAGATCATGGTGATGCATAGCAACGAGAGGGGAGAGTGTTGTCCACGTACCCTCGTAGACCGAAAGCGGAAGCGTTGACACAACGCGGTTGATGTAGTCGTACGTCTTCACGATCCGACCGATCAAGTACCGAACGCACGGCACCTCCGAGTTCAGCACACGTTCAGATCGATGACGTCCCTCAAACTCCGATCCAGCCGAGTGTTGAGGGAGAGTTTCGTCAGCACGACGGCGTGGTGACGATGATGATGTTCTACCGACGCAGGGCTTCGCCTAAGCACCGCTATGATATTATCGAGGTGTAATATGGTGGAGGGGGGCACCGCACACGGCTAAAAGATCGTTGATCAATTGTGTGTCTAGAGGTGCCCCCTACCCCCGTATATAAAGGAGCAAGTGGGAGGCCGCCGGCCAAGGGAGGAGAGGCGCTCCAGGAGGAGTCCTACTCCTACCGGGAGTAGGACTCCCCGCCTTTCCATGTTGGACTAGGAGAGGAAGGTGGAAAAGGTGGAGGGGAGGAAGGAAGGGGGCGCCGCCCCCCTCTCCTTGTCCTATTCGGACTGGGGCCTCCTCTCCTCTCTTCCACCTAGGCCCAATAAGGCCCATTAAGTTACCGGGGGGTTCCGGTAACCTCCCGGTACTCCGGAAAAATCCCGAATTCACCCGGAACACTTCCGATGTCCAAACATAGGCTTCCAATATATCAATCTTTATGTCTCGACCATTTCGAGACTCCTCGTCATGTCCGTGATCATATCCGGGACTCCGAACAACCTTCGGTACATCAAAATATATAAACACATAATATAACTGTCATCGTAACGTTAAGCGTGCGGACCCTACGGGTTCGAGAACTATGTAGACATGACCGAGACACCTCCCCGGTCAATAACCAATAGCGGAACCTGGATGCTCATATTGGTTCCCACATATTCTACGAAGATCTTTATCGGTCAGACCGCATAACAACATACGTTGTTCCCTTTGTCATCGGTATGTTACTTGCCCGAGATTCGATCGCCGGTATCTCGATACCTAGTTCAATCTCGTTACCGGCAAGTCCCTTTACTCGTTCCGTAATACATCATGCCGCAACTAACTCATTAGTTGCAATGCTTGCAAGGCTTATAGTGATGTGCATTACTGAGTGGGCCCAGAGATACCTCTCCGACAATCGGAGTGACAAATCCTAATCTCGAAATACGCCAACCCAACAAGTACCTTTGGAGACACTTGTAGAGCACCTTTATAATCACCCAGTTACGTTGTGACGTTTGGTAGCACACAAAGTGTTCCTCCGGTAAACGGGAGTTGCATAATCTCATAGTCATAGGAACATGTATAAGTCATGAAGAAAAGCAATAGCAACATACTAAACGATCGAGTGCTAAGCTAACGGAATGGGTCAAGTCAATCACATCATTCTCCTAATGATGTGATCTCGTTAATCAAATGACAACTCATGTCTATGGCTAGGAAACATAACCATCTTTGATCAACGAGCTAGTCAAGTAGAGGTATACTAGTGACACTCTGTTTGTCTATGTATTCACACATGTATCAAGTTTCCGGTTAATACAATTCTAGCATGAATAATAAACATTTACCATGATATAAGGAAATAAATAAGAACTTTATTATTGCCTCTAGGGCATATTTCCTTCAGTCTCCCACTTGCACTAGAGTCAATAATCTAGTTCACATCGCCATGTGATTTAACATCAATAGTTCACATCACCATGTGATTAACACCCATAGTTCACATCATCATGTGACCAACACCCAAAGGGTTTACTAGAGTCAATAATCTAGTTCACATCGCTATGTGATTAACACCCAAAGAGTACTAAGGTGTGATCATGTTTTGTTTGTGAGATAATTTTAGTCAACTGGTCTGTCACATTCAGTTCTGTAAATATTTTGCAAAATTTCTATGTCTACAATGCTCTGCACGGAGCTACTCTAGCTAATTGCTCCCACTTTCAATATGTATCTAGACTGAGACTTAGAGTCATCTAGATTAGTGTCAAAACTTGCATCGACGTAACCCTTTACGACGAACCTTTTGTCACTTCCATAATCGATAAACATATCCTTATTCCACTAAGGATAATTCTGACCGCTGTCCAGTGATCTACTCCTAGATCACTATTGTACTCCCTTGCCAAAATCAGTGTAGGGTATACAATAGATCTGGTACATAGCATGGCATACTTTATAGAACCTATGGCCGAGGCATAGGGAATGACTTTCATTCTCTTTCTATCTTCTGCCGTGGTCGGGCTTTGAGTCTTACTCAATTTCACACCTTGTAACACAGGCAAGAACTCTTTCTTTGACTGTTCCATTTTGAACTACCTCAAAATCTTGTTAAGGTATGTACTCATTGAAAAAACTTTATCAAGCGTCTTGATCTATCTCTATAGATCTTGATGCTCAATATGTAAGCAGCTTCACCGAGGTCTTTCTTTGAAAAACTCCTTTCAAACACTCCTTTATGCTTTGCAGAATAATTCTACATTATTTCCGATCAATAATATGTCATTCACATATACTTATCAGAAATGTTGTAGTGCTCCCACTCACTTTCTTGTAAATACAGGCTTCACCACAAGTCTGTATAAAACTATATCCTTTGATCAACTTATCAAAGCGTATATTCCAACTCCGAGATGCTTGCACTAGTCCATAGATGTATCGCTGGAGCTTGCATATTTTGTTAGCACCTGTAGGATTGACAAACCTTCTGGTTGCATCATATACAACTCTTCTTTAATAAATCCATTAAGGAATGCAGTTTTGTTTATCCATTTGCCAGATTTCATAAAATGCGGCAATTGCTAACATGATTCGGACAAACTTAAGCATAGATACAAGTGAGAAACTCTCATCGTAGTCAACACCTTGAACTTGTTGAAAACCTTTTTGCGACAATTCTAGCTTTGTAGATAGTAACACTACTATCAGCGTCCGTCTTCCTATTGAAGATCCATTTAATCTCAATGGCTCGCCGATCATTCGGCAAGTCAATCAAAGTCCATACTTTGTTCTCATACATGGATCTCATCTCAGATTTCATGGCCTCAAGCCATTTCGCGGAATCTGGGCTCATCATCGCTTCCTCATAGTTCGTAGGTTCGTCATGGTCAAATAACATGACCTCCAGAACAGGATTACCGTACCACTCTGGTGTGGATCTCACTCTGGTTTACCTACGAGGTTTGGTAGTAACTTGATCTGAAGTTACATGATCATCATCATTAACTTCCTCACTAATTGGTGTAGGAGTCAAAGGAACAGATTTCTATGATGAACTACTTTCCAATAAGGGAGCAGGTACAGTTACCTCATCAAGTTCTACTTTCCTCCCACTCACTTCTTTCGAGAGAAACTCCTTCTCTAGAAAGGATCCATTCTTAGCAACGAATGTCTTACCTTCGGATCTGTGATAGAAGGTGTACCCAACTGTCTCCTTTGGGTATCCTATGAAGACACATTTCTCCGATTTGGGTTTGAGCTTATCAGGATGAAACCTTTTCACATAAGCATCGCAACCCCAAACTTTAAGAAACGACAACTTTGGTTTCTTGCCAAACCACAGTTCATAAGATGTCGTCTCAACGGATTTAGATGGTAGCCTATTTAACGTGAATGCAGCTGTCTCTAATGCATAACCCCAAAACAATAGTGGTAGATCTGTAAGAGACATCATATATCGCACCGTATCTAATAAGGTACGGTTATGATGTTCGGACACACCATTACGCTGTGGTGTTCCAGGTGGCGTGAGTAGTGAAACTATTTCACATTGTTTTAACTGAAGGCCAAACTCGTAACTCAAATACTCTTCTCCACAATCAGATCGTAGAAACTTTATTTTCTTGTTACGATGATTTTCCGCTTCACTCTGAAATTATATGAACTTTTCAAATGTTTCAGACTTCTGTTTCATTAAGTAGATATACCCATATCTGCTCAAATCATCTGTGAAGGTCAGAAAATAATGATACCTGCTACGAGCCTCAATATTCATCGGACCACATACATCTGTATGTATGATTTCCAACAAATCTGTTGCTCTCTCCATAGTTCCGGAGAATGGCGTTTTAGTCATCTTGCCCATGAGGCACGGTTCGCAAGCATCAAGTGATTCATAATCAAGTGATTCCAAAATCCCATCAGTATGGAGTTTCTTCATGCACTTTACACCAATATGACCTAAACGGCAGTGCCACAAATAATTTGCACTATCATTATTAACTTTGCATCTTTTGGGTTCATTATTATGAATATGTGTATCACTACGATCGAGATCCAACAAACCATTTTATTGGGTGTATGACCATAGAAGGTTTTATTCATGTAAACAGAACAACAATTATTCTTTAATTTAAATGAATAACCGTATTGCAACAAACATGATCAAATCATATTCATGCTCAACGCAAACACCAAATAACACTTATTTAGTTTCAACACTAATCCCGAAAGTATAGGGAGTGTGCGATGATGATCATATCAATCTTGGAACTACTTCCAACACACATCGTCACCTCGCCTTTTACTAGTCTCTGTTTATTCTGCAACTCCCGTTTCGAGTTACTACTCTTAGCAACTGAACCAGTATCAAATGCCGAGGGGTTGCTATAAACACTAGTAAAGTACACATCAATAACATGTATATCCAATATACCTTTGTTCACTTTGCCATCCTTCTTATCCACCAAATACTTGGGGTAGAATGACCAGTCCCATTGCAGTAGACGCACTTAGTCTCAGGCTTAGGACCAGACTTAGGCTTCTTCACTTGAGCAGCAACTTGCTTGCCGTTCTTCTTGAAGTTCCCCTTCTTTCCTTTGCCCTTTTCTTGAAACTAGTGGTCTCGTCAACCATCAACACTTGATGTTTTTCTTGATTTCTACCTTCGTCGATTTCATCATCACGAAGAGCTCGGGAATTACTTTCGTCATCCCTTGCATACTATAGTTCATCACGAAGTTCTACTAACTTGGTGATGGTGACTAGAGAATTCTGTGAATCACTATTTTATCTGGAAGATTAACTCCCACTTGATTCAAGCGATGGTAGTACCCAGACAATCTGAGCACATGCTCACTGCTTGAGCTATTCTCCTCCATCTTTTAGCTATAGAACTTGTTGGAGACTTCATATCTCTCAACTCGGGTATTTGCTTGAAATATTAACTTCAACTCCTGGAACATCTCATATGGTCCATGACGTTCAAAACGTCTTTGAAGTCCCGATTCTAAGCCGTTAAGCATGGTGCACTAAACTATCAAGTAGTCATCATATTGAGCTAGCCAAACGTTCATAACGTCTGTATCTGCTCCTGTAATAGGTATGTCACCTAGCAGTGCATCAAGACATAATTCTTCTGTGCAGCAATGAGGATAATCCTCAGATCACGGATCCAATCCGCATCTTTGCTACTAACATCTTTCAACATGATTTTTCTCTAGGAACATATCAAAAATAAACACAGGGAAGCAACAACGCGAGCTATTGATCTACAACATAATTTGCAAAAATACTATCAGGAATAAGTTCATGATAAATTTAAGTTCAATTAATCATATTTCTTAAGAAGTCCCACTTAGATAGACATCCCTCTAATCATCTAAGTGATTACGTGATCCAAATCAACTAAACCATAACCGATCATCACGTGAAATGGAGTAGTTTTCAATGGTGAACATCACTATGTTGATCATATCTACTATATGATTCACGCTCGACCTTTCGGTCTCAGTGTTCCTGAGGCCATATCTGCATATGCTAGGCTCGTCAAGTTTAACCTGAGTATTCCGCGTGTGCAACTGTTTGCACCCGTTGTATTTGAATGTAGAGCCTATCACACCCGATCATCACGTGGTGTCTCAGCATGAAGAACTTTCGCAATGGTGCATACTCAGGGAGAACACTTTTATCTTGAAATTTTAGTGAGAGATCATCTTATAATGCTACCGTCAATCAAAGCAAGATAAGATGCATAAAAGATAAACATCACATGCAATCAATATAAGTGATATGATATGGCCATCATCATCTTGTGCTTGTGATCTCCATCTTCGAAGCACCGTCATGATCACCATCGTCACCGGCGCGACACCTTGATCTCCATCGTAGCATCGTTGTCGTCTCGCCAACTATTGCTTTTACGACTATCGCTACCGCTTAGTGATAAAGTAAAACAATTACATGGCGATTGCATTTCATACAATAAAGCGACAACCATATGGCTCCTGCCAGTTGCCGATAACTCGGTTACAAAACATGATCATCTCATACAATAAAATATAGCATCATGTCTTGACCATATCACATCACAACATGCCCTGCAAAAACAAGTTAGACGTCCTCTACTTTGTTGTTGCAAGTTTTACGTGGCTGCTACGGGCTTAGCAAGAACCGTTCTTACCTACGCATCAAAACCACAATGATAGTTTGTCAAGTTGGTGCTGTTTTAACCTTCGCAAGGACCGGGCGTAGCCACACTCGGTTCAACTAAAGTGAGAGAGACAGACACCCGCCAGTCACCTTTAAGCAACGAGTGCTCGCAACGGTGAAACCAGTCTCGCGTAAGCGTACGCGTAATGTCGGTCCGGGCCGCTTCATCTCACAATACCACTGAACCAAAGTATGACATGCTAGTAAGCAGCATGACTTATATCGCCCACAACTCACTTGTGTTCTACTCGTGCACAACATCAACGCATAAAACCAGGCTCGGATGCCATTGTTGGGAACGTAGTAATTTCAAAAAATTTCCTACGCACACGCAAGATCATGGTGATGCATAGCAACGAGAGGGGAGAGTGTTGTCCACGTACCCTCGTAAACCAAAAGCGGAAGCGTTGACATAACGCGGTTGATGTAGTCGTACGTCTTCACGATCCGACCGATCAAGTACCGAACGCACGGCACCTCCGAGTTCAACACACGTTCAGCTCGATGACGTCCCTCGAACTCCGATCCAGCCGAGTGTTGAGGGAGAGTTTCGTCAGCACGACGGCGTGGTGACGATGATGATGTTCTACCGACGCAGGGCTTCGCCTAAGCACCGCTACGATATTATCGAGGAGTAATATGGTGGAGGGGGGCACCGCACACGGCTAAAAGATCGTTGATCAATTGTGTGTCTAGAGGTGCCCCCCTGCCCCCGTATATAAAGGAGCAAGGGGGAGGAGAGGCGCGCCAGGAGGAGTCCTACTCCTACCGGAGTAGGACTCCCCCCCTTTCCATGTTGGACTAGGAGAGGAAGGGGGAAAAGGTGGAGGGGAGGAAGGAAGGGGGGGCGCCGCCCCCTCTCCTTGTCCTATCCAGACTGGGGGGGAGGGGCGCGCGGCCCTGCCCTGGCCTCCTCTCCTCTCTAACACCTAGGCCCAATAAGGCCCATTAAGTTACCGGGGGGTTCCGGTAACCTCCCGGTACTCCGGAAAAATCCGGATTTCACCCGGAACACTTCCGATGTCCAAACATAGGCTTCCAATATATCAATCTTTATGTCTCGGCCATTTCGAGACTCCTCGTCATGTCCGTGATCACATCCGGGACTCCGAACAACCTTCGGTACATCAAAACATATAAACTCATAATATAACTGTCATCGTAACGTTAAGCGTGCGGACCCTACGGGTTCGAGAACTATGTAGACATGATCGAGACACCTCTCCGGTCAATAACCAATAGCGGAACCTGGATGCTCATATTGGTTCCCACATATTCTACGAAGAACTTTATCGGTCAGACCGCATAACAACATACGTTGTTCCCTTTGTCATCGGTATGTTACTTGCCCGAGATTCGATCGTCGTTATCTCGATACCTAGTTCAATCTCGTTACCGGCAAGTCTCTTTACTCGTTCCGTAATACATCATCCAGCAACTAACTCATTAGTTACAATGCTTGCAAGGCTTATAGTGATGTGCATTACTGAGTGGGCCCAGAGATACCTCTCCGACAATCAGAGTGACAAATCCTAATCTCGAAATATGCCAACCCAACAAGTACCTTTGGAGACACCTGTAGAGCACCTTTATAATCACCCAGTTACGTTGTGACGTTTGGTAGCACACAAAGTGTTCCTCCGGTAAACGGGAGTTGCATAATCTCATAGTCATAGGAACATGTATAAGTCATGAAGAAAGCAATAGCAACATACTAAACGATCGAGTGCTAAGCTAACGGAATGGGTCAAGTCAATCACATCATTCTCCTAATGATGTGATCCCGTTAATCAAATGACAACTCATGTCTATGGCTAGGAAACATAACCATCTTTGATCAACGAGCTAGTCAAGTAGAGGCATACTAGTGACACTCTGTTTGTCTATGTATTCACACATGTATCATGGTTCCGGTTAATACAATTCTAGCATGAATAATAAACATTTATCATGATATAAGGAAATAAATAATAACTTTATTATTGCCTCTAGGGCATATTTCCTTCAGATGCACTCCTTCCCTCTCGTTGCTAGTAAACTCCATAGATGGATCTTGGTGATGCGTAGAAAATTTTAAATTTCTGCAACGATCCCCAACAGATACTTGGGCTCTTCTATATTGTATCGACGCACCTTGTTATGCCGATGGGGAACGTGGTCTGGATAGTATGATGTCCTGAGGTCTAACACCTCCTCTAGGATAACTGCCTCAGCTATGGAAGCTTCAATCTTAGCTTTGTTTCTGTTGGGAATCGTAGCATAATTTTAAAATTTTCCTACGCTCACCAAGATGCATCTATGGAGTCTACTAGCAACGAGGGGAAAGGAGTGCATCTACATACCCTTGTAGATCGCGAGCGGAAGCGTTCCAATGAACGTGGATGACGGAGTCGTACTCGCCGTGATCCAAATCACCGATGACCGAGTGCCGAACGGACGGCACCTCCGCGTTCAACACACGTATGGTGCAGCGACGTCTCCTCCTTATTGATCCAGCAAGGGGGAAGGAGAGGTTGATGGAGATCCAGCAGCACGACGGCGTGGTGGTGGATGTAGCGGGTCTCGGCAAGGCTTCGCTAAGCTTCTGCGAGAGAGAGAGAGAGAGGTGTTGCAGGGGAGGAGGGAGGCGCCCAAGGCTGTTGTGTGCTGCCCTCCCTCCCCCCCCCCCTTTATATAGGCCCCCTGGGGGGGCGCCGGCCCCAAGAGATGGGATCTCAAGGGGGGGCGGCGGCCACAAGGGGGGGAAGGGGTGCCTTGCCCCCCAAGGGAAGGGGGAACTCCCCCCAGGGTTCCCAACCCTAGGCGCATGGGGGGAGGCCCAAGGGGGGCGCCCCAGCCCACTAAGGGCTGGTTCCCTTCCAGTTTCAGCCCACGGGGCCCTCTGGGATAGGTGGCCCCACCCGGTGGACCCCCGGGACCCTTCCGGTGGTCCCGGTACAATACTGGTAACCCCCGAAACTTTCCCGGTGGCCGAAACTGGACTTCCAATATATAATTCTTCACCTCCGGACCATTCCGGAACCTCTCGTGATGTCCGGGATCTCATCCGGGACTCCGAACAACTTTCGGGTTTCCGCATACATATATCTCTACAACCCTAGCATCACCGGACCTTAAGTGTGTAGATCCTACGGGTTCGGGAGACATGCAGACATGACCGATACGCCTCTCCGGTCAATAACCAACAGCGGGATCTGGATACCCATGTTGGCTCCCACATGTTCCACGATGATCTCATCGGATGAACCACGGTGTCGAGGATTCAATCAATCCCGTATGCAATTCCCTTTGTCAATCGGTATGTTACTTGCCCGAGATTCGATCGTCGCTATCCCAATACCTTGTTCAATCTCGTTACCGGCAAGTCTCTTTACTCGTACCGCAATGCATGATCCCGTGACTAACGCCTTAGTCACATTGAGCTCATTATGATGATGCATTACCGAGTGGGCCCAGAGATACCTCTCCGTCACACGGAGTGACAAATCCCAGTCTCGATCCGTGCCAACCCAACAGACACTTTCGGAGATACCCGTAGTGCACCTTTATAGTCACCCAATTACGTTGTGACGTTTGGCACACCCAAAGCACTCCTACAGTATCCGGGAGTTGCACGATCTCATGGTCTAAGGAAAAGATACTTGACATTGGAAAAGCTCTAGCAAACCAAACTACACGATCTTTTATGCTATGCTTAGGATTGGGTCTTGTCCATCACATCATTCTCCTAATGATGTGATCCCGTTATCAATGACATCCAATGTCCATAGTCAGGAAACCATGACTATCTGTTGATCAACGAGCTAGTCAATTAGTGGCTTACTAGGGACACTTTGTGGTCTATGTATTCACACATGTATTACGATTTCCGGACAATACAATTATAGCATGAATAATAGACAATTACCATGAACAAAGAAATATAATAATAACCATTTATTATTGCCTCTAGGGCATATTTCCAATAGTCTCCCACTTGCACTAGAGTTAATAATCTAGTTACATTGTGATGAATCGAACACCCATTGCGTCCTGGTGTTGATCATGTTTTGCCCTAGGGAGAGGTTTAGTCAACGGATCTGCTACATTCAGGTCCGTGTGTACTTTACAAATATCTATGTCTCCATTTTGAACACTTTCATGAATGGAGTTGAAGCGACGCTTGATATGCCTGGTCTTCCTGTGAAACCTGGGCTCCTTCGCAAGGGCAATAGCTCCAGTGTTGTCATAGAAGAGAGTCATTGGGCCCGACGCATTGGGAATCCTAGGTCGGTAATGAACTCCTTCATCCAGACTGCTTCCTGTGCTGCCTCCGAGGCTGCCATGTATTCCGCTTCACATGTAGATCCCGCGCCCGTCTTCTTCTTAAAGATCCATTTGTTTTCTATGGCTTGCCGCTCATCGGGCAAGTCAGTCAAAGTCCATACTTTGTTTTCATACATGGATTCTATCTCGGATTTCATGGCTTCTAGCCATTTGTCGGAATCCGGGCCCGCCATCGCTTCTTCATAGTTCGAAGGTTCACCGTTGTCTAACAACATGATTTCCAGGACAGGGTTGCCGTACCCATCTGGTGCGGAACGTGTCCTTGTGGACCTACGAAGTTCAGTAACTTGATCTGAAGCTTCATGATCATCATCATTAACTTCCTCCCCAGTCGGTGTAGGCACCACAGGAACATTTTCCCGCGCTGCGCTACTTTCCGGTTCAGAAGGGGTGACTATCACCTCATCAAGTTCCACTTTCCTCCCACTCAATTCTTTCGAGAGAAACTCCTTCTCTAGAAAGGACCCGTTCTTGGCAACGAAGATCTTGCCTTCGGATCTGAGGTAGAAGGTATACCCAATAGTTTCCTTAGGGTATCCTATGAAGACGCATTTTTCCGATTTGGGTTCGAGCTTTTCAGGTTGAAGTTTCTTGACATAAGCATCGCATCCCCAAACTTTTAGAAACGACAGCTTAGGTTTCTTCCCAAACCATAATTCATACGGTGTTGTCTCAACGGATTTCGACGGAGCCCTATTTAAAGTGAATGCGGCAGTCTCTAAAGCATAGCCCCAAAATGAGAGCGGTAAATCGGTAAGAGACATCATAGATCGCACCATATCCAATAGAGTGCGATTACGACGTTCGGACACACCATTTCTTCGAGGTGTTCCAGGCAGCGTGAGTTGTGAAACTATTCCACATTTCCTTAAGTGTGTACCAAATTCGTGACTTAAATATTCTCCACCACGATCTGATCGTAAGAATTTTATTTTTCTGTCACGTTGATTCTGAACTTCACTCTGAAATTCCTTGAACTTTTCAAAGGTTTCAGACTTGTGTTTCATTAGGTAGACATACCCATATCTACTCAAATCATCAGTGAGAGTGAGAACATAACGATATCCTCCGCAAGCCTCAACACTCATTGACCGCACACATCGGTATGTATGATTTCCAATAAGTCGGTTGCTCGCTCCATTGTTCCGGAGAACGGAGTCTTGGTCATCTTACCCATGAGGCATGGTTCGCACGTGTCAAATGATTCATAATCAAGAGACTCCAAAAGTCCATCTGCATGGAGCTTCTTCATGCGCTTGACACCAATGTGACCAAGGCGGCAGTGCCACAAGTATGTGGGACTATCGTTATCAACTTTACATCTTTTGGTATTCACACTATGAACATGTGTAACATCACGTTCGAGATTCATCAAAAATAAACCATTGACCAGCGGGGCATGACCATAAAACATATCTCTCAAATAAATAGAACAACCATTATTCCCGGATTTAAATGAGTAGCCATC
Source organism: Aegilops tauschii subsp. strangulata (assembly GCF_002575655.3). Taxonomy (NCBI): domain Eukaryota; kingdom Viridiplantae; phylum Streptophyta; class Magnoliopsida; order Poales; family Poaceae; genus Aegilops; species Aegilops tauschii. The sequence goes on along the minus strand of NC_053039.3, from coordinate 58,621,130 downwards.
TCGAATTAAACGAGATCCAGATACAATGTTCATGCTCAAAGCTGGCACTAAATAACAAATATTGAGGTTTAAAACTAATCCCGTAGGGAGATGCAGAGGTAGCGTGCCGACGGCGATCACATCGACCTTGGAACCATTCCCGACGCGCATCGTCACCTCGTCCTTTGCCAGTCTCCGTTTATTCCGTAGTTCCTGTTTTGAGTTACAAATATGAGCAACCGCACCGGTATCAAATACCCAGGAGCTACTACGAGTACTGCTAAGGTACACATCAATTACTTGTATATCACATATACCTTGGGTGTTGCCGGCCTTCTTCTTGTCCGCTAAATATTTGGGGCAGTTCCGCTTCCAGTGACCACTTCCCTTGCAATAAAAGCACTCAGTCTCGGGCTTGGGTCCATTCTTTGACTTCTTCCCAGTAACTGGTTTACCGGGCGCGGCAACTCCCTTGCCGTCCTTCTTGAAGTTCTTCTTACCCTTGTCCTTCTTGAACTTAGTGGTTTTATTCACCATCAACACTTGATGTTCTTTTCTGATCTCCCCTTCCGCTGATTTCAGCATTGAATATACCTCGGGAATGGTCTTTTCCATCCCCTGCATATTGTAGTTCATCACAAAGCTCTTGTAGCTTGGTGGAAGCGACTGGAGGATTCTGTCAATGACCGCGTCATCCGGGAGATTAACTCCCAGCTGAGACAAGCGGTTGTGCAACCCAGACATTCTGAGTATGTGCTCACTAACAGAACTGTTCTCCTCCATTTTACAGCTGAAGAACTTGTCGGAGACTTGATATCTCTCGACCCGGGCATGAGCTTGAAAAACCAGTTTCAGCTCCTCGAACATCTCATATGCTCCATGTTTCTCAAAACGCTTTTGGAGACCCGGTTCTAAGCTGTAAAGCATGCCGCACTGAACGAGGGAGTAATCATCAGCACGCTGCTGCCAAGCGTTCATAACGTCTTGGTTCTCTGGGATTGGTGCTTCACCTAGCGGTGCTTCTAAGACATAATCTTTCTTGGCTACTATGAGGATGAGCCTCAGGTTCCGGACCCAGTCCGTATAGTTGCTGTCATCATCTTTCAGCTTGGTTTTCTCTAGGAATGCATTGAAATTGAGGACAACGTTGGCCATTTGATCTACAATACATAGTGTAAAGATTTTAGACTAAGTTCATGATAATTGAGTTCATCTAATCAAATTATTTAATGAACTCCCACTCAGATAGACATCCCTCTAGTCATCTAAGTGAACCATGATCCGAATTCAACTAGGCCGTGTCCGATCATCACGTGAGACGGACTAGTCAAGATCGGTGAACATCTCCATGTTGATCGTATCTTCTATACGACTCATGCTCGACCTTTCGGTCCTCCGTGTTCCGAGGCCATGTCTGTACATGCTAGGCTCGTCAAGTCAACTTAAGTGTGTTGCGTGTGTTCCGAGGCCATGTCTGTACATGCTAGGCTCGTCAACACCCGTTGTATTCTAACGTTAGAATCTATCACACCCGATCATCACGTGGTGCTTCGAAACAACGAACCTTCGCAACGGTGCACAGTAGGGTGAACACTTTCTTGAAATTAATATAAGGGATCATCTTACTTACTACCGTCGTTCTAAGCAAATAAGATGCAAAAACATGATAAACATCACATGCAATCAAATAGTGACATGATATGGCCAATATCATTATGCTCCTTTGATCTCCATCTTCGGGGCACCATGATCATCTTCGTCACCGGCATGACACCATGATCTCCATCATCATGATCTCCATCATTGTGTCTTCATGAAGTCGTCACGCCAACGATTACTTCTACTTCTATGGCTAACGCGTTTAGCAACAAAGTAAAGTAAATTACATGGCGTTATTCAATGACACGCAGGTCATGCAAAATAATAAAGACAACTCCTATGGCTCCTGCCGGTTGTCATACTCATCGACATGCAAGTCGTGATTCCTATTACAAGAATATGATCAATCTCATACATCACATATATCATTCATCACATCTTCTGGCCATATCACATCACATAGCACTTGCTGCAAAAACAAGTTAGACGTCCTCTAATTGTTGTTGCAAGTTTTTTTTACGTGGTTTGTAGGTTTCTAGCAAGAACGTTTTCTTACCTACGTATGACCACAATGTGATTTGCCAATTTCTATTTACCCTTCATAAGGACCCTTTTCATCGAATCCGTTCCGACTAAAGTAGGAGAGACAGACACCCGCTAGCCACCTTATGCAACTAGTGCATGTCAGTCGGTGGAACCTGTCTCACGTAAGCGTACGTGTAAGGTCGGTCCGGGCCGCTTCATCCTACAATGCCGCCGAAACAAGAAACGACTAGTAGCGGCAAGAAGAATTGGCAAACTCAACGCCCACAACTGCTTTGTGTTCTACTCGTGCATAGTAACTACGCATAGGCCTGGCTCATGATGCCACAGTTGGGAATCGTAGCATAATTTTAAAATTTTCCTACGCTCACCAAGATGCATCTATGGAGTCTACTAGCAACGAGGGGAAAGGAGTGCATCTACATACCCTTGTAGATCGCGAGCGGAAGCGTTCCAATGAACGTGGATGACGGAGTCGTACTCGCCGTGATCCAAATCACCGATGACCGAGTGCCGAACGGACGGCACCTCCGCGTTCAACACACGTACGGTGCAGCGACGTCTCCTCCTTCTCGATCCAGCAAGGGGGAAGGAGAGGTTGATTGAGATCCAGCAGCACGACGGCGTGGTGGTGGATGTAGCGGGTCTCGGCAGGGCTTCGCTAAGCTTCTGCGAGAGAGAGAGAGAGAGGTGTTGCAGGGGAGGAGGGAGGCGCCCAAGTCTGTTGTGTGCTGCCCTCCGTCCCCCCCCCTTTATATAGGCCCCCTGGGCGGGGCGCCGGCCCCAAGAGATGGGATCTCAAGGGGGGGCGGCGGCCACAAGGGGGGAAGGGGTGCCTTGCCCCCCAAGGCAAGGGGGAACTCCCCCCCCCTAGGGTTCCCAACCATAGGCGCATGGGGGAGGCCCAAGGGGGGCGCCCCAGCCCACTAAGGGCTGGTTCCCTTCCACTTTCAGCCCACGGGGCCCTCCGGGATAGGTGGCCCCACCCGGTGGACCCCCGGGACCCTTCCGGTGGTCCCGGTACAATACCGGTAACCCCCGAAACTTTCCCGGTGGCCGAAATTGGACTTCCTATATATAATTCTTCACCTCCGGACCATTCCGGAACCTCTCGTGATGTCCGGGATCTCATCCGGGACTCCGAACAACTTTCGGGTTTCCGCATACATATATCTCTACAACCCTAGCGTCACCGGACCTTAAGTGTGTAGACCCTACGGGTTCGGGCACTACTAGAAAAAGGCCTACTAATGGCGCACCTAATCTAGCCATTAATGGCGCATTAGTGGTGCGCCATTAGTAGCACGCCATTAGTATATTTTACTAATGGCGCACCACTGGTGCGCCATTAGTATCTGGTATACTAATGGCGCACCAGGGAGTGCGCCATTAGTATATCCCACGGTGCGCCATTAGTATGCCTCCCAGGGGGCCATCTATACCCAGGTGCTTTGGCATACTAATGGCGCACAACAAAGGGATGCGCCATTAGTAACTTCGGCATACTAATGGCGCACTGTTTAGTGATGCGCCATTAGTATCCTCTGGCATACTAATGGCGCACTATGATGTGATGCGCCATTAGTATGAATATTAGGGTTTTTTTATTTTTTTATTTTCTGTTTTTTGCACAGGTTACAAAATGTATAATTAGACAAAATATAGACAGCACACATCAACAACAGATTCATCGAATACAATAGAAGATTAGTCTCTGAATACAATTCATCATTTTAGTCTCCGAATACAATTCATCATATTAGTCTCCGAAATCAAAAGACCGAACAAAATGTATAAGTATGACTCATTATATTACAAGTCTCGAGACCGCGAGTTTGTCTTCACATTACAAGTCGATATCGATCATCTAAACTACCATCACATAGAAGAGAGCTGCGGTCATCACGATGAGCATCATCACGATGAAACTCGTCTTCATCCGGTTCCTCCAACGCTCCCTCCCCTCTCCCGCTAGATAGCGGGCGTATCTAGATTCGGCCTCGGCCCTAGTGGCGTACCCTTTGTAACTGTTACCGCTGAATCGGTGAACCTGTCTCCGACACTCCTCCCAGTCGTCGTAGACTCCGGGAACCTTACCCTTGTACACGACATACCACGGCATCGCTATGCAGTAGCGAAACGAAACATTAGTACCAATTCACAGACAATACATAAGCAATATATAAGTATGCAACAGAACGATCGGAAGAGAAAAGCAAGACATTAATAGCATCGATTACATCTAAGTTGAAGGACTCTCGAAACCAAAGAGACATACTACAAGGTCATTAAAGTTTAATTACAACATGAGCCAATCGATGTTTCAGAACTAGACACAGCATCACTGCTTTCGACTCGACTCAAGGGACCGGAGCGTGGATGAAGCCGCCGTCTATCGTGGGAGTCATGAAACCACGGGCGTTGTCAGCCTGCATTTGTAGGATTGTGTCGATGTCATTGTTGGACGGTTGATTTCTGAGGTAGAACTGCCCCGAGGTACGAAGGACATCTTGATGGATGATTTCCGCAAACTCCGACTGGATGCGAAAGAATTCTTGTCTGATGTCCGCGTCCTGGATTGCCGACACGCTCGCGGCCCAATCTTTGAGTCTACTCGGTAGCAGTAGTTGATGATGGTCCCGTACGATCGCCCGCATGTGATGGATGGTGTAGTAGGCACCCTTCTGACCGCCAGGCGGCTGCTTGACGTAGCAGAACGTCGTGTTGTGGGAGAACACGTGCTTGCCGTACTTACGAATAGGCCTGGTGAAGGTGCCTCCAGATTTGACGTAGCCGGGGAGAACATCATCAAGAACCTTCTTGACATTTGTGTAGTCTACGTTCGACTGACGGTCCGGGTCGAAATACGTGGCCATGGAATATTTGGGGCTTAGGAGGATGAGCGTGCAATGTGTGTCACTGCAGAAAACACGGAATGTTAAAAGAAAAACGATCGAAATCTAAGAATTCATATGTTACGGGACGGTTGAGGGGAGGACTTACTCGGGAAAGTAAGGCACGATTAAGTTGTCCTTATCTTGGTTTGCCAGAATGACGCCTTCGAGGTAAGAACTCGCGACTTGCCGGTCCCCAGCGCTGCCCAAGATCTTGGCACGCATGTAGAAGGGGTCGACTATCACGATGTCTGGGGTCTTGTCGCGAATGATCCGCATCTCCATACTCAGCGAAAATAGCCGAACGAAGGTGTAGTGCAGCGGATGAAGGTTCAACATAGCGTGGATGTCATCAAACCGCAGGACGATCGTACCCCCGATGGAGTTATCCACAAAGCCCTTGCCCTCTGGCACCTTGGCCGCGAAAACCGGGTATGCCACATCCTTCTCTCGGAGACGCCGCTTCTCCAAAGAAAGAACACTGTCATGCAGACTCCGCATAGCACCGGTTGCAGCATCGAGCATATTTCTCGGTAGCATCGGCCTACCCGCCACATGCACCCTCCTCGAGATATCCGCAGTTGAAGGTGGCCCGTCCTGAGCACAGATCGTACTCAGTGCCGGCTGGCCCGCACCCTTGTTAATCTTTCTTTTGCGTGCCTTCTTCTTGATCTCCTGTAATGGGACCGAGTTCTGCTCACAGACCGCCTTCTTGAGTGTGTTGGGGCTGATCATATTTGGCACCTCGCCTATCTGAGGCTCGGTGAAGTCGGCAGCTGGAGGCGTCTCCTGAGAGCTGAACTGCAGACGACGCCTGTTGCAACTTGGCTTCTCCGCGGTACCAGCTAGATCGCACATGTCTTTTGTTGGGTTGGGTTCTTGAGAAGGAGGCCCCATGAAATCGCCACCATCCCCATGATCGGCAAAGTACTGATCGACGTTGGCAAATGTATCGTCGTCGTTCTGATCCTGTGCCATATGCATGTTTGGATCCAGTGGCATAGGGATGTCCGGCACCGTTGCGGCGGTCTTGCCATGGGGTCGACTTGGCGCCGGCACGACTGGCGGTGTTGTCTTTGGGGTGGTGTCCCCCGCCCCCAAACGAATCTGGCTCTTCGGCCAAAGCAGGGGCCAGCTCAGGCAGGCGCTGAGGTTCATCACATCATCATCGTCGGCCCCCATGGGTCGAATCGGAGGTAACACCTCGTCGCAGCCTGGCAGCACCCGAACCAGTTGAACCCTAAACAAGTTGGGTGGCATCTGGGTACCGTGGAACAAGGGGTTGCCCGGTTGAACGATTTTGCCCTTGGCGACATCGACCAACTCGTTGTTCACGAAGTGCAGGAGAGTGCACGGAACGTCGGCGGCACCCTGCGAAAACATGTAGGGCGTTAGGGATGCCCAGTCAAAGGCAAGGAGATGAAGTCCTCGGCCGAGAGAGGCTTAATTAGTTACCGTGATGATGGTGTCGAGCTCGGCTAATGTCGAGGCACCGCCAACGGCGGGCGTGCAGTTGACGGAGGGGCCGCTTGCTGCAGAGGTGCCGGCCGGCGTACACCCGGGTGCATTAAGCTCCCGTGCCGGCGTCGGAGACACCAATGGCCCCGCCATCGCGTTCTGCGAGTTGCTGGCCGTGAAGCTAGGAATCGGGGGCGGCCCCTGTTGGCCGCCCGCAATCCACGCACTAATCCCCTGGATCAAGGTAGGCACAATGGCGGTGATCGTCGCTCCGAGTTGTTGTTGCACTTGCTCTTGGACAATCTCCGGAATCCGCGCCACCTGTGCCCTGAATTCTTGAACCTCGCGCGCCTGGCTTTCCGAGCTGGTCTTTTTCTCCTTTCGCCCAGCAGTGTCATAGTATGACGACCATTTTGTCGACAATCCTTTGCCGGCCACACGACCAGCTGACGTCGGCTTACCGAGCTTATCCTTGTTCTTCATTACATTCAACGCCCTATTTAGAGTGGTGTCCCAAGGGTTGCTCTTAGTCGACCCCACGCTACTGCTTTCAGTCGCCTGCGGAAGGAATGTGAACCATTTAGAAATTTGGCTTCATTAATTAGAATGCAACCATATGGAGCTAATTACGAGGGGGTGTATTCCTTACCAGAACAAGCTCAAGCGCCCTGGTCTTCGGATCCGTGGTAAGCTCCTTTGTTTTCGGGTCCTTCTTGTACTGGGCCCTGACAAAAGTTCCTGGTCTGCTTGTCACCGTATTTATCGAAGAGGGGCGGTAGGCCTTGCTCGGCACGGTCCGCCTCCTCCTTGTCCCATATAGGCTCCGCCACTCTGTAACCGCCGGGACCGAGTGTGTGTTCCCCTAAGTTCAGCTCCCGCATTTCTTTCCCCCACTTACTTGATTCGGAGTGTGCGGTGCTCGAGCAATTGATCTTGAAGTCGTTGTAGTCATCTTCGGTGATCGAAGGATTTTTCTCCTTGATCTTCTCATAACTCTCACCTTTCTCGATCATTCTCTTCACATTGCTTTTCCAAGTAGACAGGGCCTTGCTCATCTTCGTGAGGGCAGCATTGTTCACTTTATTCCCTTTGAGGCTTGTGTTTTCAAATTCAGCGGGGAACTTGTATCGTTCGTGCAGCTTCGTGAAGAGGAGGTTGCGCAAATTCCCTCGGTCAGGATGCCTCAGGTTCTCGGTGTTGATCGAGACGGTGCTCCGGAGAATGCACCCGAGCTGAAGCGAGTACCCCTTGACTATTCGTTCGGGTGCCGTTGGATTCCCGTCGGAGTCCACTTCAGTAACTTCCTCCTTGAGGGTGCGGAGCACGGTCGGGCGCCGGTCCTTCCGTTGCCTCTTCGGTTGGCTGCCATCTGTGCGTGCGCCGCCATCATCAGTGGTGGCATCCTCGGCGACACCATCAGTGGTGGCATCAGTGGGGTCATCCTCGGCGGTACCATCAGTGGTCTCAGGATCGGTGGGGAAGGCGGCGTCCTCATACAAGTGAGGTTGTTCCTCCATCTCCTGGGACAGCTTCCAGAATGGCTTGTCGACGCCCGAACCCCCGGCCTCATCGTTGTTGGCCATGTTTCTCTCTAAATAGGAACAAAGTTTGGTCAAAAAGTTGGTTATTGTCAAGGAACAAGATCATGGTCTCATCATTTAGGGTTTGTCGACACCGAGGCATCCTAAAAGCTAAGCTTTTATCATTGAGGGTTTTTCGACGCCGAGGCACCCTAAAAGCCTAAGCTTTCATCATTTCGGTTTTTATCGACACCGAGGCACCCTAAAAGCCATGCATTAGTCACAAGTACGCCGGGGCACTTGATCCTACTTAATTACCTACTAAGATACCCCGGCCCATGCATTAGTCACAAGTACCCCATATGTCCTATTTTTAGCAAAGTCATGCTAAAATTCACGGAAAATTTCAGCATGACCTTTGCTGAAAATAGGACATATGGAGTACCCGAATTTGCCGGAACGGAAGTTAATCGACATTCCGGCAAACTCAATGGCCTCTTGGGTGGACAAGGCAAAAAAGGCCTCCATCACAACATGGAAAATACACCAAGCAGTATCATCTCCAAGCAGTATCATCTCCAAGCAGTATCATATTTGTAATGACTGAAAATATTTACTTCAGGAAATATTTACTACTGTAGTTTCTGTTACAAACAAAAAAAAGACTGAAGTTTGTCCTAGCTATATTTCAGGATGATTTTTCAGTTGCTCATGCTTTTTACAAATTGTAGCTACTGTTTTTTATACCTAAACAAAATTGCCCTAGCTATATTTGCTACTGTTTTTATACCTAATTTGTTGCTACTGTTTTTTTAATTTGCTACTGCTTTTTTTTATTTGCTACTGTTTTTTTATACATACACCACCAAAGTCCAAAGAGTAACCACTTATTAGCTACCAGGAGTAAGTAAGTAACTAAATACACTTGTATAACAAAATAAATCAGAAACTTAGTTTTCAGTGTAATGAAACTAATTGCACATGAAAGAACAGGGGTAAATATTGTTAACAGAAGACAGCCAAACAAATATATTGCTCTTTATGAGGTTATGAGGTTACAGAGTACAAACAAATATATTGTTAACAGAAGAGTGCTGTCTCATAACTCAGCAGTTACAGCAGGAGGTACTGTATTTACTTGGAAACACAAATATGTTCTTCATTATCTGCTCATTACACCCAGAGGTTATTTTTTGGCAAACAAAATTGAGAAATTTTAAGACACTACTGAGTTAATATTAGCCGTTGATTTTTTAATTTTCTGTTTTTTGCACAGGTCACTAGCTTCAGATTTTTTCCTCAGGTATAAGTTGATGCTTTTCTTCATATTTGCCATATGAAAAAATTAGGATGCTATCATCCTATATTTTGCCATGCTAAAAGATTGTGCCATGTAGAAAATTGCCATGCTAATCTTTAGATAAATACAAATAGAACAAACTCTTAGATAAAAATTTGCCATGCTATTTTACAGAACAAACAAACATTTTGCCACCTTGATACATAAAAGGAATGTACATATGTGCAGTATGAGATCCTGTTAATTGGTTGCAAGACTGAAGATGGACCAATGCTAGTGCCATCAGAACTGAGTTATTCAAATTCAGGATACTGAAATGCTAAAACAGTCTGCAGATTACTACTGCCCATGGTGGAGAGTAAAAGGGACCCAGCATAACTTAAATACGACCTAGTAAAAGGGACCCAGCATAACTTAAATACATATATGCAGTATGAAATCATGTTAATTAGTTGTAGCACTGAAAATAGACGAGTGCTAGTGCCATCGGATACCAGTGCTCACAACTGAGTTATTGAAATTCAGAATGCTGAAATGTTAAAACAGTGTGCAGATTACTGCTATCCATGGTGGAAAGTAAAAGGGGCCCAGTATATATAACCTTAAATACAAACTAGTTGAGATCAATAGATCAAACACATTAGCACGGACGTTACGAATTGCCATAAGCAGAGCAGCAGCTACACCAGACAGTGGTAACTGTAGTGTGGTACAATAAAGCACAAAGAGTAGCCAAGCCAAAAATAGCCATGAAGTGAGTTGCTTAAACTGTCCTTTTGGTGCATCACTAAACTAGTACTAGCATCAGTATATGCTCCGTGTTCCATTACTAGGGGGACGCACGTTACAGCCCAAGCACTGATAATATATAAACAAGCCAATGAAAACAGGTCATACATTAGCAGAAGCAAGCGTGGAAAAGGTCCACCGAATTTTAAAACTGTCGGGCACATGGCGCAGCCAAGCAATTCAATTTTAAAATGGAACGGATAAGTATAAGCAGTTGATACGCCACAGCAACAGAAACAAACTTGCTAAAATCTGTGGTTGCTCGCATAGGGACAGATTGTTGTATTAGGAGCAGAGAGGGAGAGGTGGGAAATGGAGGCGGGGGTGATTTGGATGGGGTACCTGCGGGCGTAGAAGACGGGGGCGTCGTCGGGGAGAGACGAGGACGACGGGGCGGCGGGGCGGCGGCGTCGGGAGAGGAGAGGGCGGCGTCGCGGCGTCGGGGCGTCGCGGCGGAGACGAGGACGACGGGGCGGCGTCGAGGCGGCGGGGCAGCGGCGTCGCGGCGTCGCGGCGTCGCGGCGGAGACGAGGACGACGGGGCGGCGTCGAGGCGGCGGGGCAGCGGCGTCGGGAGAGGAGAGGGGAAGGGGATCGAGGGCGAGGGCGAGGGAGAGAGGGGATAGGTTATCCAACAGGTACATCCATACTAATGGCGCACCTCACCCTGGTGCGCCATAAGTACATCCATACTAATGGCGCACCCCACCCTGGTGCGCCATTAGTATTATTTTTTTATTTCTGCTCGAGCCAACAGGTTATCTTCCACCTTACCTGACCCACACCAAGTTCCCTCTACTAGCTCGACTGGTCAGCAGCCAGTTCTCACACCAGGAGGTCCTGGGTTCGATTCCCAGGCTCCACAATTTTTTTATGCATTTAAAATGCTGTTTGATATTTATTTGTGTTTAAATATGTTCAAACTTGTTTAAATCATAACAGTAATATTTTTTTATAAGACAGTAATAATTTTTTTAAAAATATCATCAAACAGTAATGCCGGTGGAGCGGGGGAGGGTGCGCGGGGTGCGGGGGGCCGGTGGACCGGGGGGTGCTCGGCGGCGAGGGGGACCGGATCTGGCGAGGTGGGATAGCTAGCGATCGAGATGGAGGGGGATCGAGATCGAGTGTCCGGGGGAGGGTGCGCGGGGTGCGGGGGGCCGGTGGACCGGGGGGTGCTCGGCGGCGAGGGGGACCGGATCTGGCGAGGTGGGATAGCTAGCGATCGAGATGGAGGGGGATCGAGATCGAGTGTCCATGAAATTTAAAAATATTCATGATAGTTCAAAAAGTGCCCATGAAATACAATCGAGAAATGAAGGCTACGATTTAAATACAATCGATCTTAGCTAGCTATCTGTTCACAATCTTCTTGCCCTTCTTTTTCGCAAATGGAGTTCTTCTGTGGAACGGACGTCCTTTAGGTAGGGTGGTCCTGCTTCTTCTTGTGGTGTATGCTGCTACTTCATCATCGTCGTCATGTTCGATTCTCGGGTCGCCGTACTTGTCGAAGTCTTGCTCATTGGCTACTCCATCCATTCCGATGATCTTCCTTTTGCCTCTCCTCACGACAACACGACTGGGCTTTGACGGGTCGGTAATGAAGAAGCATTGGTCCACTTGGGAAGCCAGTACCCATGGCTCATTTTTCGCGGTGACGTTTGCGCCTGCGGTCTTGGATTTGGCTTCGGGTATAACCATGGTGGTGAAATACCGGTCTTCTTTTAGGACGCTCTTGGCCCATCTGACACGGAACATCGGGACCTTCTCTCCAGCGTAGCTCAGCTCCCAGATCTCCTCGATCCTTCCGTAGTATCTGTCCTTGTCGTTACCGGTGTAGGATTCCATCGTTACCCCGGAGTTCTGATAACCATCGCTCTTCATGTCCTTGGCCTTGGTGTAGAATGTGTAGCCGTTGATATCGTACGCCTCATAGGTCATCAGGTTGTGCTCAGCGCCCTGTGACAAGGCGAATATGAGTTGTTCTTCCGCGGAAGAATCCTCATGTAAAGGGTACGACAGAAGCTTCTGCTTGAACCAACGCGTGAAACATGAGTTGTGCTCTTTGAGTATATCTCCGTCCGTCCTCTGTTGGCCTCGGTCATTGTACGTCTTCTTAATAAAGGTTTTGTGCTCTACCACCCAAGGATCGACCACGTCTATGTGTTGTAGCGCGACTAGGTTTGCTCTTTCAAAGTCGGCGAGTCGACCCTCGAAGTCGACATGCATTTCGCGGCGACCCTCACGGTGACCCCATCCAGAGAGCCTGCCGAGGTGCCTGTTGACGGGCAGACCAACGGGGTTCTCGATGCCTAGATAATTCGTGCAGTAGGAGATGCACTCTTCGGTCAGAAAGCCCCTGGCTATGCTTCCCTCTGGACGTGACATGTTGCGAACGTATCCTTTGATGACACCATTCATCCTTTCGAACGGCATCATGCTGTGCAGGAACGTCGGCCCGAGTTGGATGATATCGCCCACGATATGGACCAGCAGATGCACCATAACGTCGAAGAATGCGGGCGGGAAGTACATCTCAAGCTCGCATAGTATCACCATGATCTCTTCCTGTAGCCTTCTGAGTTGCCTCACGCCAACAGACTTCCGAGAGATGACGTCGAAAAAGTTGCATAGGCCAAATAGCGTTTCACGGACGTGCGCGTCCATGATCCCACGGATTGCAACTAGAAGTATCTGCGTCATCAGCACGTGACAGTCGTGAGACTTCATCCCGCTGAACTTCAGCTTCGCTAGGTCTAGGTATCTGCTTATCTTCCCCGCGTAACCGTAAGGAAGTTTTACTCCTACGAGGCAGGTGAAAAACTGCTCGATCTCCTCCTGACTTAGAGTGAAGCACGCGGGAGGGTAGTCATTTCCGGTCTTCTTGGCCTTTTTGCCTTTGCGACGACTTTCCGTGTCCTGCTTCGCCTCATCATCATATATAGCGTGAAGCTCCTGCCTGATGCCCATTGATTTCAAGTCTGCCCTTGCTTTCGGCCCATCTTTGGTCCTCTCTGGCATGTTGAGCAGGGTACCAAGCAGACTCTCGCACACGTTCTTCGTGATATGCATGACATCAAGGCTGTGAGGCACACGGTGGATCTTCCAGTACGGCAAGTCCCAGAAAACAGACCTCGTTTTCCATACCTTCAGCAGCGGCTCTGGCGCCTTTCGCTTCTTTCCCGACTCTGGCGCCTTTTGCTTCTTTCCCGGCAGTGGGCAGTCTTTCCAATTTTTGAACAGCTCGTCTATTTCCTCGCCGCTCCTCGTACGCGGGCGTCCTCTGGGTTCGGTTTCACCATCGAATAGATCCTTGCGTTTTCTCCACGGGTCATCGTCGCGAAGCCACCTTCGATGTCCCATGAACACGGTTTTCGAAGACCCGGGATCTCTATCTAGCTGGTGATACGTTGTGTCATCCATGCACCTGACGCATCTAGAAAATCCGTGGACCACCTGCCCCGCGACATATCCGTAACCGAGATAGTCGTGCACCGTCGTGAGCAGCGCGGCTCTCATAGGGAAATAGTCTTTCTCTGCGGCGTCCCACGTATTGGCTGGCGTTTTCCACAGCGTGTCAAGCTCCTCTTTCAGCAGCCCCAGATACAGATTGATGTCGTTCCCTGGTTGTTTCGGTCCTTCAATTAGCATACTCATGTGAATGTACTTCCTCTTCATGCACAACCAGGGGGGAAGGTTGTACATCCACACAAACACAGGCCAGGTGCTATGTGTGCTTCTCTGGCTGCCAAACGGATTGACTCCATCGGTGCTCGCGCCCAGCACGATGTTCCTTGGATCGTTCCCAAATTCTAGGTCTTCGAAGTTCAACGCTTGCCACTGGCTCGCATCCTTAGGGTGACTCAGCATCTTGTCTTTTTTATCTATCTCCGGATCATTTGCGTCATCTTCTCGCTTCTTCTCCTCCCTATCCGCGTGCCAACGCAGGAGCTTTGCTACCTTAGGGTCCGCGAAATACCGCTGCAGACGACGAGTGATCGGAAAGTACCACACCACTTTTCGAGGAGCTTTCTTCCTCTTCTTGTATCGAGTGACGCCGCACACCGGACATATGGTAGACTCCGCGTGCTCGTCCCGGTAAATGATGCAATTGTTCATGCACACATGGTATTTCACGTGCGGTAAATCCAGAGGACACACGATTTTCTTCGCCTCCTCCAAACTGGTCGGGCACTTGTTCCCCTTGGGAAGACGTTCGTGCCAGAATGACATGTTCTCGTCGAAGCATGCGTCGGTCATTTTGTGTTTTACCTTCATCTCCAGAGCCATGAGCGTTACTTTCAGGCGGGTATCCTCGGGCCTGCATCCTTCATACAATGGAGTAACCGCGTCTAACTCAAGTTGATCCATCTTGGCTTTCTCTCGGGCGGCAGCTCTTGCGTTATCCGTCTGCTTGAGAAGCAGCTCTTGAATATGAGGGTCCTGCACCCAGCCCATCAATGGTCCAGCGTCGTCTGCTCCGCCGGCATCATCATCTTCATGATCATGCCCGTCGTCTTCTCCGGCATCTTCCTCATCATCATGTCCTGCATCTTCTACATGATGACTGTGTACAGCATCACCGTCGTGATCATCTCCTGGGGATTCTTCGTCTTCTCGCCCGCCCGAGCCGCGGTGGTTGTCTTGCTGCCCTTCCTCATTTCTTGCCCGGCCCCCATGGACGACTTCGTAGTCATCTTCATCACCTTGCCACCGATAGCCATCCATGAAACCACGCAAGAGCAAGTGGTCCCGCACCTGCCAGGATTCCGGGTCCGCAATAAGGCTCTTCAGCTTGCATCTTTGACACGGACATCTTATCTCCGTCTCGTTCTTTTGAAGCATCTCGGCCTTCGCGGACCTCAAAAACCTATTCACGATGCCTTCGGTCATCATGCGGACCATGTTCGCCTGCGGGGTAGAGCAAAACGATATTTTAAACCAACAAAAAATTTGGCATGACTTTCCCTAAAAATAGGACCAAAAAGAATGCTTAATGCCAAAATTCTCGCCGAAACGGAAATGAATGAACATTCCGGCAAAATATTGGCAACTATCGCATTTCAAATACCGGTACACCTCCAAACACAAACACATATGCAACACCACAAACATATGCAACACCACGAACATACATAGATCTAGCTAGGCCATAAAAAGTGCATGTGCACATTGTTGTAGGGAGAACAACATAAATATAGCTTCCCCCCTTACTTACCTATCAAAACAAGGTAATTTAACCACTTAAATTGAATGAATCTATGGTGGAAATGAGGTGAAAAAGAGGAGGCACCCGAGACAAGGAGGAGGTGGAGAGAATGAAGTGGGGAGAAAGTGAGTGTGGGTAGGAGAGGCTGTCCAAAATATCTTGTTGCTGCCCACTTACTAATGGCGCACCAACTCTAGATGCGCCATTAGTAATCCAGGTTACTAATGGCGCACCTTCTGGTGGTGCGCCATTAGTATGTTTGGACAGGCGCACTAGTTAAAAAAAACTTTTTATACTAATGGCGCACCCTGGGCCAGGTGCGCCATTACACTGTGTCTGGATGTGCCATTAGTATGTTTGGACAGGCGCACTAGTTTAAAAAGAAATTGATACTAATGGCGCACCCAGGGACAGGTGCGCCATTACTAGTTACAACTAGTAATGGCGCACTGTGTCTGGATGCGCCATTAGTATGTTTGGACAGGCGCACTAGTTAAAAAAATTGATACTAATGGCGCACCCTGGGCCAGGTGCGCCATTACTAGTTACAACTAGTAATGGCGCACTGTGTCTGGATGCGCCATTAGTACGTTTGGACAGGCGCACTAGTTAAAAAAAATTGATACTAATGGCGCACCCTGCGCCTGGTGCGCCATTAGTAGTTTCAACTCTAATGGCGTATCAGAAGGTGGTGCGCCATTAGTATATACTAATGGCGCACCGCTTGTCTGGTGCGCCATTAGTGTCAATCCCATCTATAGCCCTTTTTCTAGTAGTGGGGAGACATGCAGACATGACCGAGACGCCTCTCCGGTCAATAACCAACAGCGGGATCTGGATACCCATGTTGGCTCCCACATGTTCCACGATGATCTCATCGGATGAACCACGCTGTCGAGGATTCAATCAATCCCGTATGCAATTCCCTTTGTCAATCGGTATGTTACTTGCCCGAGATTCGATCGTCGGTATCCCAATACCTTGTTCAATCTCGTTATCGGCAAGTCTCTTTACTCGTACCGCAATGCATGATCCCGTGACTAACGCCTTAGTCACATTGAGCTCATTATGATGATGCATTACCGAGTGGGCCCAGAGATACCTCTCCGTCACACGGAGTGACAAATCCCAGTCTCGATCCGTGCCAACCCAACAGACACTTTCAGAGATACCCGTAGTGCACCTTTATAGTCACCCAGTTACGTTGTGACTTTTGGCACACCCAAAGCACTCCTACGGTATCCGGGAGTTGCACGATCTCATGGTCTAAGGAAAAGATACTTGACATTGGAAATGCTCTAGCAAACGAAACTACACGATCTTTTATGCTATGCTTAGGATTGGGTCTTGTCCATCACATCATTCTCCTAATGATGTGATCCCGTTATCAATGACATCCAATGTCCATAGTCAGGAAACCATGACTATCTGTTGATCAACGAGCTAGTCAATTAGAGGCTTACTAGGGACACTTTGTGGTCTATGTATTCACACATGTATTACGATTTCCGGACAATACAATTATAGCATGAATAATAGACAATTACCATGAACAAAGAAATATAATAATAACCATTTATTATTGCCTCTAGGGCATATTTCCAACAGTTTCCTCATTTCTGTCGGAGATGCTTGTTCTGTCTCTCAGGGCCGTACTGTCAACGATTCTGCACAGGCCCCCCAACAATACCTCGTTCGCGAGGTGCAGAATGAGATGTGTCATCGGAGTAAAGAAGCCTGGCAGAAAGATCTTCTCTAGCTTGACTATCAACTCCGGTGCCTTCTTATGCAATTTTTCAATCACGTCTTTACTTACTTCTTTAGCACAAAGCGTGCGAAAGAAATGGCTTAGCTTGGAAAGCACTCGCCAGACATTCTCGGGGACATAGCCTCGAACCATCACCGGCATTATCCGCTCAATCCATACATGGTAGTCATGACTCTTCAGGCCGGTCACTTTGCCTGTTGAAAGATTGACCCCCTTACTTATATTTGATGCATAACCATCGGTGAACTTCAAAATGTGTTTCAGCCAGATAAGTACTTCCTTTTTTTCTGGCGATTTAAGGACAAAGTCAGCATCTGGCTTGAACCAGTTTTTTCGACCGCCTTTGGGAGGCTTCATGTTTAGACGTGGTCTATCACAGATTCTCTGTTGATCGGCTCTAGCTTTAACGTTATCCTTCGTCTTATCAGGAATATTGAGGATCGTGTGGAAAAGGAACTCTGCCACATTCTTTTCGGTGTGCATCACATCGATGTTGTAAGGAAGTTTGAGGTCCTTGAAATAGGGAAGCTGCGAGAAGGGGGTAATGTGAGTTCAGTTGTGCGTCTCACCATATCCCTCGAAGCCTTTGCCTTTGCCTTTGCCTTTGCCTTTGACTTTAGGCTTGAGAGATTTTAGCTGAGCAAGAACATCTGCCCCCGAAAATGTTGGAATCTCGGTTACTTCATGAACAACCCGGCCTTTCATGAAGTTCTTCTTGTCTTCCCTGTCTGGATGGTCTGGAGGGAGGAACTGTCGATGCAGGTCAATAGCTACATACTTGCCACCCTTACTCAGCCAAATCATTCGCAGAGCCTGCATGCACACTGGCCATGGCATCTTCCCACTTGTACACCATCCGCAGAATAGAGCATAGCCGGGAAAGTCATGCATGTAATAGTGCAACCAAATTTTCATCAAGTAATTTCTCTGCAGATCCCGGTCGTATGTCAACCTCGGAAAGTACCAAGAATGGTGCAAAGCATCCACCAGCGGCTGCATAAACACACCCAATTGCTTCCCCGGGAATTCAGGCCCCGGAATGATGAGCGACAAGAACATGGTCTTGCGTTGCATTAGGGCACCGGGAGGAAGATTGAGCGGAATTACAAACACGGGCCAACAGCTGTATGGACTGGACGACATACCATATGGATTCAACCCATCACCTGATATGGCTATTCTGACATTCCCAGCCTCGGCTGCTTCCTCGGGGTATTCTTCATCAAACGACTTCCATGCTTCCCCTTTCGATGAATGTATGATTTTTTTTGGATTATACCTTATACCTTTCTTGTGCCACTTCATCATTTTGGCAGACTCCTTTGTGATGAAAAGGCGCTGCAGTCTTTTTATAAAATCAAGATACCGAAGAACCTTAACGGGGATGGTTAGCTGTTTTTTCTCACCATCCTCACCGACCACCTCAATGTACCGAGACGAACCACACTTCCTACGGTACTTGTCATCCACATACTCGTGCCTAAACAAAAGGCAATTCTTCGGGCAAACATCTATTTTCTCATAATCCATAGAGAGTGCCCTCATGATTTTCTTTGTATCGTACATGCTTTTCGGCAGTTCATGACCCTCAGGGAGGCTGTTAGCCCATACTCCCAGGAATGCTTCGAAGCACTTCTGGCTACAGCCGTACTCAGCCTTGATTGCAATCAGTTGCGAGATGGCATCCAGCTGAGATATTTTCGCACCCGCATAAAGAGGTTTCTTCGACGAGGCCAAGACCTCCAAGAAGGCCTTTGCGGTTGCCTCCGGCTCCTCCGATTCATTCTCTGAAGGTGACGTATTTGCCGTTTCTGCAACAATGACATCATCTAGCATGTCCCTGACCCCGTCGTCCTCATATCCATCGATGCGTTG
This sequence comes from Aegilops tauschii subsp. strangulata, assembly GCF_002575655.3. Lineage (NCBI taxonomy): Eukaryota > Viridiplantae > Streptophyta > Magnoliopsida > Poales > Poaceae > Aegilops > Aegilops tauschii. The sequence continues at coordinate 58,602,197 of NC_053039.3, read as the reverse complement.
TCGCATCACCTCCTCTCTACCACGGTCCTGTTCGGCTATGTTTATTGGCAGCATGTCAAAGTATGGCAGATATCCGTGCGTGCGAAGGTGCTCAGTCATGTCGTTCTGATTTCTACGATGACGTCTGGCACATCTCGCACAGGGGCATGGTGGGATAATTCTCATTGGATGACGGAATATCTCGTTCAAATACACATCGGTTTTCGCGATCCACTCTGATGTTACTCGATTCCGACGGATAAAACCACTGTACATCCACTGAATATCTGCCATCCTCTGCTTTTTTTGCAAGCCACACAACATAATTAAAGATGGGTCCTAATCCCACCCGAAGATGTGTAGATTGAGTACGTTGTCCATTCTACCCCGTTCCTAGACAAAATTTCGGCAGCACCTCCCCGCTGTTCTCCAGATACACGTCTCGGCAAATAGCCGAGAGAATGTGCTCCGGAGAACAATATGGAGGCGCCGCTGAAATCCTGTCTCGGAACAGGGTAGAACATGGAGAACATACCCAATCTACACATCCTCGGGCTGTCCGTGGAAAACACTGGACAATCCGAAAGAGCTGCGGTGATAAATATGCAATTGAATGCATATTTATCGATGCAACCCTTTCGGGCGGGAGACGCCTAGGTTATGCCAGTTGACTTGAGAATGAAATCTAGTGATATGAAAAAATGGAGGAGATGGACTTGTAGCTCACCCTCGGCTGTAGCGGAAGTAGTCGAACAGCAGAGGGATGCTCAGGGGGACCAACGCGTCGGACAACAGCCACTCCGATGAAATGCGACACCACAAAGCCTGCAAATTCCATCGCGACAAAAAATTAGAACATCACAACTCATAGAGCATATTTAAAACATTTAAACATGCATTCATTTATTTTTGCATCATGTAGGCAAAAAAACTAACAACATTAACAATATATTCATCATCGTCATCACATATTCATCATCATCATTATCACCTATTCGTCATAATCATTGATTCATCTCATCGAACCAAATTTTTTTGCAAGATATGCAACATATAGCATCTCATCTAACCAATTTTTTTACTACCTATCTAACTATCTAACTGTCTAAATACCTATCTAACCATCTAGCTACAAAATTACTAAAAAATACATAAAAATTTCACCTTGAGAGGGCCGGCCGGAGTTGGGGCGGGGAGGCGCGGGGTCGGGGCGGGGCGGCCGGCGCGGGATCGGGGCGTGAAGCCGCGGGGTCGGCGCGGGGCGGCCGGCGTGGGTTCAGGGAGGGGCGGCGCGGGGTCGGGGCGGGGCAGCGAGGGGTCGGTGCGGGCGGCCAGCGCAGGGTCGGGGAGGGGCGGCGCGGGGTCGGGGCGGGGAGGCGCGGGAGGCGGCAGGGTCGGGGCGGGGCGGCGCGGGGTCGGGGCGGGGAGGCGCGGGCGGCGGCGGGCTCGGGGCGGGGCGGCGCGGGGTTGGTGCGGCACGGGCGGTGGCATGCTCAGGGCGGGCGGCGGAGGTGGTGGGCGGCGGCGGTAGGGAGAGGGATAGAAATGAGTGGAGGAGAAGGCCGGCCGAGTGGATAAGGTGGCCCTATAGCCGTCGGCATAGGCTCGGCCCACATGTCAGTGAAGCGGGGGAGTGGATAACGTGGACATATGCCGACGGCTGGGCCGTCGGCATAGATAGGCCTATGCCGACGGCCAGGCCGTAGGCATAGATGCAAACCACTTTTTTTGAATAAATAGTCCCACCTCGCCGAGGGACAAGCAATTTGACATGTTTAAATAGTTCACTAATCCATACATTATAAGCTCCGGTATTCATTAGACTTATATGAAGAAAACAGACAATTATGGTTAAACCTTCAGTGCCCGGGCACCGGGGGGCACTGAAGGTTTAACCGTGATAGTACGTTTTCAATGATGAATACCGGAGTTTTTAATCAATTCAATTACTACATTTTATAGATTTTTAGTTTACCGTGGGTATGGGACCCGGTGCGACGCCCGTGACACCGGGACCCTGGGGGTTAGGCGGGACGGGGGCCCTGGGGGGTAGCAATGCCACCGGAGCGTCGTACCGGGACCTCATACATGCCGTACGGTGTGGTGGCATGTCCGAAGAGGCGGCACGCGTCTCCTGGGTGTGCCCCCCCCCTCACGGACGGCGCCGCCGCCTGCACCTGGAGAGGGAAACGGACGCGTCGGGTCTACACGGAGGGGATCTTACTGTGGCTTTGGCCCGGATGTTGCTCCAAAGTGTTCCTATGGGCTGACCTAACACAACCGGGTGGATAGGTCCACTGGTCAAAGCCCGTCCGTGCAAAGTCAAAGGGCTAGATCCCGTGGTCAAACGCTACAGGGTTAGGCGGGACGGGGGCCCTGGGGGGTAGCAATGCCACCGGAGCGTCGCACCGGGACCTCATACATGCCGTACGGTGTGGTGGCATGTCCGAAGAGGCGGCACGCGTCTCCGGGGTGTGGCCCCCCTCGCGGACGGCGATGACACGGTAGTAGACGTTCTGCGGTAACAATGCGGCATGAATATTATTAAATACTCGAAGCGCGATAAAATCATGAGTTTTTTACACGAGGTGGGCACATGTGCTACAGGACTGATGGTAATTTTTCATAATTTTTTGTGATGGAGAAGTATCTAAACACTTCCCTCTACGCGGATTGCTCTTTGCGTGTCTACGACTATGGCCAGCGGCCTCCAGGAGCTAGCATGCCGCCAAATCTTGCGTAGGCGACCTCTCACAAGTCTGGAAGTGTTGTGGCGGTTGCAAACGCCTGGCACGCGTCTCCGGGGTGTGCCCCCCTCACGGACGGCGCCGCCGCCGGCACACGGCGGCAGCGATGCCCGTGAGGGGGGCACTCCCCGGAGCCGCGTGCCGGGTGCCTGTGCCTGCACCATGCTTCCACAACCGTAGGAGGGCCCACCGCAACACCTGGCGGCATTGCTACCCCCCAGGTACCCCGTCCCGTCTAACCCTGACACAGACGACTGCCGGGTCTAGCCCTTTCACTTCCGCTGGACGTAGTTTAACCGGTGGACCTTTTCACCTGGTTGTCATAGCCCAGCCATAGCTACACCCCCCAACACAGTCCCGACACAACCCACCCCAAGATTCCCTCCGCGTCGGCCCGACGTGGCCGTTTCCCCCCTCCGGGGCACGGCGGCAGCGATGCCCGTGAGGGGGGCACACCCCGGAGCCGCGTGCCGGGTGCCTGCGCCTGCCACCACGTTTCCACAACCGTAGGAGGGCCCACTGCAACACCTGGCGGCATTGCTACCCCCCCCCCACAGGTACCCCGTCCCGTCTGACCTCTCCGTGACACGACGGAAGCAAGGCCCATGCGGGGGGCAATCGATATATGTTTTATGTACATCTATCCCTAATAATAAAGCACGGATTGACTCCATGGGTTCACCGTCACAATACGCTTTCTTCTCATGAATTTACGCTTTCAGTTTTTTTCTTTAACACATCTATATTTATTTACCATATCCAAGGTAGTACTCCCTCCATCCCAAAAAACATGGCGCAGGCGTAGTTTATTGCCAATTTTATAAAAAAGCCCTCATAGCTTTAAAATAATCGCAAACAAGTCCCTCCACCCCTGTCTTCTTCCTCCGCCGTCGCCCATGCGTCTCCAGGGGCCGGCGCCGCCAAGCTGCGTGATTGCTGCCCACCAGGAAGTGTTCCGCCTCCGCCGCCACGTACCTTCAACGCCGCTGCCGTCGCCAAGTACTTGCTCCGCCACCGCCGCCCAGACCTGCGCCGCCGCGATCCCCTCCCGCCGTGATTACCTGCGGGCATCGCCGGAGTTTGCCACCATGATCCGGTGGAGCAGGAGCTCCTTCTCATCGTCCTCGAGCTCCCGCGAGTCCTCCTCGTGCTCCCGCGAGTCCACCTTGAGCTGCCTCCCGTGCGCCACCGCGATCCAACTACGGGCATGTCACACCCAACCAGCTGATTGGTGTGCCTTAGAGCTGGCTGGTGGGCCCAGCCAGCTGGCCAGACAAGTGGCTGCGTGGGTGACGATAAAGGGTGGCCGCCTGTGGCCGTGTGGGATATGCGTGTGTTGACATTTCCTGTATCTGAATCCTTCCTCTGCAATTCATCCCTCCTTCTTCCTCCCCAAGTCAACCTTCCTCCTCTCGCCCCGATCTGGATCCCCTCTCCCTCTCTTCCTTCCTGGGGTGTTACAACTGGTAATCAGAGCCAAAATCCGCCAAAATTTTTCTTCCTTAAGCTTGATTGGGGTCGGTAACATCCACCGCGCCGGTGTAGTTTGCTCCGGCAAGCCACACAAAATCCATCGCGGGGTTCGATCCCCTTCAGAGCGAGACGACGGCTCCTTCCAAGGCCTCGGCGGCGACGCGGCAAGTTCTCGCCGCCATGGACGAAGGGAACACCAACATCACCAAGATGCTCGAGGCTCTGCTCGCCAAGATCGACGACCAGAAGGCGGCACAAGAGAAGCAGATCGAGCTGCAGGCCGCCTTCAACGCCCAGATCTCGCAGGAGGTGCGCGGGCTCTCGCGGCAGATCGATCTGACCCAAGCGGACCTCGATCTCACACGCAAGATGGTGGAAGCGTCGACTTCCCCGACGGGCTCAGTCACCACGCACCTTCACCAACCCGTCTACCCGCAGCAGCAACCTCCTCCGCCGCCTCCTCCCCCACCGTCCCCGCGTCCCATGCCGGATCCAGCGCGGTCGTCTTCCTTGCACGCACGCCTGGGCGACCACCGGCCGCCACTTCTACCCGTGCCGCCACAAGGCGGATTCGCTGCCGCGGCGACCGCGTCACCGACAGGCTACCACACAAACGAGTACCACAAGCCGCCGAAGCACGACTTCCCCAAGTTCGACGGCACGACGCCTTATTTGTGGCTGGACCGTTGCCTCGCCTAGTTCGAGCTCTACAAGGTGGCCGCCCACCACTGGGTCGCCACCGCGGCGCTCTACATCGACGGCCAGGCCGCGCACTGGCTCCAGGCGTTCCGGCAAACGCAACGTGATATCACGTGGGAGCGTTTCACCTCGGCGATCCTGGAGGAGTTCGGCGCCGATGAATTTGAAGTGGTGATGCACAAGCTGCTGCAACTGCGTCAAACAGGCACTGTCACCGAGTACCGTGCCGCGTTCGATGAGTAGATGTATCACCTGCTCGCGCTCGATCCATCAATCAACACCAAGTTCTTCGTCATGCAGTTTCTCCTCGGCCTGAAGGTCGAGCTGCGTGCTCCAGTGCGCCTCCAGGCACCCTCCAGCATCACGCGTGCCTCGGTGCTCACCCGCATACAAGAGGAGGAACTTGGCACAACCCGCGCGCGCCCTCGCATCACTCCGGCGGGTCGACCACCTCCTGCTGCAGCCACAGGGGCCGCACCACAGCGCGCCGCGGTCGCGCCAGTCCGCGCCCAAGGCGACGAGTACGCGCGGGAGGGGCAGTTGCATGATTTTCGGCGTGCAAACAACCTCTGTTTCAAATGCGGGGATCGCTACTCCAGGGAGCATTGTTGCGCCCAACCCGCGCAGCTGCTCACCATCAACGTGGGTGACCACAGCGAGGTGCTCTCCGACGACACCATCCACGCCCTGCAACTACTCGACGACCCGGGCCCGGCCGCGCAACCTCCCGCTCCGGCCGTGGACGCGCCAGAGTGCTGCCTCCTCTCGTCGCAGGCGCTCGACGACATGGACTCGGCGACTCGATCAGGTTGCGCGCGCTGGTGGGAAACCAGGTCATGCTTCTGCTGCTCGACCCGGGCAGCATCCACAGTTTCGTCAACAAGGCGTTCGTTGATCGCCTCGGCCTCGCCACGGAGGAAATGCCGCCAACAGAGGTGCGCGTGGCCAATGGCAACAAGCTCACCTGCAACCGCATGGTGCCCGGCCTCAAATGGTGGATGCAGGGCCAC